>NC_047038.1:20416757-21041757 GCF_011762595.2 Tursiops truncatus | reverse complement strand
GCATGTTGCTAGGTGAGAGAAGCCAGTCTTAAAAGGCTTTATACTGTATGATTCCAACCAACTATATGACATTTTAGAAAAGGCAGAACTATGGAGACAGTAAAAGGATCAGTGTTTGCCAGGGGTTGGGGGAGGAGGGATTAGTAGGTGAAATGCAGAAGATTTTTAGGGCAGTGAAAGGAAGTTGACCCTTGAACAACATGTGTTTGAACTGCATGAGTCCCCTTGTACACGGATTTATTTCAATAAATATAGTACCTGTATTTACATTTTACAGAAAATGGAAAAGATTGTGTTTGATTAGAGAGCACAATTTGTAGAATCAAAAGAACTAGGATTTGAGTCCTGATTCTATCTACACTGTTTCACTTTCCTGCCCTTGAGTGAGCCATTTATCAATTCCTTTGTTTTTGAGGCAGAGATAGCAGTATGTGGATTTTTGACCATGTTCTGCCTTGTTCAAGGGTCTACTCTACCGTGTATGTCATTATAATGACAGTTAAATGTATAAACCCATAGAATGTGCAACCAAAAATGAACCCTAATTTAAACTATGGGCTTTGAATGATTGTATGGGTCAATGTAGGTTAATCAATTATAACAAAATATACCACTCTAATGAGGATGTTGATAATAGGGGAGGGTATGAATGAGTAGGGTCAGGGATTATTTTGGAAATTTCTGTACCTCCTGCTCAGTTTTGCTGTGAGCCTAAAACTGCTCTAAAATATAAAGGATATATATATATATATTTGCACTTGATGTCTAAGTCTACTAATTCAGCTTTTACACAGATAATTTTTCTTTACCTACTGAATTATTTATTTAGGAAATTATTATTTTTACCCTAGGATATCTCTTTAGTGCCTCATTAGAATATTGGTAAGTGTTTATTATTATTTTTGTAATCAAAATGCCTCCTTTAAGCAGTCTCTTGATTTTGGATAGATCATTGAGGTACAGGTCCATCGGTCTCTGGCAGGTCAGGGTGAAGAGGAACACTTATGCAGGACTGAAAGCTACCTTCTCCAGGTATCCAGACATTTCAGGATTTGGCACTCTGTGTCCTTAACTGGGGGCCCCTGATGCTAGCTTTAAGCTGCTCCACTCCATGAAGACAAAAAAAAAAAAAAATCTTTCTACAGCTATCTGGAGTTCCACACAGTCCAGCATCACACTTGCACCCCACTGCATAGAGGCCCCCAAACTCTATGACTCAGGTTAGACTGGTTGAAAATAAAAGAAAGGGGTATAATTTTTCATGAACTATATTGCTGAAATCCTTTTGTCTATAAGCAACAGTAGATCAGATAAGCATAAGTCACAGACTGCACACCTCCCTTATTCTTTCAGGCTATTTTATGTACCATCTCACCTCTTTCAGCTGTAATAAACCCAATGAACAGGGTGCACTTAGAGGGAGAGGAGCCCAAGGTTAATAAGCAGCTCAACCTTTTTTCTTCGTTTTCTTCTGTCTAGCATCCTTAGCAGGTTACTTGCAGTCTTACAAATGAGCTTTTTAAAAGATAAGGTGAAAGGAGTGGTGGGAGATAATGGTTCTTCTCTTCTCAGGTAAAAAAACCTTCCATGGAAGACATCTTGTATCTCATTGATCAGAACAGGGTCACATGATCACCCTTAGCTGCAAGGGAGCCTAGGAAGTGGGTGGTTCACATTTTTAACATTTATCATTGGAGGCAGGCAGGTTCTGCACTAAAGAAGAAGGGGGAAGGGAAGGGAAGGGAATTGCTGTTGGAGTAGGCTTGCTGTATTTCCAGAAGTCTATTGGAAGTTAGGTCTTCAGTGGGAAAAAATATGTCTCTAGCTGTGGAAGAAGTTTGCTTTCTTTCATGGTTGCCTCCCTCAGCTTGGTGCAGTGTCTACGTGTGTGGGTCAGTGTTCAGGACACACTCATTTTTCCAAAATCCCTTGTCCTGCTGATCTGACTCAGGGCTTCATCTGTACTTTGTGCCTGAAGAGTCCTCCTAAGATCTGGTATATCTTTTATCGATAGTCCTAGTTTCTACCATTGTTGCGGATTTATATCTTTTTGAGATTGCATAAGAATTTCATGGGGAAATTGATAAAGGATGTGAGAAGTGGTTGCTGAATCACTTCATCTTAATCTCAATTTTCTATATTATCTTGAGGAGATATTTTTCAATATACAAAAACAAAGTCTAATTGACAGTCAAAATTCTAGCTGCTCTGAAATTGTTAATGAGCAGGATAATAATAGGTTGTACTTTTTGTAGTGATTTTTTTTTCTCTGAAAATTTCTGCTGATTTTTTTCCTTTAATGTTAGGTTATTAATTTATGCTATGCTAGATCATGTGGCATAAGGTGGCTGAATATGGTCTGATTCTTGAAGGAAGTTTCCAGAGGGAGCAGGAAAGGCAAGTCAGGATAGTAAAGCCCAGACAGAGGGGCTCACACAAAAGTACTGAACTATATTTAAAAATACTGAGTGTAGAGCAAATTGGCACAGTTTTACATGGTTAGAATGAAGTTAGGAGTCTTGTGATTGTTTGGCTAAGCCACAAAGAACCTTGTATTTCAAGTGAGGTTTTTATTTTGTCATGATGAGATATTTTGGGGAAGGGTGGGGGTAAAATAGAGAAAGTGACATATATTCAATATTATATAATAATAAAGATAATATTTAAATCTTTCATATGACATAATTTTTTCCTAATACTTAAGAGGTAAAGCATTCTTTACAGCCTGATACATTTATTTAGATAAGCCTTATTCTCTAAACATTAAAACATTCTGATGCCTCACAGCATCACTCAAAATACAGTCCATGGGCTAGCAGCCACTGTATGACCTGAGAATTAGTTAGAAATGCAGAGCCTTAGACTGTACCCCAGCCCTGCTGAATCAAAATCTCATTGTACCAAGATCCCAGGAACATTGATGTTTGAAAAGCACTGACAGTGTCTGAAAGTAGGGAAGGGAAGGGAAAAATTGATCATCTTATTTCAGGACACTATGGTGATTATGAGTTTTTACTTTCCATAGTACTTCAGGTTCAGCCTTATTTACTGATAGAATTACATACATCAAAAGCCTTTCATGCTGCCAGTTAAAGGCCAGAAACTCACTGGTGGACGATGCTGGTGATGGATGATGATGATGGTGATGATGGGGATGATGGGGATGAAGGTGATGATGATGATGATGGGGATGATGGGGATGATGATGAGGAGGAGGAGGATGGATGATGGTGCTGATGGTGGTGATGATGGTGATGATGACAATGATGGTGATGATGATCATGATGGATGATGATGAGGAGGAGGAGGAGGAGGAGGATGGATGATGGTGATGATGGTGATGATGATGCTGATGGTAAGATAGCACCTCCATTGAGAGCACCTGTTATGTACTATGTTGGATGCTTTGTATGTATCACCTCCAATCTCTGTAACAACTCTTTGCAGTTGGTCTTATTATTTACATTTTGCAGATGAGGAAACTGAGACTCTGAGAGACGACACGTCCGAGGTCACAAGCTAGAAAAAGTTATAGCTGTTATTCATAGCTGGTCTAATGCAGTTTCATTTGATTCCAAAACCGTCCACCCTACCTCATATGTAAATTCTCCAGCAATTTAAAGTAAGCTATCTGGGCTACCCAAGAGTACAATCTGGAAGAGCTCTATCGACCCCATTTCATAATTATCCAGTGAAAGTCTATGAGTCTAGGAGACTTCAAGCATTCATCATTGTGTAAAGTTTGGGCAATTTCAAGAAGTGTAGCTTTAAGAACTCATTTAGAATGAACGTGGTGAATGAAGGAGCTAGTGAGTGGTGGTGGGCCATCTCCCTCCTTCCAGAGATCATCCGAGTAATGCGTGAACCCCTCTCCTGGATGTTCCTTTAATTAGGTAAACCACGGAGAACATGTTCTGAAAATTGCTAAATGGTTGGGTGGCTGCTCTGTATTAAGAAATGCTACCCTTTTATTCAGAGGAGCTTAATTAGCACGAGTCAACCAGTAGTTAATGATAATAATAAAATGGAATGATCATTGGGAAAAAAAAAAGCCTTTCATGTCCACCAGTGACTTCATCCAGGGCCTCAGTTCTAATTTTTAAAAGCACATTTTTGTATTAAGTGTGAGTAGAGGTTAAAATATTAATGTTACTGAAAAAAGTAATGCATTATCCTATTTACACAAGAGGAAAGACTTATGCTAGTTCGTGTGCGTGTGTCTGTGTGTTTTTGTATGTCTGCGTGTGTTTAAATAATCATGAAGCAGGGCCCAAGGAAATTGGAATCAAAAGTTTGCATCTGGGGAATTAAATCTAATATAAACTGGGAAACGACCGCAGGGACCATGCCCATGGGAGCCACAGAAGAGCCCTGGGATATTGAGATGCAGGAGGTTCCAAACAAGAAAGTTAGAAAAGACAGCTTGGAAGCGAAGTTTACTTAGTGTCAGTCCCAACAAACCTACCTACTTAATGTATACGAATTGTTCAAATAACACATTTGATTCCCTTGGCAACTCTTTCCTGAAACAAATATCACTTGCAGTCTTCCAGCTTGAATTCCTGAAGAGTTAAAGCATCAACTTTCAGAAAATTATTTCATCAAAATGAAGTATCTGAAATGTTTTTTATTTAACTTTGGTTCTGTTCCAGAGTGAAGATTTAAAATTACTCTGTAAATAGACAAACTGAAAACTAGATGTCTCAATGACAGCTTTCACTAAACCTTATTTTTAAAAAAAAATTTGTAGTGAACTATTTTAAAATGTTAGGAAAAAATGTTTTATTTTAACATTTCAACAGTGAGGGATATTGAAGCGTCTGCATTATGATTTTGCACTACATAAATGATTTTTTTGTCTATCCTTTTTTTTCACTAAAAGAAATGACAATTTTAAATAATCTTCTGAGATGGGAAATGAACACTGCCATTTCCAAGGGATTGTAATGTGCCAGCTCTGGCACTAAGATGCTTAAGATAATAAATACTTTAGGAGGAATAGGAGTTCAGAGCATTTTCACATGAAAATTATTCTAATGAAAATGTGCTCAGAAATTTTGGAATGAACCCCCAGCCCAGCTCTCCCTCCTCCCCACGCCTCACATGTACAGGCAGAGTCAGGGGAGGTGAGCTCAAACTTAAATTCATTCCTGCCTTTCGATGAGGGCTTAAGCAGGTAACTTAACAGACTCTTTGTTCCCCTGTCACTTGAATATTGGATCCCCAAATAACTGTCTGCTACAAAAATTTATTAGGCATCTTGAAAAGTATAGAACTCTATTATTAAATGTAGATATCTGACTAGTGCTGCAAACAGTAGAGAGATTATTTTTTTTGTACCAAAAAATGATGATTTGCTAAGCTCATCCAAAATTATGTTCAAATGCTTTGTCATGCCAAGAGGTAAATACTCAGAACAGTTGGATATGAGAATGAGTCTTCATCTAATTTCTATTGTTCTTAATATGTATAATATGTATAAAAACTCACATGTAAACTTGGTATGCTCACATTTCTTGTATACATATATGGGGGGTATAGTCACATACGTATATACCATATACAGGAATATATATCATATATAGTATATTATCATATATTTGTGTATATATATAAAATGTATAGGAATGTGTATATACAAATACATATATATGTGAGTATATTTAAAATTCTCTTCTATTTCTAATGAAGTTGAAACATTTTCCATGCATTTTTGACCATTTTATTATTATTTTTCTAATGTCTGCTCATTTCCATTCTCCACATACCTATCAGTAAAGGAATGGCACATCGTATTTGTTGGCATGTTCTCTTTATGAGTGTCACATTTTTAATTTTACTTTCTTCAACTATATCACCAGGTTGTTCAGCTTACCTTTGGGTTTTGATTATTCTTCTTTGCTTCAGTTTTAAATTTTAAGAGTTTTAAAGTTTTATGTATCTCAAAGTTTTTAATTGACCTAAATTAAGAATTGTTTCTTAAGCAATTTACTTTGAAGTGGTCATTCACAGTCCAATGAGTTGAAATATGATAGCAGATATAGATCAAGAGACTCTTCGGAGGTCCAGAACTCTCCCACTGAGGACTCAGGAGATAGAAACATTTAAAATAAATAAATAAACAAACAAAGTGCTTTGTTTTCAGAGCACAGTCACTGTTCATTTTGATATCTCAAAATAAACATCTTACCATTCCTATGCATTATTCAAACATGGAAATATAAGTGTCTGCATACATAATTAAATGGTCTGCACTGGATAAAATCTGGACTCATTTGATAAACTAGAGTAGAGCAGTCTTAAAGCTTTTCCTTCATTTTCTCTAATTAGAGAGAAATTTACATATAATCACAGCTGCTGCATGAGATGGGAGAAATCTATTTTAATCATTTAATATTTCATTTTAAAAGCCATGTATTAACAACTTTAAAATATCTATAGCCCTTTAAATTGCCATTACTGTACATGAATATTCAAAGTACTACTGAAATTTATTGTGGTATGCTATTCAAATTGTCTCTTGCATTATATTACATATATTCCATATTATTGTCTTCTTGTCTTTACATTTTCATGCTGAACTAAAATTCTTTGTTTTCTCAATATGTACTTGTGACTGTTATTACATATTGAGGTTGATATTAAGACATTTATGATTATTTAGTAAAAAAAGATTTTGAAAACCAAATAATGCACATTTTAAATAATTTCCCTTTTTAATTTAAAAGTTAAGCTTTGTTGGATCAGACTCAACAGTCATAGATATTACTTGTATAGTGTAGTTACTATAGAACACTTACCTGAAATGGGGAATTTAGACTTTCTAAATTTGTCAAAGGAATTACTTGTTTTCTGAACTTTTCTTTAATTGTGGGATTCCTCAATGGCATAAAGGTTCACACAACAGTGTCAGAATTCTCCTCCTGTATCACAGTGTTGGGCTTATTTTGTACATGGTTCTCTCCTGATGTGAGACTATACAATTTTAAAGGGTAGGCAGTGTGCTTTCTGTTCCCAGTTCCTGAAGGGGCTGCTCATGGATGTGGTGAGTGCTCAACCAAGGTGTGATGAATGCATGAATCTCTCTATATATGGGTGTGGATTTTTTAATGGATATTGATTTACAGTATTGTGTTAGTTTCAGGTGTACAGCACAGTGATTCAGTATTTTTGCACAGTATATTCCATTGTAGGTTATTACAAGATAATGGCTGTAATTCCCTGTCCTGTACAGTAAATTCTTGTTGCTTATCTGTTTTATATATAGTAACTCATATCTGTTAATCCCATACCCCTAATTTGTCCCTTCCCCCTTCCCTCTTCCCTTTGGTAACTACAAGTTTGTTTTCAATGCCTCTGAGTCTGTTTCTGTTTTGTAAATAAGTTCATCTCTGTTGTTTTTTAGATTCCACATATGAGTGATATCACATAATATTTGTCTTTTTCTGTCTGACATCACTTAGTATGATAATCTCCAGGTCCACCTATGTTGCTGCAAATGGCAGAATTTCCTTCTTTTTATGGCTGCATAATATTCCTCTGTGTGTGTGTGTGTGTGTGTGTGTGTGTGTGTGTGTGTGTGTGTGTGTACCACATCTTTTTTTTTTAACATCTTTATTGGAGTATAATTGCTTTACAATGTTGTGTTAGTTTCTGCTGTATAATGAAGTGAATCAGCTATATGTATACATATATCACCGTAGCCCCTCCCTATCCCACCCCTCTAGGTGGTCACAAAGCACTGAGCTGATCTCCCTGTGCTATGCAGCTGTTTCCCACTAGCTATCTGTTTTACATTTGGTAGTGTATATATGTCAATGCTACTCTTTCACTTCATCCCAGCTTACACTTTCCCCTCCCTGTGTCCTCAAGTCCATTCTCTACATCTGCATCTTTATTCCTGTCCTGCCGCTAGGTTCTTCAGAACCATTTTTTTTTTTACATTCCATATATATGTGTTAGCATATGGTATTTGTTTTTCTCTTTCTGACTTACTTCACTCTGTATGACAGACTCTAGGTCCATCCACCTCACTACAAATAACTCAATTTCGTTTCTTTTTATGGCTGAATAATATTCCATTGTATATACATCATCTTTATCCATTCATCTGTCGATGGACACTTAGGTTGCTTCCATGTCCTGGCTATTGTAAATAGTGCTGCAATGAACATTGTGGTACATGACTCTTTGAATTATGGTTTTGTACCCAATCTTGTTAATCCAGTTGTCCATTGATGGGCACTTGGGTTGCTTCCATGTCTTGGCTATTGTAAAAAGTGCTGCTATGAACACTGGGTTGCATGTATCTTTTCGAATTAGTGTTTCCATTTTTTTTTCCCAGATATATACCTAGGAGAGGAACTGCTAGATCATGTGGTGGTTCTACTTTTAGTTTTTTAAGGAACCTCCATACTGTTTTCTGCACCAATTTACATTCCTACTAACAGTGTACAAGGGCTTCCTTTTTTGGATGTGGATAGTTTTGAAATGCCTAAGCATAAATGTTAATTGGATGTCTCACCTTTTGTCAAATGTGATGAAGTTATTAAAATCTGTGTAACAGAGTTTATTCTCGAGTACTCAAAGATGGAGAAGCAGCAGCCTTAGAAAGCAGTGTACACTTTGCACAGTTAACTCTTTTCCGTCATGCCAACTATTAGGATATTAGAAAGAAACATTGTGTTCCAGTGAAAGGACATTTCTCCATATAATGTTCCTAGTCAACTGAAGATCTATGTGGGGAACCCCAAAATTATAGTTAAAATTAGAGTTTCTAAGTGCAGTCTGCAAGTTGAGAATGAGAGCTAAAGTGCCGTGCCAGATGGATTCCAGCTTTCTTTCTTTTCTGAAAGGATTCAAAAATTCCTACTCTGAAGCTTATAACTCCAAGCTGACACGAGACACTCTTCTGCCATCCCAAAAGATCATTATTATTTTATTCCAAAATATCATAATTATTTCAGGCTTACTACAAATATTAGATCTTAAAGTACATAGATTGTTTAACACTGTTCTGTGTGTCGTTATAGGTCGATTTTGAAAAAGTTCTGTAGTAATCAGGGAAACTACAAATTTAAATATGTGCATGTGTAAGGAATACAATGAATATTCCTACTTATAAATGCTAAAAAAAAATTCTACAAATGACATCTATAACGATACCACTTTTCAGCAAGTAAGGGGAGAAAAGTGGTATATGAAATAAAGAGCGTATATTAAGTAACATTTTGGCAGGAAAATTTTGTCTATTTTTCCAAAGCCTTTTAATTGTTTTACATCTTTGGAGCAAATTTTTGAAGTGATTTGTAATGTATATATTATACCATGTCTTTCTTTCCCCACAGATTTAATGTTTCCTCTTCATTTCCCCCTAGTTTCATAGTTCTTCATGAGCCACATGTACTCCTTCAAAGAAAGAAAAACAATTTTGCCCTCTTGGTGGAAATCTGCCTAAGGCTTTGGTATTCACAGCACAGCTTGTCTTACCTTTTACTGAGCTGGGAAAAAGTCAGGAATGTTTCATCATTTTACCATTAAAACACTCCTGGCTCAAAAGTCCTGGAATCAAGTAGAGCTATATATTTTCTTGCTCTTCAAACAAGCAAAGGAAGTAGGAAGATATTACATCAAAAATTTGTGTTTGTAAACAGAGTCAAACTGTTTTGTCATCCCTCATTGATGACAAATTGGCTAAACTACTTTATAAATGACTTTGGGTATTATAAATGGCAAATTGTAAAAAGCATTGCAAAAAATCGACTTCTGTTTTCAGGTTAATTTTTCTTTATGATCTGTGACTTCGGTTCAGACTTAGAAGCAGCAGGTTTAGCATAAAGATACTCTTCATACAGAAGGGGACACATGAGTGTCTCGTTAGAATGCTACTGTTAAAGGATCCTCATAGCATTGGCAAAGTTAACGGCTGCCCTCAAAACAGCCTGCTGGGATAATGCTCACTGACAAAGGACTCCACGTTGACAAAACTGATAAAATCAACAATATCAAATATTCAAAAAGAGTACACAAATCCAGCAAGCAATATGAATTCATTTCATTGCTCAGGGATTGTGCATATTTTGGGAGATTAGGCTCTAAGGAAATTTACCTCGGTTTGCTTGTAAGACATATTTTGCTTTCTAACACATATTCCATTTAAGCCCATCGTGTAAGTTGAGGCACACCTTGTCCTTAGGGTTAAAGGAAATAGTTTCCCGAAATACCTTCTAACATTTGCATTTTATTGTGATCCTCAATTTTATAAACATGTGACTTAGCAATAGAAAAGGAAACTAACTTGGTTTCCTGAAGTCATGCTTCTCAGTATGAGTTGCTGACCCATCCAAAGCCTGACATGCATGTGTCAGTCAAGGTAACAGCAGTTCCATTCCTGAAGTATTTCATGGCATTGTCAAGGTCTGGGGCACTTTGTCTCTAGCACTGGCTAGTATCCCTTTAAAAGCTGTATATAAATCTAAGAAGGAAAGTAATTGTTTGACAACTGAATTTGTAAACTGAGGCAACTCAGTCTAATTCCAATAATCTGTAGTTTTTTCTAATTAATATTCATAAAATATCTATAAATTTAACTATCTTGAATATGAGTGCAAGTGATCATGTTTGCTAGTGGACAGGACCAATATTAGGACAGTGGAAAGTAACTAGTTTCCTTTCATACCACATTCCTCAAGTTAGCAGCTGTTAATGACAGTTGAGTTTTGGGAAAGACAGGCTACAGAGAAGAGCTTGGTATCTTATCTTCTCTTTACCACATAGAAAACTAGGGCATGTTTTGGGAAAAGATTGGGGGGCATGTCGGTAGATATAAGGAGGACACAAAAGTGTGATATGTGGTTGGAATAAGGTTATGATATCATCTACTGAAATCTACTTAACTTACTACACCTACTGTATGGCCATTTCTCCATGTTGGGGTGGTAGGAATTAGCATTTCAGATGCAGATATTTAAGCTACTTTTCCTGCTGTCAAGAAACTTGTGCTCAAGTTGGAATGAAGACAAGTAAACCTATCATCATGTTCAGAATTGTAAGGGAAAAAGTAAATGCAAACGCTGAGAACTATGTGCACATGTAGGGAGAAGGTTCAGGGAAGGTTATCTAGAGGTGAAGTCATCTAAGCCAAGTTTTATTATTAGTTAGGAATTAGCTAGATAAAGAAATGGAGGCAGGTGGCATTCCAGGCAGTGGAAGCAGCTTGGGAAAATTCAAAGAAGTGTAAGGGAATCATGGAATACTTGCTGAGCTTCAGATATCAGTTATTCATAGCTTAGTGTATGGTGTGGGAAGAAGCAAGAGCTGCAGATATAAGAGAACCCAAATAATGACAGGTTTTGTATGTCATGCTAAGGACTTCAGATTTTATCCTGAAGGTGATGGGGAACCTTTGATGATTGTTTTGAATTTTCAAACGAATACTTTAGAACAATGGATGGAGGCAAGAATAGAGGCAGGGAGATGTGCTAGGAGGGTCTTGCAGTCTAGGTACAGTGGGTGATCAGGACCTGGGCCGAAGACCAAGTGCCAGAGACCAGGGGAAGGGACATGGTTGATAAAGATTAAATTGATAGGAATTGAGGTCTGATGGCTTGTGGGGATCAAGAGAGAGAAGAGAAGGGTGATGATAGTTCAGTGACTGTTAATGAATCCAAGAGGAAAAACAGATTTTCAGAAAAACATTTTGAAAATCTGTTGAGTTTGGGGTTGCAATGAGACATCCAAGAGGAAATGTCCAATGGGTAGTTTTTTATAGATTGTAAACCTAATGAGCAAGGTCTGTGTTGGAGATAAAGTCTTTTGCACAAGAATTGTAGTGGTGGTTAAAGGTATGCAAGTATGTCATTTCATCTGATAGAAGTTTGTGGAATGGAGAACAAACAAATTGTAGGACAGAATGACATCTCTAAAGCAAGATGTTTTTTTGCTCCTTCATTTTCCCACTTTTTTTGAACATTTAACCAAGTAAACATACACACAAAACTAAATAACTATATGAACTGTAGTTATTGAGAGCAATGCAAATTTATAATCATTGATAATAATAATATTTATTGAATAGTCACAGGCACTGTGCTAATAAGCATTTTTACATGTGTTATATAATACTTATTAAAGACTGGTAAATAAGAAATATTATGATCTAATTTTTCATATGATGACACTGGCTGAAAGAAATTTTAAAACTTGCTCAAGTTCATATGGTTAGTAGAAATTGAAGCTGAGATACAGAGCCTTAGGATGCCTTATTCAATATCATTACTCACCCAGTTGGATGTGACTGTGATATGTGAAGTAATAGGTAAAGTTCTGCACTGTTGATCCCAGTGTCAGCAACCAACCCAACCTTTCTAAAACCTAGACTACTTGCCCTGAAAAATATCTTCACTTTAAAGATAGTTTCACTCACTGAACTCTCTCAGCTCTCATTTTGGTTTAGTTAATACTCTCTCTGCTATTATCTTAAGTAACTTATCTAAATTACCTTACAGAGGTAAAGTTAGTGTGTGTGTGTGTGTGTGTGTGTGTGTGTGTATATATTTGCACACTAGTACATAAGAAGATAAGCTCCTTGACCTCATAGATTATACCTAAGCATAGAGGAAAATTACAAAAGAGATGGTAGACTATTTCAGAGTCCTTTAAAGAAAATGAAAGTATAATGGAATCAAGAATAAGGTGTTAACTGGGGAGTACTGTTTAAATATAAAATCCACATTCTTAAGTAATATTTCTGTTGCTCATCTGAACCAGAAATATAATTTTTAAAGGTATGCTGGGCAAAAAAGTGTGTGTGTAGAGGGAGTGGAGTGAAGGTGCAATGAGAGGTATTCTCTCCCCACAAACGTTCTCTGCCTCAGAGGGATCCCTCGCTGAAATTGAAGGGGACAGGAATCTTAGTTCATGGAAGTCTCCTCAGCATAACACATTGACTAGGCCAGAGGATGTTTGTTCAAGGCCAGATTTTCAGAGAAGTCAAATCATAAAGAAGAGCTAAGCACCGTGAATCACTCGTAGATAGTTATTTTCTGATTTTACTTTTAGAGTGGACCATTCTTAAATTATGATACAATTTGTCTAATTTACATGAGAATTCTCCTTGACCCTGGAGGATTACTTGGAAAATAAGTTTGGGACGTTAATCACGATCAGCATTTCATACCAGTCTGAAGGTTTCCAAAAGCCAAAGTTTCATTTACTTATGTTGACGTATATTACTAAATATATTTTATTTATTTTTTTTTAAATTAATTTATTTATTTTTGGCTGCATTGGGTCTTTGTTGCTGTGCGCAGGCTTTTCTCTAGTTGTGGTGAGCGGGGGCTACACTTTGGTGCGGTGCGTGGGCTTCTCATTGCGGTGGCTTCTCTTGTTGCGGAGCACGGGTTCTAGGTGCGTGGGCTTCAGTAGTTGTGGCACACGGGCTCAGTAGTTGTGGCTCGTGGGCTCTAGAGCGGAGGCTCAAGTAGTTGTGGTGCACGGGCTTAGTTGCTCCGCGGCATGTGGGATTTTCCCGGATCAGGGCTCAAACCCATGTCCCCTGCATTGGCAGGCGGATTCTTAAGCACTGTACCACCAGGGAAGTCCCACTAAATTTATTTTATGTTGTCCTCAAAACATTAGAAGTATTTGAAACTTATATAACTTTGTACTTTCTTCCTATCTTCAAAGCAACATAGAAAACTAACATTAGTGAAATGATTCTGTTTTATTTAAGCATTGTATATACTAGTAAGTCATAGGTTAAAAAGGAGGACTAAGGTAGAGTAATTTAATTAGGCTTTTCAATATTTTGAAAGTTGAAGACTGTAGTTCTTCCTCTATAGCATTTTCATCATAGTCACCTGAATTTTAATGTTGAAAGCATTATAGAGAAATCATTGAAGGTTGTGAAACTGAAAGAATTCCCTTGTCTTCTACTTAGTTTTTTTCCTCAATAATGGGACACATTTTCAATGAAATTATTTTTCCTGTATAGCATCAAATAATATTGTACCATTATTTTCAGTGTTATAGTGAAACAGAAATTATATATTCCTCCTGTTATATTCTTTTCCTAAAATAAAATACAGATAGTGCACTTCATAAAGGCAGACACTGTTCATTATTTTCCCACTTGAATTCCTAGTGTCTATCAAATTCCTGACCCATTTTCGGCCCTTGACAACTGTTTGTTGAATTAATGGATTATATAGACAGCAAGCTTCTATGTGGTAGAGCACATTTTTTTTAAAATTTACTTATTTGTATTTTTTATTTTTGGCTGCATTGGGTCTTCACTGCTGCATGTGGGCTTTCTCTAGTTGCGGCGAACGGGGGCTACTCTTTGTTGTGGTGCGCGGGCTTCTCATTGCCATGGCTTATCTTGTTGCGAAGCACGGACTCTAGGTGCACGGGCTTCAGTAGTTGTGGCACACAGGCTCTAGAGCGCAGGATCAGTAGTTGTGGCGCACAGGCTTAGTTGTTCCGCGGCGTGTGGGATCTTCCCGGACCAGGGCTTGAACCCGTGTCCCCTGCATTGGCAGGTGGATTCTTAACCACTGTGCCACCAGGGAAGTCCCAGAGCACATTTCTTAAGATGAATGCAGTGCTTTGTGAGGAATGCTGTGGTCACTACACTTACCTAGTTTCTTCAGTCAAATCAAAATATAACTGCAGAGTATCCTAGCAATTTTGGTCTCATTTGTCAATGTGTACTATCATTTTTGCTATAGTATCCTGTTGACTCTTTTGCAACTCTTCAGCCAATGTGTTCTAGTACCATTTTATGTCTAAGAGGTTGGGAGTTTTCTAGGTCTTTGGAATTCATGTTCTCAGCAATTTCACCTACATACAGCATGGTATAAACACATTCCATTTTGAAATTTCAAGAAAATTATGATGGTGGTTGGGGATATAACTGGAAACGTATCTTTAAATGACTTTGAAAAAGAACTCAAACTGGTACAGAGGCATAGAGAAGATAGTAAATTTTTTTATTTAAGAGTCAACTTTTGAAATAAAGAAACCAACCTTTTTTTTTAGGACTAGAATACAGTTTCACATAGCTGTTGATTCTCATTTTAAAAGGTTATAAGCAATTTTTAAACGAGTCATATATCTTGGTTTTTACAAGGAACAATAATAGAATTTCACCACAGTATTTTCAGTGGAATTAATTTGTTTTATTCAGAAGTCATTTTGTCCATCTGAAGCCATGCTGGGTTACATCTCAGCTTCTGACCCAAATAATGATTATCAAACTGCTGGATGAATAACTGTAGAAATGAAAGATTTTTAGAAGGGTAGATAAATTATTATACAAAAATTGTACTTTTGTGTTATAAGATAATGACTTACTGCTTTGCTAGTTTAACTCTGGCTAATTTTTTAAACATGCAAATGATACATAAAATTAAAATAAAAAAATTAAAATTCACCCCAAATTCTACAACTGAAAATAGCCATTATTAACAGTCTATGAATATAAATTCACATATCTCTCTAAACATAATAGATTGAGATTAGAACTTAAATTTCTCTTACAGCACTTCGCATGCTCCCTCCAATATACCACAATGCTGTAAAGCATAATGTTGAAAGAGAAGTATGTACACTGTATATATAGTGATGTTTGGGGAGTGCAAAAATCACCATGACCTGGGATGTAGTGATTAAGATCTTGGACAATATTCTTTGTAACTATTGGGAAACAATTCTATATGAGTTTTTTGTGTTTCTGCACATATTTAGAGGAGAGGCACTAACAGCCTTTTGTTCTGGACTATGTTAAAGTGTGAACAGCCTGGAAAGATACAGTATTTCCTTCAGTAGCAAAGAGGTGGTTTTTTTGGTTGAACAGTATAATAAAGTTTTGGCAGGTTTGCTTGTGGCAATTATAAAATTATAATTATAAAAAATTATAATTATATATTATAAAAAATTGGAGCCTCCTAAACTTGGAGTGCCTCAGCTGTGTCTCAAACCTTTCACAGTTCTTGACAGGGATGTGATTTTGTAGAAGAGCTGAAATAACATAAACGATCATTAATGGTGGACTGATACTAAAAATGTTGGTACATATATTCAGTGAAATAATATGCAGCCATTAAAAAGTGTTGTAAATTATTATTTAGTAACATAGAAAGAAGATTAAAATATAGTGCTTAAATAAAATACGAAATTTAAAGCTTATTTTATACTGTTTCTTTGGGGAAAATGACATAGTATATATGTATCAAATATTTTATATAAGCATTGAAAAAATCTGGCTGGAAACACACCATACTCTTCACATTGGTTACTTCTGGAGAACAGGATATGAGAATGGGGTATGAATGGCAGATATCTGCAGAGGAGGAAAAGTTTCACTTAATATAATTCTGCAGTGTCTAATTTTTAAATGTCATATAAGATGTTTTAATTTTTAAAAGCACTTCAGAACCTAACAATAATGAATAAGAGAGATCTCACTTGCAAATCAGATCCATGTGGTTATAGTTCTTGCTGCCTGTGTGACTTAAAGCAAGATATCTGACCTTAGTGAGTTTCAGTTTCCTCATCTATAAAATGGACATGTAATAATGCCTTCCTCATCTGTTTGTGGTAAGAATTTAACAAGTTTGCTTAGGTGAAAGACAGCATGGCTCCTGGTACAGAGTGCATTTAGTAAATATATGCTGTTATTAATGTAGTTATTTTTAAATTAATTAAAATTAATTTTTCTGGCATTTCAAAATGTTGTGGATATTCCAAGATAAATTTTTTTAAAAGCAGAATGATAAATTGGTCTCCTATTATAAATTTTGATATAATTTCTAGATGGTCCTATGAGAGATGAATGTTTTCCACTGGAACAAATCCTAGGGTTCATAAAAAAGCAATTGAAGGAAAATGTCTGACAGCAGGTCCTGAGATGTGAACTCTGTTTCTAAGTTCTGTTTTTGTCTTGGTGTGTGCACATCCTGGTCACTATTCTTTCTCACTCAAGAGACAGAACTTTCTCTACTAAAATTTGATAGAAACCTTAGTCTTTCTGTGCATTTGTGTGTGTGTGTGTGTGTGTGTGTGTGTGTGTGTGTGTGTAAGAGGTGCCCTTTCCCTAAGAAGTTGTGAGGGCCATATGGCCTTCCAGTTTTTGGATGACATTGCGAAGTGCAATGCAATTTGCAAACAAAATGGCATACATCCTGGAGCAATTAAACTAATCCTTTTTTAATGACTAAGAATGCTATGTCCAAATTCCATACCATTTCTCCAAAATTGATCAATAACAAATACACAGAGTTAAACAAGGTATAATAAAGGAAGAAGGTAAGAAGTGCATTTTTTATATTGTAGTCTAAGAACATAGATTTAAATCAGGTCCTAATTAAAAATAATCAAATGTTCCCCCCCTCCCTTGTAAAGGCAATGAATGGGAATGTTTAAATCAACTATGGCAAACTCTATTATAGGTATTTTTAAAAATGAGATCGCAAAGCCTGCAATGACATGGAGAATGTGCTCCTTCATTCTGTGTATGCAGGTCTTTTTCAGCTTAGGAATGTTTTCTTCGGTCTGTCTTCAACTTTTCACTTATTTAACAGAGCATGGTGGGCAGTGAGAAAGTAGGAAGTGAACAGCACACATTTGGCTTAGAGTTTTACTGCAATCATTGCTAACATTTGTTGAAGGCTCTCTACATGCCAGGTTGTTGTAAGTACAACTTGTTATGTCAGCACATGGAACATTTGAAGCAGGTATTGTAAGTATCCGCATTTTATAGATAGGAAAGTTGAGGCACAGGGAGGTTCAGCAACTTGCTCCAGGTGCCCCAGCTTAGAAGAGGCAGAGCCAGGATTTTATCCTAGGTGATAAGACTTGAGTGCACCCTACAATTAAGTGTTCACCTGAGAACTTCCTGTAGTTGCCGCACGTGACCTTGTATCTTTCTCAGGAATTCTGCATGTGAGGCCTCTATTTTTCTATCTGCCACATTTTTTATCTCTTCTCTTACTTTTTTTTTTAGAGGAAAATGGAGGGTACCCTTTTCTCTTCACGTTCAGAGGGGATAGATTAATTTATCATTCATACTGTTGATTTGGCTCTTCAGACTATCAATTCTGCTTGTTGCTGTCTCTAGAGTAAATTTAAAACCTATTTTTGTTCTTACTGAAGATTTGCCTTATCTCACCTCTCTCACATTTAATTTCATTTTATTGCCTTTAATCTTACAATTAGGCTCCATTATAATGTAGCAAGCATTACTTAGTTATACATGATATATCTGGGGGAATTGAGTATATACCTGCCAGAAAAACTAGGAATCTCTCTTTGAATGTCAGAAAGCAACATGGCCTTAAAAAAAGTGTGTGCATGTAGGGGGGTGGGTATAGTAGAAGACCAACTGTGTGTGTGTGTGTGTGTGTGTGTGTGTGTGTAGGGGGTGGGCATACTAGAAGATCAACAAAGCACATACAACACAAAATTTGCTTGAGAATTCTACCACCCATAACCACGTCCAAATACTGTACCCTCTCTTTTTATTAGACATTTCCTTGTCTTTCAGTTTTCCGGAAGCAAACACATAAGATCAATATAACTGAAGATATATATTAAGTTATTCCTTAAATATCTGTCAGCATTTTTGAATGTAGTCAAATTAATGTATGATGGGCAAATTGGCTCTGTTGCATTCTATAATTATTGCTGTCAGGATACTTCCAGCTAGAGATGGAATTGTTTCTGCATTTATCATTCTGTGTTCCTGCTTATGTATTTGTCAGTGCAGCTGTGATTCATTTATTTTATAATACTGCAGCTAATTGTGTATGGGCTATTTGATCAAAAACAACATTTTAACAAGAACCAAAATAGCCAAGGCAAGGAAAAAATGTAATTATATAACAATGTTAGAACTTTTTTGGGAAGCAGCATTGAAAAAGATTACGCATTTGTATAGCTCTGAAAGCCAAATAATAATTACAGTGGCTTTGTTCTGTTGTCCATATTGTCCAAATCTGGATTGGTAAGCCAGAAAGAGAAAAGTGAATTATCCCTCATTATCTTGTTTGATTTGGCCCTTTAAATGGTCAATATTGCTAAATTGCCCTTTGGGTGGGAAGAAATTAGATTCCATCATATACCACTAAAGGTCTCTTTTCATGGCTGAATGTTTTTGAATTCATGAGGCACAGAATGCCATGATAAAGTAAAGATAATTATGAATGCAATTATTAGTCATTTATGCCATCAACATACAACATACAGATGGATCATTTGCTCAGAAATTTGCAAGGCACTTAGAAACACTGAAAAAAACTCCAGGAGCTAAAGTAAACTTGATTTGAAACAGTGAGAGTTAAGGTATATGCTCCTGACATTAATTTTTGTGCAAAATACATTTCAAATAAGGTAATTGCCCTTTTTTATGCCTTTGTGGAGGATCATCAAACGTGGGTATAAGAACACTTTGAATAGTAATCCTGTAGATTAAGCCCACTGTTATACGAATGAAAGATAGTATGAAGTCAGCATTGCTGGGCACTTGAATAAATTTTGCAGGAATGAAGAAATCTTCCTGTAACAACTTCTATTATCTTCTAACAAAAGTGGTTTGGTTTGATAAAATAAACACCCTTGAGGAGTAGTAGTTGTTGTGATCCCACCAAGCAGGTTTTCCCATTCACATACTCTGTGGTAGCACACCCTAACATTTACTTTGGGGACATGTTTCTTCCTTGTTATTGTGATCCTGGGAGAACTCCCAATCACTGTTCCCTTCCTGCTGGTCAACAGATTGATCATGTATCCCCCCCGAGCTGGTCCAATCATGCTGTTGAATCACTGTGGACACAGTGATTAAAACCAGACAAAGTGTATGGCTCACACCATGATTGAGGGCAGTTCGACTCCTCCCCAGGACGTTTCTAAGTTAGAGTTGGTGAAATAGTGTTCTTGCTAGCTGAAATAATGATGAGCAAAAGTGGCCTAAAGTTGGTGGGGTCATAGTCCCTGTAACGTGGATAAAAACAAGTAATGGTGGGAGGGTGTGGGGAGGAGCGTGGAGAGGAGAGCAAGGTAGTTCTTAACTGACTAAATCATTGAGTCCCTGAAGCTAACCACATCCTTAGACGTCCTAACTGCAAAAACTAATACATTCCTTTTATTATTTAAGCTCTTTTGAATTGTATTAATACTACAATTAACTGAAAAATGTCACCAATTAAAGCCGTCTGTTCTGACTGGTAAAAAAAAAAAAAAGATTTGCTGGAAATAGAATATTTAACTGGAAATAAAGTATTTATTTTGGTAGCCGATAAGATTTCCTGTGTTGCTAAAGTAATTTGTAGGATTTAGTGTCCAATTTCCTTGGCAATATGGAAATCTCCTATAAATAAACAGCTAGTAGTAAGAGTAATGGTGAGTAATGATGGCAAGGCATTCTAAATTTTAAAGCTATATATGAATATATGGACAATAGTATTAGTATGTTGTTACAGTAGTACACAATTTTCAAAATACTTCAGAGAGTGAGCTGCATTATGTTGAAGATAAAGGTAAACTAAGTGATAAATTCACCAAAGAAAGGAAAGCAATATTGATATTCAACAAAAATACATCTGTACAAATGAACGTCATTAACATTTATTCAGTGCCCCTGAGGTGTTTTCACATATGTAATATAGTTTTATCCTCACATCCACCCTGTGAGGTAGACATTAATATCCTCATTTTGCAGCAAATAAGCTTCTGTAAGGACACATAATTTTTCCTAAGGTCATATAGTTTAGTAGTTCTTACACCGTACCACACAACCTCTGATAACAAATGACCAGCAAATTGCTGTATTTGCTGGTGTTTAATTTGTAGAAATGATAGACATTGTGCAGCATATACAATTAATTGGAAAAATACAGGGAATTTTGTTTGAAAAATCAGTGTGCAACATATATAAAGATTAATCTGACTTTTGGGGAAGAAGAGAATCTGAATATTTTTTAAAGGAAAAATATTAATTTTTGAGTAAACAGAAATAAAAATTTCAGGTGCTCAAAAGTATCAGGTACCAAAACTTGGTAGATTTTTAAAAACTTAGAACAAATGGTTAATATAATTAATATACAAAGAGCTCATTTAAATCAGTGAGAAGGTAAATAATTTGATAGCAAAATGAGCAGAAGACATGAATAGGCAATTCAAGAAAAAGTACATTAGGGACCTTCCCTGGTGGCACAGTGGTTAAGAATCCGCCTGCCAATGCAGGGGACACAGGTTTGATCCCTGGTCTGGGAAGATCCCACGAGCCACAGATACTGAGCCCATGCGCCTAGAGCCCGTGGTCTGCAACAAGAGAAGCCGCTGCAATAAGACAACAGAGCACCACAGTGAAGACTAGCCCCTGCTTGCTGCAACTAGAGAAAGCCCACATGCTGCAACAAAGACCCAACACAGCCATAAATACATACATACATACATACATGCATACATACATACATACATACTGAGAGGGGTAATCAGCTGTGTCAAGTGAATGAGTAAAAGGGATGGACAGTGTTTCAAAGCAACACTGCAATAAACCACTCACATTAAAAAAAAAAGTACATTAAACATGTAAAAAGTTACCTAGAGAGCGTCAAGATGGCGGAAGAGTAAGACATGGAGATCACCTTCCTCTCCACAAATACATCAGAAATACATCTACATGTGGAACAACTCCTACAGAACACCTACTGAACGCTGGCAGAAGACCTCAGACCCCAAAAGGCAAGAAAATCCCCACATTCCTGGGTAGGGTAAAAGAAAAAAGGTAAAACAGAGACAAAAGAATAGGGACGGGACCTGCACCAGTGGGAGGCAGCTGTGAAGGAGGAAAGGTTTCCACACACTAGGAAGCCCCTTCGCGGGCGGAGACTTTGGGTGGCGGCGGGGGGAAGCTTCAGAGCCATGGAGGAGGGCGCAGCCACAGGGGTGTGGAGGGCAAAGCGGAGAGATTCCCGCAGAGAGGATTGGTGCTGACCAGCGCTCACCAGCCTGAGAGGCTTGTCTGCTCACCCGCTGGGGCAGGCGGCGCTGGGAGCTGAGGCTCGGGCTTCGGAGGTTGGATCCCAGGGAGAGGACTGGGGTTGGCTGCATGAACACAGCCTGAATGGGGCTAGTGTGCCACAGCTAGCCGGGAGGGAGTCTGGAAAAAAGTCTGGAGCTGCTGAAGAGGCCAGAGACTTTTTCTTGCCTCTTTGTTTCCTGGTGCATGAGAGGGGATTAAGAGTGCTGCTTAAAGGAGCTCCAGAGACAGGCGCGAGCCGTGGCTATCAGCGCGGACCCCAGAGACGGTCCTGAGATGCTAAGGCTGCTGCTACCGCCACCAAGAAGCCTGTGTGCAAGCACAGGTCACTATCCACACCTTCCCTACTGGGAGCCTGTGCAGCCCGCCACTGCCAGGGTCCTGTGACCCAGGGACAACTTCCCCCAGAGAACACATGGAGCGCCTCAGGCTTGTGCAACATCACGCTGCCCTCTGCCGCTGCAGGCTCGCCCTGCATCCGTATTCCTCCCTCCCCACCAGGCTGAGTGAGCCAGAGCCCCTGAATCAGCTGCTCCTTTAATCCCATCCTGTCTGAGTGAAGAACAGACGCCCTCAGGCGACCTACACACAGAGGCGGGGCCAAATCCAAAGCTGAATCCCAGGAGCTATGCGAATAGAAAAGAGAAAGGGAAATCTCTCCCAGCAGCCACAGGAGCAGCGAATTAAATCTCCGCAGACAACTTGATATACCCTGCATCTGTGGGATACCTGAATAGAAAACGAATCATCCCAAATTGAGGAGGTGGATGTCGGGAGCAATGATATATATATATTTTTTCCCTTTTTCTCTTTTTGTGAGTGTGTATGCATATGTTTCTGTGTGTGATTTTGTCTGTATAGCTTTGCTTTTACCATTTGTCCTAGGGTTCTGTTCGTTTTTTGTTTTTTATAATAGTTTTCAGTGCTTATTATCATTGGTGGATTGTTTTTGGCTTTGTTGTTCTCTTTCTTTTTTTTAATTACTTAAAAAATTATTTTTAATATTTTCTGTTTTTTCATAACTTTTTAATTTAATTTAATTTTATTTTATTTTATCTCTTTCCTTCCTTCCTTCCTTCCTTCCTTCCTTCCTTCCTTCCTCCCTCCCTCCCTCCCTCCCTCCCTTTTATTCTGAGCTGTGTGGATGACAGGCTCTTGGTGCTCCATCCAGACGTCAGGGCTGTGCCTCTCAGGTGGCAGAGCCAAGATCAGGACATTGGTCCACCGCAGACACTCAGCTCCATGTAATATCAAATGGCAAAAATCTCCCAGAGATCTCCATCTCAATGCCAAGACCCAGCTCCAGTCAATGACCAGCAAGCTACAGTGCTGGACACCCTATGACAAACAACTAGCAGGCCAGGAACACACACCACCCATTAGCAAAGAGGCTGCCTAAAATCATAATAAGGTCAATGACACCCCAAAACACACCACCAGATGTGGACCTGGCCACCAGAAAGACAAGATCTAGCCTCATCCACCAGAACACAGGCACTAGTCCCCTCCAACAGGAAGCCTACACAACCCACTGAACCAACCTTAGCCACTGGGGGCAGACACCAAAAACAACAGGAACTACGAACCTGCCACCTACGGAAAGGAGACCCCCAAACACAGTAAGTTAAGAAAAATGAGAAGGCAGAGAACACATAGCAGATGAAGGAGCAAGGCAAAAACCCACCAGACCTAACAAATGAATAGGAAATAGGCAGTCTAACTGAAAAAGAATTCAGAATAATGATAGTAAAGATGATCCAAAATCTTGGAAATAGAATGGAGAAAATACAAGAAACATTTAACAAGGATCTAGAAGAAGTAAAGAGCAAACAAACAGTGATGAACAACCAAGAAATGAAATTAAAAATTCTTTAGAAGGGATCAATAGCAGAATAACTGAGGCAAAAGAATGGATAAGTGACCTGCAAGATAAAATAGTGGAAATAACTACTGCAGAGCAGAATAAAGAAAAAAGAATGAAAAGAATTGAGGACAGTCTTAGAGACCTCTGGGACAATACTGAACACACCAACATTCGAATTATAGGAGTCCCAGAAGAAGAAGAGAAAAAGAAAGGGACTGAGAAAATATTTGAAGAGATTATAGTTGAAAACTTCCCTAATATGGGGAAGGAAATGCTCAATCAAGTCCAGGAAGCACAGAGAGTCCCATACAGGATAAATCCAAGGAGAAACACGCCAACACACATATTAATCAAACTATCAAATTTAAATACAAAGAAAAAATATTAAAAGCAGCAAGGGAAAAACAACAAATAACATAAGAGGGAATCCCTGGAAGGGATATCTGCTGATATTTCCTGGAAGGGATATCTGCTGATATTTCAGCAGAAACTCTGCAAGCCAGAAGGGAGTGGCAGAACATACATAAAGTGATGAAAGGGAAAAACCTACAACCAAGATTATGGAGGAAGGATCTCCCTCAGATACGATGGAGAAATTAAAACCTTTACAGACAAGCAAAAGCTGAGAGAGTTCAGCACCACCAAACCAGCTTTACAAGAAATGCTAAAGGAACTTCTTTAGTCGGGAAACACAAGAGAAGGAAAAGACCTACAATAACAAACCCAAAACAATTAAGAAAATGGGAATAGGAACATGCATATTGATGATTACCTTAAATGTAAATGGATTACATGCTCCAACCAAAAGACACAGACTGGCTGAATGGATAAAAAACAAAACCCGTTTACATGCTGTCTACAAGAGACTCACTTCAGACCTAGGGACACATACAGACTGAAAGTGAGAGGATGGAAAAAGATATTCCATGCAAATGGAAATCAAACGAAACCTGGAGTAGCAATTCTCATATCAGACAAAATAGACTTTAAAACAAAGACTTTAAAACAAGAGACAAGGAAGGACACTACATAATGATCAAGGGATCAATCCAAGAAGAAGATATAACAATTGTAAATACCTATGCACCCAACATTGGAGCACCTCAATACATAAGGCGAATACTAACAGCCATAAAAGGCGAAATCGACAGTAACACAATCACAGTAGGGGACTTTAACACCCCACTTTCACCAATGGACAGATCATCCAAAATGAAAATAAATAAGGAAACACAAGCGTTAAATGATACATTAAATAAGATGGACTTAATTGATATTTATAGGACATTCCATCCAAAAACAACAGAGTACACTTTCTTCTCAAGTGCTTCTGGAACATTCTACAGGATAGATCATATCTTGGGTCACAAATCAAGCCTTGGTAAATTTAATAATATTGAAATCATATCAAGTATCTTTTCTGACCACAATGCTATGAGACTAGACATCAATTACAGGAAAAAATCTAAAAAATACAAACATATGGAGGCTTAACAATGCAGTATTAAATAACCAAGAGATCTCTGAAGATATCAAAGAGGAAATCAAAAAATACCTAGAAACAAATGACAATGAAAACACGATGACCCAAAACCTATGGGATGCAGCAAAAGCAGTTCTAAGAGGCAAGTTTATAGCAATACAATCCTAGCTTAAGAAACAAGAAACATCTCAAATAAACAACCCAACCTTACACCTAAAGCAATTAGAGAAAGAAGAACAAAAAACCCCCAAAGTTAGCAGAAGGAAGGAAATCATAAAGATCAGACCAGAAATAAATGAAAAAGAAATGAAGGAAACGATAGCAAAGATGAATAAAACTAAAAGCTGGTTCTTTGAGAAGATAAACAAAATTGATAAACAAAATTGATAAACCATTAGCCAGACTCATCAAGAAAAAAAGGGAGGGGCTTCCCTGGTGGTGCAGTGGTTGAGAATCCACCTGCCAATGCAGGGGACACGGGTTTGTTCCCTGGTCTGGGAAGATCCCATATGCCGCGGAGCAACTAAGCCCTTGTGCCGCAACTACCGAGCCTGTGCTCCAGAACTCGTGAGCCATAACTACTGAGCCCGCTTGCCACAACAACTGAAGCCCATGTGCCTAGAGCCTGTGGTCTACAACAAGAGAAACCACCTCAGTGAGAAGCCCGCACACTGCAACGAAGACCCAACATAGCCAAAAATAAATAAATAAATAAAATAAATTTATTTAAAAAAAAGGGAGAAGACTCAAATCAATGGAATTAGAAATGAAAAAGGAGAAGTAACAACTGACACAGCAGAAATAAAAAGGATCATGACAGATTACTACAAGCAACTATATGCCAATAAAATGGACAACCTGGAAGAAATGGACAAATTCTTAGAAATGTACAACCTTCTGAGACTGACCCAGGAAGAAATAGAAAATATGAACAGGCCAATCACAAGCACTGAAATTGAAACTGTGATTAAAAATCTTCCAACAAACAAAAGCCCAGGACTAGATGGCGTCACAGGCGAAGCCTGGGACCATATATGTGAACATACATATATATGAGCATATATACACTACCATATATATGAACATACATATAGTTGAACATATATACAGTACCAGATGTAAAATAGATAGCTAGTGGGAAGCAGTTGCATAGCACAGGGAGATCAGCTCAGTGCTTTGTGACCCTCTAGAAGGGTGGGATAAGGAGGGTGGGAGGGAGGGAGACGCAAGAGGTAAGAGATATGGGGATATATGTATATGTATACTGATTCACTTTGTTATAAAGCAGAAACTAACACACCATTGTAAAGCAATTTTACTCCAATAAAAATGTTTAAACAAAAACAAAAAACAAGTTACCTAATTAGTTACTAAAAATGGGTATTAAAATAATGAGATGCTGGTCTTTTTACATACCAAAATGGAAAATATTTTTTAAAATAACATATTTCATCAAATTACTCATAAATGGTAACTCTGGAGAAATGGCTTTCCAACACTGTTAGTGGGAGTGTAAATTAGTACCACTCTTATATAGGGCAGTTTTTACAGCGAGTATCAAAAGCCTTTAAAATATGCCACACCCTTTGATATAGTCCATTTTGAGGGGTTTTACTAATAAATTAATCAGTAATTAAAAATTACATAAAACATCTTAAAAGAATACTCTTCACAATGTTACTTATCATGAAAAAAAGTTGATTAAATTCAACATCTAACTATAAATAAATAATGGAATATTATTCAGTCATTATTCTATATTAAGTGTTAAAATTGCAAACAATGTGGATGTTCAACAAATGCACACTTGTTAAAGTGACAGTAACTCTTCTATGATAATAGGATAGTTAAGTATTCATACTTTAATGTCATGGGAGATATTTATTATTTATTTCCACGTATGAAGAAGTAAGATCCCAGATTCCAGCTAGTGGTCTTTATAAATCCTCTTCTTTGGGCCACACTGTGGTATCTCTCAATAACCAGCAACAAAAAAAAGAGAAATCCATTGCTGTTGGAGAGTCAGTTTGTAAAATCAGCCTAGGAGACAAGGTGACTATATGGCAATAAGACTTCATAATATTTGTACATTTTTATATAAATTAACAAATGTAGAGGAAAGCATATTAATCAAAAGGTGAGATTGACCAGTTTAGCTAAGCATATTTCTGAATCAGAAGTAACCAGATGGGATATTGTGAGTTATAGTTAAGAAATACATTATTTGGTCTTCATCCTGTTCTTAGCACAGAGCTCGTAAAACCTGTGGGGTTTCCTACATGATAAGAGTGATAAAGGTGGCGTTTGCTATTCATAACAACTAGCTTTATTAGCCCACACCTCAGTTTATGTTAATAAGGAGACTTTCAGAAAGCCCAGAGGATGGGCATTGGTTGCCACGGGACGAACCATTGGACTAGACGGTTGGAATTCACCACCACTCCACCCTGCCTCACCTCTGGGGAGGGGAAAGGGGCTGGAAATTTGAGTTCAGTTGCCAATGGTGAATGATTTAATCGATTGTGCCTATGTAATGGAACTTCCATAAAAACTCAGAAGGACAGATTTGGAGAGCTTCCTAGATGGTGAGCATGGCCACATGCTGGGAGGGTGGCACACCCCAGTACCATGGGAACAGAAGCTCCTGCACTTGGGGCCCTTCTTGACCTCACCCTATGTACCTCTTCATCTGGTTGTTTGTCTGTATCCTTTACAATATCCTTTATAATAAACTGGCAACGTAAGTAAATGTTTCTCTGAGTTCTGTGAGCCACTCTAGCAAACTAATTGAACCTGAGGAGAGGGTTGTGGGAACCTTCAATATGTAGTCGTAGATCAGAAGCACAGGTAACAACTTAGACTTTAGAGTGGCATCTGAAGTGAGTGCAGTCTTAGGAGACTGAGCCCTTACCTGTGAGATCTGATGCAATCGCTGGGTAGATAGTGTCAGAAATGAGTTAATTGCTTGGTGGTGTTGGCAAACACACAACAGACCAGGCAAGCTTCTAAATCCCAGGTAGCTGGAGCACAGGGACCACAGCTGTAATTCTAATAATAGAATTTCTGGTCTGAATGACATTCCTAGTTGTCATCATTAATAAACATTCTGGTGTCATCCTCCGATTTGATTTTTGTTTAATCTCTGGGGCTTAAAAGTAGACAATGTTATGGGCTGAATTATGTCCCCCACAATTCCTATGTCAAAGTCCTAGCCCCCAGTACCTCAGAAGGTGACTGTATTTAGAGACAGGGCCTTTAAAGAGGTAATTTAGTTAAATGAGGCCATTAGAGTGAGCCCTGATCCAATCTGGTGGCCTTATAAGAAGAGGGAATTTGGCCACACACAGAGACACCACGATGTGCTTACTCAGAGGAAAGGTCTTGTGAGGACACAGGGAGAAGATGGCCAACTGTAAGGCAAGGAGAGAGGCCCAGGAGGAACTAAACCTGCTGTCACCTTGACCATGGACGTCTAGCTTCTAGAATTATGAAAATTTTCTGTCACTTAAGCCACCCAGTTTGTGGTTAGTATGTATGTATTTATTTAATTATTGGCAGCCCTGGCAAACTAATACAGTCAGCCACTTAATTGCCCCCTCACACACTTCCATCAGCTTTCACAAGCTTGGCCACGTCCTGAGAATATATGCATGAGAATATACCTAAGTTTAGGGATGACTTGCATTTTCTTCTATTTTCTTCATTATGGACAAAATATTCTATAATTCAAATGTATTTCTGTTATATTCTTCAAAAAGCTATCTTTAAAACAAACAAAAGCTAACCGATAAGTTTGGAAAGTTTAAGTTCAGCTGTTTCCTTATGTTACGCATAAGCACCTTTGTTTAACAAATCATAAAGTATAGTTCAACAATATATATATAAAATATGTCAGAATAAAAAATAGGAAATTAAGTGAAGCATTACCTGTTTTATGTGACTGACGGTATTCCATATATTTGGAAATATCTGTATGTTTGACTTTTTAAAACATAATTTAGAACAGCTGTGATTTGGACATAAGCTCTGTTGCTTCATCACATACATTTTTGATGGTTCATTCTAATAATAATAACTTGTAACCTTTCAAAAACATAGCCACCATTAGCTTTTAATAAAATTTCTTCTCTGTGTACATATATTGGAGGATCAAATGTTGAAAGACTACTGAGGGGTTCAGAAGATGTTTGAAAGTGGGAATGATTCCAGCGGAAATACAGCTGCAGAGGAATGTAGAGCATTAGAAGAACCAGCAATGACAGAGGTGATACAGAAATGCAGTATGGGAGAGAAGGATCAAATTCAGGATACAAAAGAAATAAACTTGGTTTGGAGGAAACAAACCAAGATTTATGTGGCTTTTGATCAAATGTCAAAGTACAGGATATAGACAATGAGTAAGTGAATGCACAAGCAACTGAAATAGTTTATTCCCAGCTGACATTCCCAGTGACATTTCCTCACTTATTGGGGGGAAAAAAAACAGTGGAAAATGAAAGTGACTTTATAAATCACTTTGTCCTTCACCCGTCAGCATCTAACCTTGCTATGCTCGTGTGGTAAAAAATAATGCTTTAAGGCACAAAGCTCTTGAAACTGTGGAATGACTGGAAAAAGGATTTTTTTAGAAAACCTTTCATCCTAAATGGCTTTGAAATATTGTACTACCCAGCTACATACTGAAATGGTTACTTCACATAGAAATGTACTTGGATTATACAAGTATGCCTTTAGGTGTAAATGCACTGGATTACCTTAGGAAAGGTAATAAAATAATAATAATGGATGCTGCCACTTATTGGGAAGTTTTATGTACTCTATTGGAAAGAAAATTTTAATAATAGCTCAGTGATACATGTTTACAGATGAGGAGATCGAGGGTCAAATACTTAAAATCCTTTGCTCATAGTCTCAGACCTGGCAAGTGGTAAAGATGGGATTTGAAATCAAGTTTGAGTTGGAGCATCAGCACTTAACTTCTCCCTCCAGCCTCTGTGACCTCAATACTACCACCCTCTCTTGATCATTAAATGCCTGCTATCCTGGCCCTTTTCTGTTCCTTGACAATACTGATCTTATTTCCACCTCAAGATCTTTGCGTTTACTGTTCTTTCTGCCCAGAAGGTTTCTACCCAGAAAATTCTTCTTATGAGTTGCTCCTTTGGCTTCTTGATCTCAATTCAGATATCACCTCCTCAGGAAGCCTCCCTATCCAGCCCATTAAAGTAGTCCAGTTACTAATTGTATTAAGCAGTTTCATTTTCTTCATGACATTTATCACTAACTGATATTTTCTTATTTTTATTTGTGAATATGGTTGTCTCTTCCCATCCCCTCACCAAGGATATGAGCCTTATTCCCTGGAAAAGGGCTTAACACATAATTAGATACTCAACAGGTGTTTGAATAGTGAGTCTCATTTAACATATATGACAGATACTTTTAAAAGGCATGATTATCCTTAATTTTATTAACATTTAAAATCTAACCAAAATTCACAAAGGTAAAATATCTTTCCAATGACCACTGAGTTAATATGTAGCAAAACTGGAATTCAAAACCAGGTCAGTATTATTCCAAAACCCATGCTCTTATTCAGAAAGCCATACTGCCTTGAGAGAAGTGACAGTTCTAGGAGCCACTAGTCTGTGTAGCTAAGGTGCCTGCTTCAGAAATGCCCTTAGTACGGAAGAAATGCCCTTGAAAAAAACAGTGGATCTCTGATTACTTGGAAGTTGTATTGGCTCAGAAGCACAATAAAAAGGATGTAGTAGAAAATCATTAGTTATCAGATTAAAAGTTTTCACATCACAAAGGCAAACATCACTGAAATTCAAGGGGAAACTTATGATGCTTTATTTTATAAATGTTGAAAGAAGAACTGTACACTAAATTGCAGAAGTTATCTTCTGGACTAAACTATTAATTGATACTTTTCCACCTGGATATTTATATGGCCATTTCCATTTTGAAACTATGAAGGGGGTAGTTACAAGAATTTTACTTAAGCTAAAATGAAATTAAAAGATAATGCTAGCAAAAATAAAAAGAAATCAATTGGTTTATCTACCTATGTTGACAGCTATATCTATCTATATATAAAACAGGTGTGAATTTTCAGGAAAGAGAACCAGCAGGAAAAAAAAAAAAAACTTCCAATAACCAGTTCTATAGGAAAGCAATCCTTGTCTGAGTCAGAAAACTAGTCATTTAAATTCCCCAAACTGAAAAAGAATATAAGATTATTTGCAGATTGGTGTATTACTTCCAGAAGGAAAGATGTATGATGTTAAAAATGACTGTTGGGTTCATTTTCTGAAAGCCTGGCAGTCCCTCCAGATGGGAGTGTAGTCATTCATACGTACCTGCATTAGTTGTGCTTTCCATCTGTCTCCACTTCAGTCCCCAATTGGATTATTCTATCCTGGTATAGTACAGCTCAAATTTATGTTGTAACATTTTGTACCTATGTCCAGAAGCTCACATGGTAACATGGTAAATGTGCAAAACTTTTTAAGTGTCTATGTTCATTTGGTTCTCCTACAGGACCAATTCAGATCTGATAGAGAAGTTTAAGAGAGATTTCTCTAAAATCACTGTATGTGGTATTTAGGATACTCTAGTCTTTTGTTTTCTTCTTCAATAGTTATAATACTGAGGATTATTTTTTCTTAGGGTTAAGTAAATGTAGTTATACTAACACATAAGGGAAAATAATCTACAAAACAAACCACAGTAAAGGGAATTGATCTCTGGATATTTTCATTAAATTCTTTCAGGGTGATTCTACTCTTTACATTTCCTGATAACCTTATGAAAGCTATAATTAATAAAACCATATAGTATGTTTAATAATAGCAAAGGTATATCTAATATGTTGACCTGCTGTGTCCAGGGCACTATTTTAAGTACTTCACATGAATCTCCATAAAATATAAATATATTTATTTTTCTTGTTTTAGGATGAGGGAACTGAGGCAGAGAGATGTTAGGAAACTTGTACAAAGTCATACATCAGTGAGACCTGAGATTCTAACCCAGCAGTCTGGCTCCAGAGGCTGAGCTCTGAGGCACTAATCTGTGCTGATACATTATCAAACATTTATTTTTCATTACTGTCACCTAAAGAAGAATTCTTATCGCCTGAAGTGCTGGGGAAATTAAGAATTACTTTTGCATCAAACTGTCCCACATAAATACATTTTCCCATTACTTTAACGTTTTCCTTTAAGTAGCCAACACTTTTCATGAATATTTATTCTAAAAAGAATTGCATACTTCCTGACTTCTTTGCCAGAGTTCATCAGACTTTTTCAAATGCAGATTCTGAAACAACACTAGAAATATCTTTGATTTTTAAATTTTGTTTTCTAGATAATGGGTTCAGAACTATGGGAGTATTTGAAGCTGTTTATGTACAAGTATTAAACACTGCTTTTTTATTTTAGGTTTTTATCTCCTCTTTGGATAGTTTTCTGCATTCTTCACTGTAGACATGATTTCATATGTTACTTATTCCTGTATTTTATTTTAATTCTAGAACATTTCCTATCTTCCTGATTTACTACTTCAGATCATCTGTGGATTATTAGGTAGTCCAATAACCACGCTTGCAGGAATTGACTATCTAGTAAGAGTAAAGAAACTCCTAGTGAGAACATGATTTGTTTTTTTTGTAGGTTAATTGTTCAAAATGTAATGCTCGTCTTTCTGACATTAGGCCTCAAGAATAGTTGTAATTCACTCTTAATTAGCTTTGTAAGTGAAAGCAGGAGACATAGTCTTCTTGAAACTTTCTTAACTGTAGAATCTTCTTCATATTCTTTCCCCTCTTTTCCTGGTTTGGCCCTTCTGCCATAGCTGCCTCCCTGTGGACTTTCCTACAAGTTCACAGTCCTCACCATCACCAATATTCTCCTTTACCACTTTCTCCTGCTCTCATGGCCAAAACTGTGACTCCTCTCTCCAGACCTTCATCTCTGCTATCCAGTCTTTAATTTCCAGCTGATAAATTTCTGGATGAGATTGCAAACAAATCAGTTTTTAAATTCAGTGCATCATTTCCTCCCTAAGGCAGCTGTGAAGATGTGAAGCATCACATCTGAATTCAGAAGACTTGGGTTCGGGTTCCAGTTGGGCCGTTTATGAGCTATGTGAACTTCCCAGGACATATCTCTGTATTACTCGGTTCTCTCTCCTGCAAGTAGGCAAAATATTACTCAATCCCAAGGGTGTGGGAGGGGAAAGGACATTCCCTGTTGGACGCCAGCTGTGGTCATCCAGCCACATACCACAGCTGAGCTCTTACCCACCTGCCCTCCGTTTTGATGCAAGCAGGTGCTTCCTTCTCAGCCTCATTTCCGGCTGTCTCTGACTCAGCTGCATCTCCATCCATCACTCTGGGCTCCAGAAAACGTGGTGAGACTGCCTCAGGGACGTCACCCTAAACACATCTGCAACCATTTCACTCAACTGTCCCTGTAACCTCCAAGACTGGGGAGACTTTGGGACACTTACAGGTTTTCTGAGTCCATTACAGGAAAGGGAAGGCACCCAGAACCTTCTGCTGTTGTAAACCCCAAACTGTAAGATGTTCTTATGAGCTTGGAAGCTAGAGGGGAGTGGAATACTGGGGCCTTGAAGGACTCTCCAGCTTTTAAACCTCTCACTTTCTCTCTGATTCGCTAAACAGTCTAGTGTCAGAAAGGAACACTGTCTCAGGATTGGTCAGAATCCTTTCAAATATTTTCTTGAAACTAGAAGATCAAGTCTTTTCATCTTTTTTGCTCCTAATTCTGGTGTAACAATCCTCAGCTGAGATGATGGCCATTCTTTGCTCCAACTTGAATGAGAAAGGCCCACAGAGTCAAAAAAGGACAGGCAGGCACAAAAAGTGTGAACAGTTAGTACATCAAAATGGTATCCTGCTACAAATCGAAACAGGAGGGATATGGACAACAGTGACAAGAGTATTCTCAGCTTAGAAAAGAGGTATTTACCTCACACTATAAAGTTAATAATTCTAATAAAGAAATGGGCCACATTTCCTAGGGCTCTAATTTTAGCCCTTTGTGAATAAACTTCACTTTCTTTTTTCTCTTCCAGCCTGTCTTCCTTTCAAGAAGTTTTTTCCCCTCCTTCTCTTTTTTAACCAGGCCTTTGCTTCACCCAGACTGACCCTTCCCTGGCCTGAGTGAGGTATGATGCTAGCTTTGGTCAGTGTCCTGAGAGACAATTGGCTCAGGAAACATCTTCTATGGGAGATAAGCCTGAGGTATATAATATTACATATTATATACCTTTCTTTCTATCTCCATGCACATTAGCTTAATGAAGTTTCTGAAAAACAATTTGCAAGGAACCTGTTAAATTTGACCAGTTGTTTTACAAACATCCAGTGACTGTATGCATTATAAGCAACATGTGGGAAATAACTTCTTTTTTAAACATCTTTATTGGAGTATAATTGCTTTACAATGGTGTGTTAGTTTCTGCTGTATAACAAAGTGAATCAGCTATATGGATACATATATCCCCATACCCCCTCCCTCTTGTGCCTCCCTTCCACCTTCCCTATCCCACCCCTCTAGGTAGACACAAAGCCTCGAGCTGATCTCCCTGTGCTATGCGGGAAATTCTCCTTTGGAGAAAGTTGCTGGAGTGGAGAGAGAGGTTAGACATTCTTCTAATGTCTGAGAATGATACATAGTTGAAAGCAATTTTAGGGGCGTCTGTCAACTCCCAGTGCTTCCAGTCCCACCCTGTGGCCAGAAGTTCGTAAAACACAAGATCTTATAGAGGTGCCTTATCTGTATCAGTGAGACTTAGAAACCAATACTTTCAAAAGCCATGTATGCATTTTTTCTTATCTCTTTGGGAAAATATATGGATATTTTGAATAACATATAGAGGGAGGCAAGTTTGTGCAAAAAACCTCCAAACTTAAATAATGAATAAACTTCAAAACCTATTTGGGTTTTATTCAATTCTTTTGTCTCAGGAGGTTTACGGTTTAGCTAATGTTTCTCTCTCTTCTAGGTCATATCACATCAATCTGCCCTTTGACAAGAGACTTGACACTCTATCTTTCCACAGTTAACACATGATATTTTTCTTGAAGAACTACAGAGACTCCCATATTGGGAACAAAACAAAACAAAACAAAACACAGTTAGGCTGTTCTTTTCTTCATTGAAAGGTTGACCTCTTCCTTACTAGAGTTTAAAGTATCTGCAGATCTGGAACATTAGAAGACAAACTGAAATCAAAATTTAAAAAAAAAAAAAAGATTATCCTTTGTGCTGGGAAATTCAGTGGGGTGCGTTTGTGTGTGCTTCTGTGTGTGCCTCTGTGTGTGTATATGTGTTTAAACTACAACTTACCTTATGTCCAACCTTGCACCCTTGTTAAATTCAGACCGAAGTTTGGGTAATTTCTATTCCATCATGATTCCCCATACTCAGATTAAAATATAAGTATATAGGAGAGCAAAGGTTAGTGATCTCTAAAGTAAAAAACAAACAAAAAACACTCTAAAATTTAAAACCACTTTAAATGTTGAAGTTGGAATTGGATGTGAAGTTTCTCTTAAATGTGTTTCCAAGGTTTTAGAAATAGTGGACTCCAACCTATGGTGTATCAGATGCTCTAAATCTGGCAAGATGATTTGAAAATAGACATAGAAAAAAAACAGGGAAGATTAAACCAGAAAAATAATGAGACTCAGCAGCAAACAGTATTGTGTTTGACATGACATGAGTGGTACCTTTATAAAGGGATTGCTGGTTGTTAGCGGGTAAAGGGTGTGGCATTACCTTGGTGGGGAATAAACACCACATGGCAGGTGTTGGAGTTAGGCCTTGCACTGCACTATTTAAACACAAAGGGAGAGTGTGAGGCAAAAAACAAGAAGCCAAGGGTTTTGCTCTCCTGGCAGACATCTGGCCAGAGATCCTGGGGTGCTGGGAAGCCTACTGAACTGGAGGTCTATGGGTTTTTTCTTTCCCAGCCATTATTGAGATAAAGTTGACATATAATATTTTATAAATTTAATGTATACAACATGATGATTTGATACACATATATCTTTACAAAAAAACTAACCACCGTAAGGTTAGTTAACATAGCTATCACCACGTATTTGCAATTGTTTTGTGTGTGTGACGAGAATATTTATGGTTTATTCTCTTAACCACTTTCAAGAATATAATACAGTATTAACTAAAGTCACCATGTGTACATTACACCCTCAGAACTTGTTCATCTTATAAATGGAAGTTTCTATCCTTTGACCAACATCTCAGTTTCCTCAAATGATCCTGTTTGTCTTAGTAAAAATTGAAGTCCTGAATTAAAATTTATTAAAATTTTTCTTTTGATCTTTTTAATTGTTAAATTATCATTTACTTGTATTTTTAATATATACACATGTATATATATTACAGTTTCTCACTGTATCCTTTAAACTTTTATTTTTCCAAACATCGTTTTGTTTTATATTATTATTTTTAATATGTTACCTTTCATTACTATCTTTTTAATTTAAAATTCCACTTAATGATCCTTGATCTCTGTGTTAAAAACTTCACATACTTATCACATAACTTAATCCTTGAAACATTACAGTAAAACTAGTATTATCACTATTTTAAGATAAAGAAATGAAGGCACAGAGAACTTAAGTAATTTGCCGAAGTTCTCATGATTAGTAATTGCTCTTCATTTATGGATCTGACTGAATTCAGAACCTGTGCTTTTTATGTCTATGTGTGATAGTGTATATACCTCCTCTTAGCTGGTTTTTTATTTGTTTATTACCTGCTTATTCCTTTATTTTTAGCTTATATTTGTTAGTTTTCACCAATTTTTAAAACTTGCCTTTTAGCTTAAATATATCAAATGTTTTTTTTTTCTTTTCTATCATATTATCATATCCATTTCTGTATTTTGAAAGCTTTTTTTTCTGTTTGTCATAATATGGTAAACATTAAGCAGAAGAATGTAGAGCGAGGGGAACTTGCAAAAGACCACACCCTTTTGAAGAGTTTTCCTAGGTGCTCCACTAACAACTTCTAGTTCAATTTCATTGGCCAGAACTTAGTTACATGACCATGCCCAACCATTAGTGAGTGTGAAGCATGCAGAATTTCCCGGGACACATCACCTAGGGTTTGGTTACTACGGGTTAAGGGGAAAGTAGCCATTGGGTAGGCCAGCAGCTTATGCTGCCTGTTGAAAACAGAGAGAGAGGGTCTTCTAACATGGTTATTCAGGTATAATTTTAGTAAACAACCAAGGGACTCTTAAACATCCTAAACCACATGTGGGAAGTAGGTATGAGAGTATGAATCAAGCAAAAACTTTTCATTGATCATTCATCAAACATTCACTGGAATATGAACTCCATAGGGGTGGTACTTTTATCTATCCCTGCTTTACCTCAACACTTAGGTCAATGTTTGGCACATAGTAGGTACTTGAAAATATCTGTTCAATGAGTGAAATCTTTTTTGTACATCCATTACACTGTTACATAGTTCTCAGTATTGTGTTGAGCCTTGAGAAGACAGCCGTGAGCTATACTGTAGTTCATAAGAGAATGTGTCCATATGAAACTTAAAAACTGCTGGGCAAGATTGTGACTTCAGAATATAACTATGTTAATGAGTGGTGATTAAGATTAAAAAAATAAGGTGTTATGGAAATTTCTGAATACTGAGTTACTATTAAATCAGTTTACCTGCCATTCGGAAAGTGTTGCTAGAATGAGGGAGTTATTTCTGTTTTAAATCATAAAATGCATGAGCCTTTAGGTCTCCAGTCCTGTGTGGGATTCCAGAGCCTGATATAAAATAGGGAGTGCAGAGCCCAGTGGTTGGCACAGAACAGCTGTCAGACTGGTTTATAGACTCTGACTTGCTCCACTCAGAGGACCCACTTCCAGGCGCCACAGTGGCCTGTGGGGATTACCAACTGCTGGTCCAACTAGCTGACCATAGTTTCCTTTGCCTGCCTGACTGTCCTCACTATGTTTCTCCTCTGCTGAGAACTTGGGTATCTGAGGTTCCTCTCTACCAGTGCCTATTTCCCTTCCCCAGGTTAAAGAATAGACTCAATATTCTTTATTAACCAACACCACAAATGTCCTGGTATTTGTGTGTTTGATGTTCAAGTAATATATGGCGCAAATTATTAAATAACACATTTAAATAAATGTGTTTAATTGATTACAATTGATTTCCAGATATTTTCAAATAGGGAAAGTGTGTACAATAATTATGCATTTGTTCACACTACAGATAATACTTGGTACATATATGGATTAATGGTTCCCTTCCAAAATGCTATATGTGACCTCAGGGAGCTGCAGTCTACCACTGCTCTGAACATGAAAAATATCTGTCAGCTCTCTATGTGGTCTATGGGTCAAATAGTAATTGTTTTTGAAGGTCTAGATGCAAGGATCAGTGACTAAACTGCTACATTTACTCATTCATTTTCTAGTTTGGGAGGAGCCCATGGGTCACATATGCTTATGTGACCCATTCGGCAACATTTATCTTTGGCGGTGACATAACATTTCTGAACTTAAAATTACGTGTGTGGTTATTTCTAAAAACTGTTACTGAACCTGTACATTCAGGGGAGTGCTAGAGGACTTTCGAAGAACTCATCTGCAGCAGCTACTCAAAACCTATCTGAGATCCCTCTCTGATCATTACCTCTCAGAGCCAGAATAGTTTTTAAAACCTCCAGTCTAGGAGGATTTATTTGGACACAGGTTTTTGCATGTAAAGTTGTTTTTGCCTCCTGTGCTGCAAGCCTCATAAATAAGACCTACTCATTTCAACTTTTAAGTAGACTTCAATCCAGCTACTCCTTGCCACCTCCACCGCTTCCATCCTGCCCAACACATCATCTCTTCTCCTCTGGACTATCTTGAAAGAGTGCTAAATAGTTTCCCAGTCCTCCTTGTTGCTCCCCTTGTTGCAGTGCATTATTATAAGATCAGCCAGAATGAACTTTTAAAATTGTGTATCAGGTTACAGATCCCACAAATGTTGTCATCACAGTTAGGATAAAATACAAACTAATTTACCACTCTTACAATGCTGTGTACAATCTGTCTCTATCCATATCTTGTGTTCTTTTCTTCTCTCCTTTGCTCACACTGGCCCACTGGCTAGTTACGTAACACACAGAGCTTCTTCTCAATTCAAAGTTTTTGCTTTTGTCATGTCTCTGCCTGGGATACTCTTCTTACCAGACCGTATCCTGTCCTATCCACCCACCTCAACCAGGTTTCTGCAGAGATGTCACCTCCTCCAACACCTAGAGTCTAGGCATAGAGTGATCAGCCTGTCTGAAATAACCACTTTCTCCACACCTTTGTTCTTTGTCTTTTGTTCATTGTGGCTCTCGTGACCACTTAAAATTATATTATTTATTTGCTGATTCTTCCACAGTCAACTACCCTGCTTGAATGTAATGTTCATCACAGCTGGGATTTGCCTAGCACATAGTTCTCAATGAACATTTATTTAATAAGTGATATACTGTGAGCCAAAGCACTATCAATGAGATGCAGGGAATCGCTAGTCTACTACTTTTACATCATATCAAGTCTTTGAAATTCTCACAACTTCTGCTTATTACATATGTGTAATTCCTCGCTACTGTAGACCAAATTCTGCAGGAGCCATGCCTTTAATGTTAAAGTAGCAAATCATTATTGCCTTCCGTTCTGACATTTACTTGTGCTGTATTTTTCTCAGTGTGTTTGGGACTTTCCAAAGTGCTTTGCTATTTTGTTTTCAGGTTATAGAGAAAAACACCATGTTTTTTCCCAGTTATGTTTGTCTTTAAATTATGTTGCCTTGACCAGTTTAAGTTCTTGCTGTTATTATTTATCATTCATGATTTTTGGCATAATCCTCATAAAAAATGTCTTCAAGTATAAATATGCTTTCAGAGTGAGGTTTTTAGAGTCTACATATTACACATAAGTTATCATTGTCACACTCTCCATTGTTCTGTGTCCATTGGGTTATTAGATAACTGTTTCATAATAAATATACATCTTCCTTAATTTTTTATGCTTTCCAAAAAGTTTTTGCTCATTACATTACTTCATAACTATGTCACATTTAATGTGGCAATTCTCTCAATTTTATAATATCATAAGAAAGTGATACTAATTATTCAGGATAAATTATGATTATTTATTTTTATACCAATACAAGACTTCAGTTATTTCAGTTGCTGGATAAAAAAAGAGAATGACTAATTTTGAAAGCTTTACTGTTGCCAATGGAAGCATGTTGTAGCATGTCCGTAAAACAATCAACTTTCAAAAAAATGACTCCACAATTATACTGTCCCACCTTTATATAATTTGTGTATATAGGTATATACATATATAAAGCTAAAGAAATATATATATGTGTGTATATGTGTATATACACACATATATATACATACACGTACATATGCACATATATATATATATATACACATATATCTATAGGTACTCCACAGGTGAACCACCATAATAAAATTAAATACACACAGCTTTATATATGTCGGTAGTATGTATTAAACATGTTTTATTATTCTTTTTTCCTCTCTACACATTGCCGCTCTAAGTAATGAATGGAAACACATGCTGAATAAAATAGCTAAGCAACCTTTTGTGAGCAATGGGCATCATGGTATTTAGACCTACCATTTGTCATTTCTGTGGTTAGGAAAATAAGGCAGCAGATCTGCAGCTAATTCCTTCAACAGTTATTGAGTACTTGTGGGAAAGCTCAGTGCTGGGATTTCCAGTGAACTAAAAGGTAAATAAAATGAATGACCAATGTGATCCTATAGTGAATTCTTAAATTAATGCTAAGTTTTTCTTACATTTGGGTGTGGGCAGTTGGAAATCTTTTAGCTTTTACTTAAAATCTAGGAATTAATCACAAATAGAAGCAATTGGTTGGCTTTTGATGTCAGCCAAATGCAATTTCTGTAAATTAGTTTATGGATAAACTGAGCTTGATGTTGAGTATAAGTTCCTTTACTTTAAAATATTCAAAAATCAAGACATTTACCCAAATTCTTTCTGGATTTTTGTGATGTGATATTTTGATACCAAGCTCTAAGTACAGAATTTCTCATTTCAGATCAGCAAGAGAACATTTCCAGCCCAGATCTCCCCCCAGTTTTTTAAACATATATTCATGAAATAAAATAGAAGGGAGTTAAGGGCTTCCCTGGTGGCGCAGTGGTTGAGAGTGTGCCTGCCGATGCAAGGGACACGGGTTCGTGTCCCGGTCTGGGAAGATCCCACATACCGCGGAGCGGCTGGGCCCGTGAGCCATGGCCGCTGAGCCTGCGCGTCCGAAACCTGTGCTCCGCAATGGGAGAGGCCACAGAATTGAGAGGCCCGCGTACCACAAAAAAAAAAAAAAAAAAAAAATAGAAGGGAGTTAAATTTGAATAAAATTTCAAGGTAAAGAAAATTCAGGTTAAATCAAATTAAAATTTTTATCTCCTTACAGTGATGTCATTTAAAAGAAAATAATTTATCATGGCAACTATAACATTTGTGTTCTTTCCTTTAACAACAAGTTTGATGAGCATTTTCTCTGAATATTGCAAGGTTCTAGGCCCTATGAAAAGAATGATGAATTCATTGATTTCAGAGAACACACAATCTATTTAAGGTGATAAAGGATACTCATAAAATACAGGATGCTCAAGATCTCTCTAGGGTTTCACCAGAGAGGCTGAATATGAGCTGCCTTGAAAAAACAAGTCACATTTGACAAGGCAAGAATGAGAAAGGAGAGCACGACAAGTAAAGTACCCAAAATGAATACTTGGGGATTCAAACTCTACTCAGAGACAGCTTGACACACCTATGGCTTGTTCGGGACACTCCCCCATCTTACTGTTTTGATTGCCACTTGACCTGATCACCCTCCACATGCCCTCTCACACTTGCTCTCAACACTGCGCTCCACGCACACACTACCAACCATTTCACATAGCGAATACCAGGAAGCCTCCTTCTGTCCCAGACATGCTACAGGAGTTCAGAGTGAAAGAAAAAATAGGAGTCACTGAAGGCCATGAGAGTTATAGAGAATTCATGGAAAGGTGGGATTTAAACAGGGCCCAGGATTTAGGTAATCTTGTGAGGAAGGGTGAAGAGGAAATTCTTGCTATGATATGAGAAAAAGATTGGAATTTGGAATGAATCTGGTGTCTCAAGGGAACCACAAATGCATCAGTTTTTTCTTGATTAGAACATTTCTTTTTGGGAACACAAGATGGTAAATTTAGAGAGGTTTATAGTGGTCCATTGAAAAGAATTTTATTTGGGTGTTTAAAGTTATGCTATTTATTACTAGTCAGTAGAATTTTTTTTTAAAATTATGGTCAGGGTATATATCAAGCAATACTTTGGTAAAATTAGTCTGACTTTATAATTTATTTAAAGGAGAAATCCTACAAGCAGGACAATAAACAAGAAGGCTATGGTAACAATCTCTACCTGACACAAAGATGGTCTAATAGACTGTAGACAAGTGATGACCAAAGAAACTTTCCACAATGATAGAAACATTCTTTACCCTTCAATAGGTAGCTACTAGCCACTTGTGTCTTTTGAATTTCAAAAGTAGCTAATGTGATTGAGGTACAGTATTTATAACTTTATTTAACTTTAATTATTTTTTATTTTTTGAAATCAATTATTTTGCTTTATTATCCAATAGGAGTAATACAGGAAATTTGGGTAGTGATACATTTGGGCTTTTGCATATACCAGGTATATGCATCAATATAATAAATAGCCAAACTACAAATATTTTTATAATTGAATATGCCTGTAAGTACAATTAAAAAACATAAAGAAAAATACCATTTTCCTCCTATAACTACTGCTGGTTAACATGGGCCCATTTTCTCCTTCAAAAAGGTAAAGAAAATGTAGGTGGAGTTGAGCCAAACAACAGCAAAAAATTATAAATTCAATTTTATGAGATAATTTAAGGCATAAGCAACTTTACTTTTTAAAAAAAATTTATTAGAGTATAGTTGATTTACAATGTTGTGTTAGTTCCTGCTGTAGAGCAAAGTGAATCAGTTATACATATACATATATCCACTGTTTTTAAGATTCTTTTCCCATATAGGTCATTACAGAGTACTGAATAGAGTTCCCTGTGCTATATAGTAGGTCCTTATTAGTTATCTATTTTATATATAGTAGTGTGTATGTGTCAATCCCAGTCTCCTAATTTATTGCTCCCTCGCCTTATCCCTTGGCAACTGGAAGTTTGTTTTTTACATCTGTGACTCTATTTCTGTTTTGTAGATGATTTCATTTGTACCCTTTTTTTAGATTCCACACATAAGTGATATCATATGATATTTGTCTTTCCCTGTCTGACTACTTCACTCAGTATGACAATCTCTAGGTCCATCCATGTCACTGCAAATGGAATTATTTCATTCTTTTTTATGGCTGAGTAATATTCCATTGTGTATATGTACCACATCTTCTATATCCACTCCTCTGTCTATGGACATCTAGGTTGCTTCCATGTCCTGGCTATTGTAAATAGTGCTGCAGTGAACAATGGGACACATGTATCTTTTTGAATTATGGTTTTCCACAGATATATACCCAGGAGTGGGGTTGCTGGATCATATGGTAGCTCTCTTTTTAGTTTATTAAGGAACCTGCCTACTGTTCTCCATAGTGGCTGTACCAATTTACATTCCCATCAACAGTGTAGGAGGGTTCTCTTTTCTCCACACCTCTCCAGCATTTATTGTTTGTAGATTTTATAATGATGGCCATTCTGACTGGTGGGAGGTGATACCTAATTGTAGTTTTGATTTGCATTTCTCTAATAATTGATGATGTTGAGCATCTTTTCATGTGCTTTTTGGCCAGCTGTATGTCTTCTTTGGAGAAATATCTATTTAGATCTTCCACCCATTTTTTGATTGAGTTTTTTTTTTTTTTTTTGATATTGAGCTGCATGAGCTGTTTGTTTATTTTGGAGAGTAATCCCTTGTCGCTTGCATCATTTGCAAATATTTTCTCCCATTTTGAGGGTTGCCTTTTTATTTTGTTTATGGTTTCCTTTGCCATAGCAAAGGAAAAGCAAAAGCTTTTAAGTTTCATTAGGTCCCATTTGTTTGTTTTTGTTTCTATTTTCATTACTCTAGGAGGTGGTTCAAGAAAGATCTTGCTGTGACCTATGTCAGAGAGTGTTCTGCCTATGCTTTCCTCTAAGAGTTTTATAGTGTCTGGTCTTACATTTAGGTCTTTAATCCATTTTGAGTTTATTTTTGTTGTATGGTATTAGGTAGTGTTCTAATTTCATTCTTTTTCATATAGCTGTCCAGTTTTCCCAGCACCACTTATTGAAGAGACTGTCTTTTCTCCATTGTATATTCTTGCCTCCTTTGTTGTAGAATAGGTGACCACAGGTGCTTGGATTTATCTCTGGAATTTCTATCCTGTTCCAGAGGTCTATATTTCTGTTTTTGTGCCAGTACCATACTGTTTTGATGACTGTAGCTTTTAATATACTCTGAAGTCAGGGAGCCTGATGGTTCCAGCTCCGTTTTTCTTTCTCAAGGTTTATTTGGGTATTCGGGACCTTTTGTGTCTCCATACAAATTATAAAATTTTTTGTTCTAATTCTGTGAAAAATGCTATTGGTAATTTGATAGGAATCGCATTGAATCTGTAGATTACTTTGGGTAGTATAGTCATTTTCACAATATTGATTCTTCCAATCCAAAAACATGGTATATCTCTCCATCTGTTTGTGTCATTTTTGATTTCTTTCATCAGTGTTTTATAGTTTCCTGAGTACAGTTCTTTTGCCTCCTTAGGTAGGTTTATTCCTAGGTGTTTTATTCTTTTTGATGCGATGGTAAATGGATTGTTTCCTTAATTTCTCTTTCTCATCTTTTGTTGTTAGCGAATAGGAATGCAAGATATTTCTGTGTATTAATTTTCAGGATAATTTCTGTATCCTGCAACATTACCCAATTTATTGAGTGGCTCTAGTAGTTTCCTGGTAGAATCTTTAGGATTTTCTATGTCTAGTATCATGTCATCTGCCAATGGTGCCAGTTACACTTCTGCTTTTCCAGTCTGGATTCCTTTTATTTCTTTTTCTTCTCTGATTGCCATGGGCTAGAACTTCCAAAGCTATGTTGAATAAAAGTGGAGAGAGTGGACATCCTTGTCTTTTTCCTGATCTCAGAGGAAATGCTTTCAGTTTTTTACTGTTGAGAATGATGTTTGCTATGGGTTTGTCATGTGTGGCCTTTATTGTGTTGAAGTAGGTTCCCTCTGTGCCCACTTTCTGGAGAGTTTTTATCATAAGTGGGTGTTGAATTTTGTCAAATGCTTTTTCTGCCTCTATTAAGATAGTCATATGGTTTTTATTCTTCAGTTTGTTAATATGATTTATCACATTGATTGATTTATGTATATTGAAGAAACCTTGCATCCCTGGGATAAGTCCCACTTGATGATGGTATATGATCCTTTTAATGCGTTGTCGAACTCAGTTTGCTAGTATTTTGTTGAGGATTTTTATTCCTTAGTGATATTGGCCTATAATTTTCTTTTTTATGATGTCTTTGTCTGGTTTTGATATCAGCATGATGGTGGCCTCATAGAATGAGCTCAGGAGTGTTCCTTCCTCTGCAATTTTTTGTAAGAGTTTCAGAAGGTACATGTTAACTCTTCTCTAAATGTTTGACAGAATTCAGCTGTGAAGTCATCTGGTCTTGGACTTTTGTTTGTTGGAAGATTTTTAGTCACAGTTTTAATTTCAGTACTTTTGATTGGTCTGTTCATATTTTCTATTTTTTCATGGTGCAGTCTTGGAAGGTTGTATCTTTCTAAGAATTTGTCCAGTTCTTCTAGGTTGTCCATTTTATTGGTGTATAGTTGCTTATAGTAATCTCATATGATCCTTTGTATTTCTGTGGTGTCCATTGTAACTTCCCCTTTTTCATTTCTAATTCTGTTGGTTTGAGCCCTCTCCCTTTTTTCTTGCTGAATCTGGCTAAAGGTTTATCAGTTTTGTTTATCTTCTCAAAGAACCAGCTTTTAGTTTCATTGATCTTTGCTATTGTTTTCTTCATCTCTATTTCATTTATTTCTGCTCTGATTTTTAAGATTTCTTTCCTTCTACTAACTTTAGGTTTTGTTTATTCTTCTTTCTTTAGTTGCTTTAGGTGTAAGGTTAGGTTGTTTATTTGAGATTTTTCTTGTTTCCTGAGGTAAGATTGAATTGCGATAAACTTCTCTCTTGGAACTGCTTTTGCTGCATCCCATAGGTTTTGGATTGACGAGTTTTTGTCATTTGTCTCTAGGTGTTTTTTGGTTTCCTCTTTGATTTTTTTCAGTGATCCATTGGTTGTTTATAACATATTGATTAGCCTCCATGTGTTTGTGTTTTTTACAATTTTTTCCCTGTAGTTGATTTGTAATCTCATAGCTTGTGGTCGGAAAAGATACTTGATATAATTTCAATTTTTTAAAATTTACTGACGCTTGATTTATGGCCCAAGATGTGATCTCTCCTGGAGAATGTTCCTTGTGCACTTGAGAAGAAAGTGTATTCTGCTGCTTTTGGATGGAATGTCCTGTAGATATCAATTAAGTCTCTCTGATCTAGTGTGTCATTTAAGGCTTCTGTTTCCTTATTAATTTTCTGTTTGGATGATCTGTCCATTGGTGTGAGTGGGATGTTAAAGTCCCCCACTATTATTGCATCACTGTAGATTACCCTTTTAATGGCTGTTAGCATTTGCCTTATATATTGAGGTGCTCCTATGTTGGGTGCATAGATATTTACAATTGTTATATTTTCTTCTTGGATTGATCCCTTGATTGTTATGTAGTGTCTGTCCTTCCTTGTCTCCTATAACAGTCTATATTTTAAAGTCTATTTTGTCTGATATGAGTATTGCTACTCCAGCTTTCTTTTGATTTCCATTTGCATGGAATATCTTTTTCCATTCCCTCACTTTCAGTCTGTATGTGTCCCTATGTCTGAAGTGTAGACAGTATGTATATGGGTCTTGTTTTTGTATCTGTTCAGCCAGCCTATGTCTTTTGGTTGGAACATTTAATCCATTTACATTTAAGGTAATTCTCGATATGTATGTTCCTATTGCCATTTTCTTAATTGTTTTGGGTTGGCTTCTGTAGGTCTTCTTTCTTCCCTTTCTGTTTTGTTCTCTTGTGGTTTGCTGACCATCTTTAGCGTTATGTTCGGGTTCCTTTGTGTGTGTGTGTGTGTGTGTGTGTGTCGTAGTGTTTTAATTTATTCTTCCTGTGGTGTTTTGATATAACAGTCTATATATGTACAAGGTTGTTTCAAGTTGCCGGTCTCTTTCCCACCTAGACAAGTTCCTTTAGCATTTGTTGTAAAACTGGTTTGATGATGCTGAATTCTCTTAGTTTTTGTTTGTTTGTGAAGCTTTTTTCTCTGTTGAGTCTGAATGACAGCCTTGCTGGCTAGAGTATTCCTGGTTGTAAGTTTTTCCCTTTCATTACTTTAAATATATTGTGCCACTACTTTCTGCCCTACAGAGCTTCTGCTGAAAATCAGCTGGTAACCTCGTGTGGATGCCCTTGTATGTTATTTGTTGCTTTTTCCTTGTTGCTTTTAATATTTTTTTCCTTTGTCTTTACTTTTTGTCAGTTTGATTAACCTGTGTCTCAGTATGTTCCTCCTTGGGTTCATCCTGTATGGGGCTCTCTGCACTTCCTGGAGTTGAGTGAGTCTTTCCTTTCTCATGTTAGCGAAGTTCTCGGCTGTAATATCTTCAAATATTTTCTCAGGCCCTTTCTCTTTTCTTCTTCTTCTGAGACCCCTATAATGTGAATATTGGTGCTTTAATGTTGTCCCAGTGGTCTCTGAGACTGTCCTCATTTCTTTTTTTTTTTTTTTTTTTTTTCGGTACGCGCGCCTCTCACTGTTGTGGCCTCTCCCGTTGCGGAGCAGAGGCTCCGGACGCGCAGGCTCAGCGGCCATGGCTCACGGGCCCAGCCGCTCCGCGTCATGTGGGATCTTCCCAGACCAGGGCACGAACCCGTGTCCCCTGCATCGGCAGGCGGACTCTCAACCACTGCGCCACCAGGGAAGCCCTGTCCTCATTTCTTTTCATTCTTTTTTTTTATTCTGTTCTGTGGCAGAGTGATTTCTACCACTCTGTTTTCTAGGTCACTTATTCGTGCTTCTGCCTCAGTTATTGTGCTTTTTATTCCTTCTAGTGTTTTTTTTTTTTAATTTCAGTTATTGTATTGTTTATCTCTGTTTGTTTTTTGAATCTTCTAGCTCCTTCTTAAACATTTCCTGTATCTTCTCAATCTGTGCCTCCATTCTTTTTTGGACCATCTTTACTATCATTACTCTGAACTCTTTTTCAGGTAGATTGCCTATATCCTCTTCATTTGATTGTTTATGGGTTTTTATCTACTTCCTTCATTTGCAACATATTTCTCTGTCATCTCATTTTGTCTAACTTTCTGTGTTTGTGGTCTCCTTTCCATAGGCTACAGGATTGTAGTTCCTCTTACTTCTGGTGTGTGCCCCCTTGTCAGTGAGATTGGTCAAGGGGCTTGTGCAGGATTCCTGGTAGGAGTCACTGATGCCTGCCCTCTGGTGGGTGGATCTGGGTCTTGTCCCTCTGGTGGACAGGGCTGTGTCAAGGGGTGTGTTTTGAAATGTCTGTAAGCTCAGTAGGGCTTTAAGCAGCCTGTCTTCTGGTGGGTGGGGCTATGTTCCTATCTTGTTGGTTGTTTGGCCTGAGGCTTTCCAGCACTGGATCCTCCAGGTTGTTGAGTGAGATCAGGTCTTGGTACTGAAATGTGGACCTCCGGGAGAGCTCACTCTGATCAATATTCCCTGGGGCTTCTGCTACCAGTGTCCTTGCCCCCACAATGAGCTATAGTCTACCTCTACCTCCCCAGGCTACTCCAAGATCTACCAAGATCTACCTCTAGGTCGATCTAGTCCAGGTTCCTATGGAGATACTGCTTTGTGCTGGGTCCCAGTGGATATAAGGTCTTGTGTGAGCCCTCCAGTGGTGGAGTCTCTCTTTCCCCCAGCCCTGTGAAGCTCCTGCACTCAAGCCCCACTGGCCTTCAAGGCTAAATGCTCTGGGGGTTCTTCCTCCCAATGCCCGACCCTCAGACTGTTTTGTAGGGCTCTTTTTATATGGCAATGTCCCGTGTAGGCTGTGTGGATTTAATATTTTTTGGTGCAAGAGTTTTTTTTAGTATAGATGTCTGCCACCTCTTTCCTCAGTGTATGCTGGCTGTTATCCCCTTGAAAGGAGGTGTGGCTGATGTTATGGTGACCAGAGCCTCCACTGGTTGAGCAGGGCCTCCCATTTGCTCTGTGCTGTTACTAGCCTGTCAGAGGTGGGGTCTGCTCCCTAGTGGTTGGAGCAGAGGCCCCCAGATTTGTTTCTTAGCTGTGTTTCTGATCTGCAGTATGAGGTAGGCAGGATTGGAGCCCTCCCACTGGGTGAGAAGCCACTGAGTATTCCTCCTCTGGAACTGTTCACTTGTGGTTGTGCTCTGTTGTGTCACCTTTCACCCACTATGTGAGCTCTCAGATTACACTGCTGTTGGCACTGCTCTCAACTGCACCTTAACCATGGGTATGCCAGCAATTGGCCCTGGTGTCTCTCAGATGTTGTTTTCACCAGGCCACCAGTATAGATCTACTGAAGTCAGGTCCCAGGATTGCAGTCATCATGGATCTGGACCCTCTGTGTGTGCTATGGGTGGGGGGCAGGTCAGACTCTGGCCTGGCCCAACCCCTGCATGTATGTGCCCACAAGGTCTACAGCTGCTAAAGTTAGACCCGTCTTATCTGCAGGAGCATTCATTGTCTGTTCAGATGTTCTGCAGGTGCTGAGTTTACAAAGCCGGTCATGGGGGTGTCATTCTGTGGTTTGTGCAGCTGTGAGGAGAGATTTCAGGTTTTCTTCCTTAGTTGCACAGCCCCTGGGGCTCAGCTGTGGCTTCAGCCCCACCTCTTCATGTGGGCCACCTACAGGGCTCTGCTCCCAAGGCTGCCCCAGAACACGAGTCTGCCCTGGCAAGGAGGGGCATGGAGGCCGCAGTGACCAGGGTCGAGAGAGCACCTGCTGTGGCAGGGATGAGGCACAGAGGAGGAGGTGTCAGCAGCCGGGGTCACGGGATCTCCTGCCCGAGTGGGAGGCCTTCCTAGTGCCTGAGGAGGCAGGGACCATAATGTGGAGAAGGAGGCTGCAGTGGTAGCCCCACCCCTTGTGTGTCACTCAGCAATGGTGCTTCGCTTCTGTGGTGGTGTGGGTTTCCTCCACAAGCATTCCCAGTTGCGAATTTCCTCACTCCAGTCCCCTCAGGCTGTCTCCTTGCAGCCACCAGCAATCCTCTCCCTGGGTCTGCTCTCCAAACCCCACAGTACAGCACCCATTCCCCCATCTGCACTAGTGGACACACTTCTCAGACTGGGGCTCGCAAGGCTGTGGCACACGATCTGTGTAGGTTTCACTCTGTTCTGCCTGCCATAGAATGATTGCAGCGCTCTCCCACGATAGCCCCCAAAGCTCCCCTTCTGTCCTAGCTGATCTCCGCACTGCTGAGGGGGCTTCCCCAGATGAGGGACCCTCTCCTCTCCTTCAGCTCCCCTCCAGGGGCACAGGTTCCATCCTACTTCCTCTCCTCTTCCTTTTCCCTTCTTGTTTCCATACCCAGTTACACGGGGATCTTTCTTGTCCTTTTAGGTGTCCGAGGTCCTCTGCTAGCCTTCAGCAGGGGCTCTGTGAGAATTGTTCCATTTGTAGATGTGTTCTTGACGCATTTGTGGGGAGAGACGAACTGCACATCCTCCTACTTCTCCACCATCCTGACTCCTGCCCAACTTTAATTAATTTAAATTTAAATAGCCACATGTGGTTAGTGACTGCTGTGTTGGACAGTACATGTCTATTCATTTAAGACTGAGAGTTGTTAACTTTCTTCCCAAACATATTCCAGGACAAAGACTCCACAATTTTCAAGTTTTTATCATCCCATTTTTTATAAAACAATCTCCTTTATTTTAATAATCTTATTTTTTAAACATAGGATTTTATTCTCTAAAACTGTACTGGCCAATACAATAGCTGCTCACTACAATGGCTATTTAAAATAAATTAATTAATTATTAACTATTTTAAAATAATTATAGTTTTCTAATAATAATTGTTAATTATTTTATTGCTTACCTGTCCTTATTTCAAGAGACCAATAGTCACACATGGTTAATAGTTACCTTACTGACAGTACAGCTCTAGATACAAGTCACAGAGGAAGTAGGAATCAAATCTGAATGCTGAAGGCCTGAAACCAAATAATCGTTGACCAGAACTGACTATTTGGATAGGTGGAGATACAGGCTGACAGAGAACCAAGGAAAATGCCGAGAGGTTGAGCCTTAGATACTAGAGAAATGATGAGAGCACTGACCAACATTTAGAAAAAGGGGATGTTTCCTCATAGTAGGAAAGAGATGTTCAATTTTAGATACATTAAAATAGAGGGGCTCTACTAGGTAGGATAATTCCAGTCTCTTTGCTTCAGAGTTGTCACACATACTTTTAAGTTTAGTGGTATGGAGAATGACAGGGAGGGTGATATGGTTTAGAGAAATTAAAGACATTTGCAAATGTAGAAAAAGGCAAGGTCAATTTGGGAGCAGACTAAACATATCTTGGTTTTCCACTACAAGGATGAAAAGTCATCATAGTCTTTGGGAAGAAGTGAGAGAATCGAAACAATACTGGAGGGAAAGGAAGAGCTAACAGTGATGGGGTGGGGGAAGGAGAATTACATTGTTAACAAGTCATTCACTGGCATTAATAAAGAGTGTTTCTAATAAACCATTTTTCAGAGCACAAAAGCTCCATGTTCCACATGAAACCACACGGCCCTGGGGCCAAGATGTCTGGTATGAGAATCTCTGAGAAAATTCCTCTGTGGGAACTAGAAGATGAAAGAATTCTGGATTTAAGTTAAACATTTCTTTAATAAATCATATCCTTTTAGTTAAGCACTGTGTTATTTAATCTAGCAACCAGAGCAGTGTTTTGCATGTAGTGCAGGGGTCCCCAACCCCTGGGCCATGGACGGATACCGGTCCGCAGCCCATTAGGATCTGGACGGCACAGCAGGAGGTGAGCGGCGGGTGAGAGCGGGAAGCTTCATCTGCCGCTCCCCATCGCTCACGTGACTGCCTGAACCTTCCCCACCCCCAACCGCCATCGCCCCGCCCGTGGAAAAATTGTCCTCCAGGAAACTGGTCCCTGGTGCCCAAAAGGTTCGGGCTGCTGACGTAGTAGATATTCAGGAATTATAAATCAGGAGGAAGAAAGGAAGAGGAAGGAAAGGAGAAAGAGGGAGATATGGAGGTTGTACAATAAATTAATAGTACTTTAGTATACACATACAGCAAAAATATAAAATTTTCTCCAGGATTTGTCTGTATTAGTGATACAGATGCATACAATTATGAGTTGTATCTTTTCACATTTTAAAGCATGAAGAACTAAATTGAAGAAAAAATAAAACATTTCCCTCTTCACAAACTGTTTTATCTGTTATTTGGGGAAGTGTGAGTCTATACACTATTCTACCTATTTCCCATGAGTTCCATACATCAAAGCATAATGTGCAGAATCCATTACGTTTAAGATACCAGTAAAAGTCCTTAAAATGGCCTGCAAAGGATGATGCATGGAGGTAAAGAACAAATTCATCCAGACTTCGTAACATTAAAAAGGTATGAAAGAACCTTTGCCATCACTGATGTGAAGCAGGTGCTGCCTAACCAAAACACTTTACAGCTCCCCTCTGAAAATAGTTAAGCATAATTAGGTGTGGGTTTTTTATTGTAGATGAAATTGGGAGGTTTGAGTGTGAGTTTTGGAAGGGAGGGATAAGTATAAATGTTGGCTTCATACAGTTCAAATTGTGAGAACACAATAGGCAGAAAAACCCTGAATTATGAGGATTCAGGAAAATAAAGTGATTGTTCCATTCCACCAGGGTTGTTGCATCTGTGTCTTTAATTTGCTTTGAGCTTGTCTTTTGAGCCTGGGTATCTAATCAAAGTGTTTCTCTTTACTCTGAAATAGGCTTGGAATATCTTAATCCATGTCCAGATAAGGCCCAGTTTGGTTGATCTCCAAGCACAACACGCTTTTTAAAAAAAATAGTGTTTATTTTCCTCCCTTTCTTTGATTCTGGTGTATTTCTCTATGTGGATTTTAATTCACAATTAGGTCTATTGTCCCTAGTTTTCTGAATTCGCAATTCAAAGAACTAGGGACAGTAGAGTTAACTGAAAGAATATTGTATCATTGTGGCTCACCGACTAAACCAGTTGGCTCTGGATATATTCTTTTGAAGCTTTGGTGAAATCATCCAACTTGTTTAGTCCATGAAGTGAAATATATGTTAGTCCTGATCAATAAAATTTCAGTAAGTTGCAGTGATCAAAATGCTAAGGATTATTATGAATAATCAAGTCCAACCAACCTCAGAAATCCAAATGGAGCACTTTTAAATTCAAATTTAAATATATTTGGGGGTTTTGTCTACATATTAAAGTGAAATATAAAACATGCTTGATTTTTTAAAAATAAGTTATGACCTTGTTGAGCAAAGACAGGGCTACAAGATAGAGGAGTACGCATTCAAATACTTATCATGCTGGGCATTGCAGAATTGCATCCAGAATCATCTCAATATGCTGGCTCATGTCTTACCCTCCTCACCAGAAACCAGAAGGAAGAATGTGATTTGTTATGTATTAACAATTCAACCAAAACCCAGGGTTATAAACATTTAAACTCTTAAGCTCCCTTTAAAGCATAGCAATGATCAATTTTTTTCTTGTTTAAAGGAAGTCCATCTGAAAAGCAAAGATTGTTCATATGAGTGATGGGATTACAAAACTAAAAAATGTTCAGACATTCATTGTGTACTCTCCACATCATTTTACACTAATGCTGTATTCTTCATCTACATTAATAGTTATTATCCTTTAGAGAATGAGAGACAAAGCTCTAGGCAGTGGAGTATATTTGGAAAGTAACCAGAAAATTTAACCAGAATCTCCTAACAGTGGAAAGAAACCTAACACACAATTGTGAATCTAGTCTTTGTCAAAGGGATTGCATGAAAGAGATCAGTAAAGCAGAAAAGTGTTCAGGAATGTTTAATCCCAAAGGAATAACATGTATCAAAGCAATTTGCAAGGATAATTCCGTCACTTCTGCTTCTGTGAACAAAGGATAACAAATGAGGTTGCAACATTTACTACTGAATTTGAAGGAGGTTTTCAGCATCAGGGAAGCGATATCACTACTGCTGTAGTTTTTTTGGTAGGCAAAGGGGCAAACCTGGCATTAATTTAAAATGTATTCCCAATAGGCATTGATCCTGAAAGGCATGTAGTTTTATAAAAAATGAAATGCATGCCAATTCTTTTAATAAAGAACAAAGAAAACCTGTCTTTTATTTTCTCTTTTACATTTAGCTATATTACTTGGATTTCAGAATTGGGAATAAAAAATATATTTCATTAGCTTAAAGTTTGATTAAGTAAAAAAAAAAAACACAAAACCTATCATTAGAAATACATTGAAATGTTTTAATAATCATCCTTTTAGTTTTCAAATTGAAAGCTCAGTGGGACCAGAAGAATTATGAGGCTAAGACCTGAATGTTTGATTGTTGGTTTTTGTTGCTTTCCCTGGGCTCTAACATATGCTTATGAATGCTTGTTCTTATATGTCGACAAGATTAAATAATCTGCCAGTTATTTGGAGGGCTAGAGTTTGTCAGTCTTTTTCAGAAAAAATGATCAGTTTTCAATCAGTGTTTCATGGGGGTCATTGTGGCATGTGAAGAAAGAACTGCCACATAAGGAAAGGAATGTACAGGTTTTAGCAGTCAGGACAGAGATACAAGTGAAATAGCAGCTTCAACAAGGTGCAAATCCATTTCTCTCTCTTCCAAAAGGTCTGGATATATAGTCCAGGGCAGATGTGATACCTCCCATAATTTCCCAGGACCTTCTACCATGTTGGTCTTCCTGCCATCCTCAACACCCTCTTTGTTTCATGTACAACATGGCTTCTATAGATCCTACCATCAGTTCTGCATTCCACCAGTACATTAAGTGGAAGGAGCAGTAAAGAGCATGTCTCCTTTCTTTAAAGATAGGATCCAGAAATTGGACGTTTCACCTCTGCTTGAACCCAATTTTAGAACTTAGGGCTTCACTTAGCTTCAAGTAAATTTTAAAAATATAGATTTTTTTCAGGATAGGCATGCAGCCACTTAACAACTGAGTTGTATCATAAAGGAGGGAAGGGAATTGTGTACGGAGGGACACTTTTTGCTATCTGCTCTTTGGTCATTTTCCTAATCTTCATAAACTACAGCAATGACATTTCCATCAGCTTTCCGCAAACTTTCTATAATTTAAAATTAATTAAGACTGAAAGATAGTTGTAAAAACCTTTTATAAGGAGTTTATATTAGTCTGCTTAGGGTGCCATAACAAAATACCGTAGACTGGGTGGCTTAAACAACAGAAATTTATTTTCTAACGGTTCTGGAGACTGGAAGTCAAAGATCCAGGGGCCAGCAGGTTGTCTGGTGTCTGGTGAGCCATCTTCCTTTGGGTTGCAGGATCAGCCGCTTTCTCTCTATAACCTCATGTGGTCTTCCCTTGGTGCATGCACCCAGAGACAGAGAGAGAGAATGCTCTCTGGTGTCTTTTCTTAAAAGGACACCATTCCTATCAAATCAGGGCCCCACTCTTATGACTTCATTTAATCTTAATGATTTCCATAAAGGCCCTATCTCCAAATACAATCACATTGGGGGTTAGGGCTTCAACATAGGTTTGGGGAAGGCATAGGCATTCAGTCCATAACAGTTTTTAAAAAGTTATAATTGTTTTTCTAAAACTGGTTAAAGTTGGCTGGTCAGTTTTTCTCCTCCTTAATGAAATGAAGGAGTTGAACTAAACAATATCTAAGATTGCTTTACAATGAGTGCGCATGGGATCTGTGATTCCATGAAGAATCTATAATTTATAAGATTGCTTTTGTTCTTATATTTTAATAATCTCTGTGTATTTTTAATACTAGAAATTTTATCATATATTAAATGATTAATATTAGTATTGCATATTACAAAAAATATTTGAAAAAGTCTATTGAGATGCGGATGTATTTTCATACAATGATTTCTCAGCAATACTTTTGAGTATCTACAATTGCTTGTAGGGTGGGAGGAAAGAAAATGTGTAAGTAAAGCTTTTTATGACTTCTGCTTGTTTGAAAACCTTAATTTCTGGGAGAGGGAAGAAGAGTAAACAAATAAAAATAACTTTTGCCAGGATCAGAGAGCACTGTCAAGTTTTCGTGTAGTTCATCCACTTGTGATCTTATCCACATGACTAACTGAAGACAACTTACAGAAGGGATTGCTTTTTTAATTATGATGGAATACATTCCTTGGTAAACCTATAGTCTTGGCATGTGTTATAGCATAAAAAATAGCTGTAAGCTGTTTTGGAATTGAACTTCCCTTTGGTAGGATTACAGGGAGAAAAGAATTCAGTATCACTAAATTAGTCTTTTGAGGTAACTAAGGAAAACTTGATTGCTCTTTGGCAGGTAGCAGTAGGCAGTGGAAAGCCCCGTGGTCTCGGATGACATACCTTGATTTTGAAGCCTTCCTCTAATGCTTACTCAGGTCTCTGGTCTTGAGCAAGTTTCTTAATTCTTCTGAACTTTGGTGAGTTCTTAGCAAAAACTGGGATATTCATGACCTCCGGATTTCTGTGAGGGTTAAAGTGGTAAAAAGTAAAATCCTTAACATAGTAATTCTGAGCCATTGGCACTGACTGCTGCTTTCCTCTCCTTTTGGTTTGCTTTTTTCCCCCTCACTGGCAAATAAACTATTGGTGAACTATCACACACTCACTGAACTTTACCTACTCCAAAAGTTGATAGACTTTTTTACAACATTGTGGAATGAAGGAAGAATTAATAAGTGAATGACTGAAGAATAAGACTGTGTCAACATACTAGGGTGTGGTTTATGTTTGAAAACATTTCCATAATGCAGAAGTTTTAAGCAAAAACAAAGGAGTTCAAGGGCAGCAGATGAAATGTGAGGTGGCATTAGTAGCGTTCCAAAAGGACATCTGGGGTGTGATTGTTTCTGCTTCCTCTGGTCTGGGTGATTTACCAACACTGTTCAGCATCTTTATGTTTGCTTTTGGAGATCAAAGCTCTTCAGCAGCTCTAATCCCCACACACTTAGAACAAATAGCACCTCTTTAAAAGCCCAGCAGTTCACTTGGTGTATACAAAAGACTTATGTGAAAGTGACTGTGATAACATTTTAGGATAGAAATACCAATTATTTTATATAGATTATTTAGAAAATATTTGTGTTTGAATATCCTAATGCAGAAGCAATATTTTTAAAAAATTTACTCTTCGGCAAATAAGATTACATTGCACCTGTGTCTTACTTGTTATGTCATAAAGAAATTGAGGCTTTTAAAGAAGTAGTTACATTATAGAAGTCTTTGTCTTAAACCTGAGATTTTTGTCCCAAACATTTTGAAATAAATTGCAATATTAATATCTATAACAGTGGAACATGGAAAAACAGAAGAAGAACAGCATAAAGAATTCCCTGAGTTTTAGATAAAGTATTTTTTGACAGTTTGTAAAAATCAATCATGAATATTTTTACATTATTTAAATAAATAATCTAAACATCACAAGGCTGATAAATGCATTTTATTGCTCCAACTGTAATTAACCATTGTTTCATTTGTTGAGTAAAATCTGGAAGTAGAATTAGATGAGAGAAGATTGCGGGCTGCAGATGGTAATTTAGCACCTAAGCTAGAGAGTTCTCTTACCTTCTCCAAAGAATCCCGAAGGCAGAAGACTGTGACATGTGAAGAGAAGAATAGCTAAGAAAGATGTGATATATGAGGAGAATGGGATAGAAGGTTATATATGAAGATAAAGTTTTTTTCTCAAAATAAATCAGCAGTGATTAAGTTTCTACCCTCGAGCAGCTCATAATGTAGTAGAGGGGAGGATAAACCTGTAACTAAAAAATTACAAAAAGAATCACACGCAAAGAATACCTAATGTCATTACACATTAAGGAGGTACAAATTATAAGCTCAATAAGATACTACTCCACACCTACTAGACAGGCTAAATTTTTTTTTTTTTTTTGAAACTTACAACATCAATTACTAACAAGAATGTAGAACAATTAGGACTCTTGTGTATAATTGGTGGGAGTGTAAAATGGCGTTACCCGTGTATTCCAGACATACGTTTTAGGTGGCATTGGGAGCTAAGAGAATATGTTTTATTCATTTACTTCTTACTTAAACTAGGACATGATACTACATGTTTGTTCCTCCCTGTTCCAAAGTACTGGTTTTCTATTTCCCCTAATTTTATTGATGGAATAAAATCCTTAGTTAAGACTTGATTTCATTCAAATACATGTTATGGAATTTGGATGATGATATTTAAGTGTCCCTGATATACCTGGAAACTATTGAAATTTTCCATGAATCCAAATTGGGTACAGTAAGTGAGCAGTTTTTTACTAAAGTCTTTTTGAAGTAGAGTAAGTTCCATAAAATTTATGGTTAAGATAAAGAAATTGGTTAACCATGTTCCCAGTAATCTCAGAGACCTGAATATTCTCAGTTCCCAGTATTCACCCTGAGGACACCAAGGTCTGTGTACCTGCACAAGAAAGCAGAAGAAGGTGCTGGGTGGAAGTGCATCAAATGCACAGAAATGTTTTCTGCATGCACCTATTAGGGTCTGATTCTAATTGGACTGTGATTTGCATGGTTAGAGTCTCATACTTTTTTTTTTTTTTTTTTTCAGCCAATAGCATCTGTTACCAGTTAGTTTCATACAATGATTTGCTTGACTGAAAAGTCAATATTTTTGTTAATTTACTCTAAATTGAGAGGCTGGATTTGTAACCTCCATTCCATTCCTCTTTGAGCCAATCAGAGAAGTGCAATGCATATATGTAGTATGCATTTTCCTGCCTAATTATTAAAATTATTCTTATATTGCCTTGGAAACCATAGGCAGTTACCTAAAGAAGAATACATTCATATTCTTTAGCTAGGAGTTCAGATTTCAAAAGGTCAAAAACTTGATGATTGGACGCAGCCAAAATCTTATCTTTGCTTCTTATTGGTAATTTCCTGGCCATCTCATGAAAGCATGGCAATTACGCCAAAGCCATTGGAAAGATGGTTTTGATTAATCTCATCCCATTTTAAATGTTTTCTCTCTGTTGTTCTTATAATATTAATCTAAAAAAAGCTATCAATATAACTGTTCATATATTCAAGAAATGACTGTGTTAAGGTATTCAAAGATCAATATTGTACTGCAGCATAGTAGAATTCTCTAAAATTAGCAGGAGGTGAGATCATTATTAAGTTCATTATTTATTCAAGGTTCTTCAATTTTGGAAACAAAGCTTGGGCATGATTTTTCACAATCAGTCCCGTTCTAGGAGAACTTCGCTGGCCTGCATGATATTCCTGCCACAGGATTCTGTGTGATTGGAGAAACGAAATGATTAAAGACAATCATTTCTTTTCTAAGAGGTTTTTTAATTGTAGTATTTAAAAGTATCATCACTGGAGTCAGACTTGCTTGTGTTTTAATACTGGCTCAGCTACTAGTTGTAAGCAAGTCACTATTCCTCTCCATGGCTGTTTCTTCATCTGTAAAATGGGGATAATAATAATACCTGTGTTAATGAGTTACTAATATGCTGAATTATCTTAATAGATCTCCTAACAGAAATATCCTTCTATTACAGACATGAGTTTTCCACCCAATAAATGAATTTTGAAACTTTCCTTCATGTCATAATTTCAGGAAGCTCTTTTCTTTAATTCAGATGACTTACTCAAGTGATATGGCTAAATAAACTTATAATATCAGAAATAACTTGAACCCAACACTCAGGAACAAAATAACTTGACTTTTAGTGTACAGAATAATATAATTCTTTAAAAGACAAACTGTGAGATAACTGGGTGGAGTAAAATTTTCTCTGAATAAATGATGTTATTCACTTTTTAGAGAAAAAAATTCTTTGGAATATATTTTTAAACTACATTCAAATTCATCAAATGAACAGCAATAACTCTTTGCAAAGAACAATTTATTAAATAAGTAGATCAGGAATCGTTTTTCCTACTTCTCTATTTTGAAACTTACAAACACCCGGCGTTTAAGTGCTTATCTATCTAGTGCCATTGGAATGCTAACGAGCAGTGTGCAATGTGGAATCTTTCCATAATATTTATATCCATGCCCTATGTGAATATATAGGAATTTGCCAAGGGTGATATTGAAAAATATTCAACAGCCTATGGCCCACGGCCTGAGCAAGTAGAATAGACATGGGTTACAAACCACTGGTGTGGCCACCCTGTCATGCAGAGGCTCAGCCTTGATCCTGATCTAACAAAATCAACAGATAATAAAAACTAATATTTCCTATTTTGTGCCAGACACTCTTCTGATACTTTTATCTGTATTAATTACTTTAATTTCCACCAAAATCCTAGGACTTAGGCACTATTATTGTCCTCATCACACAGCTGAAGAAGCAAGCAGAGAGGTCAAGAAACTGGCCCGAGGACACACACATCATAAAGTGACAGAATCAGGCTCCAGTCTCTTAACTATTATGCTAAACACCTTCTCCTTTAATACTTATCCCTATTCCTGCTCTACATCTTGACTTTGAATTTTCTAATTTAGTAGAAATAAAGAGGTAGAAAAAAACATTTGTTCTAACTTACATTACATGTAGAACTTGATTCTTCGTCCAAAGTATTTTATACTGAACCTGAACAAATATCTTGCTGGAAGATTCCTAATGATGTCATTCTCACGATTTTAAAAAACTATTGTTAATTTTACTTCTGAAATATATTTATTTTTACATTAAAAAGCATGATAAACCTGTTGCGGTTGTTTTTTTTTAATTAAAAATTTTTATGTCTGCATGTGTATCATCCATTGAGTGGCCTGCAGATTTTTAAAGTTTCAAAAACACTGATAGAAGTTAAGAATGTATTTTCCTACTGGATGATTAAGGGGTATTAATTTTTCCCAGTTTCTAGAATGAAATGATCTGGAATTATGAGACAGATACTTCCAATGTGGTTGTAAGCGATATTCAGTTACCAGATGTGAGGTTTCTTGGGAATTCATTTTAATAAGGGATTTCCAATGCTTCACTTCTATTAGAAAAAAAGTTAACATTAGAATTTTTATTACTATAAACCTATGAATTTTATTCAAATCTAAGCATAGATCTCATCTTAAAAGAAAAATCTGTATGCTTAGGATCATAGAAACCCTGTTAGCTATTACACTTAGAACATAAACAACTAATTTTCAGTAAACCAATTTATTAACACCATCATCAGATGGTGCTGGTTGGTATTTGTGTTTTCACATCATTTTAAGTTATAATGATCCAGGAACTCTAAATAAGAGCATCTGTCGGTCAATGCTTTTTTTTATTTGCTCAGTTTTAAAATACTTAGCCCCAGTCATTATTTCTGATCACTAGATTTCAGATGCTGTGGATGGAAAAACTGGAAAAGCTGTGGTTGACTCTGCTTCATGTCCTGCTTTCCCTTCCCACACTGGGGTAGCAGCACAAGGAGGGTGAGCAATGCTACACCCTGATTACAAACACATTGGCACACTGCTAGGGAGAATACGTGTGCGGAAGATCCACTTGAAAGTTATGCCATTTTTCTTTGGAAGTACCGACTTCTGTGTGACAAATAACAAAGTCAAATAAAGATTTAATATTGCAGTAGAAGCAGTGAAATACTCTAAAAGTATCCTCTGACACGTTATTCTTGTTCACTGAAGTGGTTGTCTTGTAATAAGAGCCTTTGCGGCAGTGTGGTCATAAACAAGCCATACTCTTTCTGTCTCATCATTCTTGGGCTATGGTCATAACACTTTGATGCTTTTTCTAGAAAAATATTTTCCTTTCCTAAGTCTGTCCCTTAGGCATGATTTCCACAGACTCACATTTGCAGAAACGATTTCTTCTAAAAAAGAAATCTAATTAAAACATTTATCACCTTTTCTTTTTCCAAAAGGGTAGAGTAACAAATTAGCCCTATAGTCTGCCATGCAGTTAATAGATGAGAAATAAAGATATAGAATCATTTATTTTTAATTGCATACTTGGGAATAAAACACTTGTTGGGCTACAAGCCAAGGGCCTTTCAGAGATGATAGCTTATTGGTTGTGGTGAGACCTGGCATAGAAAGTCCACTCTTATGTCCTAAGGGGACAGAATGCTCTGTCTTCCACCCCTAATTCCAAACATTAACCCAGAACTGGAGAAATCTAACACTTTGCATTATACCACAAAGCATATTTTTGCTAGGTTTTGAAAGATAAAGTTAATGTTTCATATAATATCAAATTTCATCATAATCTTATGAGAGAATGAAACTACTTGCCTGAAAGTATAATGATAGTAAGCCTAAGAAAAATATACATAACACAAAACAATGTAAATTATTTACTACTAATTTCAGTCAGTGTTTACAAAATCAAAACCTGAGTGCAACAGCTGGTAACATATCTAATGGGTTCTATGCTTATTTCAAAAATAAAGGATTTAGCTCAGGATGGCTGAAGATGGCTGATTAAAGAACATGGAAATATAGTTGGTTCCATAGTTTATTGTTCTCCTAGAGTATAATCCTTATTATTCAAAGCAGAAACACAGACAGGCTTACTTCCTTTGCCAAACATATAACTTTTATATAATTGTTCAATCAACATTAAAATTCAAAAATTCCCCCATTTTCTTCTTTATTTTGGAGTTTAGATTAGAATTTGTTTTTTTTAAGTGGAGAAAGAGATGCTTCATTTTTTCAAAAAATGAAAAATATATTAAATGCAAGCCTGATTGTCTATCCCAGAGAGAAAGATAAACCAAAAATACATGAAAAGACAATTAAAATTATAATACATGTCAAAAATTATAATACATGTCAAAAACATCATTTGCCAAATGACTGATCAAAAATCACGCTAAGATTTCAGAAGAGGAGATCATCATTGATGGTTACCATGATTAAAAGAATTCATACAAGGAAAGAAATTGAACTGAGCTTTGAAGGAGGAACAGGATTTGTATAAATAGGGTGGAAAGGAGAGATTAGATCTGGTGAGCAATATGATACAAAGAATCATTGTATTTTTTTGTGGTCATTTTAGTGGCTTAGAACAAGAGACATTTATTTCTTGCTCATGTAACAGTGCAAAGCTGATGTCTTTCCACTCTGGTTATTCAGAGACCAAGGGACCTTTCCTTGTATGGTTGTGTCCTTTAGGATCCTGTCATTATTTGAAATAAGGTAGAGGAAGGAAAATTATGCTAAGTGAAATAAGTCAGGCAGAGAAAGGCAAATATGGTATGATATCACTTATATGTGGAATCTAAAAAATACAACAAGCTAGTGAATATAACAAAAAAGAAATGGACTCACAGGTATAGAGAACCAACTAGTAGGTGCCAGTGGGGAGAGGGAAGGGGGGGCAACATAGGGGTAGGGGATTAAAGGGTACAAATTATTATGTATAAAATAAGCTACAAGGATATATTGTACAACATAGGGAATATAGCCAATCTTTTATAATAACTATAAATGGAGTATAACCTGTAAAAATTGTGAACAACTATATTGTACATCTGAAACATATAATACCATACATCAACTTTACTTCAAAATAATACAAAAAAGAATACACTCTTCTTGAACTCCTTGATTGGACATGACACACGCAATTTCTGCTCATATTCCATGGATGAGAACCAGTTACTCAGCTGCTCCTAAGTGCATGGGGAAGTAATCTCTGGCTAGACACCCACTTTCCAGTGACAAAGAAGGGGAAGCACACATCTGTGGGTATAAGGAACTAAATGTTAGTGACTTGGTCTCTGACTTTGCTTCTCTTTCCATTTCAATCTAAATGTTTTTCCCTGAGGAATTTCCTCCACAAACAGAGATTCCTTACCCTACTAAATGACTCCTGTGTTTTATCTTAAGCTCAGAATTTTCTGGAGATCAAGATCAGTAAAATCTACTGCTTGCTAAGCCTATCTTTCCACTTGGTTATCCTTCAGGCATTTAAATACAACTTGTATAAATGGAAGTCATTAGCTTCTTTCCAAAGTTTGTTCTCATGCTGTATTGTCCATACTTAAGTGTGGCTATACTATTGTATTAATTGCTCGAGCATTAGACCTTGAAGATATATTTGACTCCTCTCAATGTTTTGCACCTTTTAAACTATTTGTCTTATCCTTCCCTTCATCCCTATTCTTTTGTTTTCTCCCTGGGTTATTGCAGGAACATCCTGACTGGCCTTCCTGATGTCACTGTAGATGCCCTTCAATTCATCCCATCCATAAGTTTCTCAGGATGATATTTCCAAAATATGTATCTGATCTTATTAACCTCCTGTTAAATCTCTTAGGATAAGATCCACCCATTTAGGTTGGCATACCAAGTTCAGACTGCTTATGTTGTTAGCCTCTTATCCCATTATTTTCCAATGTGTTTACCTAGCTAGGCAATTCCAAACTTTGCATGTTTCTATATATCCTTTCCACTTTATATAAAAACTCTTTTTCCTTTTCCTCCTTTTCCCTTGCCTCTTTCAGCTGTTAGTGTGTCCTTCCCTCCTGTCTCTCTCAAAAATCATATTATTTCTCCTGGAAAGAGTTATCCTCACTCCTTACTTACTGAGATTGGGGTAGAATGTTCACCCTGGCACCTACTGAGTCTTTCTATTCTAGTTGTCCTATAACCATGTCACAATTATTTTCTTCTGAAACCATTATGATCTCCTGGGAATTCTTAAGAAATGCCATTGAGCAACCCTCATTCCATATCAATGAAATCAGAATCTTCAGAGCTGAAATGTTTTAAAAGCTCTGTTAGTGGTTCTAATGTAAATCCCCAGTTGAAAACTGCTGATGAAGGGAATAAAGTATAGGGCATTACTGTAAGGCATTAGCTATTGAAGGAATTTTTTTTTTTTTTAAAGAGAGAGGTTAAAAAAAGAGGTTAAAAAAGAGGGAGGAATGAAGGAAGGGAAGGGGCACTACATTGTGGAAAAAAAGAGGAAGAGTGGGAATAAATATTTACTAAATATCTACTTAGTGCCAGGTATTACACTGTATGATTTAAATATACAGGGATTTTCAATTGAGCTAAATAATTTGAAGTTTAATCCAGCCAGTGGGCAAACCCTTAAGTATTTCTCAGGAGCCCTTAAATATTACATGGAAGTAACAGTTGTGGTTACAATGTCTCTAATCTGTGATGGTGTGCTAGGTGAACTCAAATAAGGTATGAATGGGGTGAGATCAATAAAAAGTTAATAGCTTAATATTAGTATTAATTGAAACAGAAGTATATAATAGTTTCTTATTAATTTATTTTTATTAATAAATGAGTTTATTCTTCCCAAGTGTATATTTCCCCAAAGTCTTTTTTAACACTAACTTCTGAGTGTGACTTTACATCATTTCAGTGCATGTGTGCTGGTGAAGGCATTTATGTTTGTCTCTACATTTGTCAGCAGTATTGCAGATTAAGCAGATGGGGTGAAAAATCATTTTTGCTACATGTGAGCACATGAGCCCTGCATGTGGAATAGGTTGGAGTGGTACATATTGAGAAAGAAAATACTTGAAAGGGAACAATAATGTAAAACTAAAAGAAGGAAAAAATGTTACAAGTGCTTCTAATTTAAAGTCTGATATTTAAATGTTTTAAAATTCCAGAAAGTTGATTGGCATTTAATATTTGTTAAGTTGCTATTTCAAGTCTTTTCTACTGTTTTGGGTTGATTAACTCAAAGGTCAAAAAAGAAATCAATATTGCTATGTTCAAATACAAAACCAGAGGCCTAAGTAGGCTAAAAAAAAAAAAAAAAGATTGATACTATGGGGAAATGGCTATTGAACCTTAACTATAGCTTACTGTTCATTTCAAATTCTCTAAGTGATATTAATGAAAAACACTGCATTTTATTGTTGAGCCACTGGATTAGCCAAAGCTGAAAGCCACCCTACCCCAGGACTTTTCAGATATTGATGCCAAAAATCCAGGGCAGTCCAGGCCAGGAGGAAGAGAGGAATGTCCTCAAGGCAAAGATGGCCTTGGCAAATGCTAGGGTGGTCCCTCTTCTGCTGTCTACTCCTACCTCTGAGTTCCAATTGCTGGGATGGTGGATGGGGTAAGACCAGGGCTCAGCCTTTCTAGGCAAGGGTCCAGGCTATCTGGCCTCTAAAGGAATTCTCCAACCCTCCACTCTCTGGAAAGAGGCTGGCATGGAGAAAACCTCAGGGTGTCCAATCAAGCCAGGGGAACTGCCCTTGACTGTCCCCAAGTCAGCCCCGCATTGGGCACCAAATTTGATGCCGAAAACTTGGCCTCTGTGCACCAGTGCTGAATTGAATCTCGGAGACAGAGTTTTGGGTGAAGTAGAAAAGAATAGCCTTATTGCTTTGCCAGGCAAAGGGGGACACACAGGACTCATGCCCCTGAAAAACTGTGTGTCCCAACCTGGGCGGATTTGGTGAGGAGTTTTATAGCAATGGTTCATGGGTGGGGTTGTTGATAAGATTAGGTTGTGTGCAGGGCCTGCACTCCTTTAATCTGGTCTCAGGTTATCTCTTGATGAGCTTCTCTGATTCCTTTAATCTGACCTCAGATGGTCTTCTCTGGAATGAAGAATGCTAATTCCATTTGTTGGGGGTTTTAGTTCTATAAAGAGCTCAAAGATATTGTTATGTGTATCCCATGAGGCAAACCAGGGCCCTGCCCCAAGGCTGCACTATTGTTTCTTGGCAGCTCCTCCTTTGTCTCTGCATCCCCTCCCTTCCCTGATTAGCAATTGTTTGAATATGCCCTTTGGGACTCAGAGAAGGTCATGGAGGCTGGAGTGTGTTCCCTACAAACAAGGAACGGAAGACGCAGAAAGACTTCCGTGCCCAGGAACCCCACAGGGTTCTGCTCAGATTCAGTATGTGATAACAGAGTCTATGAAAGCTGTCTTGTGTTATGTATTTTCCTGTTCCAGTTTTCATAGTGAAGGTAGAGACACACTTGCTTTTCCCATAGTTGATTCAATAACTGAAATATATAAAATCTCAAACAAAAGAGAGATGCAATGTCAGGTTGTACTGGAAATATAGAATTATGCTAAATAAATAATAAATGTGATGTATTTAATATCCAACTTATTTGTTTACCAAGAAAAGATGAATATATATGTGTGTATATTACATTTCTCAACTCACAAACATATCATTTGCCTCAGTGTATGATCACCAGGTCTTTAAACAATATCCCAAGAATACTATAGAAGTTGGGCAATAAATACCTTTATATGTTGGATGGATTTTGGAAAATCAGAGTTTCTGTTGACTACTGGCTAAGCAAATTTCTTTCTAATATTATTTTCAATGGTTGTGTCACTCAGAGCCATATTCCTCCTTTGCTATAGTTTCCTGAACTCACACATTATATAATTCATTCCCCTGAATATGTATACAACATACCTAGATATAGGAATATCTTTGAATTTACTACCTTTTTTTCTGAAATGATATGACATTCAGGGGGTAATGTGTCTAATTATTATTTGTCATCAACATTCTCAGTAAGCCTCAGCAAAAAAATGTTATAAATAAAAATAAAATTACAGTTTTGTAGATATTTTTAGTCTACATCTATCAGATGGCCTCCAAAACAGGAGAATATGATGTTAGTACTTTTTATTGTTACCCAAGATATTTTTCATGTGAGATAGAATGGTCAGTTATGTTTAAAACAAATACAAAAAAAGAGGCAAAGTGATTTGACTGCTTGTGCTCTCCATCATCTATCTAATTCCTCCACTGTCTACTACTGTACTTGCCTGATTGTCTGCTGGCTAAAACTCCTTATCTACTTATCTTTTTGTCATGTATATGCAATGTAATTGTATCACAACATATGAGATTTTACCCAGAATACTCCAGAATATTCCTTAGGTTTAATACTGTATCTAGGTATCCATGAAAATAGCTATAAGAGATCTGATTTTAGGGGAAAGTCAGAGAATGAAGGGGAAGTTTGAGGTGCTAGTGTTAGGTCCCTTCAAAGCACAGCCATCTGAGGTTACCTTTCTTCTATTTATCTTGATGAATTTGTGACTCATCACTGTGCCCCAGTAAATAGAATAGTAAACTTTTATTCTGTAATTTGAGTAGTTCATACTGTAGGATTTTCCTCTGCATGGAATGCTGCTTCTTTACATTTTTGCTTTGTTCACTGCTTTTCAATATCTACAGCTTAGAAACTATATGGGAACATCTCAAATAGCACCCCAGCACCAGTCAGTTCTATTCTGTTACTCTACTTTCTTCATGGTAGTAAGTACATGTCTCACATAATTGGAATGTGAGCTCCATGGAAGCAAGTACATTGTCCGTCTCTTATACAGATAAGCCTCTTGCATTTGTGATTTCAGGGGAGCTCATGTTTCTTGAAGGTTCTGGTGGTTCAGGCCGCCCAGGGCTGTCTCTAGCACAGTGACACCTTCATGTGAATAGAGAAAGCCATCTTCTTTGGGTAAACTTGTTCGCGAAGTCACATCCTTCTGGAGAGATGACACCATAGGTGCAAAGCTTGGCAGGTAGAATGAGCTAGTGGATCAGAAAAACATGTGATTCTTGTGGGTACCCCCATGCTAGGATGCTCCACTGGTTGGATAATCTGCACAATCCCATAAGCAGTGACACTGGTCCTGATTCTGCTGTAGTTCCCACCATCACGAAGACATTGGGGCATTGGGGATAGTGGGGGAATCACATCCACACTTAGAGAAGTGAGTCAGTTGTGGTGGCAGGACATAGGTCCCTCTCACCTCTCCTGTGTCCCCCACTCATGCTCTGATACTGACAAAAACATGTGTCTTAGAGTATGGCAAAGGGCTGTGTCTTATTCATTTCTGATTCTTCATCACCTAGCATAGGATTCAAAATTGTTCAAGAAGTTTAAACTCATGTTAAAGGAAGAGAGGAGACTAGAGAAGGAGGGTTAATGCAAAGAAGAAAGAAGGAGAGAAGGGGAGGAAGAGGAGGAGTGAGGGAAGAAGAATAAGAGTAAAGTCCCATAGACTTTAAATGGACGTGATTTGCTCACAGGGATTTATATTAGAAATAACCAGCTATAGTCACACAGCCACAGATGTCCTGTCCTTGAGGATCGTCAACACCTGTTTGTTGACTCCTCTACTACAGCCTTATCCTAGCACCTAGCGATTCAACTTTGATCCTGTTCACACAGTCTCTCCACCCCATTTGCCTCTGCATATTTTAGCTTCTTTTATCCAAAGTCCAAAGATCATTTTGGACACATTTCTGCCAAATCTTAACATTCTCCTTTGCACAGTTTTACAGCTTCCTTTTCTGGCCCCTAACACCCCAGAGAATAGTGAGGAGAGCTTGCAATCCACATTGCCCTTATCAGTGTGTCAATGGAAGCCAGCTGCCCTGCACCCCAAAACTGAGTGGGGCTGCAGCTTTCATTTGTCTGTTCATTCATTCAGCAGATGTTTCTTTCATGCCTACTCTATGCGAAGCAGTGTTCTTCTCTGAAATAAACTCACCTTACCTCTAACCAGTCTTCTGACCTGTGAAGGTGTTGTTACCATTCGCCAATCACCTCTGTGAGGCACAGCTCTCAACAACACAGCGTGGACTTCCGACTGTCTTCCTGAACTCGATGGCCCATGTTGCATATGCTTCTTTTTCTGCCTTATTTAACTCTAGTCTTTTCTCATTACTCAATAATTTCATACAAGGAGCTGTTCTTTAGAGAAGATGGACTCCCATCCAGTCTCTTAAGGGTCTGTATCTCACCCAAGCAAAATATCTTCTTTTCCTTAAACTCTTACTAAACATTCCTGTTTCTGTCTCTGACTCAAATGTTACTTTATTTTCTCTTTATAGTTACAGACTTGGAAAAAATATTATTTTACTTTGGAAAATGAAAATAAGGTTGAAATAATTAGAAGATTTTAAAGCATTTGCTATTGATCTGAACATAATAGATTGGATTAACATTGCCTTTAGAAAATTGGTGTTTAAAAATATTTAAAATGTGTGAAGAAAAAGATGTTAACATGTCTAATGCATAATTAGAAGAGTCTCAGAGCTCAGAGAAATTGGTACACAGTGGTGCATCCTGGGATTAGGTTTTGAAATTCCTTTAGGCCAGTAGTTCATAGGAGAAATCTAGAACCATTTAAAAATGATAATATAATGATTACATTGATGCTGAAGAAATGTCAACTCCTTTTACTAAGAGTAATTATTATGCCTAATTTTGTCCAGACACCAAAATATTCAAAAGACTCCAGTGGGCAGGATCACACCATTCACTCTTGCGTCCACTGCATATGCCCACCCATAATTGCATCATGGGTTTTCACACCCCTCTGTCCAAAGACCAACCTAATGACATTATTATAAGATGCTGGCCAGATGCTGGCCTCAGTCCAGAGATGCTCAGTTAGGAGACCTGGTGTCAAGCCCCCAATCTGAATTTTTGATAATTACCCCTCGTGTTTCTGAAGCAGGTCACATATAAGAAGTATACAGAAACTCTGCTACACAAAATTCCTTATTGATAAATGGGATCAATAATCACTAGTGGAATTTTTAAACATTTTTAATAACCCTCCTCTGGCGAAAAGAATTAAAGCAGCTATAAAATCTTTGTGTTATAATAAAAGAACCTTCAAATCTCCATTAAAATCTGCAGGTGTTTAAGTGTAATTACTAACCTATCAATGATTAATGAATTTAATCTATTTGTCATCATTTCTTTTTTTTTTTTTTTTTTTTTTTTTTTGCAGTATGTGGGCCTCTCACTGCTGTGGCCTCTCCCGTCGCGGAGCACAGGCTCCGGACGCGCAGGCCCAGCGGCCATGGCTCACGGGTCCAGCCGCTCCGCGGCATGCGGGACCCTCCCGGACCAGGGCACGAACCCGTGTCCCCTGCCTCGGCAGGCGGACTCTCAACCACTGCGCCACCAGGGAAGCCCTGTCATCATTTCTTATGGTAACATTTAGAAATGTCTAAATACAGTACCAATTCACTCTGTTGGAATACTATATAGAATATATGTAGTATTCACATTGTATCAGTGTAGAATCCATTCACTCACATTTTAGCACTTTAAGGTGGAAAAGGCTTGAGAAGTAGAGTAGTAGTGAGAGTGGTGATCAACATCTAGCCATAATCCTCAGAGCACACAATTAGCCTTAGATTTGATCTCTTTCATGTTAGGCTTTCAGTGTTCTTGTTTTTTAATGAATTTTTTATCATCTTTATTGGAGTATAACTGCTTTACAATGTTGTGTTAGTTTCTGCTGTGTAACAAAGTGAATCACCTATATGTATACATATATCCCCATATCCCCTCCCTCTTGCATCTCCCTCCCACCCTCCATATCCCACCCCTCTAGATGGTCACAAAGCACAGCTGATTTCCGTGTGCTACATGGCTGCTTCCCACTAGCTAGCTATTTTACATTTGGTAGTGTATATATGTCCGTGCCACTCTCTCACTTCATCTCACTTACCCTTTCGCCTCCCCGTGTCCTTAAGTCCATTCTCTACGTCTGTGTCTTTATTCCTGTCCTGCCCCTACGTTCTTCAGAACCTTTTTTTTCCCCCTTTATTCCATAGATATGTGTCAGCATATGGTATTTGTTTTTCTCCTGATGTACCTCACTCTACATGACAGACTCTAGGTCCATCCACCTCACTACAAATAACTCAATTTCGTTTCTTTTTATGGCTGAGTAATATTCCATTGTATATATGTGCCACATCTTCTTTACCCATTCATCTGTTGATGGACACTTAGGTTGCTTCCATGTCCTGGCTATTGTAAAGAGTGCTGCAATGAACACTGTGATACACGACTCTTTGAATTATGGTTTTCTCAGGGTATATGCCCAGTAGTGGGATTGCTGGGTTGTATGGTAGATCTATTTTTAGTTTTCTAAGGAACCTCCATACTGATCTCCATAGTGGCTGTATCAATTTACATTCCCACCACCAGTGCAAGAGGGTTCCTTTTCCTCCACACCATCTCCAGCATTTATTGTTTGTAGATTTTTTGATGATGGCCATTGTGACTGGTGTGAGGTGACACCTCATTGTAGCTCTGATTTGCATTTCTCTAATGAATAGTGATGTTGAGCATCATTTCATGTGTTTGTTGGCAATCTTTATATCTTCTTTGGAGAAATGTCTATTCAGGTCTTCTGCCCATATTTGGATTGGGTTGTTTGTTTTTTTGATATTGAGCTGAATGAGCTGCTTGTATATTTTGGACATTAATCCTTTGTCAGTTGTTTCGTTTGCAAATACTTTCTCACATTCTGAAGGTTGTCTTTTCGTCTTGTTTATGGTTGTCTTTGCTGTGCAAAAGCTTTTAAGTTTCATTAGGTCTCATTTGTTTATTTTTGTTTTTATTTCCATTTCGCTAGGAGGTGGGTTAAAAAGGATCTTGCTGTGATTTATGTCACAGAGTGTTCTGCCTGTGTTTTCCTCTAAGTTTTATAGTGTCTGGCCTTAAATTTAGCTCTTTAATCCATTTTGAGTTTATATTTGTTTATGGTGTTAGGGACTCTTCTAATTTCATTCTTTTACATGCAGTTGTCCAGTTTTCTCAGCACCATTATTGAAGAGGCTGTCTATTCTACATTATATATTCTTGCCTCCTTTATCAAGGATAAGGTGACCATATGTGCGTGGGTTTATCTCTGGGTTTTCTATCCTGTTCCATTGATGTATATTTCCATTGATCTATAATTCTTTTTTTGTGCCAGTACCATACCGTCTTGATTACTGTAGCTTTGTAGTATAGTCTGAAGTCAGGGAGCCTGATTCCTCCAGCTCCATTTTTCGTTCTCAAGGTTGCTTTGGCTATTCGGGGTCTTTTGTGTTTCCATACAAATTGTGAAATTTTTTGTTCTAGTTCTGTGAAAAATGCCAGTGGTAGTTTGATAGGGGTTGCATTGAATCTGTGGATTGCTTTGGGTAGTACAGTCATTTTCACAATGTTGATTATTCCAGTCCAAGAACATGGTATATATCTCTCCATCTGTTTGTATCATCTATAATTTCTTTCATCAGTGTCTTATGGTTTTCTGCATACAGGTCTTTTGTGTTCTTAGGTAAATTTATTCCGAGGTATTTTATCGTTTTTGTTGCAGTGGTAAATGGGAGTGTTTCCTTAATTTCTCTTTCAGATTTTTCATCATTAGTGTATAGGAATGCAAGAGATTTCTGTACATTACTTTTGTATCCTGCTACTTTACCAGATTCATTGAATAGCTCTAGTAGTTTTCTGGTAGCATCTTTAGGATTCTCTATATATAGTATCATGTCATCTGCAAACAGTGACAGTTTTACTTCTTCTTTTCCAGTTTGGATTCCTTTTATATCTTTTTTTTTCTCTGTTTGCTGTGGCTAAAACTTCCAAAACTATGTTGAATAATAGTGGTGAGAGTGGGCAACCTTGTCTTGTTCCTGATCTTGGTGGAAATGGTTTCAGTTTCTCACCATTGAGAACAATGTGGGCTGTGGGTTTGTCATATATGGCGTTTATTATGTTGTGGTAAGTTCCCTCTATACCTACTTTCAGGAGGGTTTTTATCATAAATGGGTGTTGAATTTTGTCAAAAGCTTTTTCTGCATCTATTGAGATGATCAATGATTTTTCTCCTTCAGTTTGTTAATATGGTGTATCACATTGATTGATTTGCATATATTGAAGAATCCTTGCATTCCTGGGAAAAACCCACTTGATCACGGTGTATGATCCTTTTAATGTGCTATTGGATTCTGTTTGCTAGTATTTTGTTGAGGATTTTTGCATCTATGTTCATCAGTGATATTGGCCTGTAGTTTTCTTTCTTTGTGACATCTTTGTCTGGTTTTGGTATCAGGGTGATGGTGGCTTCATATAATAAGTTTGGAAGTGTTTCTCCCTCTGCTATATTTTGGAAGAGTTTGAGAAGGATAGGTGTTAGCTCTTCTCTAAAGGTTTGATAGAATTTGCCTCTGAAGCCATCTGGTCCCGGCCTTTTGTTTGTTGGAAGTTTTTTTTTGTTTTGCGGTACGCAGGCCTGTCACTGTTGTGGCCTCTCCCATTGCGGATCACAGGCCCCGGACAGTAGGCTCAGCAGCCATGGCTTATGGGCCCAGCCGCTGCACAGTATGCGGGATCTTCCCGGACCGTGGTACGAACCCATGTCCCCTGCATCGGCAGGTGGACTCTCAACCACTGCACCACCAGGCAAGCCCCTGTTGGAAGAGTTTTAATCACAGTTTCAAGTTCATTGCTTGTGATTGGTCTGTTCATATTTTCTATTTCTTCCTTGTTCAGTCTTGGAAGGTTATACCTTTCTAAGAATTTGTCCATTTCTTCTAGGTTGTCCATTTTATTGGCATGGAGTTGCTTGTAGTAGTCTCTTAGGATGCTTTGTATTTCTGCTGTGTCTGTTTTAACTTCTCCTTTTTCATTTCTAATATTACTGATTTGTGTCCTCTCCCTCTTTTTCTTGGTGAGTCTGGCTAATAGTTTATCAATTTTGTTTATCTTCTCAAAGAACCAGCTTTTAGTTTTATTGATCTTTGCTATTGTTTGTTTCTATTTCATTTATTTCTGCTCTGATCTTCATGATTTCTTTCCTTCTACTAACTTTGAGTTTTGTTTGTTCTTCTTTCTCTGGTTCCTTGAGGTGTGAGGTTAGATTGTTTATTTGATATTTTTCTTGTTTCTTGAGATAGGCTTGTCTAGCTGTAAACTTCCCTGTTACAACTGCTTTTGCTGCATCCCATAGGTTTTGGATCATCATGTTTTCATTGTCATTTGTCTCTAGGTATTTTTTGATTTCCTCTTTGATTTCTTCAATGATCTCTTGGATTTTTTAGTAACGTATTGTTTAGCCTCCTATGTGTGTGTTTTTTATGTTTTTTTTTCCCTGTAATTCATTTTTAATCTCATAGCGTTGTGATCAGAAAAGATGCTTTATATGATTTCAATTTTCTTAAATTTACTGAGGCTTGATTTGTGACCCAAGATATGGTCTATCCTGGAAAATGTTCCGTGCACACTTGAGAAGAAAGTGTAATCTGCTGTTTTTGGATAGAACGTCCTATAAATATCAATTAAATCTATCTGGTCTATTGTGTCATTTAAAGCTTCTGTTTCCTTATTTATTTTCATTTTGAATGATCTGTCCATTGGTGTAAGTGAGGTGTTAAAGCTCTAGGTTTCTTTGTGGAATCAAACCATGGTGTGGAGATACAACAATACTGAAATCATAGAGATGCAGGGATGGAATGAGATCCTAATTGTTAAGACTGTCACTTCCAGGCAAGACCACAAAAAAATGACAGAGAAATGAGGCTCTGTTTATAAACTTCCAGCAAAAGTGATTCTTTCCCTCATTAACTTACTGTAATGTTTTATTCAGAAAAATAAAAGATAAACACTTTCCATAGTATGTTTATAAGCACCATTTAAATTTAATAGTGCTAATATTCCTGAGATTAACATTTGAAAGATTAGGAATTTTTGAAAGATGATCATAGATATAATAAAAGAGTTTTAAAAACACATAAAGATTGTAATTTCTGGCCTTGGAAAAATACATTCTCAAACCTTACAGCTTTTACTTTGCTGTAGATTGTTCTCCACAGATGTCAGCGTAAATAGCCTAGTTCTCTCCTCTTTTCATCATTCATAGCAGTTTTGACATTTTTATTTCTCAAATTCTGGTGTTGGACAAGCTGTGTCAACATTAACTTGGGTGTCTGTTAAAACTGCCCGTTCCTGGGCTCTACTTCACAACCGTTGACTGAGGAATGTTAGTGCCTTTCAGCACGCATTGTTATGACGTCTAGTTCTTCATTATGTTCTCATTTGCATTGAATTATTCTTCAGTATTTGATTATGTGTGTAGTACACAGATCGTTCATTAAGTGGAATTATTTCTCAATGAAATTGTAAGCTCCTTTTGAAGGCCAGGATACTGCTATATTCTTTGTATGCTGGGAGTATCATAATGCATTAGAGATGGAGGATGTTGAATTTGAATTTCTTTACATCTTTATTACTTCTTTATATCCCCTCTTCCTTAACTTGATCTCAATTCTTTTTTAACCCACTCCTAATTTAGTAGAATATGTTATATTTCATACCTTACATACCCATGTCTTTAAAATTCCAACTAGATTTCACTTCCTTTCTTTCCTTCCTACTTTTCCTAATGATTCCTATGGTGCTTCTCTCACTTGGATCATCTCTTCCTTAGCTCTTCCCACTGCTTTTCTACGCAGTGGTGGCTAACCAGGTAAATAGTAAGAGAAATGTCAAGTACTAAATAAGGTGGACACTTCAATATTAAATTATCATCTATTGTCTGTGCATTTTGTAATAGTGAAATTTTGTCTCAGTTACTATCACTTTTATTAATATGCTTCTATATAAAATAGTAATCTAAATTAAAATAATGTCATTTTTACTCACTTTAGTGTGTGGTGCTTAAAAGGAATCACTCATTCACATATACTAACATCTTTTGCAGAAAAGAATTAAAGAAGGATGTGTATATGTGTGTAGGTAGAGATATTTGTTATTTGTTCTATCACACTTTGAATTTTGTGTCTTCTTTTGCTTTTTAAATCTAGCTGATGCTAAATGCTTCATTTTATTCCGTCACAGATTAAGAGGGAATTTTTTCAACAAAGATAGGCAGAAATCTCAAAAGAGGCAACGAGGAGCCTTTTAAAAAAGGAATTGTTGGGCTTCCCTGGTGGCGCAGTGGTTGAGAGTCTGCCTGCCGATGCAGGGGACACGAGTTCGTGCCCTGGTGCGGGAAGATCCCACATGCCGTGGAGCAGCTGGGCCCGTGAGCCATGGCCACTGAGCCTGCGTGTCTGGAGCCTGTGCCCTGCAACGGGAGAGGCCACAACAGTGAGAGGCCTGCGTACCGCAAAAAATAGATAAATAAATAAATAAATAGGGAATTGTTGAGGAAAAGAGAAGAATGAAGGGGTCACAGAGGTGAGGAAGAAGTTATGCTCTTGACTATGCTGTACCAGTACAGACACTGAATAACCTGAGCAGGCTTAGACAATGAGAAAGAAATATCCACTAGTGATTCCCAGTTCCCTGCCCCAGCCACAGGCCTATGGAAACCATAAGAATTTCTCTACCACATAAAACAGTTTATACTTAGTCTCAAACTATTTTCCTGTCAGTAGCGCTTTAGATATTTAAGAAAAAAAGTTATTCCTAATGCCAAATTCTAAGGGATAGCATTACTTTTGAAGACCAAGTTAATTTAATTGATATACAGTAGCTAGCACTCTCACTTGTTAATTAATAAAAAAGATTGTTAATAAATGATTAAAGAGTGTTGAATATAATGAAAAAATTAAGTCAAGAAGATTGGGTGTCTTAAGAATGTTTTTAAGAAAATTGATAACCAAAGTTTTACATTGGACCTTTACCAGAGGGAGACACTGTGACCAGTAGGTCACTGTGAAGCACAGCAAAAAGGGTGTCAAAGAACGAGAGAATTTTACAGTTTAAGTTAACACTGTCTCAACACTGAATATGGTGGATAGGAATGTGGTTTCCAGAGTAGTGTATTCTGTTATGTGCCAACACCCTTTGCTTAAATGTGATACTCACTAAGCAATGGTTTGTTGTGGATATACAGTAAATGCTTTTTGAATGAATGGTGATTGAATGAAGAAGAAAATGAGTCAGTAAATAATTGAGATATGTCCATATTTAGGTATTATGGTGGCTACTTTAAAAATATGAACAGTATTGGGCTTCCCTGGTGGCGCAGTGGTTGGGAGTCCGCCTGCCGATGCAGGGGACGCGGGTTCGTGCCCCGGTCCAGGAGAATCCCACATGCTGCGGAGCAGCTGGGCCTGTGGGCCATGGCCGCTGGGCCTGCGCGTCCGGAGCCTGTGCTCCGCAACGGGAGAGGCCACGGCAGTGGGAGGCCTGCGTACCACAAAAAAAAAAAAAAAAAAAAAAAAGAACAGTATTAATCACACAATAATGTCTTCACATTATATTTAAAAGAGGTTTTAAAAGAAGTTATTTAAATTGTCACATTTTCTTTAATAATAATGTATCTTAAATTTAAGTTATATATAAAATTTAAAAAAGAAAATACATTGAAAAATATATTTCCCTTAAGTTTTCAATGTTTTAAACAATTCAATGAAATCTGAATTGATATCCTAGGATATATATCCCTAGTTATATGCTAGGATAAAGTACTGTAAAAAATCAAAGGGTTTCTTTTTCTAAAGGTGTTTCATACATATTTGTTAAGTTTGCTTCATGAAAGGTTAACCTGATTTACATTCTGAGTGTTTTGCAGCTCAGTTTTGCCAACACAGTACTGTATGAAGTCTTCCAGGTACAGAAAAAAGCTGTTTCATGTATGAGCAGGATGGTTTTTGTTTTGTTGTGAACATCAGCCTTTTTGCTTTTTGTCATTTGGATGTTTTTAAGTCTATATATTGTGCTGATGTTCTCAGTAAAGGTTTGAAGTCTTTGTTTGCTCTTAGATGAATGTTCTAGCCCATCATCCTTTACACATGGTGTGAAACTTTTCCACATATACAATCTAATTGAAAATCACCAGACCACTCCTGACTCATTTATACCACTTCAGGTATATTTCTTTCAGTTTGGCATTTAGTAGCTGTAAATTTGGAGCATATGTTCTCTTAGTCTCAACAGCATCATTTTAATATATATTTTAAAATTTAAGACCAGTCTCAGTATTCATCTCAGAGGACCTCACTATTAATACTTCCTTCCATTTATCACCTCACTAAACTTATTCCCTACCCTGGACATATCTGCCCCCTCAAGTAACTAATAGATTATTCCAGCATTTTTTCCTCATACAGAAACAGTGTTGCCTTTCAGCTTCTCAAAATTGAAAAGGAACTAACATTTATTGAGCATTTTTTATGTGAAGCCCTCAAGTCTGTACACATTATTTCATTTAGCATTTTCAACTGTCTTGTTATATAGGTGTCACTTACTTAATATTTTACAGATGATAAATTTGAAGCTATAACTGTCTTAAAGAAGGCTCTTCTCAAGTCCAAAGCTCATGTTCTTCTTTGTTTACATCTTTCCTTGTTAATACTGTTTTCTTTTTGTATTCATTTTTATTTACAAAAGTGACCATCACAGTAAAAAAATAATATAGTATATAAAGTAGAAAGTGAAATCCATAGTAAACCAGTATTTGTGAGTTACTACCTAGGCTGTGAACAAACAATAGTGAGAAGAAACAGATACCGTTCCTGATCTCAAAAGAAGTTTCTTAATTTCTTGTTCACAAAGAGAGGTATTAAATAATCCCGCTAACAAATACGTAACTATAAAAAAAAAGTGCTCTAAAGGAAAGTAGCAGTTCTGCAAGAGCAAATGGCTGATGGGTGAGTTGGAAGTGAGATAGATGTTATTCTAACATGTATAAGGCCTTATAGCTGAAAAAAACAAGGCTTTTTGAAAAGTTGAGAGAAAGGCATAGAGAGTGTTATGATATAAGCCTGAAGTGATGGGTGGAAACCAAACCATGTATTTAGTAACTTCTGGATTATGTTAAGGATTTTGTTCTTTATTCTCAGAACAACAGGAAGTCTGTTACAAGTTTTTAGCTGAAGGTTTGGGGCCTGCAAAAAGGTTACTGTGACTACAATGCAGACTGCTTGGAGAGAGTTTAGAATGGAATATGTGGATGCTAATTGATAGTGAATATGTTTGATGCACATTTAGAAAGAAAATAGGTCAAAAAAATGATGAAAGATTGAGTACGGGAGGTGAGGAAAATGGAGTTATCAAGGATGATGACTAGGATTCTGGTTTATGGAATTAAATGTCTGCCAAACCAATGACTCAGTTATGGAATATAGGGCAACGTCTATCTTTAAGTAAGCAATCTTAGGGAAGAGTCTGAAGGCCAGGGGAGAGACTTGGACTGGAAATATATTTGTGTGGGAGTGTTACGTTGTGTGGGAGTGTCATGTGCACAGAAGGTGATTGGAGCTATGGGAGTTGATGAGATTGCCCGAGGAGCAAATATAAAGAGCCACAGGAAGAGGATCTTGGACTGAGTTTTGAGGACTTCCAACATTTAATGATTGAATAGGAAAGCCAGCATGGAAGGTGGAGAAAGAGAGGAGGAAAAGCTAGATGAAAAAAGGTTTCCAAGTTGGAGTAATAAAGACTAGAGAGGTGAAAAAACAGTGACTGAAAAAGTATATTAAATTTATTGCCATGACTATCACTGATGACTTTGTTGAATAGCACTTCAGGAGTGATAAGGGTGAAAGCCCAATTGGCATTGTCAAGAAGTGAATGAGAGTTGAGAAAATAGAGAGTGAATATTGTAAATAGTGCTGCAGTGAACATCGGGGTGCACGTGTCTTTTTGAATTATGGACATGGAAACCACCTAAATGTCCATCAGCAGAGGAATGGATAAAGAAGATGTGGTACATATATACAATGGAATATTACTCAGCCATAAAAAGGAACGAAATTGGGTCATTTGTAGAGACATGGATGGACCTAGAGACTGTCATACAGAGTGAAGTAAGTGAGAAAAAGAAAAACAAATATCATATATTAACGCATATATGTGAATATAAAAAAATTGGTATAGACGATCTTATTTACAAAGCAGAAATAGAGACATCGACATAGAGAACAAACATATGGATAGCAAGGGGGAATACGGGGGGCAGGATGAATTGGGAGATTGGAATTGACATATATACACTATTGATACTGTGTATAAAATAACTAATGAGAACCTACTGTGTAGCACAGGAAACTCTACTCAGTTCTCTGGGGTGACCTAAATGTAAATGAAATCCAAAAATGAGGGGATATATGTATATGTACAGCTGAGTCATTTTTCTATACAGTAGAAACTAGCAGCATTATAAAGCAACTATACTCCAATAAAAATTTTTAAAAATAGAGAGTGCATAGAGACAACTAGTAGATGAATTTTGATTGGGGAACAGAGGCGAGACAAGGCAATATCTGGAGAGTTACATAGTTTCTTAGTTATGTATGATTATTATGTAGAGCCTAGGAAGACTCTAAGGTCCAGGAGAGGGATTGGTCATAGAAAGAAGGAGGGACAATTTGATGTTTTGCTTTGGAGACTTTTTTTCACACATTTGTATATTATAGCTGACTTTATGGTCTTAACTCCTAAACTGTGACTATACTACTTTTTAATCTTCAATGATATTAAGATTAGACACTTAATAATAAAATCAACAGAAAAATGCACAGAAAAATTTTAGAAGTTTTTCATCCATCTTCTTTTCACCCAGGGATGTAGTCATTATCTTAATGGCAGAATAAGTTAATGCCCAGAAACCTTTTGTTTTGTTTTTTCCCTTTGGTCAGCCCCAGTGGATCTCAAACGTAGATGTGCAGAGAAGTTACTAAAGAGGATTGTGTATGTCCTATCATACCCTCCACAGCTCTGGATATTATCATAGTTGTTTTTTAATTTTTGTCAACTCAATGGACACTTTCTCATTTTCATATTAATTAATCCATGCTCTCCCTACTTTAACATAGAGAATTTAGAGTGGGGGAAGCATTATCTATTCCTCCTTTTATTTCTAAATAATAATTAACATGTCCAGATTTTGCTTATATTGGATTAACAATTTTTTGTTTTAAAGTTCCATCCTTGGCCAAGGTAACCCTATATTTCATCCCCTTTGCATGCACGTACACTAGAGAAACAAAATGTAAAAAAAGAAAAAAGGAACCCTTTCATGTGAAAAAAACCTTTCACAAATTTACTTATAAAAGTCTACATGCTGGTGAGCTGTGACAGGGCGAGAGAGAGGCATGGACATATATACACTAACAATCATAAGGTAGATAGCTAGTGGGAAGCAGCCGCATGGCACAGGGATATCGGCTCGGTGCTTTGTGACCACCTAGAGGGGTGGGATAGGGAGGGTGGGAGGGAGGGAGACGCAAGAGGGAAGAGATATGGGAACATATGTATATGTATAACTGATTCACTTTTTTATAAAGCAGAAACTAACACACCATTGTAAAGCAATTATACCCCAATAAAGATGTTAAAAAAAAAAAAGTCTACATGCTTAAAATAGCTAGTAGGAAGCAGCCGCATAGCACAGGGAGATCAGCTCCATGCTTTGTGACCACCTAGAGGGTTGGGAGGGAGAAGCAAGAGGGAGGAGATATGGGGATATATGTATATGTATATCTGATTCACTTTGTTATACAGCAGAAACTAACACACCATTGTAAAGCAGTTATACTCCAATAAAGATGTTTAAAAAAAAAGTCTACATGCTTTATCAAGAAGTTTGATGTCAAGGTCCATGTTTTATTCATATTATTAGTACCCACAAGCCTAGTGATATTCAACAATGTAACTCATATTACATGAGTTAATGGCTTGTGATTTGTTATATCTAAATTGACATGTGTTCTTCCAAAATGCACATGTTAGTGTTTTAGATGATTATTTTTATTGACCACTACCATAATTACTTAAAATACAATATCACTAATCTTTGCAACATTCTATAAAGTAAGTATTATTAATCCCATTTTACAAATAATAAAATTGAGGCCCAGAGATTTTAAGTAAATTATGCTAGTTCACACAGATAGTAACAGGTAAACCTGGGAGTCAGTTCCATGTTTTGACCCGAGAGTGCATGTTCTGTCTGCCCTGTCATGAATGGTGATATATTTGTTTGGGTTATAAAAACTTGCAATAATCAGTATATTTATTTCCTATCATAAACTTCTACCCAGACAGATGTGCTGGGCAGAGGCCCTGTAATTTTAGGCATTTCACTTTGATCTGTCCTCTACACAGAACCATGCAGTTTTCTCTATACAGAGTATTCTATAGAAGTATAAAAAAATAGATATTCAAGTAAGCTTTTTTCTTGAAAAGAACAGAACTATTTGTTCAGACATTTAAATATCATTGTTAGCTAATTTTGCCAAAATTTTAATAAGTGAATTGGAAAACATATCCTATTTAAACATTATAATATTAGAAAATTTAGTTAGAAGCAGATACTTGTCTGATCTCAAATACTTAACTTTCTAAAAATACTTAACTCTGGTTTTATTCCATGGTGCTCTGGGAGTAACTCACCCTGAGTTCTGCTATTAATGGCGTCAAAGTTTTCCAGGGTTCTCTACCGAATACCATCCTGACTTGGGATTTTGGGGTAACTTGGCAGTGGAAGCATCCGCAGGCAACTTTCTGATCATCCGATGACCTTCCTGTGACCTAGCCACAAACACTCTATTAATCTCCTTTATCATGGGGATTAGTAAAGAGAGGGCCACATCCTTTCACCAGGCACATCTGTTCCTAAGTTTTGTTATCTCTCCATGTCCAATTCATACAGTACACTTATTCCTCATCAGTCATGAATGTCTATGCTTTTGAGAAGAAATCATTTTCTATTTGCTGCCTTTAACTTCCATTACAAAAATAAAAAGTTCCTATTCTGTCCTTTCCTGTTTTATATCTACTTTCAAATACCTCAAATTTTGAGTTTGCTTATAGAACACAGTGCAAAGTACCCACTGTTCCCATCAGGTTTTACAGTTTTGCTACTTTTAACAAGAATGATCCTTGTTTAAAGCTGTGAGTGATACCCACCAGAGCACCACTTTGATATTTACTTCGTACAAATGCATGAGTGGTTCCTCCTAGCAAGATCAAGGAGGTGTTGCACAAGATGAATCATGCTAATGGCAGTCTCCCTGTATCTCTGACGCAGCCACATCTGAAAGAAGAAGGAGATGCATTGGGCCTGGTTGTTGGGGTGTCTGTCCAGGTCCCCTATTCTGGGACCTGTGGTGTGGGAAGCAAAGCAAGCTCATCAGCAAGCACCTTCCTCCCAGGTTCAAACTGGGGATTACACAGGCGGAAGAAGCTCCCTGTTCCTCCTCCCACTCTGTCCCTGAATGAGAGGTGCTCTTGATTTGGTAGAAATCTTGTTACTTTAATTATAGCATTATGTAAACAGATAATCCACCCAAAACAACCCCTAACCACTTCTGAATGATATATTTATCTTTAAGTTTCAATTTTTTAAATTAAATACCCATTTTCATTAGCTCTTATAATTATTAAGAGACATAATAGAACATCATTTACTTGTATCTTAAATTTTGTTTTAAAGATTTAGGAATATGTTTTTCTTTCTGTATTTAGTAATAGTATAAAAAAAGGAGGAAGTCATCATGGAACACATCTATGCTCCCATGGTTCTGATTTTCATACCCTTATGAATAGCTAAAAATAAGGTGTACAATGGAAATGCTGGTGAACTCTTGGCCAAGTGGTTCATGTGATATATGAGATTACATATGTGTATGTGTGTATAATGAATTCATATATACTATAAAATGTAAACTACAAAGTGGATTTTGATTATTTGTTTAATGGACATTAATTAATAAAATATTTCCTATGGCCAGAACAATCTTTTATACATGCATGCGTTTATCACACAGTCATCAACATACTCTATGGTAAGTTTCCACTATTGCAAGGCAGGCTCACAGCTGAAAATGGTTTGGGGTTGTTGGGCTGGAGCATTTTGATAAATGGAGATAAATGATTAAAATCGTTCAGTCTTTCTAAACCCTAGCAAAATATGGCAGTATGTAAGTCTCCAAAGAGATTTATGTTTGCTCTTACAGCTGGCTGTCCATAGCTGCACCATTCCCTGGGGAGCTCTGCAGATCTAGTGGATGATGGGAGTGATTCACAGCTGTAAGAGATTTAGGTCCCTTTAAAGTACTGCTTGAGCTACAACAAACTGGTGTTTCAAAAGAAAGTGAGCAAGGCCAGAGGGTGTTCATGAGATTCCCAGCCTCAACCTGGGGAAGCTCACCTGTCAAAGCCAGCTCACTACAACCGTCAGTGAATCGTTAGCTGACATGACAAAATATCTGAGATGTCATTATGTGTTGCAAACAAATCCGTGCATATCCACATGTTGTTCCTGGGGCCAGAGAATAGCCAAACAAAACATTGTGAATAAAAGCATGTTTGTGGAAATGTTCAGTTGTCTGTGAGGAAGATGTGATGTGGGAGAAAGTGGCAATGTCATGTATCATAGGAGGGGAAGGCTGGGGAAGAAGAAGGAGAGGGAGGAAACTTTGTGGGCTGCCTTTTATGTACTAATGATATTGACTCCCTGTTCTACACTCTACTCTGGTGGGCCCAGCCCTGTGTGGTGACAGCAAGGGAAGGAGAGATAGCCAAAACAGGTTGCCTAGATCCATTGTACCCCTACACAATCGTCAGAAGAATAAGCATCCACATTTTCCCAACCCTGATTCCGCATTTCTGGGATTTCCTTTCAAACAAAGAGGCAAAGGTGTGGATCAAGCAACTTGAATATAGGACTGTAAGGTTTGCAGTTTGACATTGACACTGACTGGTGAAGCAATGTCAAACAAAACTGGAAGGATTTTTATCTTTGGTAGAAGACTCAATTTCACCAGTTTATACCAAAGTCATATTTTTGCCTCATGATCTCATTCTTAATCTGTCACAGATACTTCCCAAACTGGTATGAGAATGTCTTCTCCACCATTTATTATTTGCAGACTTTTTAATGATGGCCATTCCGACCAGCATGAGGTGTCACCTCATTGTTGTTTTGATTTACATTTCTCTAATAATTAGCGATATTGAACATCTTTTCATGTGCCAGTTGGCCATCTGTATATCTTTTTTGGAGAAATGTCCATTTAGGTCTTCTGCCCATTTTTTGGTTGTTTTTTTGTTTTTCTTTTTGATATTCAGCTGTATGAGCTGTTTGTGTATTTTGGAAATTAATCCCTTGTCAGTAGCATCATTTGCAAATATTTTCTCATATTCTGTGGGTTGTCTTTTCATTTTGTTTATGGTTTCCTTTGCTGTGCAAGAGCTTTTGAGTTTAATTAGGTCCCATTTGTTTATTTTTGCTTTTATTTTCATTACTCTAGGAGACAGATCCAAAAAAATATTACTGTGTGATTTATGTCAGAGTATTATGCCTATGTTTTCCTCTAGGAGTTTTATAGTATCTTGCCTTACATTTAGGTTTTAATCCATTTTGAGTTTATCTTTGTATATGGTGTTAGAGAATGTTCTAATTCCATTCTTTTACATGTAGCTATCCAGTTTTCCCAGCACCACTTACTGAAGAAACTGTCTCTTTTCCATTGTATATTCTTGCCTCCACTGTTGCAGACTAATTGACCATAAGCTCATGGGTTTGTTTCTGGGCTTTCTATCCTATTCCATTGATCTATATTTCTGTTTTTGTGCTAATACCATATTGTTTTGATTACTGTAGCTTTGGAGTATAGTCTGAAGTTAGCATGATTCCTCCAGCTCCATTTATCTTTCTCAAGATTGTTTTGGCTATTCAGAGTCTTTTGTGTTTCCATACAAATTAAAAGTTTTTTTGTTCTAGTTCTGTGAAAACTGTCATTGGTAATTTGATAGAGATTGGATTCAATCTGTAGATTGCCATAGGTAGTATGATCATTTTAACAATATTGATTCTTCCAATCCAAGAAGATGGTATATCTTTCCATCTGTTTGTGTCATCTTCAGTTTCTTTCATCAGTGTCTTATTGTTTTCAGAGTACAGGTCTTTTGCCTCCTTAGGTAGGTTTATTCCTAGGTATTTTATCCTTTTTGATGCAGTGTAAATGGGATTGTTTCCTTAATTTTGAACTCTTCTACACTGTTGATAGGAATGTAAATTGGTATAGCTGCTGTGGGGAACAGTATGAAGGTTCCTTAAAAAACCAAAAATAGAGTTACTATATGATCCTTCAATCCTACTCCTGGGCATATATCCAGAGGAAACTCTAATTTGAAAAGATATATGCACCCCAGTGTTCACAGCAGCACTGTTTACAATAGCCAGGACATGGAAGCAACCTAAATGTCCATTGACAGATAAATGGATAAAGAAGATGTGGTATATATATACAAATGGAATGTTACTCAGCCATTAAAAAGAATGAAATAATAATACCATTTGCAGCAACATGGATGGACCTGGAGATTATCATACTAAGTGAAGTAAATCAGAGAAAGACAAACATCACATGATATCACTTATATGTAGAATCTAAAAAAAAAGGAAACAAATGAACTTATTTACAAAACAGAAATAGACTCACAGACATAAAAAACAAACTTATGGTTGGTTAACCAAAGGGGATGGGGGGGAGAGATAAATTAGGAGTTTGGGATTAACATATCTATACTACTATATATGAAATAGATAAACAACAAGGACCTACTGTATAGCACAGGGAACTATACTCAGTATCTTATAATAATGTATAATGGAAAAGAATCTGAAAAAGAATATATATATATGTATAACTGAATCACTTTTTGCTGTACAGTTGAAACTAACACAACATTGCAAATTAACTATACTTCAATTAAAAAGAATGTCTTTTATTTTACAGTATTTTATTGAGATATATAAACTTAGCTGTATAAAACAACACAAATTTCTTAGCTCACGATTCTGCAGGTCAGAGGTCTCTGCACTGCATGGCTGGGTTTTCTGCTAAGGCTCTCACAAGGTGAAAAGAAAGATGTCACTGGCTGTGTTCTCATCAGAATGTAGGGATGTTGTTACAGATTCATTCAGACAATTGCAAGAGTTCCATTCCTTGAGGTTGCAGAGTTGTAATCTCTGTTTCTTTGCTGGCTGTCTCTCATCTTCTAAGCAGCTGCCCACGTTTCTTACCATGTTGCACCCTCCAGCTTCAAAGCGGGCAATGGAGAATCTCTCTCCTTTTGAATTCCTCTCATGCTTCAAATCTCTTTATCTAGGGAGATCTCTCCCTTTTGATGAGCTCACTTAATTAGGTCAGGTCCACCCAGGATGACCTCCCTTTCTTAGAGTCAACTATGTTATATAACATAACGAATAAGAGCCTGAAGTCCATCATATCCCCAGTCCCAGGGCTTATACAGGACATGTACATTAGGGAATGCGGATGTTGGGATTTTCTTAGAATTCTGTCTACCATATCTGGAGACAAGATCTGTGTAGTGAATCATGCAGCAGCTTCTGGGCTGTGTTATTGATTTTTAGGAGTTCTTTATATATTCTGGATATGAGTCCTTTGTCAGATATATGTATTTAACTTGATTCTCCCAATCTGTGGGTCGCCTTTCATTACTTAATGGAATATTTGATGTGCAAACCTTTTAAATTTAGATAAAGTTGAATCTTCTTTTTTTTTTAATAATTAGAACTTATGCATTGTGTTGAAGTGTTAATAAAAAAAAATTTGCCTGCACCAAGGTATGTGGTTAGGCCATTCAAGATGGCTGTTCTGTTGCTCTCTGTACATTCCCCTGCTCAACTAGTCCCTGCTTCACTCACATGACTATGGATTCCTCTTAATTATAGGGCTTAATTAGTCCCTGGTGACTGATGAGCCCACCTGAGGTTAATTCTCCCTATAAATGGTAGCCTCCTTCTCCTCTGAGTAGCAAAGACTGCTGCCTTGTCCTGTCTGCTGTCTGCCGCAGGCGGTGGGGTGTCACTCCACGATCCTTCATGTGAGATCTCCTATCGAGTAAGCCATTGATGTCTCTGTTGCTGTCTCAGGGCTCTTTCTTTGGTCTTTGAGACTGGGCAACTACAAGGCTTGTAGGCCTGGAGGGTACAGCCCAACAAAGGTCATGAACATTTTTGTTTTTTTCTATGGACATTATAGTTTTTAGTTTCCACGTTTATGTTTCTGAGCCATTCTGATTATTTTAGGGGGAGGGGGATATGGTGCAAGGCAGGGGTCAGAGTTAGATTTTTTTCCTATATGGATATTTAGTTGCTTCAGCACCATTTAGTATGTACTTATTTATTTTTGATTAGGTATTGTATGTGTTTTTCTCAATATCATGTCATCACCCTTGGTGATCCTATTGCGAGGAAACTGTGCAAGTTTGGAGGTGATCCACCACGTGCTGCTTGCATTCCTGTGCACCTTGCAGGGCATAACAAGAATGCACGGTCCTGACCACTCTTTCCCTGGGTGATTTCTCAGGGTTGTGTTAGCAACTAGTGACCTTGAAAGGTAAAGTAATGTTCCTCTCTAGGACAAAGAGCAGGCTTTCTTATTGCATCTTATGAAATCAGTGGATTCCCCCAGTTCCGTGTTCCTCAGCTGTGATGCCAACCACTGTGTACGTCCGCCGTATGCATCCTTCTGGGCCATATCGCACCACTCCCATTGGACTTCTGGGCCAGGAGATGTCTTGTAAACATGCTGACACTCGTGCTGCTTACTGTGCCACGAGTGATGAAGTCCTCTGTTTGTGACCCTAGAATCTTGGGTCTGCTGCCGGCATCCTTGAAATAGTAACTTACTGCCTTGTAAAGGATAAACTGTCTTGTAAAAGGCTAACTTAGTATCTTGTAGAAAGGACAAAATCAAATCCAAGACCTAACTATGTCATCTGACTCACTCATCAGAACATCCTATTAAACGGCTATTTTTAATCACCATTTCATAGATTAAAAGGCCAAGACTATAAGAGGCTAAGGAAATTGCCTAATTTTGTTGAACTACATAGCCAAAACTCATTTTTTAACATTTTAAAATTGTGAGATGTAGCATAAACATAGAAATGTGTATAAAATATGCATAGTATTTAGGGAAGAGTTACATAATGAACATCCATGTAACCACTGCTTAGGTTAAGAACTGGAACATTGTCCCTACACCAGAATCTCTGCAGGAGTCTCTTCCAGTTTACATCTCCCCTTTTCTTTCCTATAGACAGTCTTTATCTTAATTTTCATGATAGTCACTGTGTTGTTTTCCTTATAGTTAATCATGTATGCTTCCGTAAACAATATGGCATGAGTTTGCTGGTTTTCAACTTCATAAAAATGAGTATATAGTCTGTGGATTATTTTGAATAGGGCTTCTTAAGGTCAGCATGTTTCTAAGATTTATCATTGTTGCTTGTTCACTTTGCAACATAGTGCATTGTAGTAATATGCATAAGTTTCTTTATCAATCTTGTTTTTGAGCAAGTGAATTGTTTCTAGCTTTGAGCTATTACAAAAAGATGTTTCTGTGAGTATTCTTATAGAAGTCTTTTGTGAGCATGTGCATTCATTTCCCTTCCATGTACTGTGTGCCTAGGAGTGACTTTCTAAGGCATTGGGCAGAATAGTTTGCTTTGTTAGAAAATGCCAGAAAGTTTTCCAAAGTGATTCCACTGTTTTACATTCGCAACAGCAGTGTATGAAAGTTCCAGATGCTCCATTCTCATCATTGCTTGGTATTGAGGATCTTTTTAATTTTAACCTTTCCGTTTGTCGTGTAGTGGTATCTCATTGTGGTTTTCATTTTCATTTCTCCAATGACTAATGAAACTGACAGTGTGGCCATATGCTTAATGTTCACTTGGATATCTTCTTTTGTGAAGTGCCTGTACAAGTCTTTTACGCAATTTTTAATTGGTTTGTATTCCTCTTTTTCCTATTGATTTGTATATATAGCAAAGATTTTTATCTGTTTTCAGTTAAAGGACCTGACCTGTAAATTTATCCTGTAATTTCTTGCTCCCTCCCTATTGGCCGGAAGCATCATATGGACACAGATAGCTTGAAGGAAGTGTGGGAAAAGTATTCTTACCTGGGTGGCAGTGTACCTAGCCAAATCTTTACCACAGAAAAAGGAAAACACTGATATTATGGAGGACAGCTAGCTGCTTCTATTCAACTAGGGCTTTTCCTAAAAATTTAAGTGTTCATTATTGCTGTGTGATGTACATGGAACTTTGCGGAACTAACTATAGAAGCATTAGAAGCATCAAAAATTTTTACTAAAACTCTGTTTGGTTCAAGGTGAATCTTGACTAGACGTAAATGGGTTTTTTACAGAAATTTATTCCATGCATCAGCTCCGACTACAATACCAGGCCAAGCTGTACCTCTATAATGAATGTGCAAGTATGGTATTGGAGCACTAAGCTCTAGCATGGCATGATGGTGTTTTTGTGGTATTTGGCATGACCCATGCAAGTGTGCTAACTCCTAAAATTACCTACCAAGGCCACATCAGTTAAAATCTGACTACACAACAATAAAAACCATTCACATGGACAAATAGGCCACCGCAAACTTACAGCATTAAAAAGCCACATGGTCTGCTTCCATCTGCAAGTATTACGCTGCTAGCTGGACCCACTCCTTGTCGGTCCCTTGACTAATGTTCCAAATATTGGTGAACTGACCCAAGTAGGATGCCATAGTTCGACAACTGGAGTTCAGAAAGTCAGCTTTTACTGATTGTTGGAGAATGTGACCTAGGTATGCAGCAAAAATAGCTTCCAAACACTGAGTCTTGAATTACGAAGATTCGACCAGCAGGCAGCGCTGGATGATCACAGGCCTCCTGTTGCAGTGGCAGTGCCTTTACCACCCAACTTACAACAGGGCTAAGAGCAGAACAGAGTGCATAGTCTGTGCGGGCGAGCAGAGTCAAAGAGGAAAGAGGATGTGGCTGACTCACGTATCACCATGCATTAACCATTCCTGTACCATATTCCTCTTTTCATGAGAAACAGGGAGTAAAGGAAACGTCAGAAATGACTTCACTCTTCCCACCCCCAAATACACTCTTGACCGTAGATTTGGTTAAAATAAAATGATACGGGAAGACTGAGTATAAACTGTTGAACACTAATGTATCAAAGAAATACAAACAAAAAATAAATCAAGGTGATACTATTAATATTATATAAAGCAGAACTAAGGGAAAAGAGTTTTACCTTAGACAAAGAGGAATTTTATCCTGCTAGAGTATTCTATTCAAAATAAGAGTTAAAACTGCTACCTACCCAATAGCATAAATTGCAATATATAAATTAAAAACAGATTGAAATATGAGGACAATTGTCATGAGCATGACAACAGTATATCAGCCTGCCTCAATCATTCACCAACTAACTAAATACGTAAGATAAAGAAATATAGAGAACTTTGAATGTATAAAAGGATGATTTAATGGATCCTCAACAAAGTATATACCTGTTTTCAACTACCCACAGAATCATTATAATTAAAATTTTTTCATTTATTCATCATAAAAGTCAAATTTCCATACTAGCAATAGCATAGGCCATATTACCTAATAAATTAATGCCATTAATTAATAATTAACATGAATATTTTCACAATAACAGTAATAATAACACCTCAGTTAATTTGGAAACTTTACAAAAGAAACTTTCTGCAAAAGAACATTTGGGTCAAAAAGCATAGCAAGGTGCAAGTTGAAACCTAGTTAGGAAACTATAGTGAGAATAGCAAAGGGAGAACCTGGAGGGAAAAAGTAAACAGAGAAAAAAAATCATGGTCTTAAATGTTTATATTTTGGCTCAAGAAATAACTGAAATAAATGAAGTATAATTCAACTCAAGAAATCAGGGGGGAAGCATACAACAAATGTAGGGACCACAGGAAAAAGGATATAATGGAAGTAAAGATAAATGATTGAGATCCTGGGAATGTAATGTGATGGGCTATAGGGAAGGATGGGGAGTCTTGGGAAGGATGGGGAGTCTTTTTTTTTAATCATTATTTTCTAAAAAACAAAACCAAATATTAAAAATTTTAAGAATATTCTTGTTCCCAGCATGCCTGATTATTCTGTTAGTAAAATTTCTTCTTGAATAAAATTAATTGATGTTCTGTTAATGTGTGTGTCTGTGTGATATGTGCATGTGTATATGTGCGTGTGTGCATTCCAAAATGTAAATGAATATAAGGACACAAGTGCTTTTATTCCTATCATGCATTATTAGGATTATCTAGACCAATAAGAACTAGTAATGCTTTAGCATTTCATATATGTTTGAGGTACATGTTGGGTTGAGAGTGGGAATAAGAGTAATATTTCATTTAAAGTCAAATTAAGATCATTAGGAAATAATTTAGTTAAGAAAACAATGATTATTTGTGTTTTTATTTATTACTTGTGTTGTTAGAAGAATATGGAAAAGATTTTATTGTCCATATAAAATCAGTAAAATTTGTTTTGTGCTTTTCCTCCTGATTTCTTGAGTTGAATTATCACTTCATTTATTTAAGTTATTTCTTGAACTAAAATGTAAACATTTAAGGCTATGAATTTTTTGGTAATTATGATTCATGCAGCAACTGTTTATTGAGGAACTACTGTGTGCAAACTACTAGAGAGGCAGTGACGAACAAAAGCTGATGTAGTTCCTGATCTCATGGAACTTAGTCTAGAGGATAAAAGAGATATTAATCAAATATTATATAAAGAAATATAAATATAACAAATGTAAATATAATAAATGAAAGGTATTACTTGAGTATGTACTGTTTGAAGATATAAGATCATATAAGAAGAAGGAGATTTGATATAGCTAAGCATATCAGGGCAGTCTTTCTTAAGGAAGCGACAGTTTAGCAAAGATTTTGGAGTTAATGATATCAAGTCAATCAGTCAATTGGCAGATAAAGAGTATTCCACACAGAGTGGCTAGCATATTCATAGGTACCCTGGCAAGGACAGATAAGATCTTTCAGGAACCAGAAAAATGGTAAGTGTGGCCGACATCCAGGGAGGGAGTCAGTCAGCCAGTGAGTAGCTTGTGTATAGTGGAAGAGATGAGACCGTGCAGGTTCTGCTAGGAATTTAGATTTTTACAGAAGAGCTGTGGGGATTCATTGAGGTATTATAAACAAAATGTGTGTGTGTGTGTGTGTGTGTGTGTGTGTGTGTGTGTGTGTGTGTGTGTGTGTGTATGACACGTGCATGGTTTGATCAAGCTTGTATTTTGAAAATATTCTGGCTACAGTTTGTGAAGAGAGTTTGGTGGAAAGCAACAATGGGACTAGGGAAACCAGTTAGGAAGCTATTATAAGTGTCCAAGTGGCAGCTAATGATAATATGGGTTGAGCTCTGGTGGCTTAGTTATGGAAGCATCTATTAGCATGGTCTAGCCAATGTTCTAATCTTATCTGGACCTCTTTATTTATGGTTTTACAGAAATAAATAAGGAATTAATCACTCTAAACAATCCATGATAAAAACAAGATAAAAAGAGTCAAAGAAAGTAGTCAAATTTGAATTATAAGTAACCATCTCCAGAGATACATTTCAATAATGTTGTTCTAGGACAAGAATTCTGAAAAGAGTTTGGCAGTAGTATACATAGCAATCATTAAACATCACTATATTATACTCCATTATGCAAACTAATGAAAATTTGGTTATATTTTATGTAGCAGTCTTCCACATCTTGAAAATAATACTGTATAAATATTTTAATAACACTTCCAGCTTATTAGGCAATAATTATTGACTCATTTGTTAGTTTATTTGTAGTGTGATAACACTGATTTATGACACATTTATTTTAAAAAATTAACAAAATCCTACCCATTCACTTATTTTTTTCAAGTGTTCATACAAAAATGAGTGATTTTGCAATCATATAGTCAATACATTTAGTCTACCCCCAGGGACTTGCAGATTCTGTCAGATTATAATTTGAGACCCACTATTTTTAGGAACATCACCTAAAGGATTACATTATATACAGTGTTAGCAACACTTAGTCAGATATAATTGGGAATCACTGTTTAGTCATATGCTCCTTGCCTTCAAATAGGGTAAGCACTGATCTTATTGGTTTCAGGGTAAGGACAAAAAGAGCTGTGTTAAGCTGATCTTTTTTCCACAGTGGAATATAAAAGTTCTCCATCACTTATGTTGAATTTGAGGTTAATCTATGTGCAACATCTACCATTCTATGAATTGCCTCTCGGTTCTGTTGATTTGACTGTTACATGTTTAATTGAAAAGGATCATTTTCTCAAAGTAAGGGAAATCTTTTAAAGATAATGATTTAAAGATATATTGTCTATGAAGAGCATCTCCCTAATAGAGGTACTTACCTCAGCTATTTTTCAAAAAAAATTATTCTTACTTACTTACAAATGATTTCAATTATTGTGTTGTTCATGTCTGTAAGTACAGATGCATTGATTTCAGTGAATCAGAAACCATCTGATTATAGATATATGCATATGCATATATGCTCAAATTTGGTTTGACCTAGGTTACAAATGACCATATATCAGTTTTTTAAATGGTGTGTAGCAAACCATTAAATGACAATATTCATAAAATAATTATCTTTGCCAGATTTTATTATCTCTTACCTTTTACCATTTATTATTTTTATTAATTTTGGTTTTTAAGAGTCTCATGTTCTACCAGCTAAGTTAGCCAGGAGGATATAATTTTGGTTTTAATCTGCCTAATTCTTTTAATCTTACTCGTATCTATGAAGATACTATTATTTGCATATTTTGTAAGAATCTCATAAATAATTTTGTTTAATGGCTTTTATGAAGCATTTTGAGAATTTGAAATGACAAGTGTTTAGTGATCTGAGAACCTACTCTTGCATTTGTGCCTCATCCCCAGATTCTCCCCTAATCAGCTCTTTCTCCACTTAGAAGAAACCATAATCACTCTTAATGCAGGAAGTGGGTGGGGTAAGCACTGAGGGGCAGAAGAGAGAACTCACAGGATGTCAGATCTGGCAAAAGTAAGAGCTAAAACAACCATACCCCTTAATTTATATTTTAGAAAGCATGCTGTCCTACAGAAGGTTATATAAAGATTTTTCTAAGTTCTTTAAAAACTTTGGGACCCTAAACAGAACCTACAAATTTGAGTATATTCAATACTTCACTTTTCAAATGTTTACTAAATTCTACCAACTACAGTTTCATTTCTTTGTTTTTCAGCCCACATTTACAGTGTTGGCATTTATTGTTTCCCATTAGGGTTGGCTTTACTTACACACACACACACACACACACACACACACACACACACACACACACACACACACACACACACACACACACACACACACACACACCCCTAAATAAATAAACAAAAGTAAAAGAGTATTACCTTTTGCATTATTTAGGAATTATATCTGGCTACCAAAGGTAAGACCTTAAAACAGTGACTTATGTGAATTAGATTTTTCTTTTTTTTTTCTCAGGTGAGAAGCAGTCCAGAGAGGCAGGCCACGGAAGTATAATTGGTGTGTGCTGTCGTTATTGCCCCCAGATTCCCTCTATTTTTCTGCTCTGCCATCTGTAGAACTTGTTTCAATTCACAAATTGCCTTGTGAGTTATAGGATAGATACAGCAGCTCCAGCAATCATGTCTGCATTGGTGGCAGAAAAGAGGAGGAAGAGAGGCAGGGAGGGAGGCATTTTACAGTTAAGTTTTTTGTTGCTGCTTCTAACAATAAATACATTGTTAAATATAAAATAAGGGGTAAATGGATTTTGAGCAGGCAACTCACAGTCTCTGCCACACCTTTCTTTTATATATCTCTTTATATCTTCTGTAGTTCTCAACTACTTTTAGCCATAAAACTTTCTTAGTATTTCTCACAAGCCTGAGTCACCACGGGGGTCAGTAAAGTAACAAACTCCAGTGCATATGCTGATTCAACTAGTTGAAGTCATGGCTATGTACACACTTTCGAATATGGATAAAAATAGTATCCAAAAGAATTATGCAGTGTTTGGAGAGGGTTGGTGTCAACAAATACATATCCCAGTGTTAGGATGACTACCGACAGGGGCAATATCCAGGTGCAAGGTTCGCTTAGTTTACAATTTTTTCTTTTCTCTCTACATCTGGTTAAGCAGAAACACATTTATTTTTACTGTGTTTGGGGAAAGAACCAAAACCACTGCAATATTTCTGCTTTTTTTCCTCCCAAAACTTTCTGAAACTTGATTGTTGGATTGGTAACATCGATTAAATGAAATTCCTTTGAAGCGTCACTCCGGTGGTGGCTATCAAATAGGCTAATTCTGTTTTTCACTGTTTACATAATTTTCATGAAAATATGATCATCTATTTTCACTTTATCAGATTGTAGTTGAAGGCATCACCACATAATGTATAAGAACGTGGGTTTTGGAGATAGATATAGGTGGGTTTAAAACATCTGAATCTTCTCCTACCAGCTGCGTGTGACCTGGGAAATCTCTGTAAGCTCTGTCAGTCTAATTTGTGACATGGAGATAAATACAGCCTCAAAGTTCTGATAGAATTAAATGAGTAAGTGAATGTAAAGTGTGCAGCTGAGTGCATGTCACATTGTGGACATTCAATAAAGAAAGCTACTATTGTTACTGCTATTACTCCTACTTTTCTAAATTGACCCGCCATTAAGCATTATGCCGCTGTTAATACAGACTTTTTACATTAGAGATTAAAATGTCAACTCAACTCTCATTACTCTCAAGAAACCCCTTTATTTTATGTAAGGACTTTAATTTGAATCTCATCATCCTTTATGGGAGTTTAGAGTCCCTGATATTTTGCTTTTTCTCTTCCAAGAATGTGGCTGTTATTTAGCCAGGGGCAGACCTGTACTGTGTGGTTACCTCTGGCATCTGCTCTAATTACCCTGGTAGCTGTTCTGATCGGTAATGCCTGCCTGATAGTGGTTGGTCTCACTCTTATTCAGAATTATTACTTCAGAATTCCTGATTAAGATTCAAAACAGAAATGAATAAAATTCTACTGTGGTGGAATCTTTACAAAAATGAGCTGTTGTGAAAAGATAATAAATGGATAATAGTTTTGGAAAATGTGGTATCGGATTAGGCAGGGCCTGAAATCATAGTTATCATTTTTTTGACCACCTGCTATATTTTAGGTATTAACTATACTGTATGTTTTAAATACATTCCAATTAATTTTCACAACCACCGTATGATGTAAGCATCATTTGCTCTATTTTCCAGCAAGAAATGTGAGTTGCAGATAAGTGATTTGTCCAAATTCACATGGCTAAGAAATGTTGAAGACAGAATTTAAATTTCTACCCTGCTAGACTAAAAACTACCACGAAGAATTGATATTCTTCTCCTAAAAAATGATACAGGGAGACATTTGGAGTAAAGCTGAGAATTGTTTTCTCATTCATAAAGGAGCAGGTTAGATTATTATTTTGTGAAAATCTAAGCCATTACTTTGCTTCCTCACACTTTGGCACTCTGCTCTGTCTCTGTAGAAAATTTTCAAGTGAGTTTGACAATCCCACTAAACACTTAAGACAATAAGGTTTTTCCCACTTGGGTACACATGGACTCCTGAGAGAGAGAGGGAGATAGTTCAATACGTTAAAATTTTGCCTTTACACTTAGAACGTGCATATTCATATCTGTGATAAGATTTCAGAAATGTAGATAATCTTGCATTTTTCTGCTCTTGAAATACCCTCTCTAAATGTATTATGTATATTTATTGGGTCATATATAGTGTCACTTTTCCTGAAATCTGCCCATGAAGGTTTGCTAAATTTAGCAAATAAAAATATGGGATGGCCAGTTAAATTTTAATATCAGATAAACAACACATAATTCTTTAAAATAAGAATGTCCTATATAACATCTGGGACAAACTAATACTAAAAAACTCTATTGTTTTTCCAAAATTCATGATTGGCCATCCTGTACTTTATTTGGCAATCATAAGTGGAAGAAGTATTGTGAAATAGAAATAACAAACATCTACAGCAATAAAAATAAAAAGATATTACCTTCAAATTTGAACAAACTAGACTTCAAATTACATGTTTACCACCTAAGTATGTGACAAATCAGTGCCTCTTGGAGTGGGCAGGGTATGTAGAAAGAGTACAACGTCTCCATTCACCCTTGGGGAGAATTAGAGTGTGGTCTTACAAACTCTGGCATTTTAAATGCTTAGGGGTCTCTGGAGTGCCCATTGGGATGCTCTGTAGGATAAGCAGATCCATATGGATATTCTGTAACGTGATAGAAATATTAAAAAATATTTCCACACTTTAAAAATAATTTGAGGGCTTCCCTGGTGGCGCAGTGGTTGAGAGTCCGCCTGCCGATGCAGGGGACACGGGTTCGTGCCCCGGTCCGGGAAGATCCCACATGCCGCGGAGCGGCTGGGCCCGCGAGCCATGGCCACTGAGCCTGTGCGTCCGGAGCCTGTGCTCCGCAACAGGAGAGGCCACAACAGTGAGAGGCCCGCGTACCACACACACACAAAAATAATAATAATAATAATAAATTTGAAAACCATTACTCCTGTGCATTTCCTGTCTGAACCAATTATTTTATATTGATTTGTACTACATATGGATTAACATTTCTGTGAATGTTTTTCGTTTCCTTGACTCAGTTCTAAACTCTGTATAGGCAGATGAGTAATCCTAATGGAGCATAGAATCTAGGGAAAAGTATACTGTGTGTCAAAATTTTCCCTCTTCTTTTTTATATATGACAAATAAAACAAAATTATAACAGTCTTAAAACCTAATTAAGAGCAAGGAAAGTATATGTGGAGGAAGCAATCCCATACTTTTTACATTTTCTTGATGATAATGAGCTATAGTAAACATTCTATAAATAATAACTTAGCCCTTAACACCATCAACCAGCAACATCTTCATTCATTAAATTCTCAAAAATTAAGAGTTATGTGATCAACTGAATTCTTTATACAATTGACAAGATATGGCATAGGCCATTTCACACATATTTCTGTTAATGGCTTAGAAATATAACAGAAACTCAGTGTGATAGATCAACTTGATAGAATCATGTGACTAATTTTGCAGAAACTTAGAGGCATCAGTTATTTCTCTTTAACAGTCAAGTTGAGGTTGGATGGGACTCATGACATTAATCAAATAATATCTCTCAGCAAAGATGTCTTTGATTGTGTTTGTATAACATCCTTAGTAATAAATTAAAGAGATAAGCAGTAATCACCATTCCTTCCTTTATGGCACTTTGATAAGAGAACCAACCAACACACATTTTCATAGGACGGTGAAAAGAATTAGTCTTAAATTCAAATGAAAACAGTGACATCAGCATGATTTTGACCGTCAATAATAGGCAACAGGGTCCACAGGAAAAAAATGTTGATATGACTGATCATTTGTGGAGCAGCATCGTCTCTGGTAATCATTTGTATAATTTGATATGGAATGAGTAATTTGTATATTCAAAGCAAGTATCCAAGATAGTCATAAAATTCCCAATTCCACAAATCACCTTTTTCTTAGAAAGAAAATACATATCATCACAAGGCACTTCAGTGATTCTTTAGTCTGTGTTTTTCATAATTCAACACCATAAGAATTGGAATTCACCGATATCCTGAGGTCTTTACATCTTGAAATAATTGTTGGCCAATTAATAGCAGCTAACAATATTAGCTAATATCTGGGATTTTTTATATACCAGATAATGTTGTAAGCACTTTGCATATGTTATTTAATCCCCAAAATAACATTATAAGGTAGGTGCTGCAAGAACTATGAAAGGTCTGAAATTTTACCCGAATTGCAAGCTAACAGATTAGCCTACCACAGTTTCATGGATGTTAGCAGAAGATATGAGACTACTGGTTCAAAAGCAAAGGACAGTTTTATTACTCGTAGTAATAGTAATTGCCAAAGTATCAACATTTTCTTGTGTAAGTTCCCTTAGCCCAAATTCCCACAGAGCAACATGAAAAGAGCCAGGTTACAATGCCTGTGCGATGGGTTAAATTACAGAACAGGAGCCTTGAACTTGGGGAACCCAAAATTTCTGTAATTGGCAGTAAGCATTATTGCTTGGGAAGGAGACATTATTTATCTTTCCCAAGGCTGTTGCATCCTTAAAAATATAATCCGTAACAAATGTAGTCAGTGACTCTGCTCAAAAGGCATGCAAAATGAGTTATGGTTAATTGCCTTCCAATATGTACCAGTATTATTTCCATTTTACAGATAAGGAAACCGAGACACAGTAGAGCCAAACAAGGTCACATAACTAGTCATCAGTAGAGTTAGGTTTAGAACTGAAGTAGTTTGACTCCAAAACTCATGCCCCGAACAAAAATATACCTGATTAAAAAATGATTGTGGGTGACTATCTTTGAAAAGAATTCAAGAAACTTTGAGCAATCCATTACCTTTCTACAGAATCACACTAGAAGTTAAAATACAGTTAGTGTTATTGTTTGCCTAGATTTTTCAAATTATAGTTGGGACACACTTATACCCTTTTAAAGATTAGGGTACAAATCACATGATAATAATGCTATGTAAAATCATGTATCTATAAAAGGTAACATTTCAAGGGATCTGATGCATATAAAATATCCTCTGTGATGTTCTCAAAATAAGTTCTTCATTGAGGAGATAATGAGAACTTCTGAACTGTTTGGAAACTACAGCCTCCTCATGGCTATTTTATTTACATTTAATCAGTGAATATTAAAAAGCATTAGTCCACAAGAGACTTATCAAGGCAAAAAGTTTTAACAAAGCCCAACTGCCATCAGCAGTAAGTGTTTTCCTCATAATAACCTTCTTGGTGACTTGATCTCTTCCTCTGTTGAGAAACTATCTGATCCTAATCAGTGTCTCCCATTAATATTGCAACAAAGGCCAGCGTCTTTCCCAAACACTTTACTCCATCTTTATCTCAGAAAACACTGATTAACTTTTTATTTTAATAAAGAATAGTAATGAATAAATGATCCATGAAGTTGAATCCCAAAATATTTTCTAGATGATGCTTTATCAAGTGCTTTTATTGGTAGTTTTTATAAGAAGAGTCTGTTCTCTTGAAAGATCCCCTCTGTTTTGCCCGTCATCCCAAGTACAATTTTCACAGGTAGCTCTCAACTTTCTGCATGCTGATTACTGCACTGTATCTTGCTTAGGTACTCTGGTATAAGAGATCATCCCCAGAGACCCAGACCTCGAGTCACATTCCCACACCAAAATCCCCAGTTAGTCTTTGCTTAGTTTATTCCTGAGGGCTTACTGAAAGGAGAAAATTGAGACAACAGGAAGGCAAAGAGGCATCTAAATAAACTCATATGTGTTCGACTAGACATTGACAGAATCTGTGCTGGTTTTGAGCATTTATCTTTAAAAAATAAAATCCGGGCTTCCCTGGTGGCGCAGTGGTTGAGAGTCCGCTGCCGATGCAGGGGACACGGGTGCGTGCCGCGGTCCGGGAGGATCCCACATGCCGCGGAGCAGCTGGGCCCGTGAGCCATGGCCGCTGGTCCTGGGCGTCCGGAGCCTGTGCTCCGCAACGGGAGAGGCCACAACAGTGAGAGGCCTGCGTACCTCAAAAAAAAAAAAAAAAAATCCATACAGAGTATTGAAGGGAGTTTAGTTTGAGAACTTCCATAAAGAACCACTTAGAAAAATTAGTTATTAGAAACTAATTAGAAAATTAGTTATTTTAACTGTTAAAATCTTGGGTATGTCTAAAATCTATATCTGTTCAAGAACTAGCACATTATATCAGTTATCTTTTATTGACTGCCTTTTGGTGGGCTATTCCAAACAATTGCATAATTCTCTATAGTTAATGAGAAATGTGGCTGAAATTTCTGGATTATTTCTAACTTCAAGAGAATGATAAGATGCACAGAATTCTTGGCTTGCTATGATCCCTTACAAACTGATCGAGCTCTCCAGCATATGCACCTTGTGGGTAGTGGTGGGAATAAAACACTTCTCCTTATTCGGAGTAATACATTTAGTTTCCGAGGATACCTAGCTCATCCTAGAATCAGAATTGGCCCAGCTATAGGGTTACAAATATTATGTAGTATATAATGACAAAATACTTTTCAGTACTTTGATCGTTTGACCTCTTTCAAAGCCTTCTTTCGTTACGCAGTGCACACTGGTCAGGGACGTACACCCATGCATTCTGTCGTGACTCGTGGGTGCTTGAGAGTTCATCAGTCACATAGACAACTGAGGAATATAGTTTTTTATTCTCTGATTTGTGATTTACTTAGATTTCTGAGGATAAGAGCTTATAGAAGGAAATCATCTAACATCAGTAAAGCAAACAAGCAACTGAGAATAAAAGAACAACAGGCACAAAGGTTCCTTTCTTTTCTTAATTCTTTAATAGAATTCGGAAATAATTGAGGTCAGAGGCACTGTGGAGGAGCTGAGATCAGAGAATGGTCTGTGTGGAATAAGAGCCCTTAATTAGCCTGTTTTCTTCTCCAGAACCTCTGTTCTTTCTCACAGTCACGTACTAGACCTCTCCAAGTTCTGGACTGAAAATTTTAACTTCAGGTATTTATTTTTAGTGCCTGGGATTTTAAGCATCCATTTCTTCCCATGCCACCCCAGAAGCTCTGGCTTCTTGGGTGGTCCTAGAGTCCAAGTGAGTCTCAGTGAGTCATGGACCCCACACACCTGGACCCTACCTGGGACTGTGTAAACTTTGGGCGTATGAAGGCAGTGATGGGTTATATGTTGTAGGCAGACAGATGGTGTGGAAAGACAGAGGGGACAGGAAGAGAGAAGAGGTACACACTGCTTATTCCCAAGTAAATACCACAACACTAGCTGGTTAAAATTTCCACTGCTCTTATATTTTAGAACATTTAAGACTACTAAAAGATGCTAACTCCCACTGAATTTTCACTGTAATAGAAAGATGACAATGAAATAGTGGCTGGACAGATGTTAACATGTTAGTTGCCATCATGTAGATTTCAAACTAAAAAATAGGTTTGATTCCGAATCACCGGTAAGAGTGTCTCAGCTTTTACCCTTAGAAGGAAGTAAACGTGTCAGAGGCAAACAGTCTTTATTTGTGTTTGACATTTGTGGGGCCTCCCGCGTGCCAGGGATTATGCTAGGCACTGTTACCCAGCAGCAAGTTAACAGACGTTGTCCCTGCCCTTGGGAGGCTTCCCATCTTGTGAACTAAATGCAGAGAATAAAACTGATTGAGCTAAAATGCATGTAATATCCAGAGTCCCAGCTGCCAAACCACGTTTAAGTTAAGGAAAGAAAAGAGAAGGAATGATCCACATGTGTGTCTCGTATGAGGATTTATAACCTCACTCAAAAAGTGTTTTGAATCAAATGTATGCATGAGCTCATATCCCATAGTCATAACAAATAATGTCTGTATTGCTAATAATATCACTTTCTGTATGAGGAAACTGAGGCTCAGAGACATTTCAGTGACTAGTTCAGGTCACAGTAGACCCATTAAGGAAAGAGCTGGAATCAAACAGTCCTCTCAACACATCCTCTCCTCTCTCTTTTATGAAATGAGTCTTGTTAGAAGTGGCAGGAGGCAAGAGGCCCGACATAGTTAAGTCCCTTCTGACACAAGTAAAAGAAAAATCTGCAAGTCTTAACTATACATGTCTGTCAGAGCAAAGAATTTCAGAGATTGTTATGGAAACTGGTATTTCAGTTTCTTGGATCTAGCAACCACATGGGGGGGGAAAGGGAGGGAGGACAAACATAGAGCATGTTGATTAATTTCATGGAGTACAGTCTTTTGTAATAAATCCCAAGATTAATGGCGAGCTGTGTGTTGAAATAAAGCAATTATTGCATTCCTGTTTTGCTAACTGTGTGGAGTAGGACTAGAACAACATTTACGAAACTACAAATCACAGACGTGCATTGAAGTGCTTGTTTTTCCCTATAGAAGCTGGAATGCTTGACTGTTGGACCAAGCAGCAAATCTCAGCTTGCCTCTGATATTTACTAATTATTGAAGTGTGGTTAGGACAACAAAGAAAACTGAAAATACTTAGGAGTACCATTAAGCAAACAGAGACTGTGTCAAAGCCAGGTGCTGAGTTTTCTCTGCTTTTTAAGTTTCTCATTCATACTCTATCTTATTTCCTAAATGTTTTGTTTTATGTAGTGAAGCTTTCTTTTTCAAAAGGAGTGAGATAAATTCTGATTTATCCTTCTTTTCTTTTCTTTTTTTTTTTTTTACGGCCTTGACACTAAAGAGCAGTAAACAGACTGCGATGTTGGCATCATCTGGTAGTTGGTTACAAATGCAGAAACTCTGGTCCGACCCAGACTTACAGAATCAGAGTCTGCATTTTAGTAAGATCCCCATATGTTTGAAAGCACAATAAAGTTCCACAAAAAATCTCTCAGGACATTAGAACAATTACATGACATTAGTTGTATAAGGGAGCTAATGCTGATTTACAAATCTAATAGTGTAAATGACTTGGTCTCTTACAGAGATTGTCAAGTGATCATGGATTGAACATCTGTTTGTAGAGCCTCCACCATGTACCAGGTGCAGAGTGAGGAGGATAGATTCTACACTGTATTGCATTGGCCAGCTTCCATATATGTTTTGTGACTTAGTTTTCCCTCTTAAGTTTCAAACGTCTCATGTCCCAGTGGGGAGATGACTGTTTACTTTTAAATTGGACACATCACAGGTCCTGTGAACACATACATATGTGCAAACATTGCATTAACTGAAACTAATTTTGAGTGGGTTCTTTGTTTACGGATGGGACCTGTCAACAAACTCTTATTCAACTGAAAACATAGATAAAAGACTTCAGTATCGATGCTGTAAAGTTGAAGTGATTGTAACAGAAGCCCTGTGGAGAGAAGTGTTTTGGCTATGTCCACTCACCATATTCCGCCTGGCCCAGGTGGCATTTGTGTCCACTCCCAGGGTACATAAACAGAGGCTTCTCTAGATTTCAGGTGATGCCTTGTTGCGTGTATCATTCTTCCCCATTCATCCCTGATGTTGGTTTCCTGGCTTCAACATTCACATTTCTTCCTCTATGTAGGTTTTCTTTTCATTGTCTTTTCATGACCCCACCATTAATCTAACAATTTTCATTCATAGAACTCGGTAACACTGAAAGCTATGAAGAGACTGGGTAAAAGAGGGAAGACCCTCCATCATTTTGTTAGCACCATCAAGCCCACCACAATGAGAAACAAGAAGGTAAGTCTCTATCCGCCACAGTGAGAAACCGGAAGGGTAAGTCTCTATCCACCACAGTGAGAAACCGGAAGGGTAAGTGATGCCTGTTTTCATTTTCTAAGAGGCAGTGGAAAAGTTGAGTGAATTAGTTGCATCAGATGCATCAGATGAGGTGTTTAATATTGCCATTGGTATTGTTCTTCTCATCTGAATGAAGACATATGGGCCAATGTAATTTAAGTGCATTTAGAATACCAGCTACACAGAAGACTCAGATATATTGAGTAGATGTGGAGCAAAGGTTCTCAGTCCTGGCTGCACATTAAAATCACCTGGGTAGCTTTTAATATGCACTAGTGCTGCAGCTGCACCTCTGTGTATTCTGACTTAATTGTTCTGGGATGGGGTCTCATGCAGACTTGTGTGTACCTCAATGTATATTCAAATATACATACATATATATGAATATATGTATTCATATTTATATATCATTATTTCATTTAATATATATAATTATTTCATTATTTTATATAGAGTTGTAGCTCTCTTTTTCTGTCATATATATATATATATATATATATATATATATATATATATACACACACACACATTTATACAGAAACAGTGATAGTTATTTCTTTGGATCAGAACTCTGAACCATTTGTGCTTAGGTTTTCATAAAAATTGCCACGTTTAATACTGCACATAATTTTGGTATGTGATAAGAACTTCTAGATTTCTGAGGTTATGAGATACAGTTTACAAAGCGTTTCTTAGTCTTGGTGTCCATAATGTTAGATAGCAATTTAAGAACTCTAACAAGAGTATAGGTTTTTGTATATAAAATAATGAGACGTGTGTATATTATGCAGTCCAGATTACTGACTCAATATTTTAGTTTCCAACTGGATTGTTGGCATCAAGACAGACACAAAAAATCTGTTAAGAAGTTAAAATGAATGCCATAGCAGCAACTTAATTGGTTTACTGGCTCTAGGTAGATAAAATCGGCAAAAAAGATTTACAACCGTGTAACAGGAGAATCGTAACCTCTTATAAGATGATTTTTAGCCTATATATAGTTTAAGTTTACTGTTGCACTTATTCCTAATTAAATCATCTGAGGTCTGCCTTATTTTGAGTTTACTATTGTAGCAGCTTAGGTTGTGAGACGCTATCTTGTGGGGTAACAAACTGGCTGACTTGGGATCCTCTGGCCCCTAGTTCAGAGCTCCTCACATTACTCACGGCCCCTGCCAGCCTAAGACTCTCAGCTGAGTGTCTGTAACCAGGGTCTCAAAGAGCAAAGCCATGTTTCACATTTGGCATGATTCCTGAAGTATTGTTTCTTTCAGTTCCCTATACACCATGAGCCATGTTGTCCTTAACATAAAAACCAAACACAGAGTCCCGTTCTTTGTCCTCTTCAAGGGAATATTACATCTGATATTGTTTAACTGGCAAGTGACAAGGCTTAGTCAACTTGCAGAAAAACAACATCAGGGATTTTGCTACGGGAAACAAAATACATATTGGCAGAAATTTAGCCCTGGGTACAGAGCAGCTTTAGTTTCTTCCACCTGCCATGCTGATTTTCTTCACACTTAACCAAAATCATAAAGCGAACCCAGCTCAGAGCAGATGAAATATGGAAACAAGTGTGAAGAGAACAGGTCAAAGGGGCCCAGTGACTCAGAGATTAACCACTGGCGTCTTACTTCTGGGATTCAGGACATCATGAAAAGTTCCTTGTTGCAGTTCATAAACCCACCAAAGATTTAAGGCCCCCTGTCAGCATTCAGAGCATCACCTGAAGGAGGTTGAGCCATGACTGAGCCTAAAAATGAAATACATTTTTATGTCACTCTGGTTTACATGCTGGGGAACTAGGAACAGATCTTTATTCAAAGCCCTGTTGCACAGGCTTGTTTCCTTAAGATAATACAGTATTTTTTCATATCATAAATTCTAGTCTTTTCAGTAAAAAAAAAAAGATTCTTAGAAAAATGCTCTATCTTCAAAGAAAATCACAGAAGACATGGGAATTTGGAATTTTGGACTTCCAGTGTTATCAGAATCTAGACAGATGTACCCTTTGACCAAATTATGCAGTGGTAATTTATATTTAATTATGTTAGGAATGCTGCTCTTTGAACAACTATATATCATTTTGTGTTCATGTTGAGAATTTTTTTTTTAATTCAGAGAAACAACTTGGCTTAAAGTATTGTGAGTTTTCAATTACTTGCTTATTCTTCTGTAAATCTTGTTATGCAAAATAGATCACTATTTGGAAATGAATAAACTTATAGAAAGTAGTTTGGGGCAGCGTTAATTGTCGATGAGTTGGATAAGAAGGTATGCTGAAAACACTTAAAAAAGATAAGGTCGGTTGGAATTCCTTGGGCTTTTTGGAAACTCCTTATCCCTGCTCAGTTATCATTCTGTCTGGTGGCCTCCAGCATTGTAATACTTCTAACAGGTAATAATGTTCAGGATATCTACTTGGCTTCAAGCTCTGTATAGTCCTCGAGATTGCATACCTCTCTGTAAGTCATAAATTGCTTCATATGCTGAGTGGACAGTACTGATTAGAAGATAGATCATTTATATTGAATGAGTATAAGTTATCACAGTTTGTGAGTAGTAATAGAATATAAGAATTTAGTGAATTCAGAAAAAAACATGTACAGGCCAATAAAATCTTGAGGCGAAACAGGCAAAATAAGAAAGGGGAAACTGTGGAATGTTTATATTTTTGCAATCACAAAAATAAAATGAGCCAAAAAGTAGTGAGAATTTAACTAGAGTTAGTCTCATTAACAGTGACAATACACATGTATAATCCCTGGTTATACTGCAAATAAGATGCCCACTTTTATGCTTATGAAATTGCCATGTAAATAAAACATACAAATTAAAGGAAGAATAATTGGAGTAATTGGAAAAAGTAATTGGTTAATTCCATTTGGGGGAAGACCTAGGAAGAAGATGGGAGGGGTTTGTGCCATAGAAGAAGTATCAGGACATATTGTCTTGGGCTCATGTGCTAGTAAGAGCTACTAGGTATGATACTTACCAACTGTTCTTCCTGTCACCTTGGTCAAAGTTAATGTAAGTAGTAAACCGTGTGCTTTCATTTCCTCATGGTTTCACCTGTTTCAAAAATTCATATCACTGAAGAAACTGGGGAAAAGGTTGAAACACATTCTCCTGGCTCAGCCATTGGAGTAATAGGGTTGCTTGTTAATTAAAATTTGCTCTTCTGATACTATGGACCTTATGATGACTGAGTTAGTGGGGACATCGTTAATAGAAGAGGAGGGCAGCACAATGAATAATTTTGAGAACATATCAAATAGACACAGGGGCCACCTTAATTGGGCTCCCACTAGGCAATCTGGGACAATTTGTTCTCAAAAAAGACAATGAGAGTATGGGACTATAACTCATTGAATAAAAAAGAAAAACTTTGAAACCCTACAGATACAAAGAAATGTTGGAGAGAATGGAAAGCTTTTTTTTCACAGTGAGATGCCAACTATTAACTGTAGAAGGAATGATTGAAACAGATAATGACCGTTGGATATTATCAGAGTGGTAGTTGATATCACTAGGAGTCATCAATAGATGCTAAAGGATGGTTAGAAGTTTGCCGAGGATATTGGTGTAAGAATATTTCTCCACAAAATACTAATCAAATAAAAAGGGGGAAATAGTGACTTATGGTGGAGAAACCTGATAGGCACAAACTTAACTAAATGATGAGGGGCAAACTCAGCAATTGTGGGACAAAATCACAGCAGTGTGCTTCCTGATAAGACACGCCAAGAAGCAGATTGAGGTCATCCTATAGAATGGTGTCTGTACTCTTTAACAGCATCTAGCCCATGAAAGACAGGGAAATATTTAGGCACTCTTCCAGATTGAGGGAGCCTGGTGTGACATGGCAGTTGAATGCAATCCATGTTCTTAAACAGATCCTGGACCAGACAGAAAAAGAGGCATTATTGGGACAGTTGATGAAATTTGAACTATGTCTGTGGATTGGATGGTAGACTAGAATCAACGATTCTTTCCTGATTGGGAGGATGGCATGGTGTAATATGAGAAAGTTCTCCTTGTTTAAGGAACATAATAAAGATTTCTTGGATGTGAATTCTGGCTGGAATCTTTCATGCCAGTATAATATTGGACACATTAAAGAACCTCTCTTAAACCTCATCTTCCTTATCTGAAGGATTCTGATAGCGGAGTTATCGTGGAGATTAAATCAGACAGTGCGCGTGATGCTCTTTGCGTGTTGTACATCATACAACCAAACATATTTGGCTTTCCTCATCATCTCATTCTCTTACCCCTAATTCTCAGGACGTTTGTCTCTCTCTCTCCCTTTAGACTCCGTGCTCTTCTCAGGCCAAGTGGCACTTCAGTTGTCTTTTTATATGCTGCATGTCACACAGGTCTGGCACACGTCGAAGCCTCATCCATCTTATCAGAGTGCATTGTCTGATCACCGACTGATATGTTCCCTCAGGGAGAGCTGACGGGACATGATATGTTTGCGGAGTATGAATGCAAAATTATGCTGGACACTGTTTGAACTTTTGTCTTAAGTCTTGGTCCATTTAGAATCATAAGGGAAATATAGAAGAATAAGATTTTCTATATGCCGTCTACTGCCTGCCTTTCAGATCCCTGCCAAAAAATGTCACAAGGGCAGCCTTTCCTGACAAAGTTTGGCACTTTTGCCTCTGGTGTGGCTGGAAACTATCAGTGGAAAATGATCTTTTTAAAACTCTCTTATGCACTTTGTTTAAAGACATACGTTTTAGTTTAGAGAAAAGGATAAGAAGAGAAAAAAATAATGTGTGGCATCGGAGGATTTCTAGATCGCCTGAATCCTATTCTAATAACAAATTACTTCAGTGTGAAAGAAGCAGCCAGAAAATAAATCTCAGTTTAGCTGGATTTACTTAAAAGTTTAAAATGGAAATAAAGTAAACTAATGGAACGGTAACCTCCTCCATCCTGCTTTTGCACTCTGTTCCCAAGGAACGGACTAAAGGAACAGATAGAAAACTAGCCAAGCTACCCCATTATGATTTAGACCACAGGGCTTTTTCAAACCCCTCTTTAAAGTAGACCCCACTATTATTGCTTGTGATTCAAATGATCTTAATTTAAATAAAACTATAATAAGCAATTTGATGTTATCTGAATTTTTGAATGTATAAGAATCAAGTGAAACATTAAAAACATTTAAATCCTAATGTCAGAACTACTCTACATAAAAATAAACAAAATTGTGGAGTAGCAGTGGACTGCTTGGTGCTTCGATTGCTTTGCATTATTGTGGGAAAGCTATCCTGCATAAAATAAGCACAAAGGGGTTTCATGTAAGTCCTCAACTTGAAATAAACCACTTCACCACCCACTGGCCAAAAGCAGATTACAAAATGCTGACACACTGAGCACTTGATAGCCTCTCTTTCTGCTATCGTGCAGATATGTTACTTCTGTTTTTAAGTGAGGAAAAGAAGTCTCAAAAACAGTTGAGGTTTAGATTTAATTGGAAAAAAAATTTCTCTGGCAGAGTTTGCAGTTTTGAGGAGTCTCTCTAGATTAATTCTGCATGTATTTAGCACGCTCACGTATTCTCTATTTTGTAGGGTTTGGGGAGGGGGAGGGGGGAAGACAGAAGGCTACATCTTAATTTTTGCATAATATTCTTCAAGTCGAGAATTTACATTTTTTGATTAATGTATGTAGAATGTATGTAGACTGTCATGATATCCAAGATGCTTTTTTAGTACTCTCATAGGAGCCTATGTGGGTCATTTAGTAAAGAGAAATGAACACTTGGCTAGCAGTTAAGGAACTTGTGTACTAGACCCAGCTTGGCCACTAAGGCACTTTGTGGGACTTACCTAGTCCTTAGACCTCCTTACGTAATCTCAATTTCCTTCTATAAGGAAAGGGAGTCCCTTAAGACCCATTGCCATACAAAGATTTAATATTCAATCTTTAACGACTTTTGTGTACCATTTCTTATTTTAATTCCCAGAGATACAGGGTATATTTTGGTGTATTTTCTTATCCTTTCATAATGAATTTACCATAATCTTTTGTAGTAGTTTGGTGTGGGTCTGCTCAGACAAAGTGAGAGCAACTTGAAAACAAAGGCCATGCCCTTTCGACCCTTGCATCCTTACAGGCTAACACAATAAAGAATCGTGGTAGAGTAGACACAGCTCAGATTTTAAAGTCAGAGAGACCTTGGTTTAAATCCTAACATTACTACTCTGGCATGGTTACAGAGGACACACTTAAAAAGTTTAATGACTAGACAACTTATAGAAGTGTGGGTAGAATGAAGGGAACCAGAGGATTCTGAGGAAACCATTACTATTCATCAGGAAACCATTACTATCCTTAGACCAGGAGAAGTAAGAAAGTGAGTGGTTTTCCCAGAACCCTGGGAGAAATCAGGGCCCAGGGAGAAGGGATCCCCAACAAGACCTGGAATTGTAAAGAACTGCAGCAGTGGTCAGAACCCATTGTGAATCAGGGGAGAGCAGAGGGAATAAATATGCACAATTCCTCTTCCCACCCATTGATCAGCTGGTGCCTTCCATTGGCTAAACCCAACCAGAAGCCAGAGGGCAAAGGAATGTGGGTGACGGAATCTGTAGAATTTAGATTCTTAGGGTGCGGGACAAAGCAAGGAAAGGTAGAGAATAGGTCTGTGTGGGAAAAAATGGAGTATAATAGCCTCCTAGCTTTCAAGTCATGGGGACATTTATAAATCACTGAGCCTGAGTTTACAGTAAAACATTGATGCTAATATCTCTCAAGACAGTATGATAATTAAAAAGAAAGCATATATGAAAGGGGCTACTTTGCAGAGATGCCTAATAAGTAAATACTATTTCCATCCACTTGTTGAATCAGTGGACAAACAAATGAGTAACATGGGGCAGACTAACTTTTGTGCCTGTGAGTCTGGCAAAATGGCTCTGTTAGTATACACATACACCATGGTGTGCCAGATAATCATATTTCCACAGCATTCTCTGAACAGAGAACGCACTGGTCTTCTATAGGAACAACTTGAAACTCATGGCACAGAGGTATTCTCAGCATGACTTGTGATAACACAGACTGCTCTGTTGCATTTTGCTGTCTGGTTGGACTGTTTATACGCTGTGACTTGCCTAAGGACTACTTCCTGTGTGAGGGGTCTGCCTTTTTTTTTCAAGCCTTCTTATTAATTGCTAAACACTTGAACACTCACTAACAAAAGAAAGAAAAAGTGTCATGATCAGGTTGGGAATTGCCACCTAATTAAAAGGGGTAGCTGTATAGAGCAGGGAGAAGATATTGAACAACATCAAAGAAATTTGCTGGTCCTACTGATGGAGGAAAGTACATGGAAATAAGATTTATAGGAGCATCAACTTCATCTAAGGAGATTCGTTCAATAAGCATTTCTCAGCTATCTGGCTGGTTAGTAATTCCAGTAATGCCTCATGAAATCCTTCGTTTTTAAGTTTTTATTAATTGAAAAATAAAAGTATAACAACAATAAACATTTTAAATGAGCAACTGTAAAAAAAAATTCTCTACAGAATCAATTCCAGCCATTTCATAGGGAGGCTTAGCGTTAGGGAATCTTTTATTCTATTTATACACTGCATGAAAAAGCACACTTCCGATGTATAAGTTTATTTTGATTTACTTTCCATATCTTGAAACCATTACCACCTTTTAAAAATAATTCAGTTATCTAAACTAGGGTTTCTCAACCTTGAGATACTGACAGTTCAGACAAGATAATTCTTCTTGTGGGGGCTGTTCTACACATTGTAGGATAATTTAGCAGTACCTCCAGTCTCTTCTCACTAAATGCTAACAGTACCCCTCCCCCAGGTGTAACAACCAAAAATCTCTCCTGACATTGCCAAATGTTCCCTGGAAGCAAAAAATTCCCCCTTGAGAACCACTGATCTAGGCTGCCCTATTACTAAATGAGTTCAATGTCCATTTATTCAGGGTGCTTTCCATGCCCATCAACAGATGATTGGATTAAGAAGATGTGGTGTGTATGTGTGTGTGTTGTGTGTGTGTGTGTGTGTAGTTTTTATATATATATATATATATATATATATATATATATATAAACTACACACACACAATGGAATATTACTTTGCCATAAAAAAGAATAAAATGCTATTTGCAGCAACATGGATGGACCTAGAGAATATTATGCTTAGTGAAATAAGTCTGACAGAGAAAGACAAATAGTGTATGATATCACGTTTATGTGGAATCTAAAAAATAATAATGAACATATGTGCAAAGCAGAAACAGACTCACAGGTACAGAAAACAAACTTGTAGTTACCAAAGAGAGACGGAAGCGGGGAGGGACAAATTAGGGTATGAGATTAACAGATACAAACTACAATATATAAAATAGATAAGCAACCAGGGTATACTTTACAGCACAGGAAATTATACCCATTATCTTGTAATAACCTATAATGGAGTATAATTTGCAAAAATACTTAAGCACTATGCTGTACACCTGAAACTAACACAATATTGTAAATCAACTATATACTTCAATAAAAAAAGTGCTTTCCATTAATTATAGGAAAGAAACAGTGTATTTTATAAAGTTTTTATGTTAATGTCTCTGTGACCATTAGTTTGGGAACTAACAAGAAAGGAAGCATGATTTAAGTCCTAGCGCCAGGGGTGTTAATATCAATATAATTTTGTGTTCAGGGCCCAGCAGGGAGGGTTAAGGTGTAATCTGTGCTTCTAAGTATAATTTTTACTATGGTGATGATTACCTAACTGTAGATTTCTTTCCAAAATGGAGTAGAAAGATTTCTCCACATCATTATGATATGGATTAAGTTGATTTTTGTTATTTTGATTATTCCACCTACAATTAGGATTAAAGATATTATGTTGCAAGTTGACTGCTGCTCGGGCAAGATCTTACAGGATGACATCAGCTATGGAGTGACATGATATATAAGTGTCTTGAGCATTTCAAACCCAGATATTCAGGGTGCGTTGATCACTCAGAGTTAAGTAGATTCAGAAGATTGCCTTATACTAACCAAGTCCTGATGAGACTGGTAGATAAACCAAAGAGCCCATTTTAAAGTTTATAACACATACATTTATAAGATTATCTATGAACATTGAACAGTACTACCACAGTGCTCAGCTTTATAGCTTCCACTTGGTTACCTTCTTGAGTGTCAGTAAGAAATGAACATGGACAGGCAGATGACTTCTGATGGTCCTTTGCTGGCCAAGGAATCAGAGCAAGAACAGTGAGATGAGCAATTGATGGCATCAGTTTACAACTATTTTGTGGGTTTTACCTTCAGATGGTGCCTGATTCTCTCCAGTTTTCTGGATTCATCACCTGTTCCCCTTGCAAGTGCTGGATTACAACAGACACACTTGGGGTCCATGACTTTCTCTTTTTTCTGCATACCGTGCACAACAATAGACACATTCCATCTTCACATATAACATCTTTGTTTCAGATACACACACCGTGATTCGAATCTCCAGTCCCGCTCTTCCAGCTTCGGGCCTGGACGATACTCTTTTGAGATGCCTTCCATGGATATCTGACTTCATTCCTTGTGTGGCTAGTTTATTAAAGTCATAGAGTTATGGGGGAGACCGCTCTTATTCCAGAGTTCAACTTCCAGTATTACATAGTAAAGATAAAGAAATAATAGATAATATTAGAGTAAAATATTAGCCTTTTTGTTACCAATACCATTTTTGAAAAAAAATGAAGTCTAAGAAATATATGCATGTCACTTAATAATAATTAAATACATCAACTCACTTTAAGTTAATAAATTGAATAACATTGTAATACAAAGGAATATGTTAAATGCAGACTTTGTGACTTATGGGTGGTTTTTTTTTTTTTTTTTTTTTTTTTTTGAGTTTGTGGGCCTCGCTGTGGCCCCTCCCGCTGCGGAGCACAGGCTCCGGACACGCAGGCTCAGCGGCCATGGCTCACGGGCCCAGCCGCTCCGCGGCATGTGGGACCCTCCCGGACTGGGGCACGAACCCGTGTCCCCTGCATCGGCAGGTGGACTCTCAACCACTGTGCCACCAGGGAAGCCCAAGGGTGGTTTTTTTAATAGAACATTTTAGGGATTGCTATTTTGACTTTTTAAAAGTGAGCATTATAAACAAGTTGGTTCTACAGTGCAATTTCATACTAATACATATTTATTTATATTATATTTATAACATACATTTGATATATATTTAGGAAAATTTCCTATTTTCCCCTTTAAAAAGATACAAAATTCTATTTCTTTTACAGATTTGAAAATGTTTCATAGCGATCAGAATCATTTTCAGAGTGCTGTTAAATTCTATTTCTGATTACTTGCTTTTGTCTCTAATACCATTAATAGCTTCATGATGCAACACAGCTCTAGACCGTCACCTGCAGCTTATTACAAACCCGTTAAAGAGGACCCGTTCCATGGTTAACCTTCTCTTTCAGTGAAGATTGGCTCTGTTAGGTAAATTCTCTATCACTCTGTTTTTTGGGATTTTTTTTGGTCAAGTGTCAGAGGACTCATTTTGCAAAAGAATATATTCACTAGTTTTTCTTCAATTTAATAATTCATTAACATGCAGCTATTCAGCACGTAAGCTATTGGTCCAGTACAAGTTGTTTATTAATGTGAGCCCATGGATTTGTAATCCTTATTGAAGAGAATTGCCAAAGAAGAAAAAGAGATGTAGGCCCCTAATCTCCTTTTTCATCTGTCTATGACTTAATGTTCTTTGCTACTATGATACTAAATTCCTCAACAAATACACTGTAGATTTGAAACAGAAACGTTAGAGCTAAATGTCTCATTCCTCATCAAATGGACTAGCCAGGTAGAAACAGGTGGGATGACCTACTTTACATTTTGCGTGGGTGAAAAGACTTTTTCTTGTCTCAGGGATTTGTATTCCCAAAATTGGATACAGTTTAAAATAGGAAAAGTGTGAGCTTATTAGCACAGTAATACCCTCTAAATTCTCACTCCCTAGTGAAGGTAGAAAAGTGCTAATTAATCAATTGCTCAATTAAGAGAGGCTCTTAAGAGCACATTTGTCCTGGGAAAATATAAGCAGCTGATGATCTACCTTAAAAAATAAGCATCTTAAAGGAATTATGTTCAAGTGGCATATTTGGGGTACAATTCTCCAGATAAAATTGTATTTATGACTGAGAGATTTACTCACTTGAAGTCTTCAGTTTTGAAGATGAACCTTTTCCAATTAGGCAATATTATACATCAAAAAAAAGAACATAGAGTTTATGCTTATTTATTCATGAATTTTAGTAATTATTTATTGAGTGTCTATGTACCTTCATAAAATTTTGTGAGGATTTGATAATACATGTAAAGTGCTTAGATATTGTGATATAAGAGAAAGTCACACATATCTAAACAAGTATTGTTACCTAAGAAATACATAACTTCCATTCCACAAGTGTAATAATCACTACATCCACATATTTTTTGTGACCTTATTAACATGCAGGGTGTGTGTTAGGGATGGAGGATAGAGTGACCTTGATCACAGAGTACAAGATGGGAAGTGCATAGGAAGTGAGGCTGCACAGATAGCAAATGACAAATCATCAAAGACCTGGGGGGTCATGTGTAGAAATTTAAACTTCATCAGGGGAAACAGTAAACTTTTAAAATTATGGATTAATATGATCAGCCCTGGTTTTTAGAATAAGTTATGAGATCAGTGTGAAGGAACAAGAAGAACAAGACCAAACACAGAGACAATAGATACCAGCAAATCACAGCAAATCCTCAGTAAAGAACCTGAAGCCTTAAATTAGAATACTAGAACTCCCATTCACTAGTTGTGTTATCTCATGAATAGTGCACCTCCCCTAATTGCGGTTTTCTAATCTATGAAAGGCTATAACAAGAAATATCTATTCCACGGAAATGAATTCAAGCTTACTGGGCCCCTTTGGGTGCAGTGTTCAATCTCGTGGCTGAATAGGCAGCCCCTGGTACAGCTAGATGGAGGGGCCCAGGGCACCTGCCCATGCCCTGTGTCCTTTCCTTTGTTCTAATACCCTTCCTCTGGCTCATTGCCATGCTTTCTTCAACCTGGATCCTGCCCCTCTTTCTAGCCATTTTGCAAAGAGCCTGGTTAGACTGTACGTTGGCTTTTAATCTTCGTGTTTTTTTCTTTTGAATCACTTTCCATCTCCTGATTGGTGACCACCCCTCTAGCCTGCTGTGTCCTGAGAGCCAGCCCAGTTCTCCAGAGTCCCTGTCTTGATCTGTTTTTCTGAGAGTCTGGAAACAATAAAAACTAAATCAATAATTTAATGTTATTTTTAATTAAAGTTATATTACAGTGTCCAGAAGAAAAAAGTAAACAGAAGCTAGAGATTTTCCCGACTTCATTAAAGTGATGCTAATAAATGTCATGCAACCAACCACAGCCAGTTGCCCAAATGAATTACTTAAAATAACAGGATCAAATGACGATTTTTTCACAGTCATAACTTTTTGTAATACTCCTTAGAGTTTTATTAGAACTAATTAAGTATCTTGACTTGAATATCTTACTTGCCATCTCCTTTTTTCCCTTTGATATTAAGTCAGTTGGTTACTAACCAGGTTAGCTATAATATAACTCATAATCAATAAAATAATTGAGTACTTGCCATACGTCTGGTGTCACAAGTAAATGTTTTATCCCCACTCCTGTTGTTTCCTTTCAATAGGAGGAGCTGAATCAGTGTAATATACCTGGGTTTTCTCCACCTCTTTACTTATGTCACCCTCAGCACTAAAGCACATTAGTGGTAACCCTATATTGAAATTGGTAGGAATCTCCAATACTACATAGTTTTTAAGATTAATGACCTAGCATCGAGTACATATGAAACATGAAGAAAATGTGTCAAATCGAGATCAAACTCAAATACAAAAGCAAAGGGAAGTAAATAGACATTAGCTCAGCAGGAAAATAACCCTCTGGCAAATATCAATTCCCACTCTGGAATAACTGTGAACGTCTCCAGTGATGCCATGTGTGCTCCTGACATGAAGCAAGAGGTTCCTCTGCCTGGGACAAATGACAGGAAAGGATCATGAGCTACTGTGACAGGTTCAGCTACATCTCCTGAGATCCTGATGTAGGCACAGCACTGTGCTCTTGCTAAGGATACAAAAAAGATTGTCCTTTTATGTTTTTAAATACTTATAAGAAGAAAAAAATTTGAAGTCCCGATAAGTTTTTTCCCATTTTTCTACTCTTCTTTTGTATATGGTATTATAAATAATAGAAAATAATATCTACACATGAGTAGAGACGGAGAAACTTACCTAGCAAGGAGCAAGCCTTTAGACCTGTAACCAAAAGAAATATATGTTTTTAGTTAATAATACATTTCTTCCTAATCATTTCCCAACATTTTCACTAGTTTTTTGTCACGTATGTAAAAGACCAATCTTCACTCCCATCTACAATGAACTCAAATCTTTGATTTTCAAGATAATACACCAAAACCAGTACATACACTAAAGATAAATGATACCTTTTTGTGAGTTATACAGTATTTGTATGTTTGTTCATAGAGTCCAGGAAATAAAAATGGCATAAAGAGGGTATAGAAAATAATTTTATGAATATTAAAGTTAGATTTAAAAATTAAATATTAAGCAACAACTTTGGTCATTTGGTCAATCTGAACTACACATGAGATTAAATAATCACTAAATATGGTTACAGACCACTAGGGCAGAGAGTGAAAGGTGGTTGGCTATGAATAAGGCATGCCACGTGGCTGACAGTACAGGTTTCTGCTCCTTTAAGCTTCTAAGAGCAAGGTTGGTCTCCTAACCCGGATGGAGCTGAGCTTGTATATGGAGACGAAGTGATGCCATCTGTGAGGATTAGAGGGAAATAAGGACATGAACTAGGGAAGATATTACAAATACCTTGAACGACTTGTTGGCACAGCCTCCTGCTATCAGATTGCTCATATAGCATGAGTGCCTTAAAAACTGCAGACGTTCCATCACAAGAGCCAACACTTTTTATTGGGAAGATATAGGATAGTGCAGTGATTCTCATACTTAGAATGACCTGGGGAGCCTTAAAAAAAAAATGCCAAATTTCAGATCCCAAGAGATTGTGATTTCATTGGTCAGGGGTCAGGCCCAGGAATTGGTAGTTTTAAGCTTCCCTAGAGATTCAAATGTGCAGTCAAAGTTGGCAAGCCTCAGGCTGCTGGTTACCAGTACAAGATGTAGAGTCCTACTCACTAGGTTCAATATATCCCTGCGTAGCCTCTTTCTAGCTGTATAACCTTGGGAAGGTCACTTAAGTGGTATTCGTCTGTACTACTCTCTTCCTGTCTGCAGTGTAGATAAAATAGTACCTATCCAAGGACGGATCTAAAGTTTGTAAAGTCTGAATCTTATTCAATTTTGAGAACTCTCTTTAATTGAAAAATGACATAATATTATTAATGTAAACTTAGGTACAGAAGTAAATTTTTGTTTAGAATGTAAAAGACCTCCCTACAAACTGCCCATTCTTCAAAGCTGACAAATTCAGAACACTGACATAAAATTTGTATTAATTGCCTAGCAGTCCTATATATTTTCTCTTTTTCTTTTGTCTTCATATGTCTTTGATCATCTCTTCACATGACAATGATCTTGCAATGTCATTTTCTATAGAGAGATTATTAAAAATCTCATTTATTCTATAGCATGATTCATGAATTTTTTTTATTATTGATAGCTTGGAAAAGTTTCTTATACCATCATAACTTTTTTGTTAATGATAGGTAAATATTTAGGATTGTTGTCCTAACTGGGAATAACTTCCTTCAAAGTTCTTTCATATAAGAGATGTAAGAGTTCAGGATATTTGAAGTTTTCATATGTAGTAATTATTTTTTTTAAAAAAAAACTCTTTGAATAGATTATTATTTTTAACTGGTTTTCTGATTTTTATATTATCTTTGTCGATATCAGTATTTTATGCAGCAATTACCAGTATAGATGTGATTAGGCAAGGTCGTTTAAAGATAAGGAAGAAAGAGCAAAGATGTTGTCTGGCAAATGTAGGGAGTTGGATTTGCACAGTGTAGTGTTCAGCTAGTGCAACAGTGAGGAACAGGCTGAATGAAGTGTGTGGAGCCACGATGGAGGTGAGAAGAGTGTCTATTGTTGACAAGTGCCTTAGGAGAGAAAACCTGCCTTTGGATTAAGGAGTCAAAGGCCTGTGAATGGATCACCAAATGTATGAAAGGTAATAAAGTACAGAAATAAGATTATTAGCATCCTGAGTCAGACAGGCTTGAATCTTAGCTTGTGAATCCTTGCTAAAAATAACTCCACATAGAAGTGACTGTGAACCACAGAAGTATATTCAACAGAGCCCAAATATACCATCCAAACTTGTCCTTAGCCAGATCCCCAAAATGTACAATGGAGCAAAAGTTTGGGGGGGAAGCAATTTTATTAAATTAATATGTTCATTTACTAAAATAATTTAGTAAAATAATATGTATTTTATAGTTTTATATAATGCATATACATAGTTAATTAAGTAAATTAATTATTATACATATACAACCCCCAAAGTTCTACTTTATCTTAAGTATATTTACTACTTAATACATTCCCCTAAAGTTTTATGTATTTAAATTGTGAAAGAAAAAAATTCCTTTTTGTCTTCTCATTGGAAAAAGGAAATCAGCTTTTTTCAGGTTCATGCTATGTTTGAGCTTATGGAATAGATCTATACCTATCACAAGGATTACATATAGAGAACAGTCCTGTGATTCTGTAATTTTTGCATACATTTGCAATGATGTTTTTGCCTTCCAATATACATCATTTGGGCATTTGATCTATCTGTACATGATTAAATTGGACATGATAAAGGAAATCTTATAGCTTAAATAGGAGGAAAGTTCTATATAATGGCGGATAAGACTTCTATCCTCTTGGATCAAAAGGAAAAATGTACCTTTCTCTAAATGTTTCCTAAAATAGAATATTAGTTGAGTATTTGTCAACTTGATAGATAGACATCACTCTCAGTGTAAAACCTTTGCTTTGTTATTATGTTTATGCTCCCATTTTAAATATATTGACTATTATCAATTGAGGCAGTATTTTTGGGCAACATTAACAAAGCAAATAAATAAGACGAGGTACCTCCACTCATTACCGTAGAAACAAGAACACAAATAAATGTTAAATATTTTCTTTCACAAATTTACACACATGTATTAGAGTAATACATCCATAGTCTTTCAAACTCCCTTGATCCTAGGAAGAAAAAGTGGGGTTTTTTTCCTCTTTGTTTTTGTAACTTATTCAGTGCCAAGTTTAGCAGCTCATCCAAACTGTGAAACCATACTTGAAGTCCAAAAATGTCATAAGAAATGGGATCAAATTGAGAACATGATGGGAAGCAGGATCCTTAGATGAAATCAGAAAGGTTAAGAGTCCATTTCATTGTTTAAACTTGAAAGATGTGCTATCTAATTCTCATTTGAGACTTCCTGAATTGTTTGTAGGGAGATTATTTTCATTATCACTATGCTTTAAGGATAATTAATATAATTATTTCCTTATATAAGTATTGAAACAGGAAAGTTTCTATGTCTTTCAAAACCTTTCAAAATACAGAAGCATTTTCATTCCACTTGATCAATGATCAATCAGGTACAGAGAAGAATAAAGGATTGCTAAATAGCAGTTTACTTTTTAAAAAGCTGTGTAATTAACTCTCAAAAATAAGGCACCAAGCTCTCTGGGGTACTTTCTCGTTTTTCTTTTTCCATGTCTGTCCAGAGAGCACTCTGTGAATAAAATTTTCTAAAAGGAGGAAGACCTTTTCATCATATGTTTTAGAGGCAATGTGGAAAGAATAAGAAAAAAGTTTAAGGAGGCAGCTTTCCATGATGTCAGTGAAACTGCTTTACAATCTTCATGAGACTTTCCAAAAATTAAGATGAAGCTATATAAATGCACTAAGAACATATTAGTCACTTTTCCTTCTCTTCACCCCCTTTTAAAGAACTGAGATTGCAAAGAAAATTTCATCATGTAATTTAGTCTTTCTTGAACCCTAGATTTACCATTTTTCCCTATCTCTGAGGCTCTTATTGTTCTTTAATGCATATTAACTCTAAATCTCCCTCCACACACACACAGCGTGTAATGCAAAGGAAGGGCAAATAGAGATAAAACAATAACAATTAAATGGTGTTGAAAAAAAACCTTTTCATCTTACTCTGTGTTCTCACCACTATGTGTGCTTTTTTAATGGAAAATTATTTAAAATTTAAAAAGAAAACCCACAAAACAGCATTGGCTTCTGATCTAAACAATTTTCTTTACATTTGGTGAAAATTACAACCAAACTGAACATGTAGCTTTCACTAGCAAGAATAAGCGATTTCGAGTTCAGGGCAGAGTGACAGTACAAAGTGCAGCAGACAATCTGTGAGACAGTGATGCGAACGCCAATTATAATGTGATTTAGAATCCAGAAAGTGGATTGTATCAAAAGTTTGAAGAGAACTTTGGACTGATGATGAGATACCTGCTAAAAACACCTGTGTGAATTCTACTTCATTTCAAATCTGTTCTAGATTGAAGGCGTTGTACAGTATGCGTCCATGTCAGCCTTCTCTTGTCTTTGCTCTGGGCTTCTCCTCCACGTCTTTCCTCACTTACTCCCACCTCTAACATTCTTTCCATCTCTTGGCCCCATTAAAATTCCACCAGTCTTTCACAGAGGCTTTCTTGATTTTCCCTGTTTATTTATAATCATGATCTCTTTTGAAACTTCATGGTATTTTGCCCTTTGCCTACATAGATCTAATGCATGGTATAGCTCTACTAACCACAGAGCTGTAAATCTGATGACTCTCCAACCAGATGCAGACCTTGAGGGCAAGGTTGGATCATCACCATATTTTTGCTGCTAGCATCTTGCCTTGTATATAATATGTGCTCAGCAACAGGGTGTTTAAGTGAATGGATTTCCCAAAGCTAAGATAACTCAGCTGTGCTCATAAGCACCTATTCTGTCATTATGTAGGAGAAACATATTTGTCAGAGTACTTGCTAGTGTTAGAATACTTATAGTTCATATTTACTGTAGTTCAAAGAAGCAGTTGTACATGGAAGTAATTGGAATGGATAAAGGTGGGAATGGTGGGGAAAAAGAAATTGACAAACGGGAGAGAGGGATCTAACTGATGGATGTGTAGGTAAGTCATGCTAGGAAAACAAGTTATAAGAGAAAAGGTGACCACTTCATTTCCCATATCTTTCCTTTTTATGTTGGCCAAACTTTCCCTGTAATTCAGGAAAGTGTTTCCTGAGTATCTGGATCTCAGAAATCATAATTCTTTGGAGAGCTTCAGACATATGGCTCTCAGCAGATTCAGTATCCTGGAATCAGTAGGTTAATTAGTGATCACCTCTTATTAAGGCTTATCAAATATGGCAGCTGATATATCTGAGATTTTACTAATTCTAAACATTTTAAAAATTTTGCATTTACTCTGCATGTAGAACTATGTTGCTAAGATAGAAGTATATCTATGATCTCTGTCTCTAATGAACTTGCAGTTTGGGGGCATCAAAGAGTTAAATAGCAACAAGAACCAGTGAATAGTCAAGTGCAAATGAATTATGTAGTATAACATGTTGTAAACTTGTCTAATTTTAAGTGATCAAAAATATGAGATTATATAACCCAACTCTCTCTTTTTGCAGAAGCAAATGTAAGATATGCAGGATGACATGTTAAAGGCCACATAACTAATGACAGAGTCAAACTAGACCCAGATATCCCGAGAGGGTAAAGTTATCATGGGCTGTGTTGGTCAGGAAGATTTCATGGTGGAAGTGGAACTCCAGCACAACCTGGAAGTGGGTAGGAATGGGGCAGTAATAGATGAAGCAATACAAAGTGGGAAATGGAAGGATATGATCAGGGAAGAGTATGAATAACTTGTGGATCAGAACAAGAGTTTGTGTTTAATAGCAGAATGTGATAAATTTGGAAATTTAAAAAATTTTACTATAGGGTTAGAATTTTTTCCAAGAATATTTTTTTTTGAAAATTGACCAAAATAACATGATTAAAGTCATATACTTCTTGAAAAAAAAATCTATCTAAAATTTTGGGGGATAGTTAAGAGAGGGAAGAGAAGAGGAAAAGGTAGAATAGTTAAAAATGATCATAACCTGGCATGGAAGGTGAGGATATGTACAAATGGAAATGAAGGGAATAATTAAGAAAATAAATACTCAGGAAAAATTAGCAGAAGATTTAGAATGCTTATAAAGCAGATTGCCAGCCCTAGAATACATGGAAGGCAAATCAGGATGCAGCTTTTTTTTTTCTTTGAGTAAATGGAGGAGGAGCAGATAGGTGGTGGGTAAGAATAGTTTCTGGTGAGTTTGCAGGGATCCACTGACTCCCAAGTTGAAATGCCTTGTAGGCAATTAGAAATGTGATACTGGAGTTCATGATAGCGGTCAAGATTAAAGAAATATACTGGGAATTATACAAATAGAGGTGATAATTGAAACCATGAGACCTGATAAGGTTCATGTAAAAGAGAAGGAAGGGAATTATAGATCCTGTCATTACAGTCTCTTATTAAAAATTCAAGAATTAACTTTAGTTACACTCAAAGAAAAACAGGAAATGAAAAAAATATCAATTTTGCATAGCCTGTGCATAAATGGTTTTTATTAAATTTGATCTAATTTCATACACACATATAAATTCATAATACATATATACATATAATTTTGATACAATATTCCTCTAACAACTAATACTTTTGATACTTAACACTATTATGAGTACTATTGATTCTTAGTGCATATTGGGTGCCATAGACTATGTACTATTTACATCAACATTTAAGTTGTTGAAATCCATTAAAGGTTGTTAGGTGTTAGGACATACTGTAGTGGAGACAAATTTAATATGAGGTTAAATTCTAGTCAGCACATAAGAAACACAATGCAAAAGGCAAAATTGGCATCTCAAATGGCCCAGAGTTGTTACATTACGTATGTTTGTGGTTGTACGTGCGTGTGTACAGAACATGATCTGAGAATATGTGTACTCTGTGTAATAGTATAAAAATATGAAAATGTATGAAAAATAGCTTTCTTACTAGCTTAATTATTTTATTGGGTGAGTATGGATGTCCTAATTAATTGAATAAATATTTATTGCATACTTACATAAATTGCATTCTAGTTCAGAGAGAAAAACAATAAATGACATAATTGATATATGCATATAGCAAGTTAAATTGTGACAAGGGTTAGGGAGAAATTACAACAAGAAAGAAAATGAGGGACCATTTCATTGGCAGGGGTGCATTTCAAAATAGGATGGTCAGGGTAGATTTTACTGAGAAGGCAGCATTTAAGGAAAGGCCTGAAAGAAGTGAGGGAGTGAGTCATAGGAATTTCTAGGGAAGAACATTCCTTTAAGGCATTTCAGAAACCATGGCCTTCCTCAGAGTGAGAAGGAGCCACTAAGGGTTTGGGGCAGAGGAGTGATGGGATCTGACTTACATCCTATAGGATCTCTCCAGCAGCTGTGTTGAGAATTCTTAAATATGCATTGGTGTGTTACCACTGTACCAAACACAGGTGCAAATATTTCTTAAAAGCTATGGAAGAAGAAGAAGGAGAAGGAAGGAGAGGAAGAGGGTAAAGAGGAAAAGGGGATGGGGGGAGGAGGAGGGGAGAAGGGGGAGAAGAGGAGTTGGATGAGGAGAGAAAGAACTTTTCCACGGGGAAAAAAAAAAATGCTGCCCAGGACATTTAAAGCTCCATTCTCTTTGGACATAAGAAGATAGTTTGGAGTGCTCCCTCTATCCCTAGAAGTGTGTGATGTGCAGAAACACAAAAGGCTTCTTAACACTGCAATTCCTAATGAGACCAAGACCAAAGCTGTTTATTTCTCATTTAAATAACAGACAAAGCTGCTATTTCTAAGAAGAGAAGTTTACATTAAAGTTTGATTATTATATTCTCGATAATAAATATACCTTAAGTTTTAACAAGTCATAGATTTATAAAAATGTAAACTCCCCCTCCAGTCTAGAGTTTAGATAACTTTTTTAAACATGAGAAATAGAGGCGGAGTCAAGATGGTGGTGTGGGAAGACGCGGAGTTAGCATCTCCCAATAACTAGGGCACCTGCTGGCCACTGGTGAGGGACTCTGATGCTCAAGGAGATGGGAGGAACCCCCAAGTGAACCGGTAGGACATAGGGGGACTGAGGGGGGAGGAGAAGTGGAGGACAGACAGGATCAGCACCCCTGAGACCAGGGAGATCAGGAGAGGCAGGCAGGAGGGACCCTCCAGGAGGAGTGGGAAAGGAGTGGAGGGCAATTGCCTGCCCACTGGGGGGCCCAGGGAGCCTGCTGAGCTCCCAGGCCAATCCCCTGTCCTCCAAACCCCCTTCCAGGCCTCGTGGGTCCTTGGGGGCGTAGGAGGGAGGCCAGGGAGGTCAGGAGAGGCAGGTGGGAGGGGCCCTCCAGGAGGAGCAGGAGAGGAGAGGAGAGCGTTTGCCCTGCCCACTCAAGCACAGGAAGCCTGATGGGCTCCCAGGTGAGGTCCCCTGCCCTCTGAGACCAGGGGTGGGGGGCACGCCTGGGCCCTTTCTGTTCCTTGAACCTAAGCCTCACCCCCAAGAGCCCCCAGGGCCTCTTGCAGCCCTGTGGGTCCTGAGCATTGGCCCCGCCCACTTCCCAAACCTTGCCCTTGCTTAGGCCCCACCCTTCACAGCCAAGGATTTCCCCCCCATTTTTGTTTTTTTTTTTTGCTCCTCCTCTTTTTTACTATTATCATACTGATGTTCCTTCCATTTGTTGATTCATTTATATTTTTATTTTTATATTCTTCCGAACCTATCTCTTAGTTTCCTAGTCTAATTTTATTTTTTACTTTGTTACTGTTGTGGGGTTTTTTAATTTGTTTGTTTGTTTTTGCCACCCCAGGTGGCTTGCGGGATCTTGGTTCACGAGCCCAGGGTCAGGCCAAAGCTCCTGTGGTGGGAGCTCTAAGTCCGAACCACTGGACTGACAGAACCTCAGACCCCAGGGAATATTCTTCAGAGTGAGGTCTCACGGAGTTTCTCATCTCAGCATCAATACCCAGCTCTACCCAATAGCCTACAAACCCCAGTGTTGGAAGCCTCAGGCCAAAAAACCAGTAAGACAGGAACACAAACCCACTCATTAAAAAAAAAAAAAAAAATGAGATGGCAAAAAAATATGTCACAGATGAAGGAGCAAGGTAAAAATCTACAAGATCAAATAAATGAAGAGGAAATAGGCAATCTACCTGAAAAAGAATTCAGAGTAAAGATGATCCAGAATCTCAGAAATAGAATGGAGGCATGGATTGAGAAAGTATAAGAAATGTTTAACAAAGATCTAGAAGAAATAAAGAACAAACAAACAGAGATGAACAACACAATAACTAAAATGAAAAATACACTAGAAGGAATCAATAACAGAATAACTGAGAGAGAAGAACGAATAAGTGAGCTGGAAGACAAAATGCTGTAAATAACCACTGAGGAGCAGAATAAAGAAAAAAGAATGAAAAGAATTGAAGACAATCTCAGAGAGCTCTGGGACAACACTAAGCATACCAACATTTGAATTATAGGGGTCCCAGAAGAAGAAGAGAAAAAGAAAGGGTCTGAGAAAATACTTGAAGAAATTATAGTTGAAAACTTCCCTAACATGGGAAAGGAAAGAGTCACCCAAGTCCAGGAAGCACAGATAATCCCATACAAGATAAATGCTGGGAAAAACACACAAGGACACATATTAATCAAACTAACAAAAATTAAATTCAAAGAAAGATATTAAAAGCAGCAAGGGAAAAACAAAAAGTAACATACAAAGGAATCCCCATAAGGTTATCAGCTGATTTTTCAGCAGAAACTCTGCAGGCCAGAAGGGAGTGGCAGGATATACTTAAAGTGATGAAAGAGAGAAACCTATAACCAAGATTACCCAGGAAGGATCTCATTTAGATTCGATGGAGAAGTCAAAAGCTTTTAAGACACGCAAAAGCTATGAGAATTCAGTACTACCAAACCAGCTTTATAACAAATGCTAAAAAAACTTCGCTAAGAAAATGACCCACAAAAAAAAATCCCAAAACAATTAATAAAATGGTAATAGGAACATACATATCGATAATAACCTTGAGTAAATGGATTAAATGCCCCAACCAAAAGACACAGACTGGCTGAATGGATACAAAAACAAGACCCATATATATGCTTTCTACAAGAGACCCACTTCAGAGCTAGGGACATATACAGACTGAAAGTGAAGGGATGGAAAAAGATATTCCATGCATATGGATATCAAAAGAAAGCTGGAGTAGCAATACTTGTATCAGATAAAATAGAATTTAAAATAAAGACTGTTACAAGAGAAAGGAGGGACACTACGTAATGATCAAAGGATCAATCCAAGGAGAAGATATAACAATTATAAATGTTTATGCACCCAACGTAGGAGCACTTCAATACATATGGCAACTGCTAACAACCATGAAAGGAGAAATCAACAGTAACACAATAATAGTAGGGGACTTTAACACCCCACTTACACCAATGTACAGATCATCCAAACAGAAAATAAATTAGGAAACACAAGCTTTAAATGACACTATAGACCAGATAGATCTAATTGATATTTATAGAACATTCCACCCAAAAGTGGCAGAATACACTTTCTTCTCAAGTGCACATGGAATATTCTCCAGAATAGATCACATCTTGGGTCACAAATCAAGCCTCAGAAAATTTAAGAAAATTGAAATCGCATCAAGCATCTTTTCTGACCACAATGCTATGATATTGGAAATCAGTTACAGGAAAAATACTGTAAAAAACACAGACACATGGAGGCTAAAGAGTGCGCTACTAAATAACCAAGAAATCACTGAAGAAATCAAAGATGAAATTAAAAAATACATAGAAACAAATGATAATGAAAACACGACGACCCAAGACATATGGGACGCAGCAAAAGCAGTTCTAAGAGGGAAGTTTATAGCAATACAATCCCACCTCAAGAAACAGGAAAAATCTCCAATAAACAATCTAACCCTACATTTAAAACAACTAGAGAAAGAAGAACAAAGAAAACCAGAAGTCAGTAGAAAGAAAGAAATCATAAAGATCAGAGCAGAGATAAATGCAATAGAAACCAAGAAAACAATAGCAAAGATCAATAAAACTAAAAGCTGGTTGTTTGAGAACATAAACAAAATTGATAAACCCTGGGGCTTCCCTGGTGGTGCAGTGGTTGAGAGTCTGCCTGCCGATGCAGGGGACGCGGGTTTGTGTGCCGGTCCAGGAGGATCCCACATGCCGCGGAGCAGCTGGGCCCATGAGCCATGGCCGCTGGGCCTGCACGTCTGGAGACTGTGCTCCGCAGTGGGAGAGGCCACAACAGTGAGAGGCCCGTGTACCACAAAAAAAAAAAAAAAAAAAAAAAAAAAAAAATTGATAAACCTTTAGCCAGACTCATCAAGAGAAAAAGGGAAAGGACGCAAATCAATAAAATTAGAAATGAAAAAGGAGAAATTACAGCTGACACTGCAGAAATACAAAGGATTATAAGAGACTACTACAAACAACTATATGCCAATAAAATGGGCAACCATGAAGAAATGGACAAATTCTTGGAAAGGTACAATTTTCTAAGACGAAACCAGGAAGAATTAGAAAATATAAAAAGACCTATCACAAGTAATGAAATTGAAACTGTAATTACAAATCTTCCAACAAACAAAAGTCCAGGACCAGATGGCTTCACAGGAGAATTCTATCAAACATGTACAGAAGAGATAACACCAATCCTTCTCAAACACTTGGGAGAGGGAGAAACTCTCCCAAATTCATTCTACAAAGCCACCATCACCAAAACCAGAAAAAGAGATCACAAAAAAAGAAAATTATAGACCAATATCACTGATGAACGTAGATGCAAAAACCCTGAACAAAATACTAGCAAACAGAATCCAACAACACAATAAAAGGATCATACACCATGATCATGTGGGATTTATCCCAGGGATGCAAGGATTCTTCAATATATGCAAATCAATCAGTGTGATACACCATATTAACAAATTAAACAATAAAAACCATATGCTCATCTCCATAGGTGCAGAAAAAGCTTTTGACAAAATTCAATACCCATTTATGATAAAAAAAAAACCTTTCCAGAAAATGGGCATAGAGAGAACCTACCTCAACATAATAAAGACCATATATGAGAAACCCACAGCAAGCATCATACTGAATGGTGAAAAACTGAAAGCATTTCCACTAAGATCAGGAACAAGACAAGGATGTCCACTCTCACCACTCTTATTCAACATAGTTGTAGAAGTCCTAGCCACAACAATCAGAGAAAAAAAAGAAATAAAAGGAATACAAATTGGAAAAGAAGAAGTAAAGCTGTCACTCTTTGCTGATGACATGATACTATACATAGAAAATCCTAAAGATACCACCAGTAAACTACTAGAACTAATCAATGAATTTCATAAGGTTGCAGGATACAAAATTAATGCACAGAAATATCTCACATTCCTATACAACAACAACGAAAAATCAGAAAGAGAAATTAAGGAAACACTCCCATTTAGCATTGCAACAAAAGGAATAAAATACCTAGGAATAAACCTGCCTAAGGAGGCAAAAGACTTGTACTCAGTAAACTATAAAACACTGATGAAAGAAATCAAAGATGACATAAACAGATGGAGAAATATATCATGTTCTTGGAATGGAAGAACCAATATTGTGAAAATGACTATAGTACCCAAAGCAACCTACAGATTCAGTGCAATCCTATCAAACTACCACTGGCATTCTTCAGACAATTAGAACAAAAAATTTTACAATTTGTATGGAAACACAAAAGACCCCAAATAGCCAAAGCACTCTTGAGAAAGAAAAACGGAGCTGGAGGAATCAGGCTCCCCAACTTCAAACTCTACCACAAAGCTACAGTAATCAAGCCAGTATGGTACTGGCACAAAAACAGAAATATTGATCAATGGTACAAGATAGAATGCCCAGAGGTAAACCCATGCACTTAATGGGCACCTAATTTACAACAAAGGAGACAAGAACATACAATGGAGAAAAGACAGCCTCTTCAATAAGTGGTGCTGGGAAAACTGGACAGCTACATGTAAAAGAATGAAATTAGAATACTACCTAATACCATACACAAAAATAAACTCCAAATGGATTAAAGACTTTAATGTAAGACCAGACACTATAAGGCTCTAGTGGAAAACATAGTAAAAACACTCTTTGACCTAAACCACAGCAAGATCTTTTTTGACCCACCTCCAAGAGTAACGGAAATAAAAACAAAAATAAACAAATGGGGCTTAATGAAACTTAAAAGCTTTTGCACAGCAAAAGCAACCATAAACAACACAAAAAGACAGCCCTCAGAATGATAGATAATATTTACAAATGAACAACAGACAAAGGATTAATCTTCAAAATATACAAAGAGCTCATGGAGCTCACTATCAAAAATGCAAACTATCCATTTAATAAATGGGCAGAAAACCTAAATAGACATTTCACCAAGGAGGACAAACAGATGACCAAGAGGCACATGAAAAGATGCTTAACATCACTAATTATTAGAGAAATGCAAATCAAAACTACACAGCCACTATGGAGAAAAGTAGGGAGCTTCCTTAAAAAACTAAAAATAGAACTACCATACGACCCAGCAATCCCACTACTGGGCATAAACCCTGAGAAAACCATAATTGAGAAAGAGTCATGTACCACAATGTTCATTGCAGCTCTATTTACAATAACCAGGACATGGAAGCAACCTAAGTGTCCATGGACAGATGAATGGATAAAGAAGATGTGGCACATATATACAATGGAATATTACTCAGCCATAAAAAGAAACGAAATTGAGTTATTTGTAGTGAGGTGGATGGACCTAGAGTCTGTCATACAGAGTGAAGTAAGTCAGGAAAAAAAGAATAAATACCATATGCTAACACATATGTATGGAATCTTAAAAAAAAATGGTATTGATGAACCTAGTTGCAGGGCAGGAATAAAGAAGTAGACATAGAAAATGGGCTTGAGGATGTGGGATGGGAGGGTGAAGCTGGGCCAAAGTGAGAGTAGCATCGACATATATACACTATTAAATGTAAAATAGTTGGCTGGAGGGAAGCAGCAGCAAAGCATAGGGAGATCGGCTCAGTGCTTTGTGATGACCTATAGAGGTGGGATAGGGAGGATGGGAGGTAGGCTCAAGAGGGAGGGGATATGGGGACATGTCTACACATATGGCTGATTCGCTTTGTTGTGCAGCAGAAAGTAACACAGTATTTTGAAGCAATCATACTCCAGTAAAGATCTATAAAAAGGGAAATAAATATTGGGGGGGGGGGTCCAGTGTATTTGTTAAATCATTTACTGAACTATCTTGCCCACTTTCTGCCTCATCTTGGTATCCAGAGAACCATGTAACTTCCCAGACTTCCCTTTCTCATCTTTCTAATTGCATACTACAAAGTACTACTAGGTGAATTTTCTGCAAATATCATTCTCTCATGTTACTCCCAGGTTCAAAATTCTCCTGTGTTTACTTACTGCTGACAAACTAAACTCTCAGATTTGCGTCCAACAGAAATTATAACCTCGCCCCACTCCCTTCACAAACCTACTTACTGCTACAACCGAGCAGATTTTCCACTTGTTCGCTAGACATGAAACATTCATTCTTGATTCTGTCTCTACTCAGGATGAAATCAGAGATATAGTGTGCTAATATGTGGTCATGCGTGGAGGAAGGAAATGCTTAAATGACCAGTATTTGCTTTTAATTTGTTGCTATGGAAATGAGAGGCATTGCCCCTTGATATTTATTTACGTTCCAAGTCAGTGTTACATGAACATAATGATTCAGTTAATAACGACAAAGTTTTATGAACAGGAACAAAGTCATAGCAATGAAGAAAATAACCTCCACAGTTAAAATAGAAATTTATCTTTAACACTGACAGTCACTGAACACAAGATTGTGGAATATAAACAAAGGGAGACTTGATTCATTCCTGCTAGCTGGGAGACAGAAGTTATGATTCAGACATAGCATGGAGTTTCTTTCCCCACTATGTGAAACTCAACTTTTCTCCTACCTGAAAATGCTCACCCCAGGCTTTTCTGGCCATTTAGAGACTACCTTTTCCACTCCATGGCCATTTTCCACTGTGATCTCTACCTTACTCTGAACTTTGAGAGTACCTTGTTCCTAGACAAGTATATCAGAGTGTCTCTCGTGGCCAATCTTCACCTCTACCATAAATTGCCCTCCCACAGCTCTCTGCTCTGGGAATCAATGAGTGTGCTGTGAATCCATTATGTATATAGTATTAAGGTGACCATAATCCTGTTTTGACTTGGATAGACCTAGTTTACGTATTTCATCACAATGTTCTATTAGTTTAGCAGAATTTTAAAAAATTTAAACCAGTATTATTATTTTTTTATGTTCCATAATTTATTTTTTTTAGTTTCTGCTTTATAACAAAGTGAATCAGTTATACATATACATATGTTCCCATATCTCTTCCCTCTTGCATCTCCCTCCCTCCCACCCTCCCTATCACACCCCTCTAGGTGGTCACGAGGCACCGAGCTGATCTCCCTGTGCTATGCAGATGCTTCCCACTAGCTATCTGTTTTACATTTGGTAGTGTATATATGTCCATGCCACTCTCTCACTTTGGCACAGCTTATACCCTTCCCCCTCCCCATATCCTCAAGTCCATTCTCTAGTAGGTCTGTGTCTTTATGCCTGTCTTGCCCCTAGGTTCTTCATGACATTTTTTTCTCCTTAGATTCCATATATATGTGTTAGCATACGGTATTTGTCTTTCTCTTTCTGACTTACTTCACTCTGTATGACAGACTCTAGGTCCATCCACCTCACTACAAATAACTCAATTTCATTTCTTTTTATGGCGGAGTAATATTCCATTGTATATATGTGCCACATCTTCTTTATCCATTCATCCGATGATGGGCACTGAGGTTGTTTCCATCTCCTGGCTATTGTAAATAGAGCTGCAATGAACATTTTGGAACATAACTCTTTTTGAATTATGGTTTTCTCAGGGTATATGCCCAGTAGTGGGATTGCTGGGTCATATGGTAGTTCTATTGGTAGTTTTTTAAGGAACCTCCATACTGTTCTCCATAGTGGCTGTACCAATTCACATTCCCAAAAGCAGTGCAAGAGTGTTCCCTTTTCTCCACACCCTCTCCAGCATTTATTGTTCCTAGATTTTTTGATGATGGCCATTCCGACTGGTGTGAGGTGATATCTCATTGTAGTTTTGATTTACATTTCTCTAATGATTAATGATGTTGAGCATTGTTTCATGTGTTTGTTGGCAGTCTGTATATCTTCCTTGGAGAAATGTCTATTTAGGTCTTCTGCCCGTTTTTGGATTGGGTTGTTTTTTTTTTTTGTTATTGAGGTGCATGAGCTGCTTGTAAATTTTGGAGATTAATCCTTTGTCAGTTGCTTCATTTGCAAATATTTTCTCCCATTCTGAGGGTTGTCTTTTGGTCTTGTTTATGGTTTCCTTTGCTGTGCAAAAGCTTTGAAGTTTCATTAGGTCCCATTTGTTTATTTTTGTTTTTATTTCCATTTCTTTAGGAGGTGGGTCAAAAAGGATCTTGCTGTGATTTATGTCATAGAGTGTTTTGCCTATGTTTTCCTCTAAGAGTTTGATAGTTTCTGGCCTTAAATTTAGGTCTTTAATCCATTTTGAGCTTTTTTTTGTGTATGGTGTTAGGGAGTGTTCTAATATCATAGTTTTACATGTACCTGTCCAGTTGTCCCAGCACCACTTATTGAAGAGGGTGTCCTTTCTCCACTGTACATTCCTGCCTTCTTTATCAAAGATAAGGTGACCATATGTGCGTGGGTTTATCTCTGGGCTTTCTATACTGTTCCATTGATCTATCTTTCTGTTTCTGTGCCAGTACCATACTGTCTTGATTACTGTAGGTTTGTAGTATAGTGTGAAGTCAGGGAGCCTGATTCCTCCAGCTCCGGATTTTGTTCTCAAGATTGCTTTGGCTATTTGGGGTCTTTTGTGTTTCCATACAAATTGTGAAATTTTTTGTTCTAGTTCTGTGAAAAATGCCAGTGGTAGTTTGATAGGGATTGCATTGAATCTGTACATTGCTTTGGGTAGTAGAGTCATTTTCACGATGTTGATTCTTCCAATCGAAGAACATGGTATATCTCTCCATCTATTTGTATCATCTTTAATTTCTTTCATCAGTGTCTTATAATTTTCTGCATACAGGTCTTTTGTCTCCTTAGGTAGGTTTATTCCTAGATATTTTATTCTTTTTGTTGCAATGGTAAATGGGAGTGTTTTCTTGATTTCACTTTCAGATTTTTCCTCATTAGTGTATAGGAATGCCAGAGATTTCTGTGCATTAATTTTGTATTCTGCTACCATACCAAATTCATTGATTAGCTCTAGTAGTTTTCTGGTAGCATCTTTAGGATTCTCTATGTATAGTATCATGTCATCTGCAAACAGGGACAGCTTTACTTCTTCTTTTCCGATTTGGATTCCTTTTATTTCCTTTTCTTCTCTGATTGCTGTGGCTAAAACTTCCAAAACTATGTTGAATAAGAGTGGTGAGAGTGGGCAACCTTGTCTTGTTCCTGATCTTAGTGGAAATGCTATCAGTTTTTCACCATTGAGGACAATGTTGCATGTGGGTTTGTCATATATGCCCTTTATTAGGTTAAGGAAAGTTTCCTCTGTGCCTACTTTCTGCAGGGTTTTTATCATAAATGGGTGTTGAATTTTGTCAAAAGCTTTCTCTGCATCTATTGAGATGATCATATGGTCTTTCTCCTTCTATTTGTTAATATGGTTTATCATGTTGATTGATTTGCGTACACTGAAGAATCCTTGCATTCCTGGGATAAACCACACTTGATCATGGTGTATGATCCTTTTAATGTGCTGTTGGATTCTGTTTGCTAGTATTTTGTTGAGGATTTTTGTATCTATGTTCATCAGTGATATTGGCCTTTAGTTTTCTTTCTTTGTGACATCGTTGTCTGATTTTGGTATCAAGGTGATGGTGGCCTCGTAGAATGAGTTTGGGAGTGTTCCTCCCTCTGCTATATTTTGGAAGAGTTTGAGAAGGATAGGTGTTAGCTCTTCTCTAAATGTTTGATAGAATTTGCCTGTGAAGCCATCTGGTCCTGGGCTTTAGTTTGTTGGAAGATTTTTAATCACAGTTTCAGTTTCAGTGCTTGTGATTGGTCTGTTCATATTTTCTAATTCTTCCTGGTTCGGTTTTGGCAGGTTGTGGATTTCTAAGAATTTGTCCATTTCTTTCAGGTTGTCCACTTTATTGGCATAGAGTTACTTGTAGTAATCTCTCATGATCTTTTGTATTTCTGCAGTGTCAGTTGTTACTTCTCCTTTTTCATTTCTATTTCTATTGTTTGAGTCTTCTCCCTTTTTTTCTTGATGAGTCTGGCTAATGGTTTATCAATTTTGTTTATTTTCTCAAAGAACCAGCTTTTAGTTTTATTGATATTTGCTATCGTTTCCTTCATTTCTTTTTCATTTATTTCTGATCTGACCTTTATGAATTCTTTCCTTCTGCTAACTTTGGGGTTTTTTTGTTCTTGTTTCTCTAATTGCTTTAGGTGCAAGGTTAGCTTGTTTATTTGAGATGTTTCCCGTTTCTTAAGGTAGGATTGTATTGCTATAAACTTCCCTCTTAGAACTGCTTTTGCTGCATCCCATAGGTTTGGGGCCATCGTGTCTCCATTGTCATTTGTTTCTAGGTATTTTTTGATTTCCTCTTTTTATTTCTTCAGTGATCAATTCGTTATTAAGTAGTGTATTGTTTAGCCTCCATGTGTTTGTATTTTTTACAGATCTTTTCCTGTAATTGATATCTAGTCTCATAGCGTTGTGGTCGGAAAAGATACTTGATACAATTTCAATTTTCTTAAATTTACCAAGGCTTGATTTGTGATCCAAGATATGATCTATCCTGGAGAATGTTCCATGAGCACTTGAGAAAAATGTGTATTCTGTTGTTTTTGGATGGATAGTCCTATAAATATCAATTAAGTCCCTCTTGTTTATTGTATCATTTAAAGCTTGTGCTTCCTTATTTATTTTCATTTTGAATGATCTGTCCATTGGTGAAAGTGGGGTGTTAAAATCCCCTACTATGAATGTGTTACTGTCGATTTCCCCTTTTATGGCTGTTAGCATTGCCTTATGTATTGAGTTGCTCCTATGTTGGGTGCATAAATATTTACAATTGTTATATCTTCTTCTTGGATCAATCCCTTTATCATTATGTAGTGTCCTTCTTTGTCTCTTCTAATAGTCTTTATTTTAAAGTCTATTTTGTCTGATACGAGAATTGCTACTCCAGCTTTCTTTTGGTTTCCATTTGCATGGAATATCTTTTTCCATCCCCTTACTTTCAGTCTATATGTGTCTCTAGGTCTGAAGTGGGTCTCTTGTAAACAGTATATATATGGGTCTTGTTTTTCTATCTATTCAGCCAGTCTTTGTCTTTTGGTGGTAGCATTTAATGTGTTTACATTTAAGGTATTTATCAATATGTATGTTCCTATTCCCATTTTCTTAATTGTTTTGGGGTTGTTATTGTAGGTCTTTTCCTTCTCTTGTGTTTCTTGCCTAGAGAGGATCCTTTAGCATTTGTTGTAAAGCTGGTTTGGTGGTGCTGAACTCTCTCAGCTTTTGCTTGTCTGTAAAGGTTTTAATTTCTGCATCAAATCTGAATGAGATCCTTGCTGTGTAGAGTAATCTTGGTTGCAGGTTTTTCTCCTTCATCACTTTAAATATGTCCTGCCAGTCCCTTCTGGCTTGCAGAGTTTCTGCTGAAAGATCAGCTGTTAACCTTATGGGGATTCCCTTGTGTGTTATCTGTTGTTTTTCCCTTGCTGCTTTTAATATGCTTTCTTTGTATTTAATTTTTGACAGTTTGATTAATATGTGTCTTGGCATATTTCTCCTTGGATTTATCCTGTATGGGACTCTCTGTGCTTCCTGGACTTGCTTAACTATTTCCTTTCCCATATTAGGGAAGTTTTCAACTATAATCTCTTCAAATATTTTCTCAGTCCCTTTCTTTTTCTCTTTTTCTTCTGGAACCCCTATAATTCGAATATCGGTGTGTTTAATGTTGTCCCAGAGGTCTCTGAGACTGTCTTCAGTTTGTTTCATTCTTTTTTCTTTATTCTGCTCTTCAGTAGTTATTTCCACTATTTTATCTTCCAGGTCAGTTATCCGTTGTTCTGCCTCAGTTACTCTGCTATTGATACCTTCTAGAGTATTTTTAATTTCATTTATTGTGTTGTTCATCATTGCTTGTTTCATCTTTATTTCTTCTAGGTCCTTGTTAGCTGTTTCTTGCATTTTCTCTATTCTATTTCCAAGATTTTGGATCATCTTTACTATCATTATTCTGAATTCTTTTTCAGGTAGACTGCCTATTTCCTCTTCATTTGTTAGGTCTTGTGGGTTTTTATCTAGCTCCTTCATCTGCTGTGTGTTTCTCTGTCTTCTCATTTTGCTTATCCTACTGTGTTTGGGGTCTCCTTTTTGCAGGCTGCAGTTTCATAGTTCCCGTTGTTTTTGGTGTCTGTCCCCAGTGGCTAAAGTTGGTTCAGTGGGTTGCGTAGGCTTCCTGGTGAAGGGGACTAGTGCCTGTGTTGTGGTTGATGAGGCTGGATCTTGTCTTTCTGGTGGGCAGGTCCACGTCTGGTGGTGTGTTTTGGGGTGTCTGTGGACTTATTATGATTTTAGGCAGCCTCTCTGCGAATGGATGGGGCTGTGTTACTGTCTTGCTAGTTGTTTGGCATAGGGTGTCAAGCACTGTAGCCTGCTGGTCGTTGAATGATGCTGGGTGTTGGTGTTGAGATGGAGATCTCTGGGAGATTTTCGCTGTTTGATATTACGTGGAGTTGGGAGGTCTCTTGTTGACCAGTGTCCTGAAGTTGGCTTTCCCACCTCAGTGGCACAGCACTGACTCATGGCTGCAGCACAAAGAGCCTTTCATCCACACGGCTCAGAATAAAAGGGAGAAAATGTAGAAAGAAAGAGAATAAAAGAAAATAAATAAAGTAAGATAAAATAAAATAAAGTTATTAAAATAAGAAGTAATTAATTAAAAAAAATTTTTTAAGTAAAAACAAAAAAAAACAGAAAAAACAAAAACGGATGTATAGAACCTTAGGAGAAATGGTGAAAGCAAAGCTGTACAGACAAAATCTCACAGAGAAGCATACACATACACACTCCTAAACAGTGGAAAAGGGGAAAAAATAGTAAATCTTGCTCTCAAAGTCCACCTCCTCTGTTTGGGATGATTCGTTGTCTATTCAGGTATTCCACAGATGCAGGGTACATCAGGTTGATTGTGGAGATTTAATCCGCTGCTCCTGAGGCTGCTGGGAGAGATTTCCCTTTCTCTGCTTTGTTTGCACAGCTCCCGGGGCTCTGCTTTGGAGTTGGCCCCGCCTCTGTGTGTAGGTCACTGGAGGGCATCTGTTCTTTGCTCAGACAGGACGGGGTTAAAGGAGCCGCTGATTCAGAGGCTCTGGCTCACTCAGGCTGGGGGGAGGGAGGGGCACGATGCGGGGCAAGCCTGCAGTGGCAGAGGCTGGCATGACGTTGCACCAGCATGAGGCGCGCTGTGCGTTCTCCTGGGGAAGTTTTCCCTGGATCCCGGGACCCTGGCAGTGGTGGGCTGCCCAGGCTCCCCCGGCTCCCCGGAAGGGAGGTGTGGATAGTTACCTGTGCTCCTACACAGCCTTCTTGGTGGCGGCAGCAGCAGCCTTAGCGTCTCATGCCCATCTCTGGGGTCCGTGTTGTTAGCCGTGGCTTGCGCCCGTCTCTGGAGCTCCTTTAAGCAGCGCTCTTAATCCCCTCTCCTTGCGCACCAGGAAACAGAGGGAAGAAAAAGTCTCTCTAACCAGTATTATTATTAAAACTGCCTTAAATAGACCAGGATGGGTTTATTGGTCTTCCACTTTACCTACCCAGCTTCTGCAAGGAGTTGTTTAGCAAAGAACAGTTAAATCTTTAACATACTATTGGAAGTTTATCATAATTACATCTCTCATTTTCCAACCTTTATCAAATGCAACATAAGTGTAATTAACACCTCTCTTTTAAGAAGAGCATGTAGGGTACTTGCTGATAAAATGAACAGTGCTCAGATTCAGATTAATTCCTGGGAGAAGTGTTCAGTGGTGTACCATGTAACTGTGCCATTATAGAGAACCTGTTGGTCTATAAGATGAGAAACATGGGAAAGTAATGGGTTTGTGAACTAAGTGAGGGATGGAGGCTGAATGTACTTCCATATAGCGAATAGAGAGTTCACTCACTGTATTTGGGTATGTCATTTAGTTCTGGTGTAATCTATATGTATCTAGTTTTCTATTGTTTGCTGTTTTTTTTGTCCATGAAATGTCTCAGAAGCAATGCTCCCAAAAAAGAGAATATGTTTAATAAATAAATTGAGTACTGAATTTCTGTTTTTCACACAGCTTAATTATGAACACATAACTCACACAGATAATTTACCAACACTTCACATCTATCGGGACTATCCTAATATCACTGGCCATAGGAAAACCAGAAGATCTAAATCTGCTGAAAAAGTATCAGTAAATGATTCAAAAGTTAGTAGTTATTTCTAAAACACTATGCCCAAAGATGATTATTCAACATGGTCAGGCAAAGAAGGTGGGTTTATATATCATTTGGTGGAGCATTTTAATTTTTTCCCATGTAGAGCAAGTGACAGTTCTGTGTAAATTTTACTTATTTTTTTGTTCCAAGTTTTTTTGTGTATGTATGAAATAAGCAGCAATAGTTAATATGTTGTCTCTAGTAATGGAGGAACTTTCTAAACATAAATGATATCAGTTTTCTATTAGTATCTTCAGATACTTCAAGAAAAAAATGATTAAGTCCAATTATGGCTTAATTACTGTTAATCCAATTCTTGGAATCAAAGTAAAATTTTGGAAGATTATTCTGTTTAGTTAAACAATCTGACATAACTATAAATTCAACTAACATGCTCAATTTTGAAGAAACTAAAATGTGTTTTGCTGTGAGAATACACATTCACATTTGGGTGGAGTATATTGTCATGGAAAAAACAATGCTCTGCTACATTAAGAAACAAGCAGGCAAGCATACTCTTGGGATTGGTTATTATGTACTTATAATTCATAGTTGCATCCACTACAGTTAAGATATTCTACTAATAAAAATAGAAATTGAAGCATGAACTGCAAAAGACCTCAAATAGCCAAAGCAATCCTGAGAAAGAAGACCAAAGCTGGAGTCATCACACTATCTGATTTCAAACTATGTACTACAAAGCTGTAGTAATTAAAACAGTATGGTACTGGTATAAAAATAGAAACATAGGCCATTGAAAGAATCAAGAGCCCAGAAAAAAACCCATTTATATGGTCAACTAATATTTTGTAAGGGGTCCAAGAACAGTCAATGGGGAAAGGATAGTTTCTTTAATAAATGGTGTTGGGAAAACTGGATAACGATATGCAGAAAAATGTAGTTGACATCTTACATGGCTTACAAAAATTAAGTCAAAGTGGATTAAAGATGTAAACATAAGACCTGAAACCGTAAAATTCCTAGAAGAAAACATAGGCAAAAGGTCCCTGACATTTTTTTTGGCAATGATTTTTTAATATGAAACCAAAAGCATGAACAACATAAGCAAAAATTAACAAGTGGGACTACATCAAACTAAAAAGCTTCTGTATAGCAAAAGAAACAATCAACAAAATGAAAAGATAACCTACAAAATGGGGAAAAATACTTGCAAACTATATATCTGATGTATAAAGAACTCATACAACTCAGTAACAACAACAAAAATCCAATTTAAAAATGGGCAGAGGACATATATACAATGGAATATTACTCAGCCATAAAAAGAAACAAAATTGAGTTATTTGTAGTGAGGTGGATGGACCTAGGGTTTGTCATACAGAGTGAAGTAAGTCAGAAAGAGAAAAACAAATACTGCATGCTAACACGTATATATGGAATCTAAAAAAAAAAGGTTCTGATGAACCTAGGGGCAGGACAGGAACAAAGATGCAGATGTGGAGAATGGACTTGAGGACACAGGGAGGGGGAAGGGTAAGCTGGGACAAAGTGAGAGAGTAGCGTTGACATATATACACTACCAAATGTAAAATAGATAGCTAGTGGGAAGCAGCCGCATAGCACAGGGAGATCAGCTTTGTGACCACCTAGAGGGGTGGGATAGGGAGGGTGGGAGGGAGACGCAAGAGGGTGGAGATATGGGGATATATGTATACATATAGCTGATTGACTTTGTTATAAAGCAGAAGCTAACACACCATTGTAGAGCAATTATACTCCAATAAAGATGTTAAAAAAAAAAATGGACAGAGGAACTTAATAGGCATTTTTCCAAAGAAGATATCCACATGGCCAACAGGTACATCAGTAATCATTAGAGAGTAATCAACATCAGTAATCATTAGAGAAATGCACATCAAACCCACAATGGGATATCACCTCACACTTGTTAGGGTGGCTGTCATCAAAAAGAGGAGAGATAACAAATGTTGGCAAGAATATGGAGAAAGGGGAACTGTTGGGGAGAATGTATATTGGTGCAGCCATTATAAAAAAAACAGTATGGAGGTTCCTCAAAATTTTTAAAAAATAGAACTACCATATAACCCAGCTGTCACTCTTCTGGGTATATATGAAGAAAATGAAATCACCATTTTGTACAGATATTTGTACTTCCATGTTCATTGCAGCATTATTCACAATAGGCAAGATATGGAAACAGCCTAAGTGACCATCAACAGATGAATGGATAAAGAAGGTGTTGTATATATATATATATATATATATATATATATATATACACACAATGAATTATTATTTAGTCATGAGAAAGAAGGAAATCTTGCCATGGATAGCAGAACTCGTAACAACAGAGAGTAGAATGTTGGTTACCAGGCCTGGGGGGTGGGGGAATTGGGGAGATATTGGTCAAAGGGCACAAACTTCCAGTTAGAAGTTCTGGGGATCTAATACAACATTGTAAATATAGTTAACAATCCTGTATTATATACTTCACATTGCCAAGAGAGTAGATTGTAAATATTCTCACTGTGAAAAAGAAATGATAATTATGTGACATGATGGAAGTGTTAGGTAATGCTGTGATGGTAATCATATTACAATATATGTGTATGAAACAACACTGTTATGCACCTTAAACTTACACAGTGTTATACATCAGTAAATAATACAATATTATTACACAGTTACAACAAACTACATAATTGTATATCAATAGAGTTAGAAAAAATAGAAGTTGTAATTGAGAAAATTTACAAAATGGTGGGTATAAACAGAATTAGAATAACTGAATAACAATTTTTTTAAGGTAAAGCTGAGGTTAGTTATCATACACCAGCATGACAGTGTACACTTTCTTTGCTGCCCATCATCATTTGAATTTTAAAAATGTGGGCACTCAGAAGAACTATTTTGCAAAACCACTTGTGTTCTATAATGGTATTCATCTTTTTTTGTCTTAGCAAATCCTCTAAAGTTTGTTTCCATTTTTAAAAAATTTATTTATTTTATTTATTTATTTTTGGCCGCATCATGTCTTTGTTGCTGCCCGTGGGCTTTCTCTAGCTGCGGCCAGCGGGGGCTATTCTTCAGTGCGGTGCGTGGGCTTCTCATTGCAGTGGCTTCTCTCGTTGGCGGAGCACGGGCTGTAGAGCGTAGGCTTAGAAGTTGTGGCATGCGGACTCTAGAGCACAGGCTCAGTAGTTGTGGCACACGGGCTTAGTTGCTCCGCGGCATGTGGGATCTTCCCAGACCAGGGCTCGAACCTGTGTCCCCTGCATTGGCAGGCGGATTCTTAACCACTGCACCACCAGGGAAGCCCTCCATTTTTTTTTAAATGAGAAGATTTTAACAAAAGCCTTCAGCAAATGGAGAGCTAAGAGTTCACCTTCTGAAGCTTTTGTTAAATTGCAATTGCTAAAAAACATACTTGAAAACAGGATCATTTTAAAAAGTTTTATTACAAAAGAAAGAGATCAACTGAGCAAATTATGAGCTTACCTGGTGTGTTACATTTAATTTTGAAAATGTATAATTGTGCTTTGGAATATTTCAACTTAGAAATGAATATTTTGATGGGGCTTTAATTTCTAATTTGATAGATTTCTATTCTGTACAGAAGGAAATAAAATTAAGAAGGTCTAGAATATTACAGCAATTACTGTTTCAAATGAATCATGCATAAAGGGAACCAATTTAATGAATTTCGTCATGTAAAATCTCTCTCAAAGAAAAATATTCCATTCTCTCTCTCTCACACACAAGCACACACAAATTAATATTAGCCTCCATTTAGCAGAATTTTCTCTGATCATAGCTAGTATCTTTAGTGAGATTATTCTTTTCAATGAGAAATATCATGGTTTGTAGGAAAAAAGGCAATGAAATTTGTTACCAATTTAAAATTTATTGACCATAATATACTACTTTTAAAAATATTAAAAGCATTTTCATGAAAAAAATTATAACTGATGAAAAACTACTGATGAGATAGTATTATAATACTTCAACAAAATACTGATGAGATAGTTTTATAATAAGAGTTTTTAAGTACATTAAATATAAGAAAATGTACCTATATAAATATAGGATTTGTATATTGTACATGGATACACACTATTTTTTTTTTTCATCTCCTTGCCCAGCCAACCTCTGCCCAAAATGATAGAAGGAGATTGGAGGGCAGGAGTAGAGATGCCAAGGAATTTCTGTTCTGTTCTGGCTATTTTTAATTTATAGAAATAATTTTATTTTAAAAAATTGTTCCTGAATAGAACCATTTTATAAGTTTACCAACACAGTAAAATAAATTTTTGGTAAAAAAAATTTCAAAACTTATTAATTTAACACCTCCTTTCACTCAGAAATGTATCCTAATGTGGAAGATAAATTATATAGTTATTCTACTCATATGATTCAGCTTAAGGAGTTTCATCCCAGAGGGATCATGGTAAATTTTAGTTCAATCAGATAAGCTCCCGCTACAATCTGAGGCAGGCAGACTGGAATAAGACCTCATGGGTTCCATCCCGTCTGTACTATGTGTACAGTCTGGTGGCTTATTTAAATTCTGTGCCTCAGTTTCCTCCTGTATATAGTAGGCTAATAATAGCGCCTGCCTTGTGTTGTAAAGATTGCATTAATTAAAATATGTAAAGACTTCAGTGCCTGGTACATAGTAAGCATTCAATACAATAAATCAGTGATGTTTAAATTAATTGCATGGACACATGCAAATAAAACCATAACTAGTTAAAGCCATCTAGCAGCTGCATAGCATTTCAACACCACTTATTTCTGATGTTTTAATTGTCATCTAAAACCCCTCAAATAGCTATGAATCCTCGCCAGTGAGGAAAAATAAGAGAATAAAAGGATACATATTTGTTTTTATAGCCAAAGTTATATAAATAACAGAAAAGGCTTTTTCAAATACACTAATAGTGACCCTATGCCCAAAGCCCAAACTAAACACACAATCCCCATGCACCCATTCTTCACCCCTGAAATCCTACACATGCTTGTAATTCAAGAAAATCTTCCATCAAGTCACCCACAAAATTAAACTAATAGAAAACATGAGGAGATTTTATTTGAGGTCTGAATATACAAACTTCAGAGCATCATGATATCCATAAGTGATTCTTAGTAAGGAAACATTCATTAATCTTGGCTGCCAGGTAAATCACTGCATATTGTCCTTTTTCTCTTTTTGGCAGGCTTGTTTTCAAACATGTTTTCTTATGAGCAGTATGAAGGCTAAATATATATTTAAAGCACTTTGTTTAATGAATATATTGGCAATTATCAATTTTCAAAACATTGCCAATCAAATAGGAAGTTAGTGTCTGCTACGTCAAAGAACTGACGTTAGAATGTTGAGCTTAAAAAGCTGGATAATTTTTAAATGCCATTTTCAATAGGCAGCATTAAGAGCAGTGGAATAATATAAGGAGTTGGTGCCTGTGTACTTGAAGTATAAAATGTTACTATTTTATATGTAGTATCATTTTCAGGTGGTTCAGTTGTATCAAATGCAGAGTCTTTTTTGATGTATTTATTTCTCTAAAAATATGAAATATATAAATGCACTCAGTGAAGAAAGGAGAGCATACGTTTCTACCTAAAACGTCTATGAGTTCATTACTGTGTAATGAAACCATGAGAAATCACTGCTAATTCCTCAAATTTTAGGATTTAGTAATTTTACTTTATTTAGGAAAAAAGTAGCTGTTTCTTCCTGAGTAGTAAACAGCTGGAGAACAGGATAACTTCAAAGTTTGGAAGAGCCCTGAGGCAACCAAGAACAAACCAGAAGTTGGCCCATTATGGAGACTGCCAAGTTCTAGACTTAGAAAATTTTCTACTTGTTATTGATGTTTGTCCTCAGGGTTATTTTTTTTCCCTCCACCGATTTTGCTTGGTTTTCATTTATGATTACAAAACAAAACGTGACTATGTGGTAAAGCATTAGACAAGGGCAATTTTAATTATTTTTAGAAGGGTACAATTAAATTTGGGTACCAGACAAGGTATGTATAATAAAAGACAGCACACAAAAAAATTTTTAGAACCTTAACAAAGAAACAAATGCAAATGGTTATGTAGATATATCATTCAAACATATTTATACTCAGAAAGTTGTGTTCTTCAAGGAAGTGAACTAACAGCACCAAATGCTGGTGAGAATGTGGAGCAATAGGGACTCATTCATTGCTGGCGGTAATGCAAAATGGTACAGCCATGTTGGAAGGCAGTTTGTCAATTTCTTACAACACTAAAAATACTATTACCATATGATCCAGCAACTGTGAGCTCTTGTGAGCTCTTGATATTTACCCAAAGCAATTGGAAAACTTATGTCTGTACAAAAATCTGCACACCGATGTTCACAGAAGGTTTATCCATAATTGCCAAAACTTGGAAGCAACCAACATGTCCTTCAGTAGGTGAATGGATAAATAAACGCTGGTACATCCAGACAATGGAATATTATTAAACGCTAAAAAGAAATGTGCTTCAAGCCATGAAAAGACATAGAGGAACCTTAAATGCATATTACCAAGTGAAAGAAGCCAATCTAAAAAGCTTAAATACTATATGATTCCAACTATATGACATTCTGAAAAAGGCAAAACTACGGACACAGTAAAAATATCAGTGGTTTTGAAGGGTTGGGGTGGGAGGGGAGAAATGAATAGGCAGAGCACAGAGGATTTTTTTTTAGGGCAGTGAAAATACTCTGTATGATATCATAATGATGGTTACATGTCATTACACATTTCTCCAAACCAACAGAATGTGCAACACTAACAGTGAACCATGATACAAACTATGGACTTTGGGTGGTTATGAGGTGTCAGCATAGGTTTATCAGTTGTAACAAAGGTACCACTCTGGGGGGCAATGTTGATAATTGGGGAGACTATGCATGTGTGGGGGAAATTTCTGTACTTTCCCTTCAATTTTGCTGTGAACCTAAAGCTGCTTTAGAAACATAAAGTCTTAATTTAAAAAATCATATCAGTTCAACCTAAGTGAAATGGATAAGAATATCAATGTACAATAACTAAAGAATATAGTAATGAAGGTAGATTTTATGTCAATATTGTGAATTTTATGTCTGGATATCAGATTATCAGGTATTGTGTCTTCCTATCAAGCACCCATGGATTATTAAAAACAACAAAACAACAGCAAAAGCCATATATTGTCCACAATGAAAGTATCAATAAGTTCCATAGAATAGAAATGATAAAAATCTTTTTCTAATCACAATGAAATAAAGCTAGAAATTAATAAAAACTTTGTAAATGACTATGTAAATGGAAATATGAATGATCACTTTGGTTAAAAAGGAAATTCATAAAAATTCTATTTTTTAAAAAAAGTTGATATTAAATGAAAACACCATACTTAGAGGACAAACCCCCATCTTCATTCTGTGTGAAATCTCCGCCTCCTTGTGAGTAGGTGGGATCTATGACTTGCTTTTAACCAATAGAATATGGCAAAGGTGACGAAATGCCCCTCTCCTAGTTAGGCTAGACCCTATAACAAATGTGATGGGTTACTACTCTAATTAAGTTTTATGTTACATTACTATACAATGCTCTATCTTAGCCTACTGGAAAGAGACTTTCATCCCTTGTTGGCTTGAAAACAGAGGTTGCTGTGCTATTGGAGACTGCCACATGGCAAGAAACAAACAAACTACAAGCAGCCCCTTAGAGCAGAGAGTGACTCTCAGCTCACAGCCAGTAAGAGAACAGGACCTCAATCCTATAATCTCAAGGCAGTGAATTCTGCTAACTACTTGAGGGAAGAAGGGATGAAATGGAAGGAGGAAGGGAAAGAGGGAGGAAGGAAAAAGAAGAAAGAAGAAAAACTGGTGGGGGACCTCTTTATCTTAGAAGTTAACATATATGCTGAGGCAAAAGGAGAATTAGCAAACTGCCATTATGCAGCAAACTTTGAAGAGATGCTAAAACCAATGATTGAAAAGTTTTGGGGGAACTGGCTATCCCACTCTCAAAGTATCACTCCACAAATTGCTTATTACAAATGGAAAAGGGCACGTTTGTAATGGGGAAATCTGGCCACGTCCCCTTAATCAAGTGATCAAAATTACCATCACTAATACTGAAACAAAGTGACATCATGTATCTCCAGATTTATATTCTGAGAAGGAGAGATTCCTGCCATTTAACCAGAATCTAATCATAAGGAAACACTCAGGACATTCTACAACACAACAGACCTGGACTCTTCAAAACCTCTCAGTGTCATGAAAGACCAGATAAAAATAGAGGGGGGGAAAAAACTTATCTGGATTAAAGGAGACAAAAGGGACATACAGACATGGCAGTTAAAAGCAATTGTGTGATCGTAGATTGAATGATGGATTAATTGAAAAATAAAAACTATTAGAGACATTTTGGGCATCTTCAGGAAATTTAAATTTTAAGCCTATAGGCAATATTATTGCATCAGTATTAATTGTTTGAGTGTGATAATTACATTAGAATGTCCTTGTTCCTAGGAGATTCATGCTGAAGTAGTTAGAAATAAAGTACTGAAGCATGTGCACCTTCTTCTCAAGTGTTTTGGCCCAAAGAAGTGTGTGTGTGTGTGTGTGTGTGTGTGTGTGTGTGTGTGTGTGTGTGTGTGTGTGTGTGTGTGAGTGTGTGTGTACATAATATAAAGAGAAAAGTACTTGTAACAACGTTTAGGTGGAAGGTAAGGTTCATTTGAATATGAACAGAGGAACTATAGTGCCCACTTCAAATTCTTAAACCCCAGTTGTTTTGTTTAATCACGGTTATGAAAGTAATTCATTTTGTTTGATATTTTGGAGGAAATATGGAAAATATAGAAAAAATTAAATTGTCTATAATAACTACCATCCAGAGATAAACATTAGTAATATTTTGTGTAATCCCTTTCACTTTTTCCTATTTAAATATACATCATATATATTGACTTTTCAGAACAAGGATCATAGTTTATGTTTTCTACTTTAACAGATAAGGAACATTTTCCCACGTCCTTTAGTAATATCCAGAGCATATGGTTTTTTAAATTGAAGCATAGTTGATTTATAATATTAGTTTCAGGTATATAAAACGTGTGATTTAAAAAAAAAAAAAACCATGTGATTTTAATGGCTGTATAAAGGTACACGTTTGTTATTGGATGGTACTGTTACAAAATTCCTCCTCCTTGAAGAAATTTGTTCTCTTGATTTCGAGATTCTCAAGCTCTTCTGGTTTTCCTCATAACTCACTCTTTAGTTCTTCTGAATCTTCTCTGTTAGATACTCCTCATATCGCCAAGTTTTTAACATTGGGGTGGCTTAAGATTCAGCTTAGACTTCTAGCTTTGCTTCTCCGTTTACCCTCACTCTCTGAGAGATCTCACTTAGGCTCATGATTTTAAATAGCATCTCCGTGCTCTTGTCTAAATGTGTATCTTTAGGCCGGGCCTTTCCTCCGAATGCCGGAGTCTTGCATCCAACTGTCTATTTCACTTGGATACATCAAATTTATGCCAAATTCAAATTTCCTACCTCCCCCCCCACCACCTTCTTCTCCGATAGTCTTGTGCATCTCATTTAATGGCAGTTATATTCTTCTAATGTTCAGGACAAAAGCATTAGAGTCATTTAGACTCCTCTCTGTCTCTATCCTATATCCATATCCAAGCTGCACATTCTGTTAACTGCTCCTTCTAAGTATATCCAGGATCTGTGTCCCTTTCTTACCAACCTCTCTGCTTAACACCTTGGTCTGGAAAACCAACAGTTCTGGCCTGGATCATTGAATTTCCATATGACTAGTATTTCTTATGTCCCTACCTTCTATTCAAAATATAAAAGCCACAGTAAATTTGTGAAATCATATGTGAGATCATGTCACTCCTCTATTCAGATCTCTCCAATAGATTCTGTCTTATTATAAAGCCAGAGTCATTACAATGTCTTGAAAAAGTCCTCCTGATCTAGCTCCCTCTATTTCTCTGACCTCACTTAATTCTTCTTTCCCCTCCCTTACTGGCCATCTCACTGTTCATCATATACACACTCTCAAAACCTTTGGACCTCCACGCCTGGTATGCTTTCTTCCCAAAGGCACTTGGCAAGCTCTTTGCCTCCCTCCTGTCTTTAATCAAGCATCCCCTTCTTTGTGAGGCCATCCTAATTATCCTGTTAAAGTTTTAACCCTTAACACAGCAATCCCTATCCCTCTTTTCTACATTTTTCCCCTTATTTGCCATTTTCATTTTCTATTTTTATTTTTTAATGTTTATTTATTTTATTTTATTTTTGGCTGTGTTGGCTCTTAGTTGCGGCATGCGGGATCCTCCACTGTGGCACTCGGCCTCCAGAGTACATGGGCTCTGTAGTTTGCGGCTCAAGGGCTTTGTTGCCTTGTGGCATGTGGGATCTTAGTTCCCTGACCAGGGATTGAACCCTCATCCCCTGCATTGGAAGGCGGATTCTTAACCACTGGACCACCAGGGAAGTGCCCATCATTTTCTATTTTTAAAATAGATTATAGAAATAGAATTAGTCAAAGGTTATGAATATTTTAAAGTATTTGATCGTGCCAAAATGATTTCTCAAAAAATAGCTCCAATGCCAAGACTTTAAAAGACTTTCAGTTCTAAGATTATCCTAATTATCAATATTAAATAATAACACTTTGAAAAAGCCTTTGTCAATCAGGCAAAAATAAATAATGTTATTTCACTTTTCATGTTTTGATTACTAGTCAGTGTCATTTAATATTTTGATCATAGAGTGAAACTTCCTTCAAGAACCAGGAAATTAGAAAGATAAGCATTTCTGTCCATTTAGGGGAACAGAAAAGAAGTCTGGCCTCTACCTCACATCCTCCACAAAATCTTTTCCAAGTGAGACATATAGAGAATTAATGTTCTGTATAATAAAGCATTGCAGATGCTGCAGCAATCATAATACTTTCCTGTTCAAGGACTTTCATGTACCTGTTGTACTCAGTAGAGTCTAGACCCTCACTCCTGGTGTCCAAGACTCTGGAATCTGTCTGCAAATTATGTTTCTAAATACGTTTCATACCACTTACTTTTATATATCTGCACCTACCAAAAAGCACATCTGTTTACTTTTTTCTATTTGACCCACATTTTCCTGGATTTTGTTCAATTTGTTTCATTTACTATAAATGCTTTTCTTTTCCATATAGTATAATATGATGTATTTCAAGTTGCAACATCACCTCTCTCATTAGGTCTCTTCAAATTCCCAGATGAAAGTGGTCCTTCTCTTCTATGAACACTGAGAGCATTACATCAGAACTTTTCTTATATTTACTTTCTTCTGCCTTATATGTGTGCCTTATGTCATCTCCAACTAGAGGGAAAAAAATTGGAGTGTAGCTACAGCCTCTTTTCATTTTTGACATCTTCCCAAGTGCCTACCATGGTAATATGGTGTCTTACACATAGTAATAAATAGTATTAATTAATTAATTATGTGCGTGTATGTATATGTGTGTGTATATTTATTCATACATTACATATATATATATGGGGAGAGAGAAAGAGAAAAAATTTAAGCCTAGAGATCTTTTTTTTTTTTTTTTTTTCTTTTTGCGGTACACGGGCCTTTCAGTGTTGTGGCCTCTCCCGTTGTGGAGCACAGGCTTCGGACGCACAGGCTCAGCCATGGCTCACGGGCCCAGCCACTGCGCGGCATGTGGGATCTTTCCGGACCGGGGCACGAACCCGTGTCCCCTGCATTGGCTGGCGGACTCTCAACCACTGCGCCACCAGGGAAGCCCTAGCCTAGAGATCTTTTAAGCCTAGAGGATTATGACATGCCTGTGGCATATATTAAACTTTTAAATGCCTGTGTCAGATAACAGAGCATAACGTATGGCCTTAAATTATTTTCTAATTAACAGAAATAGCAAACTTTTAGAATTTTTCTCTAAAACTATCATTTTAATATTAACTTTCATTTTTTATTCTTGAAGAATGATTACATCAAAACTAACTGCAGGTAGTTAAGGTTGTTATAAAAATTCTAGATTTAACCCCATGCAGGTGCTATATATATATTCTCTGTTAGAACTTGCTCAAGGATTAAGAAAATTGTTTTCTGTTGCCTTTGTCCACATTGTTGTCTTGTACTTAACTGTGAATATAGCTTTGTCAGTGGCAATTCCCAGTCCAATGTTTATCTGTGTTTTATATTTTTACATATGGAGCCTGTCCTAAGATATGTGTGTTTCATTCCAAATACACTATATATTTTAATCTACAAAACAAAAATTTTTTTAATTTAGCAATGACTGTGCTAAACACTTGTATAACTTTTACAACTTTGGGAAAAAAAACCACAAATGGCTTCCCATTTATAATCTGGGTTTCAGTTTTCTTTGCTCCATTTGCAATGAAGTCATTGCCAAATTTTTTTGAATTAATTTTATTCATTTTAAAGCACCAGAAGCTTATAAAATAAAATGTCTGTGCTCATCTCCTTTAAAAAATAAAAACACAGTTCAACTTAATCCCTTCGAACTCTGCACTTCCCTCACTTTATCCTCTCCTGATACTGTTTTACACACATTCAGTACATGAAATATTTTACAGAAGGGAGAAAAGAAAATATTTTAAAAGACTTGAATAAATGAATTTCTGGAGTTTTAAGGGTAACTACTTCTCAGCCATTACTGTGAATATTTTTTCATTGAAATCTACTGTAGCAAGTTTAATGAGTTAAAAGAAACATAATGATTATCTTTACTTTAGCTTATTTAACCCTATAAGGTGATTGGTTATTTCTTTGACATTATACTTTCCGGATTAGAAGAAAATTACACAAATATTAAGCTATTAAATATGTAAAAACTTTATATAGCTAAACTTCAAATCCAAAATATGTATTAACAGATATAAAAATGTATAAAAAATTCATTATGTGGGTGAAATCATGTAGTTAAATTCTCTTTTCAAAGCTACATAATGTGACTTGGAATCCCTTACTGAATAAAGAGAACCTTATAGTTAATAAAATGCATCTTCACAGTATAAGTAAGAAAATTAAAAAGAAAAACAGCATACCTTGGTCTTTTTAAAATATTTGAATCTGAAAAGTCTTAAAGTAAAGCACATCAAATGTGCTAGAAATGATTAAGTAAGAGCAAGATGTTTGTGACCAAAATGAATTGATTCCAACGATTACTCTGAAGGGCATAAGAAAAGACAGTGTATGTGTTGAAATGTGTAGGTTTCCATTTTCATCATTCAGTACCACCTGATTGAAGTGAATAAGCACAGGAAAAAATAATTTACCGTCACTTCAAAGAAATATGACTTTAGTGCAAGAGAAGAAATATGGCTGACATATTAAGAGTAGTTATTATGAAAAACAATATTGGTCAAATTGCAGTTTGCACATAATTCAGCCAACTTCCTTCTTTCATCATAAGATTTACATTCTTTAAAATTGCAGCTTTACAGAATGATGAAGTCTTTCCATTATTCATCTTTGCCACTGTCTCAGAATTAAAAGGCTGTTGGTGGCAAAAAGCCAGTTAATCATATTTATGGTGACAACCATGACTGTTACAAAACAGATAGTCTTAGAAAGCATGCCCTTTTCTTTACATCAAAACCTGTTGAACGTGCTCTTCCATCCCTTGAGGATTTGAAGATAGATTATTGTCCTTTCAGGAGAAGAATAAAGAGTTAGTACAAATCTAACAGTAGCCATTGTTGATGGTAGAAATCGACCAAAGTTGGAATTTTGTGTTCTGTTTGTTTTTTCAGTTATTTTGTTTTATTTTATTTTTTTTTGGCGGTACGCGGGCCTCTCACTGTTGTGGTCTCTCCCGTTGCGGAGCACAGGCTCCGGACGCACAGGCTCAGCCATGACTCACGGGCCCAGCCGCTCCGCGGCATGTGGGATCTTCCCGGACCGGGGCATGAACCCGTGTCCCCTGCATCGGCAGGTGGACTCTCAACCACTGCACCACCAGGGAAGCCCCCAGTTATTCTTTTTGTTGCCTATTTCATCATTTGAAAAATGTGGATATAATCCATTCTCTAGTAATTCATCATTCAATCATATTCTAAAGTTCTGGATTGTTCCCTGTGTGCTTAGTAGAACAAGAAATTTGAATGAAGACAAAATCTGGACAAATGCTGAGTTTTTTCATTAACTAATGTTTGAAACTAATTATAGTCAAGAGATAAGAACTTAAATGATATCATCCAACTGACATTCATTAAAACCTTCAGAAATCCACATGGCATGGTGTAATTGTCAATGTTTTTAAGGAACATTTAGTTGTTCAAGCTTTAAAGAGACTTGTCTTTTTATTTTAAACAGATTAGAAATAGGTGAGAGAAATTAAGAGGTACCAACTTTCAGTTGCAAAATAAATGAGTCATGGGTATGAAGTGTACACTGTGGGAAATATAGCCAATAATTATGTCATATCTTTGTAACTAGACTTAGTATGGTGATCATTTTGAAATGTATAGAAATATGGAATACTGTGTTATATATCAGGAACTAACACAGCGTTGTAGGTCAATTATACTTCAAAAACAAGCAAAAGAACAAACTCATAGAATAAGAGATCAGATTTGTTGGTACCAGAAGCAGAGGGTTGGGGGGAGGGATTGGATGAAGGTAGTCAAAAGGTACAAACTTCCAATAATAAGATAAGTAAGTACTAGAGAATGTACAATACGATAAATATAGTTAACACTGCTAAACGTTATACATGAAAGTTGTCAAGAGAGTAAATCCTACCAGTTCTTATCACAAGGAATTTTTTTTAAATTTCATTAATTTTTTAGTCTATATGAGATGATGGATATTCACTAAACTTATTGTGACAATCGTTTCATGCTGTATGTAGTTAAATCTTTGTGCTGTATACCTTAAAACATACATAGCACTGTATCTCAGTAAAACTGGAAGAACTAAAGAAATAGGTTTTATCAGCTGTACAATTCTTATTTTTCAGTCAAATATAATTTCTACTTAGTGAATTTAGAGTAAATCTTTTAGAACTCAGCCATTGCCTTTTAATTTAGAAATTAAAAACCTTTAGAGTTGATTCAGTGCAGGGACTCTTTGCTTCTTTCATGCCCATATCCTTTGGTATGTGAAGAAGCCTATGGCTCAATACCCACAAAATAAAATTCAGAGGCTTATAAAGAAAACTGATTATACTAAAATAGTTATTAAAAAAATTTTTTAAACAATGTTGCAATATAGTAATATACTGGCTTATTTATTAATACATTAAATAATAAGATCTAGCAACAGATCTAATGGTTGTGGTGAATTCAAAGTGACCATGAAGAAAATTATATTTCAATTTATCTGTAACAACTATATTATGATATGAAAATATCTGTGATTCCCATAAGTAGCAAAGTTATACATAGTGCTACAACTAATATATATTTTTTGCCTACATCCATAATTGAGGAAAACATTAAATTTCATTTAGGTAGTAGTCCACAGACTACTACTAAGCCCACAGACTCTCTAAAATCTATTCATGGACCCCTTGGGGGTCCTTGGGCCTCAGGTGAAGGATTGTTGTCCTATATGATCTTCCCATTATCCTTATGAGGAAACTGAAGCCCTTCAGGGATTTGCCACAATTTGTACAGCCAGGTAGTAAGAGAAGAGCTAGAACCCTCCATCTCCAGTTGGCTTTTCCTGTTCTCCTTTCAGAACATCAGAAGGTGTTCACATAAACCTCTGCATGAAGTGTTATAGAGTTTTATTTAATTCTGTTTTAAACCATATGTAATATGTAAAAAATAGTAATATATATGTAAAAAATAGTATGTAAAATATGTATAAAAGAGTAATTTATGAAAGCAAACCATTTTACAAATGGTTTCAGGGGACTTTGGGAAAAGAAATTTTAGCACAGTCACTTTCTTCCTTAGCACTCATGGTGGGAAATCTAATGAGCTGCTTAGGTTCACAGTGAAGATTAGCAACACAAATCCTTTCTAGCACTAAGCATTCCTATTGCTGTTTCTTGTGGTTGGTGATTCTTTCTGCATAGGGCACTGCATCCATTTTTGCCATAATGAGGAATGTAAAACAACCAGGACATCCATCCCTGTGTTCTTGTTGACATCAAGAACTGTTATTCAATATACCTTGGCTAGATGAAATTCCCAACCACAAATGGATGAACATACATTCCTTGCAGAAGCCACAGGGACTAAGAAAGTGAAATCTAGAGAGTAGATGGACTTTATCAGATGCCATATTTGCCAGTGCATTCAGAATCCAGGTTGATCAGTGAAGGAAAACAGACATTGTTAGTTTTAAAATTTCTGGAATAGATTTGCAATTTACAGCCATTGCTAAAAGAAAAATGTCTTCAGAAATTAAAAGAAAGTTGAGAGGATAATTTTTAAAAGTTAAGGAATGCAATAAAGGGAACTAGTGAGACTAAGAGATGCTGCCATGACGTGATCTGTCAAAAAAGATTGGATTAAATTTTCAGAAAGCTGCACAAATAAAGATATAAAGCAAGTAGAACATGTTATATTTCTGACTGGTTTGCCCAAATTATGCTTCTATAGAGAAAAGGACTATATAATTTCTATATATTTGTATTATCCATCATATCTGTTTGCAGCAAATTGCTTGGTGAAATGGAAAACCTCAGAATTCTGAGCTAAAAGAGACCTCAGAAATCATCTAATCCAACCTACTCCTTTATAGAAGGTGAAAAAAAAACTCTAAGTGTTTGAAGTACCCTTTGCTCAGAGTATTATAAAAATATTTTATTAATGTTAAATTATTAGACCAACTGAGGAAGATTTCTCACCATATACTAGAAAATACATCTGATTAATTTTAGAGATGTTATTTAATATTACATTCTGGTGCTATCCACTTGGTATATGTTAACTTTCAGAACAACTCTTTGAATTAGGTAATATTAATGTCATTTTCAGACAAGAAAACGAATGTGTGGGAAGGCTACTCAACTAACCAAAGATTAAAAAAAAAGGTGGCAATTGACAGAGCCAGGTTTCAGACCAACTCTGTGCACCTTGAAAGCCCACTGTCTTGAAGGAAAAAGAGGAGGTGGGGGGAAAACCATAAAGACAGGATGTAAAAACAATAAACACAGTAAAAACAGAAAACATGATGAAGGAATGAATATGAACAAGGGTTCAATGCTGTCGTTAGGCAACTCTAACAAGTTGCATTAGATTCCAATATGCTACATGAAAAGGATTTAATGTAGGTATGTAGATATTTGACTAACCCATCTCTGCAGTCCACAGGAGGAGCAAACTAGTGCCTTGAGTTGTGGGAGGAAATGGGGAGAGAAGAGTGAAGGTCTTGATGCAGATCTCACCAAATTTTCTTTAGTGATTCAGAGGTCAATCTTACCTTTCTTGTTTTTGTTCCATATATGGGTTCCTTTACCTATATAATGAAATATTTATACTTTATTTAAAGAACTATTATTTGGTAAGATGCTGAACTAGAAGAACTTCTGCAGGAAGTTACACAATTGAAATTCTTATGACCTATTTTATCAGATGTATAAAAATAAGTTTAAAGTTATTTTTAATTTACCCATAGGTTTTTGTGTTACATGAAATTCTATGGTTACTGATAGGGTTAAAATTACCTTTGACTATGTAGCTAATTAAAAAATAATCCACCAGGTAAAATCTTCATTTCCAAATTGTGTGTAGTTTACCTAACATCTTTTGAAACTACTCATAATCAACTCTGCCTGAGTCACTCTTAGTTGATAAACACTTTTGGAGCTGGAAATATTTATGAGTAATAGTATTTTTTATATTAAGACCAATTCACTTTTTCTCTTGAGAGACTGGATTAGAGAAAAGGGAATAATGTCTGTTCTCTACTTGGCAAGACATAGTTTCAGTTCCTCTAAGTGTCCTGTATTAGAACTTCATTAATCAACATGAACCACATGAGAAATTCTTGCTCAAGTATGGCAAGTGTCAAGATTTTAAAATACATTCTGTGTGTCATAGCCAAAAATGTAATCATGGTCAAGATTTAGATATCAACACACTACATGATAGGTCAGTTGCCAAATCATAAAGTATAGCGTACGTAAAAGAGAGTATTCTGGCCATTTCTGTGATGATTCAAATATGATTAACAGAGACACTTAGTCTAAATGAATGGCTGATTAACTGTTATACCCCCTTAATAAAATTATGAGACCTTTGAAGTTTAGCATCACTATAATGCTTTGTCAGGCTCAGTGAGACAAAAGTTCTATGTTTGCATTTCTCCCTTAGTCACTGTTGGTTACCTATACTGCAGAGGTTCCAAGCTATCTTCTTTGCTTATGGAGCATAGATTTTGGTCATGAATTTAGGGGTCATATATTTCAGGAGAAATTGGATACCTGCATAACTCCAGGCTGGAAATCAAGATTAGTTTTAGTGAATCATAGTACTAATCCCTTTCCTCTTGCCAGTGATTGGTTCAGTTATCAGCATGTGACTCAATTCTTGCCAATAAGCTTTGAAGGGGATTCTATTGAATCTCTTTTGGGAAAGGAAACAGTCTAAATATTATATGAAGAAAACCACTTCTTCCTGACTCTGGAATCCACTCTGTGAGGTGCTTGACATTGGTCTAGATATCTTGGCACCATGAAGGACAAGCTTGAGGTCAATATTCAAGACACTGAGGGTATTAGAGCTAAATATGACCCTTGGTCATTTTATATGCTAAATGTAGTACTTTGAAGTAACTCTGTACTCTAATTCTGATATGTGAGTTAAGTGTATATTATTAATGTCAACCTTCAGAGTTAATATAGTTAATATTATTGCAAGTGGAGACATTCTAACTGAAACATTCATCTCTCACTACTCTTGGGCTCCCAAGAGTACAGCATAAGAAGTTCTCTAGTCATTGTCACATTTTTTATTCCTGACTTGGGTTTCTGTCTCAGAATTCACGCTGCCTTTCCTACCTGTGCTGGACCTCCTAGACTAAAACATGCAAGTCCATTTCATTGCTCTTCGTGGATCATTTCTTATTCGACCCTGGTTCTTCAAGCATTGATAATCTGATTAATTCTTTCATGGAATTATATATTGAGTACCCACTCAGTGACAAGCCTTGAAGTAGGTAAGGTGATGGAGATAGAAAGTGAATATGACGCAACCTCCATCCTGAAGGACTCATACTCTAGTGCAGAGACAAATGGATGGTCCATATGAACAATATGTCATAGAGAGATACACCGGGTTGTGTATAAGTGCTGTGTATACAGCGGATAGGAACTTCAGAGTTGATGGGTGTGGGAAATTCAGGAAAGGCCTTCTAGCTAATACCAACCAGGTCAAAAGCCCATTAAAGGTACTGCGTTGGCCGAAAAGTTCGTTAGGGTTTTCCCAATGTTATGGAAAAACCTGAACAAACTTTTTGGCCAACACAGTACATCAGTAAGGCAAGCCAAGCACTGAACCCCTCTTTGTTCTTTGCCTCATCTCTAAATTGCTCTAGAATCAAATGTGCTTACAAACTGAAAGTACCCATTAACAACAACACAAATCATTCTTGCTCAAACAAGAAAATCAGAGACATTTAGAAGAAAACTGGAAGAGGATTAAAATCGTTTTACCTAAAAAGGCTCTCCAGAATTCTTCCACTATGAACACCTTGCTTCGTATATTTGTCTTATTCCTTACTCTTTTCTCCTTCGCTCTTTTCAATGTGTGGTCTTTATACACACTAGGAACTTCACTGAAGGGTGTGGAGTGGAATGTCAGATCCGCAGCATGGCTTGCTTTGCCAAGCGTTGTCATGGAGTTCCATCTGCCTTTAGAACTGTTATCTTTGAGATCAATTACACTATCCCTTTTATTTTGCAGATCATGGAAATAAAGCCAAAAACATTAAGTAACTTCCCCATACTCACATAATTGGTAAGAGGCAACTGCCATCAAGCCCACTGGTTTTTCCATTATGTCATTCTGTTACTTAACTATTGTTTTCTGAGAATAGGACATCTGTGACTCCACTTGAAATATTGAGCAATAATCATTGAATAATTGTTTATTATTTAACCAATTTTAAGACAACAGTTATATAAAACCCACTCATGTAGACTGTAACATCTCAGTAATTGAACAGCACTTCTCTTGAACAGGCTGAAAAAAATCATCCAATTAGTGTTCTGCATTCAAAGAAAAGCTATTCCTTTCAGTCGCTTCCCACAGTATCTTCTCCACGTTTTCGTTTTTTTCATTCTACTACATCAATTTTGACAGAGAGATAAAAACTATAGAAACTGACTCTGTAAACTGGTGCTAAAGTTCACCAATCATGCGCTATTGGAAAAGTAATTTAAGCCTTAGTTTCCTCATCCATGAAATGAAAATTATGATTTTCCCTTAAAAGTAATCCTTTGAAAGGCTTTTATGAGGATTAAATGAGATAACACATGTAGTGCTTAATACAGCATGCTCTCAAAGAATAAACTAAAAGAAGGTAGATGTTGTCTTACTAATGATTACTTCCAATTTAAATCAACAGAGATGGGAGGTGGGAGCCATAAAAATTGTTTTTCAAGTTACTTTTGCCAGAGCTCTTCATTAAAAGTATTCAGTTTTGTCTGTATTTGTTGATCATGATTTAGCAAAATAAATAGTAAATATCAAACATCTCTCACTATTTTCCGATTTCTTGTGGCACTTACTACTCTCTGCCTTGGGTTTTGGGATTGTTGTTTTTTTTTTCACATTATAGACCATGAGTACCTTCTGAGCGTAGCCTTTGAGTTATTTATCATACTTCTCACACTTATAATAGGTCCTCAGTATATTCCTAACGATAATGAATCTAATTGTTTACATGAGCTTACTGACTCTTTCTACCCTAGAACATGCTCAGGTTTTAGAACTTCCTAATAAGGAAAATACATACTTAAATGTAACAGGAAATATTAACTTGATAAAGATTTGATTAACTTCCAAATTATATGTGAAGGCAAGCTGTATACTCTTCAAAATTCCCATATTTCAAGGAGTTTGCTCCTGATATGCCTTCACTTCAGACTACAAAGTTTGAATGGTGAGAAGTACTATAAGGGGTTATATTAGCGAATTGTTTCTTTATAAAGAACAGAAAGCCATCAAATCCAAGAAAAATAGTTTAAAGATACAGGAGAACCCAGATTCTGGGGCTTGGAAAGTCATTAGATCCTAATCTCTTCATCCCTTTGTCTCTGAAGCTGAAGATTTTTCATCTCTACCTCTTTCTGTATTTTTACTCTATTTTCATTCTTGCTTCCTGTTTGTTTGTTTGTTTTTTTTTAAAGATTCTTACTGTTCATCCTCCACAATTTTGGTTTCCAAGTTGATTTGGCTTAGTAAATCACCTAATCTTTATTTCTTAGTTCAAATATTTGAGAGAGAAAATCTTAGTGTCTCAAATTAGCCTACAAAGAGTTCCTCTTCGTTATTCATTCCTTAATCAATTTAGCTGGAAAGAAAGAGTATCACATAGTACCAACTAGACAACCAGGGCTCTAGACAAAAGAGTGGATACTTAGAGAGGAAAAGCGTGGGCAAAGAGGTAGTATTTTTTTAAAAAATTTTATTGAAATATAGTTGATTTACAATGTTATGTTAGTTTCAGGTACACAACAAAGTGATTCAATTACACATATATACATAAATATATATATATTCTTTTTTTACATTCTCTTCCATTGTAGGTTATTACAAGATAGTGAGTAGAGTTCCCTGTACTATAGAGTAGGTCCTTGTTGGTTACCTATTTCATATATACTAGTGTGTATATATTTTAATCCCAAACTCCTAATTTACCCCTCTCCCACTCCCCTTCGGTAACCATAAGTTTGTTTTCTATGTCTGTGAGTCAGTTTCTGTTTTGTAAATAAGTTCATTTGTACCATTTTTTAAGATTCCATATATAAGCAGTATCATATGATATTTGTCCTTCTCTGTCCAGCTCACTTCACTTAGTATGGTAATCTCTAGGTCTATCCATGTTGCAGCAAATGGCATTATTTCATTCTTTTTATGGCTGCATAATATTCCGTTGTATATATGTACCACGTCTTCTTTATCCGTTCATCTGTCAAAGGACACTTAGGTTGCTTCCATGTCTTGGCTATTAATATGATAATCTCTAGGTCCATCCATGTTGCAGCAAGTGGCATTATTTCATTCTTTTTTATGGCTGTGTAATATTCCATTTTATATATGTACCACATCTTCTTTATCCACTCATCTGTCAAAGGACACTTAGGTTGCTTCCGTGTCTTCGCTATTGTAAATACTGCTGCTGTGAACATTGGGGTGCATGTATCTTTTGAATTATATTTTTCTCTTGATATATGCCCAGGAGTAGGATTGCAGGATTATATGGTAGCTCTATTTTTCGTTTTTTAAGGAACCTCCATACTGTTCTCCATAGTGGCTGTACCAATTTACATTGCTACCAAAAGTGTAGCAGGGTCTTTGTCTCCACACCCTCTCCAGCATTTACTGTTTGTACACTTTTTGCTGATGGCCATTCTAACCAGAGCGAGGTGATACCTCATTGTAGTTTTGATTTGCATTTCAAAGAGGTAGTATGTAAGAGTGATAAAAGCACTGGAATTCCCTATGATTGTGGGTTTGATAACTAAAAAAGCATCGAGATCCACAATAGAATCATGTGTGAGATACATTTGATTATATTTTATATGGTCAGAGAGCGTAGTTCTGCCATGGTTGGAGTTCACAACAAAGGACAACATTCTTCATCTTTCACAGGACCCCACCGATAGTAGAGGATCTGCAAATGCAATGACACTAATGTTGTTCTAGTCTGGCTGTTTCACTTAGGGATATTATACTTGTCCAGTTGCTCAGTATGAGTGTGAGTGGAGTTTCTTTCTTCCAGATAGGCTTGAGTAGAACATTAGACATGTTTGTGGATCCTGGTTCGAATCAAGAGAATTAGATGAGAGGGTATGTATAAGGAAGTGAAGAAATCTGTAACTACTCTAGCAAGATGAAATGATAATATGATAAAATGATTGATAATCTACCCCAGTTTTTAAGTACTGACAGCACTTCTCATTCTAGAAATGTTCCTTGCTTTCTGAGTTGTGTCATATAAGCATTGTACATGACACTGTTCAGGATTACCATCAGTCCAGTCCAGGGTCTATTTCTCCCAGTCTAGCAAAAGAGAGATGAAATGTATATATCTATTTTGAAACATCTTTGTCACTTCTACAAATATTTGCTGATGTTCAAAGGTATCACTTTCTATAAAACTTACCATAGAAATATTTCTGAAAATAGAATTATCACATTGAGATGAGACTCCCTTCACTGAACTATAGGGACAAACTTCCATGACCAACAAATGATATCAAGTTTCCAATACCAGGTCATCAAAAAAAAAAAAAAAAAAAAAAAACCAACTCAGATAAAAGAGTGGTATAAAATTTACTTTTTATTTTAAACAATGAGAAAATAGAAATACAAACTAACAAGAGAAAATTCTTTAAGAAAATCAGTTACTTTAACATATGTTATTTGAAGGAAAAAGGCAATATGTTTATCTATAGGCACTATCAGGAACTCCCACTCAAGGTTCATGTGTAAGATTGAAAGTTGGTCAATTTAGATTAATTGCTAATCATATCAGTGAATTTGGGAATGTTTTGATAAATATTCCTCAGATCTTTTAGACTTTAGACATTTCAGTGTCAATGCAGTGGTAACAATGGAAACTATTCCATTATTTTTTTTTCTTTACATTGTAAGTTTGACAAAATACACAGGAATAGGTTAAGGACTATATTTTGTGAAGTTAATTCTTCATAAATGTCATTTTAAAAAGCATGGTCAAACCACAGACATTCATGAATTCATTTAAAGTGTGAGGTTTCATCAGCCGCGGCACTGTATGTCCAGTTGGCAGTTAAGTAACATGGGTTGGCCAAGAAAACATTTTCTTTCCCTCTATAATCATTATTCATTTTATAAAAACTTTTAAAAATTTAGTTTTAATGCCATAAAACCATTGCAGTTTAGAGTTTCCAGAAATTCTGTATTTTCAGTGACTGTGTAGACATTTATATAACAATGAAATTTTCCAGGATGATTCCATCCTTTAATGCTTTCCGGTTATTTCTGGTGAAGCCATTAATTGGGAGTCTTCCTTGAGAATCATTGCATAAGATGAAGAAAAGTAAATTTAAAACATTCCTTACCTCAAATTCTGACTAAGAGAAACTCAATAAATGTAGGCTATTAAAGGCAAGAGGGGGTGTTTCATAAGGATGAAGCCATTACTCACTGCAGCTTGGGAACATTGGTGTGTTTGATCTGAAAGGTCTTCTTTTCCATTGTGACCTAACCTTACTGTTGGTCTTTGTTAGGCCCCTGGCATTTCGCACATTGCTTTATGTTCCTTATGAAAGGAGAAGATTCTTGAGAAATCCGTGATAGTTGAAGGATGCATGCTTGTTAAGTAGAAGACAAAGAAGAAAGGTAAATTATCAAGGAAAATACCAGTGAAAGACAAGTAACAGTAAAAAACTTAGAACAGAGAAATTGGGAAAAATTAACTAGAAAGCCTTAGTGATAAATACCCCAATATAAGAATAGAAACAGAAAAGGAACTTACATACACAGCTCAAATCCAGTAACTCAGGTAGGAAACAAGGAGTAACAGGAAAAATGGGTTCACATAAATCTTAAGAGGTTAATATAGGTCTAAGGGAGACCATGCAGAGCAGGCAGGTATAAAAACATGATTGGTTCTCATCAGAGGAGCATTCTCACCTGCCGTCACAATATGATGCCGTATTTGTTCATGAGAATAGCTTCCCAAATGTGTGTACTTGTCCCAGATTTTCAGTATGTGTATTGGCATGGTTTAAGAGATTATGTAAAGTTACGAGTGAGCAATGAAAAAAATGCATCACTGTTTCCATGCTCCCCATTCTAAGAGATCCTTGTACGACATCAACTGTGCCTTCAGTCAAACTAGTATATGCTGAGTGTTAACTATTTGTTAGGCACATTTTTAGGCCCTAACCTAAAAGAAAAGAAAACCAAACAGGAATCTTGCCTTCCTGGGCTTCACAGGCTTAATGCAGGAGCCAAGAAATAAAATGATCACTGAAGCATATCATTTAGAATCATGGTATGTTCAATAAAGGAAGAGTACAAGGAACAAAGAAAGGGTAGAGGCGGGGCTTCTGATCCAGTTTCCAGGGTCAGGGCTTTACTGAGAATGTGTGAGTTTGAATTTGGCAGCCTCTGATTGTGGCTATTTTATCCTGAGATTAGTCTACAGTGAGGGTTTTCCTCATCCCCTAATTTAATATACTGCCAATAGAGGAAAAGACTGGACTAAATGAGTGACAACGCATCTCCGAAATTAACAGAAATAGATGAATCAGTGAGGTCTGAGGAGGAAAAAAGGTGCTGAAAGGGACCAAACAAAAATAAAAACAAAAACTATGGGAAGCATTAGAGGGGAGACAAGACCCAAGGCAGGAGACTTCCCCTCAGATCATAGAAGGGGTTTTTCCAATACTCTAAACCAGTGATTCTCAAGGTATGGTCCCAAACCAGCAGCACCTGCATCACCTGGGAACTTGCTGGAAATATTAATTCCCAGATCCCACTCCAGTCCTACTAAATCAGAAACCCTGGGGGTTGATCCCAGCAATCTGATGTGCCTCTTTTGCACTATTAGTTCTGAATTTCAAAGTATATCTCCTTATGTAGCACACATTTTATGTTAGATTTACAAGTATCACATGAAAGACACTTACATAAAGTCTGTCTGCCTATATTGTTCCAACATGTAATGAATTATTAGCACACATGTGCAGGTTTCTCTAGTTAAATCACATTTCTTAAGAATGAAGTGACTTGGGGACCTTCCCTAAATAGTTTAGTGGCTCTAACCCATGATAGTGGGAGGATCAGAATTTAAATCTAACAGGATATTATTGCTATTATATTAGAGTGAAGAAAAAAATAGAACAAAACATACAAAGAGCCTGGAGGCAATCTATTTTTCTACTTGGGTCAAATATAACTTCGATGAAATTTGTATATAATAATCATCAAGAAGCAAAACTTGCTACCTACTAATAAGACAAATTTCATGCAAAGCTCACTGAACTACAATGGCAGTCCAAATCCTTCAAGTGTGCTTACAGATTTCCAGAGTCAAAGAGCCTAGATTTTCATGTCACAGTTTCCTGGCTGGACTGTCTTAGGGAACGACTCAAACTTTCAGTCATTTTTTTTTGTATCTTCAAAATGGGTATAATATTAGTACCTCCCATGTAAAACTGTTTTGAATGTCAAGTGACATAATGCATGTTAAGTACTTAAACTAGTGCCCAACACTGTGTTCAACAAAAGGGGTTTTATTATTATCTATTAATAATAAATTTAATATTTATATTGAAAATGAAACCCATGGAATTACATAGTGCTAAAATTAGTCCTTAGTAATCTATAAGAGACTTATCTAGCAATATTACCTAAATACCTTTGACATGTGATTCACAGCTCATTTTAAAACTTAGCACATTGATTTGTTACAAGGACTACCATGAATTCACATGGTAATATTATATGAGATGGATTTAAGCAAGCCATTTGGGATAATCCAAGCAAATTACCAACAGCTGATAGAGGATTTCTGCATATGTAGCTGTGTTTGCTCTGGTCTTCCTGCCTTTTGGTAGCAGCAAAATATATTAACTTTATCCTTCTGGTATCCACCTGGCCCTCCACTCCTAGACCTTGAGGTCCAATGATGTCACCCTTTGATCTTTCCTTTTAAATGTCCATCTGCTGCGTGACTTTTCCTTCCAGGCTGAAACACAGACCTGTGAGAAAGAGCAACCCCTCATTTAACATGAAAAGCTGATTATTTCTATTAAATAATGTTTAAAAATAGATATGGTGTAATACTTAGAATAGATTTGGAGTAGATTCACTAGGACTTCAAAAATCTATCTGTTCTCTTTTTTTTTTTTTTAGGCAAATGAGCTAGTTTTTTTATTGAAGTACAGTTGATTTACAATGTTGTGTTAGTTTCTGCTGTACAGCAAAGCAAATCAGTTATTTGTATATATATTCCTTTTCATATTCTTTTCTATTATGTTTTTTTGTTTTTTTTTTTTACATCCTTATTGGAGTATAATTGCTTTACAATGGTGTGTTAGTTACTGCTTTATAACAAAGTGAATCAATTATACATATACATATGTTCCCATATCTCTTGCCTCTTACGTCTCCCTCCCTCCCACACTCCCTATCCCACCACTCCAGGTGGTCACAAAGCACCAAGCTGATCTCCCTGTGCTATGCGGCTGTTTCCCATTTTACGTTTGGTAGTGTATATATGTCCATGCCACTCTCTCGCTTTGTCACATCTTACCCTTCCCCCTCCCCATATCCTCAAGTCCATTCTCTAGTAGGTCAGTGGCTTTATGCCTGTCTTACCCCTAGGTTCTTCATGACATTTTTTTTCTTAAATTCCATATATATGTGTTAGCATATGGTATTTGTTTTTCTCTTTCTGACTTACTTCACTCTGTATGACAGAATCTAGGTCCATCCACCTCATTACAAATAGCTCAATTTCATTTCTTTTTATGACTGAATAATATTCCATTGTATATATGTGCCACATCTTCTTTATCCATTCATCCGATAATGGGCACTGAGGTTGTTTCCATCTCCAGGCTATTGTATATAGAGCTGCAATGAACATTTTGGTACATGACTCTTTTTGAATTATGGTTTTCTCAGGGTATATGCCCAGTAGTGGGATTGCTGGGTCATATGGTAGTTCTATTGGTAGTTTTTTAAGGAACCTCCATACTGTTCTCCATACTTGGCTGTAGCAATTCACATTCCCACCAGCAGTGCAAGAGTGTTCCCTTTTCTCCACACCTTCTCCAGCATTTATTGTTTCTAGATTTTTTGATGATGACCATTCTGACCGATGTGAGATGATATCTCATTGTAGTTTTGATTTGCATTTCTCTGATGATTAATGATGTTAAGCATTCTTTCATGTGTTTGTTGGCAGTCTGTATATATTCTTTGGAGAAATGTCTATTTAGGTCTTCTGCCCATTTTTGGATTGGGTTGTTTGTTTTTTTGTTATTGAGCTGCATGAGCTGCTTATACATTTTGGAGATTAATCCTTTGTCAGTTGCTTCATTTGCAAATATTTTCTCCCATTCTGAGGGTTGTCTTTTGGTCTTGTTTATGCTTTCCTTTGCTGTGCAAAAGCTTTGAAGTTTCATTAGGTCCCATTTGTTTATTTTTGTTTTTATGTCCATTTCTCTAGGAGGTGCGTCAAAAAGGATCTTGCTGTGATTTATGTCATAGAGTGTCCTGCCTATGTTTTCCTCTAAGAGTTTGATAGTTTCTGGCCTTACATTTAAGTCTTTAATCCATTTTGAGCTTATTTTTGTGTATGGTGTTAGGGAGTGATCTAATCTCATATATTTACATGTACCTCTCCAGTTTTCCCAGCACCACTTATTGAAGAGGCTGTCCTTTCTCCACTGTACATTCCTGCCTCTTTTATCAAAGATAAGGTGACCATATGTGCGTTGGTTTATCTCTGGGCTTTCTATCCTGTTCCATTGATCTATCTTTCTGTTTTTATGCCAGTGCCATACTGACTTGATTACTGTAGCTTTGTAGTATAGTCTGAAGTCAGGGAGCCTGATTCCTCCAACTCCATTGTTTGTTCTCAAGACTGCTTTGGCTATTCGGGGTCTTTTGTGTTTCCATGCAAATTGTGAAATTTTTTGTTCTAGTTCTGTGAAAAAATGCCAGTGGTAGTTTGATAGGGATTACATTGAATCTGTACATTGCTTTGGGTAGTAGAGTCATTTTCACAATGTTGATTCTTCCAATCCAAGAACATGGTATATCTCTCCATCTATTTGTATCATCTTTAATTTCTATCATCAGTGTCTTATAATTTTCTGCATACAGGTCTTTTGTCTCCTTAGGTAGGTTTATTCCTCGATATTTTATTCTTTTTGTTGCAGTGGTAAATGAGAGTGTTTTCTTGATTTCACTTTCAGATTTTTCATCATTAGTGTATAGGAATGCCAGAGATTTCTGTGCATTAATTTTGTTTCCTGCTACTTTACCAAATTCATTGATTAGCTCTAGTAGTTTTCTGGTAGCATCTTTAGGATTCTCTATGTACAGTATCATGTCATCTGCAAACAGTGACAGCTTTACTTCTTCTTTTCCAGTTTGGATTCCTTTTATTTCCTTTTCTTCTCTGATTGCTGTGGCTAAAACTTCCAAAACTATGTTGAATAATAGTGGTGAGAGTGGGCAACCTTAGTGGAAATGGTTTCAGTTTTTCACCATTGAGGATGATGTTGGCTGTGGGTTTGTCATATATGGCCTTTATTATGTTGAGGAAAGTTCCCTCTATGCCTACTTTCTGCAGGGTTTTTATCATAAGTGGGTGTTGAATTTTGTCAAAAGCTTTCTCTGCATCTATTGAGATGGTCAATGGTTTTTCTCCTTCTATTTGTTAATATGGTGTATCATGTTGATTGATTTGCGTATATTGACGAATCTTTGCATTCCTGGAATATACCCCACTTGATCATGGTGTATGATCCTTTTAATGTGCTGTTGGATTCTGTTTGCTAGTATTTTGTTGAGGATTTTTGCATCTATGTTCATCAGTGATATTGGCCTGTACTTTTATTTCTTAGTGACATCCTTGTCTAGTTTTGGTATCAAGGTGATGGTGGCCTGGAAGAAATGGACAAATTCTTAGAAATGCACGACCTGCCAAGACTGAATCAGGAAGGAATAGAAAATATGAACAGACCAATCACAAGCACTGAAATTGATACTGTGATTAAAAGTCTTCCAACAAATGAAAGCCCTGCACCAGATGGCTTCACAGGCGAATTCTATCAAACATTTAGAGAAGAGCTATCACCTATCCTTCTCCTACTCTTCCAAAATATAGCAGAGGGAGGAACACTCCCAAACTCATTCTACGAGGTCACCATCACCTTGATATCTTTTCTCTTGCCTGTGGGTGACCCAACGGAAGAATGAAGCGTGGTACCCCTCCATTAGTCACTGCGTACATCTTAAAAATAAAAATAAATTTTAAATGCCACAATTAATTCCCCGTTTTCAATTTTTTTAATGAGGAAAAGAGAAATGACTTTTGGATTTGGAATAAGTGCTGTTATGTAAAATTAGAGTTAGAAGGAAAACTGAAAACATGTGAATGACAAGATGAAAGAGTAATGAGAAAAAAAATTTTTAAGTTGTGGTGCTTTTTGATGGCTCTACTTCTCAATTCAGAAAAAGGGTAAAAGTAGTTTGTGGTAAATATTGCAGGCAGGGTGCATGTATAACTACACACATCTGGCACACAGGTGTCCAAGTGGAATTTGCTGTCACTCCAAGAAACAGTCAGATGTTGTCTTTTTAAATGGAGAATGGTGTGAGGACTAGTGGAATTCAGTGTTAGATGTCAAGCGTACAACATATTCATTCATTTAAGTCAGTGTTGTGGTCAGAATTGCTGTTTGACATCCTTTTGAGTTAATTTTACTCAACAGAAAATGTTTCAGGAACATGAGACAAAAACCAATTTCTTGTTCTCGCTTCAGAATCACATCTTCAGAGCAAACAAATGAAAAGGAGGCTGTTTCTAGATTCCATTGCTAAAAACCTTACTTAACTTTAGTTACAGAGCGATCAGTTGCTCTTTTTGGTTTGAAAGAAATAAAAAGATTATCAGAATGATTATTGATCACTGAGTTATTTTTAAAGCAGACTTCCAAGGACCAGTTCATTTTTGACACAGAAATGGACCATTCTGGACAATGGTTTAAGTGTCTCTGGCTCTTTTAATCCCACTGCTGGCCAACTCCTCACCTCCCTCCTCTCAGGTCTTGTGGTGCCTACTTTTAATTCCTTTCTTAGAGACATCTGCCATTAAACATAGTAAGCCTTATATTCTTAGATCTCTCCAGGGGGAAATATAGTAACAAAAACAATTACAATAACGAACATTTGTAGTCATAAGACTACAACAAATAACTTTGGTAACTTTGCACCTTGAAAATAATCCTTTGATTTTCTTTTCTCCTCATATATATATGTCAGTGTTATGCTTAAATGGTTATGCTTTGGGGTGTAGGATAGAGTCACTTGCTCTTGGTTTTCAAGAAAATCAGTAATGAACATAAAGGTAGCCTCTGATAACAGAATTCTGTTTTACAGAATTTACTCTGTGTTACTGACTGTTGACAGCTTTCAGCACACCATGGATAGGAGCTTGTGCAGTTGGGTTTGAACTAGCTGAAGCTGTTTGCCAAATATGCTTTCTGAACTCCCTTGTCTTTCTCAGGCTCAACCAGGCTGAGGAGACATCTCCATGTGTCTCCCATGTACGGTCTTGCTCTGTGACAGTGACACAGAGACTGTGCTTCCCCTCTGAGAACTGACTCTCAGCCCTCTAAAAATAAACCTCCTCTCTGTGGTTCTGCTAAGGATTACGTCAATCGCCTTCCCTTCCTACAGATAGAAACTGGTTTAGATTCCTAAACCAGAGTGGTGCATGTGTGTACATATGCATGTGTGTGTGTTGAAGGGATATTAGAAATATGCAAACTATGACAAAAAGTTAAGGGGAAACACCCAAAAGTGACTTAAAAAGTGTCCATTATTGAAAATCTGGAAACTACAAAAAAATGTTTATTACTCAAAATAACCACAATTAAATGTTAATGTATATTACTCTGGTGTTTTATTAAAGCAGATGTGTATAGGCATTCATGTATTTTTATATGCCATTAATACTGTCCTTCAAAAGTATTTAATGAATGTGTAAATTCCATCATAATACTGATATATTACTGCAAAATTTTATCAAAATTACACATGTACATAGTTTTAAAAAGCAGCTTCCAATTTCTGCAGAAAAAAAGGGGAGGTAACCAACTCAACATGAATATACTGCTATCTTTTTGATTTCTTGATAAAAATATAATCTACTGACTTACTACAATGGAAAGATAAACACAGTCACACACAGACAAACACAAACATGTATCTACTCTATTCATCCTTTCAATGTAATCACCTCACAATTTTTGGTGTACTTTTTATGACTGTGTAAATATTTTCACCATTACACCATGTGGGATGTTACATTGACATTTCCTATCTTGTTCAAACTTTTGTCATTTCTGCTGATAATCACTGTTTTTTATACTTGATTAATTTCTATGTCCCCATCACTAATTTATCACCAGAATATCTAGCATAATTATAATCTCCGTTTCTTGCTGACGGAAGTGGATATTAATCGCAATAAAACTGAGGTTCCATCCCAACTTTTGTAGGAGCTGTGGCTGAGTTCCTTGGCTTTACAGTGCATCAAGATATTGGAGGTATCATCTGCTGTTTGGAATATCCATCCATCCTTAGCCTTTTGTTCATGGATATTTGCCACATTATCGCTACTCATTCCACCCATACAGGACCTCCTCAGGTTCAGTGTCTCATTCATCTTGCTACTTTGGTTCCACATCTGAGGGACTGAGAACCATCGTTCTGCTTTGATCCACACTTGGGCCTCCAGAATTCTGAGAGGCTGTCTATGTTTTTATTTGTCTGGACATATTTTGCAGCTATACCCCAGTCACAGTTATTTCTGGAAATAATCACATGGTTGTTTGTTCTTCTGTTAAGCTGGTGAATTTTAATGATTAATTTTTAAATGTTAAACCAACCTTGAATTCCTAGAATAAAACCTACTTGGGAATTATGTATCATCTTTTTATGTATTGCTGAATTTGATTTGCTAATATTTTGTTACGGATTTTTGCATCTATGTTCATCAGTGATACTGGCCTGTAGTTTTCTTTCTTTGTGACATCTTTGTCTGGTTTTGGTATCAGGGTGATGGTGGCCTCATAGAAGCAGTCTGGGGGTGTTCCTCCCTCTGCTGCATTTTGGAAGAGTTTGAGAAGGATAGGTGTTAGCTCTTGTCTGAATGTTTGATAGAACTCGCCTGTGAAGCCATCTGGTCCTGGGCTTTTGTTTGTTGGAAGATTTTTAATCACAGTTTCAATTTCAGTGCTTCTGATTGGTCTGTTCATATTTTCTGTTTCTTCCTGATTCAGTCTCAGAAGGTTGTGCATTTCTAAGACTTTTTCCATTTCTTCCAGGTTGTCCATTTTATTTGCATATAGTTGCTTTTAGTAATCTCTCATGATCCTTTGTATTTCTGCAGTGTCAGTTGTTACTTCTCATTTTTCATTTCTAATTCTATTGAATTCAGTCTTCTCCCTTTTTTCTTGATGAGTCTGGCTAATGGTTTATCAATTTTGTTTATCTTCTCAAAGAACCAGCTTTTAGTTTTATTGATCTTTGCTATCGTTTCCTTGATTTCTTTTTCATTTATTTCTGATCTGACCTTTATGATTTCTTTCCTTCTGCTAACTTTGGGGTTCTTTTGTTCTTCTTTCTCTAATTGCTTTAGGTGTAAGGTTAGGTTGTTTCTTTGAGATGTTTCTTGTTTCTTAAGGTAGGATTTTATTGCTATAAACTTCCCTCTTAGAACTGCTTTTGCTGCATCCCATAGGTTTTGGGTGTTTTCACTGTCGTGTTTTCATTGTCATTTGTTTCTAGGTATTTTTTTATTTCCTCTTTGATTTCTTCAGTGACCTCTTCGTTGTTAAGTAGTGTATTGTTTAGCCTCCATGTATTTGTATTTTTTACAGATATTTTCTTGTAATTGATATCTAGTCTCATAGCATTGTGGTCAGAAAAGATACTTGATATGATTTCAATTTTTAAAAATTTACCAAGGCTTGATTTGTGACCCAAGATATGATCTATCCTGGAGAGTGTTCCAAGAGCACTTGAGAAGAAAGTGTATTCTGTTGTTTTTTGATGGAATGTCCTATAAATATCAGTTAAGTCCATCTTATTTAATGTATCATTTAAAGCTTGTGTTTCCTTATTTATTTTCATTTTGGATGATCTGTCCATTGGTGAAAATGGGGTGCTAAAGCCCCCTACTATGGTTGTGTTGCTGTCAATTTCCCCTTTTATGGCTGTTAGTATTTGCCTTACGTATTGAGGTGCTCCTATGTTGGGTGCGTAAATAATTATAGTTTTTATATCTTCTTCTTGGATTGATCATTATGTAGTGTTCTTCTTTGTTTCTTGTAATAGTTTTTGTTTTAAAGTCTATTTTGTCTGATATGAGAATTGCTACTCCAGCTTTCTTTTGATTTCCATTTGCATGGAATATCTTTTTCCATCCCCTCACTTTCAGTCTGTATGTGTCCCTAGGTCTGAAGTGAATCTCTTGTAGACAGCATATATACGGGTCTTGTTTTTGTATCCATTTAGCCAGTCTATGTCTTTTTGTTGGAGCATTTAATCCATTTACGTTTAAGGTAGTTATTGATATGTGTGTTACTATTATCATTTTCTTAATTGTTTTGGGTTTGTTATTGTAGGACTTTTCCTTCTCTTGTGTTTCCTGCCTAGAGAGGTTCCTTTAGCATTTGTTGTAAAGCTGGTTTGGTGGTGCTTAATTCTCTTAGCTTTTGCTTGTCTGTAAAGGTTTTAATTTCTCCATAGAATCTGAATGAGATCCTTGCTGAGTAGAGTAATCTTGGTTGTAGGTTTTTTCCCTTTATCACTTTAAATATGTCCTGCCACTCCCTTCTGGCTTGGAGAGTTTCTGCTGCTTTCATCTGTCAACCTTATGGGGATTCCCTTATATGTTATTTGTTGTTTTTCCCTTGCTGCTTTTAATATTTTTTCTTTGTATTTAGTTTTTTATAGTTTGATTAATATGTGTGTTGGCGTGTTTCTCCTCGGATTTATCCTGTATTGGACTCTCTGTGCTTCCTGGACTTGCTTAACTATTTCCTTTCCCATATTAGGTACGTTTTCAACTATAATCTCTTCAAATATTTTCTCAGTCTCTTTCTTTTTGTCTTCTTCTGGGACCCCTATAATTTGAATGTTGGTGCATTTAATGTTGTCCCAGAGGTCTCTGAGACTGCCCTCAATTCTTTTCATTTTTTTTCCCTTTATTCTGCTCTGCAGTAGTTATTTCCACTATTTTATCTTCCAGGTCACTTATCCGTTCTTCTGCTTTAGTTATTCTGCTATTGATCCCTTCTAGAGAATTTTTAATTTCATTTATTGTGTTGTTCATCACTGTTTGCTCTTTCTTTCTTCTAGGTCCTTGTTAAATGGTTCTTGTATTTTCTCCATTCTATTTCCAATATTTTGGATCATCTTTACTATCAGAATTCTGAATTCTTTTTCATGTAGACTGCCTATTGCCTCTTCATTTGTTAGGTCTGATGGGTTTTTGCCTTGCTCCTTCATCTGCTGTGTGTTTCTCTGTCCTCTCATTTTGCTTAACCTACTTTTTTGCAGGTCTACTTTTCGCAGGCCTCAGGTTCGTAGTTCCTGTTGTTTTTGGTGTCTGCCCCCTGTGGCTAAGGTTGATTCAGTGGGTTGTGTAGGCTTCCTGGTGGAGGGGACTAGTGCCTGTGTTCTGGTGGATGAGGCTAGATCTGGTGCATCTGGTGGGCATGTTCACATCTGGTGGTGTGTTTTGGGGTGTCTGTGGACTTATTATGATTTTAGGCAGCCTCTCTGCTAATGGGTGGGGTTGTGTTCTTGTCTTGCTTGTTGTTTGGCATAGGGTGTCCAGCACTAGAGCTTGCTGGTCATTGAGTGGAGCTGGGTCTTTGCATTGAGATGGAGATCTCTGGGAGATTTTTGCTGTTCGATATTACGTGGAGCTGGGAGGTCTCTTTTGGATCAGTGTCCTGTACTTGGCTCTCCCACCTCAGAGGCACAGCCCTGACCCCTGGCTGGAGCACCAGGAGCCTGTCATCCACATGGCTCAGAATAAAAGGGAGAAAAAAAAAAGAAAGAAGAAGATAAAATCAAATAAAATAATTAAAATAAAAGGAAAAAATAATTATTAAAAAGAAAATTTGCAAAAGTAAATTTAAAAAAAAGAAAGAAGAGAACCAAACCAAAAAAGAAATCCACCAATGATAACACATGCTAAATCTATACTTAAAAAAAAAAAAAAAACGGAGAGACAGTACCCTAGGACAATGGTACAAGCAAAGCTATACAGACAAAGTCACACACAGAAGCATACACACACACATTCATAAAAAAAGAAAAAGGGGAAAAAAAAATATATATCATTGCTCTCAAAGTCCACCTCCTCAGTTTGGGATGATTCATTGTCTATTCAGGTATTCCACAGATGCAGGGTACATCAAGTTGATTGTGGAGATTTAATCCCCTGCTCCTGAGGCTGCTTGGAGAAATTTCCCTTTCTCTTCTTTGTTCGCACCCCTCCTGGTGTTCAGGTTTCGATTTGGACCCGCCTCTGCGTGTATGTCGCCTGAGGGTGTCTGTTCTTCGCTCAGACAGGACGAGTTAAAGGAACAGCTGCTTCGGGGGCTCTGGCTCACTCAGGCCGAGGGGAGGGAGGGGTACGGATGCGGGGCGAGCCTGCGGCGGCAGAGCCCAGTGTGACATTGCACCAGCCTGAGGTGCGCCGTGCGTTCTCCCGGGGAAGTTGTCCCTGGATCACGGGACCCTGGCAGTGGCAGGCTGCACAGGCTCCCGGTAGGGGAGGTGTGGACAGTGACCTGTGCTTGCACACAGGCTTCTTAGTGGCGGCAGCAGCAGCCTTAGCGTCTCATGACTGTCTCTGTGGTCCACGCTGATAGCGGCAGCTCGCGCCCGTCTCTGGAGCTCCTTTAAGTGGCACTCTTAATCCCCTCTCCTCGCGCACCAGGAAACAAAGGGGCAATAAAAAGTCTCTTGCCTCTTCGGCAGCTCCAGACCTTTTCCTGGACTCCCTCCCGGCTAGCTGTGGTGCACTAGCCCCCTTCAGGCTGTGTTCACGCAGCCAACCCCAGTCCTCTCCCTGCGATCTGACCTCCGAAGCCTGAGCCTCAGCTCCCAACCCCCGCCTTCCCCGGCGGTTGAGCAGACAAGCCTCTAGGTCTGATGAGTGCCTGTCAGCACCGATCCTCTGTGCAGGAATCTCTCCTCTTTGCTCCCCGCACCCCTGTTCCTGCTGTCCTCCAGGGCTCCGAAGCTTCCCCCCTCCGCCACCTGCAGTCTCTGCCCGCGAAGGGGCTTCCTAGTGTGTGGAAACCTTTCCTCCTTCACAGCTCCCTCCCACTGGTGCAGGTCCCATCCCTATCCTTTTGTCTCTGTTTATTCTTTTTTCTTTTACCCTACCCAGGTACGTGGGGAGTTCTTGCCTTTTGGGAGGTCTGAGGTCTTCTGCCAGCGTTCAGTAGGTATTCTGTAGGAGTTATTCCACATGGAGATGTATTTCTGATGTATTTGTGGGGAGGAAGGTGATCTCCATGTCTTACTCTTCCATCATTTGAAGCTCCTACCCACCAGTTGACCTTTTAATGAGAATGTAGTCAATGAAGATGTCTAACTTCATGTGGTGGTCTAAGTTTCAATCCCAACAATGACTTGTCTCCCATTCCCAAATATGGTCATTGAAACTTAAGGCATTAGGTTTGAAATATCCACAGTATATCCTGGTTTCATGCTGTCTTACCATTCTGGTTTCAGCTCACTTTTCATTTTTGGCATCTGTTGATTGTTTATACATGTTGTGATCACAGTTTTGCATTTTAAAAATGTTTTATCTCCAGAATTTCTAGGTCATTGTAGTAGGATGAGCTTTCAAGCTATGAATGTTAAATTGTGTGATTCAACAATTTTTTCAATGTCTACCTGTTTTTCATTTCCTCTGTTACTGAGCTTGAGTTCCATAACCCATCATAATGACCACTCCTTACGTACATCCTCAATTCCTTTGCTCCCTTTCCTCTCCATCACACTGGAGTAGCAAAACCACAGAGCTGCCTGTGCAAATCCCGTCTGCTTCATGAGCATTATATTGTGCTGACTGGATATGCTTTAAATTTATGACAGCAAACTTTAAGTAATTCACCAGGTCTGAGCAATTTTTCTACACTTCCATAGTCAGTTGCCTGTTTCATTCTCCCGGAGGACAAGTCATCAACACACTTAGAACTTGCCTTTTCTTTCACTGAGTAAAAAGATAGCAAAAAAGAGTCACTTCATCCCTCCCAGCACCATATCTTCTGATGTTCCTGCATCCCCTTCCTTCCATTACAGTGGCACAGTGAACTGTGTGTGCTCCTATCTAGTAACAGTCCTTTCACTTCTTCATTGGGTCCCACCCCCCTCACATACTCAAAACCTGCTCCTGCAATCACCTCCTCTCTCCCACAGCATCCATATCCCTTTCTCCCTTTCCCAACAGCATATAAACAAGCTGTAAAAGCTCTCTGCTTAATGTCACTATAGCAACTCTCTAGCAAAGCATTGTAAAATGAAAGTATGGGGGCAGAGGGTATATTCAGATGTGGAGTATGTTCAGAAACAGGTCTGAAAATCTTAAGTAATGTTTGGCTTATCTTTTCTTTTGATTTTGAAATAATTTTAGTTACAGAAAGGAATAATCTTTTCAACAGATGGAGCTGGGCCAATTGGATATCAATTTAAAAAAATCAATTTTTATTTTTATTAAAACGTTGAAATTTTGTAATTGAAGTATAGTTGATTTATAATGTTGAGTATAGTTCCCTGTATATTCTTTTCATATTCTTTTCCATCATGGTTTATAGTTCCCTGTGCTATACAATAGGACCTTGTTGTTTATCCCTTCTATATGTAATAGTTTGCACCTGCTAGTCCCAAACTCTCAATCCATCCCTCCCCTGCCCCCCTCCCCCTTGGCAACCACAAGTCTGTTCTCTATGTCTGTAATTTCGTTTCCGTTTTGTAGATAAGTTCATTTGTGTCATATTTTAGATTCCACGTGTAAATGATATCATATGACATTTGTCTTTCTGAATTACTTTGCTTCGTATGATAATCTGTAGGTCCATCCATGTAGCTGCAAATGCCGTTATTTCGTTCTTTTTTGTGGCTGAGTAATATTGTGTGTGTGTGTGTACATGTGTATACACATATATACACATCTTTTTTATCCATTCATTTATCAATGGACATTTAGGTTGTTTTCATGTCTTGGCTATTGTAAATAGTGCTGCAATGAACATTGGGGTGCATGTATCTTTTTGAATTATAATTTTGTCCAGATATGCCCGGGAGTGGGATTGCTGAATCATACGGCAGCTTTAGTTTTCTGAGGATTCTCCATACTATTCTCCATAGTGGCTGTGCCAATTTACATTCCCACTCACAGTATAAGAGGGTTCCCTTTTCTTTACCCCCTCTCCAGTATTTGTTATTTGTAGACGTTTTAATGATAGCCATTCTGACCCGTGTGGGGTGGTACCTCATTGTAGTTTTGATTTGCATTTCTCTAATAATTAGCAGTGTTGAGCATCTCTTTATTTGTCTGTTGGCTATCTGTATGTCTTCTTTGGAGAAATGTCTATTTAGGTCTTCTGCCCATTTTCTAACTGGGTCATTTGATTTTTTTTTATATTGAGTTGTATGAGTTGTTTGTATGTTTTGGAAATTAAGCCCTTGTTGGTCACATCATTTGCAAATATTTTCTCCTTGTCTGTAGGTTGTCTTTTCATTTTGTTTATGGTTTCCTTTGCAAAAGCTTATAAGTTTGATTAGGTCCCATTTGTTTACTTTTGTTTTTTTTCTATTACTTTGGTGGACTGACCTAAGAAAAACATTGGTACGACTTATGTCAGAGAATGTTTTGCCTATGTTCACTTCTAGGAGCAGAAACAAGTTTTGAAAAGGAACTTTGTCCCTTACCCATTGAGTTTTCTTGTTACCTTCGTTGAAATCAACTGATAATAAATATAGGAATTTATTTTGGACCATCATTTATGTTTCATTGATCTATCTGTCAGTACTATACAGTAAGTCCCCTACATATGAATGAGTTCCATTCCAAGAACACGTTCATAAGTCCAATTTGTTTGTCAGTCCAACAGAGTTAGCCTAGGTACCCAACTAACACAGTTGGCTGTATAGTACTGTACTTTAATAGGTTTGTAATACTTTTCACATATATAATACATAAAAAACTAACAAAAAATAAAGAAAACTTTTCTTAAATAAATTTATTTATATATTTATTTTTGGCTGCATTGGGTATTCGTTGCTGTGCACAGGCTTTCTTTAGTTGCGGCAAGTGGAGGCTACTCTTTGTTGCGGTGCATGGGCTACTCATTGCAGTGGCTTCTCATTGTGGAGCACAGGCTCTAGGCGTGCGGGCTTCAGTAGTTGTTGTACCCGGGCTCAGTAGTTGTGGCATGTGGGCTTAGTTGCTCCGTGGCATGTGGGATGTTCACGGACCAGGGCTCAAACCCGTGTCCCCTGCATTGGCAGGTGGATTCTTAACCTCTATGCCACCAAGGAAGTCCCAAAGAAAACATTTTTAATCTTACCGTACAGCATCTTGAAAAGTCCAGTAATACAATACAACAGCTGGCATACAGGGGCATGTTTGCATCTTTGAAAGTTCGCAACTTGAAGGTTCGTATTTAGGGGACTTACTGTATTGTCATAATTACTATGACTTTATGGTAAGTTTTGAAATCAGGTAGTGTAAGTCTTCCAGCTTTGTTCTTTTTCAAAATTATTTTGGCTCTTCAGGGTCCTTCATATTTCTAGGCATATTAGGATCAGTTTGTCCATTTTGCCAACAACAAAACACACTGCTAGCTTTTTGATAGGAATTGTGTTAAATGTGTATATTAATTTTCATAGAATTGACACCTTGGTAATATTGAGTATTCTAATCATGAATACATATTATTTCTCCATCTATTTAGATCTTGTTTAATTTGTGTCAGCAATGTTTTGTGGTTTTCAGTGTAAAAGTGTTGCACTTCTTTTGTTAAATTTATCCCCAAATTCTTTTTGATGCTATTATAAATGGAATTATTTTCTTAATTTTATTTTTGAATTTTTAATTACTAGAATATAGAAAAATAATAATTTTTTGCATTGATCATGTATCCTGCCACTTGCTAGTAGTTTTTAATGAATTTCTTGGGAGTTTCACTAATAGTATCATGTCATGTGTAAATAAAGTTTTTCTTCTCTCTTTCCAAACCCACATGTCTTTAATTTCATTTTCTTCCCTTTTCTTTTTTCCTTCCTTCCTCCCTCCCTCTCTACCTCCCTCCCTCTCTTCCTCCCTCCCTCCCTCCCTCTGTTCCTTCCTTCTTTTCTTTCTTTTAACTGCACTGCTTTTGTATGAATCCTGGCTTTACCGCATACTAAGAGAGCCTGGGAAACTTACCTTATCTCTTGGAATCTCCATTTTTGCCATCTATAAATGGGATTAATTAATTTTAGTGCCTACCTTAGAGTGTTGTTATGCAGATCAAATGGTTAAACACGATGAAGTGTTAGAACAGTGTGTGGCATGCTGTACATTCTTCATAAATATTACTTTTTATTATCTATAGTCAGTAAGAATCACCTTTCTGATTTATTTTATATGTCCTTGGCCTCAACTCTAAAATCTTCATGATAGCCGTGCTCACCACTCCTCTGATATTACGCTTCAGGCTTCAGCCAGTGCCAAAGTTAGTTTCTTTGAAACTAATATTTTTCATTTATACCTCTTATATCCATAATCCACTATCAGAGGAAGGCAATATAAACTGGCAGTCAAGTATAATTTTAAAATATTTCTAGTTCATAATATGAAAAATCCTAATATCTTATGAATAAAGTCTATGAAGAAACACTGAGAGGAAAAAAAAATGGAGTTTGCTTAGAACATTCAATAAACTTTGCCTCTTAGTCATAGCAATAAAAATAACACATCAGAAACACAAGTGTGTTGAACTGAATATAGAAAACAAGAGACATTACATCATGGTATGATGTTAATAAATGGTTGCATATGCTTACTTGGGACAACTTAATTTTAATTAAGAAAAGAATTCTGAAGCTATACCAAAATTTTGGCTTGACTCTTTTCCTGTTTTTGTTTAATTTCATGTATATGCATATCATCTAATTCCAATATATCATGTTGTTTTATAAATAATACAAGAACATAGCACTCTTTGAAACACTGGAAAACTATTCAACCTGTTAATTTTATGCCCCAACAATGTCACAGTGGGTTTTAATTAATTGTGTCTGTACAGTATGTTTTGTAAAAATTAAATGTTAATGTCCACAAGGTGAAAGAATGATTTTCAAGTTTATAAAACAGATTTGGCTCATAGTTTTAATTTGAAGAAAAGTGATTTGTTATCTGAGAAATAATACCAATTTTGTAACTTTTCGCTCACTTGAGACGCTGATGAAATATATTGGTAAACACTGTACACTAAACCCTACCGTGGAGCTTTACAAAGTTCATTAGCATATGAAAATAAATTTCCTAAGCAAGATGATAGTGTTATTAAAAGAGAAAAAGAATAGGTTTTCTTGGTGGAATTTCTGGAAACAACCAAATGGTGAATGAGATTGTATTGAATGGCCATCTACACCTCTTCATCACATGGCTAGTCTATGGCTTGATTATAAATAACACTTTACAAAGTGAGTAACTGAATCTAGGTTCCTGCTATGACTCTCAGAACACACATTCAAACATAATTAGTGAAGTTGACTAATGGGAACTAATGATCATATAGCAAAATAACCTCAGCTTAAGTAAACAAGTATATACGTAGTTACCAAACAAATATGGTTGCTAAAGCAATGTAGCTTATGTATTTCCCACTCCTCCTGTTTTCATAAAAAGAGAGAAATTTCCAGTCTCTCTCTGGGAAGGAAATGTGAAAGGAATCCATCCAGCTTCTCCCTGCCTCCTTGTTCATTTTGCTCCAAGAGAGAAAGAATGATTTATCTGTTTGATAAATTTAAGAGAAAGAGCTGAGCATGCTCAGCTAAACCCCATCCACAGTCCTCTCTCATGTGTCTCAGATCTGCCTGTTTGCAGATATGACTAACTCCCCTTAGGTTTGTTGGATACACAAACTGCAGAGCTGCACAACCTGCCAGCAATATCTGGAGGCCCTTTGTGGACAATATCTAGGCTTCCTAAACAACTGTGCGGCCCCCTGTGGCTGATATTGGCCTGACCTGGTAGGTGCAACATGGACATGAGGAGGTATAGTTCCTGAATTAAAATTATTAATAATGTTGATGACAGTCATAACAGAAGCCATGCCTTCTGATTCTGCTCATTTCCACTTCATTGTATGTATGATCTTTTGTCTTGAATATATTCAAACTGTGTCTAACTTCTGATGCTTCTTGAAGAAAAACAAGTGGAACCAGGCAAACCCCTAGTGTTCTGGCAAAAATCCATAATGTACAACTGCTCTGGTAGCACATAGAAATGTATCCATAAATACACTTGAAAGATGCCAGGTGCTACATAAATGTAAGATATTATTGTTGTTGTTATTCATCTTTTGCTTATACAGTTATTAGGGCCATTTTTCATTCAAAATATCTGCTTAAAATTTGCTATTTTGAGCTTGCATTGCAAGAGGATTTTATGCACTGGCAAAAATGACCCACCTGGCCCGTATGAGGTTGCTCCAGCTGTGCCACTTGGACTCCCAGCCAGGTTGTATTGAATCAGTTCCTTCACTTGGACTCTGCTTCCAGGGCCCTAATTTTCTGGCTCAGTTCAGGTTCAAAGATGTGTCAGACAACAATATCTGGCAATTCCAGAATAGGAAAGGCCCCAAACTAAACTGAATTGGGAAATGTCACAGGATTTCAATGCCAGGACTTGCTGGAAAGGGAACAAGACCAAAAAAAAAAAAAAAAAAAAAAAAAAAAGGCAGAAATACATCCTTCACTCCTGAAGACAGATTAGGACCTCCTCCCCAGCCCCTACTACTTTCAACATGAGCACATTGCTTAAATAATTTATTCTCTCTCTGGATCATGATCAACCTAACAAGAATAATGCAAGAATGAAAAGGGACTGAACACTGATGCATATAAAAGTATTCTAGTGATATGTTAAGGAAAATCATGTTTTGTAAATAAATGGATTGCATGAAATAGTTAAGAGAGCCTGAGCTAAGACATACTGAAACTCCCAATGTACTTTATATCAAGACTAAAATCTTCTACATTTCGTTTACATAATTCCTAGACTGTGTGTTTCCTCATATACATCTCTGGATGCCTTTGGATTGAAACACTATCTGGCTACATGATGCTAAGTAGTGCCATGTGGAAAGTAACCTACGGTACCTTCCTCTAGCACAGAAGACAGAGACAGAGCATGCAGGCTACAACTATGCATCAGTTAGTGGCTGCACTGTCAGATATTGAGGAAGATGGCAGGGAAGTAAGCTCCAGGCTTCACCCAGCTTGGTGGGAGGGTTGAAGTATGGTAGCAGATATCCCTTCCTTCACTTCCAAGTCTATTATTTTTGTTTACTAGATGCAGAGCCTGTCCATCCACATTTCTGTGTAGGACACAAATTGCAGCAAAGCATGACGCACAGTGGGCCTCAGGAACCCACCATGTATTGATAGATTTTCTTATAAAATTGCTCCAGTACAAAGTATGTACCATGTTAAGATATCCCATCCTATGTCTAGTAGCAAATGAGGGTGTACGAGGCCTGGTCCCGAATGTTATTTGGCCCATCCTGCTTCTGAAATATAGGCAGTGCCTTAAGGAGGCTGTGGGTTAGCAGGGTGGGAGAGAAAATGGATCACTACCTGGAACCCTAGTCATCAGACCCCACACGGCAAACTTTTCTATTTTCCATAAATCACACACCACCTATTCTTCTTATAACTGTTATGAATGTTTCCGTGCTCCGCAAGGTTCTACACATGCACACAACATAGGCACATGTCATTTCATGTGACCTTGTATCTAAAGTCTTGTCCCTCAACAAAACAGTTGCTATTTCTGTTACAGCTGTCTCTCCTGCTGTAATGAATTCAAGAACCAATTCCTCATTGTTAGTACCTGTTACTTCTTCACCTTCCTCATGAGTCACTCATGTGACTCATCTGACTGAGGTCTTCCAAAAGGTGAAAACATCGTCCCACTTGCTTGTAGCTCCATGAGAGCAGGGATCTTTGTTTTGTTCACTGATGTAACCCAAGTGCATGACTTACTGTAGGTGTTCAATAAATACTTGTTGACTTGTATTGAATCATTCACTGCATGTATTTTTTATTCTCATGACTATCTTTTTTCCAATACTAGAAAATTCTCTGCAGCCAAGTTTTAATCTATCCATCTCCACCTAGTTCATTCTCAGCTTTCCCCTCTGGCAATACCTAATGTTTTGCCACATGGTTAAGTCCCACCCAAACTCAGGTAGACTCAATACACCTTTGTTTTGTTAAAGACGCTAGCCTAGATGGCTCTAACAGTAACTATATTTAAAGATACCCACTGTTACACTTTTTTACAAATACTTTTCAATAACAAAAGTTTTTTTTTAATAACTGAGAGAATCTTAGCAATTACCTAGTTCAAAACCTTTTTGAAAATGAAGAATTCAGGTACAGAGAGCTTTAAAAAATTATTGAAGGTCTTATCACTACTAGTAATTATCCAATAAATAATTGTTGCTTGTTGATTCTAGAAATAGAGAAGCGCCTCATCTTTTTGTATATCTATAAATTCCAAAACATTTATGAAAACTTATCCTAAATTGATGTAGGCTCTCTTTATAATTTAGTCTAGGAATGCCAAGAAATGAAAAATTTATATTATCTGCCTGTTATGTGTTAGAAGAATGTAATAGTTGAGTACAGGAAAATTCAGCAAAGAAAATCTCTCAGCTCTTGACATTCTAGCTCTGGCTTCCAATGGCTTCAGGCTATTTTTCTTCCACGGGGAGACAAATGGTTATTAAATCTCTGCAATTAAGTGTAACATGAGGATTCAAATGGACTCAAATTTTCAAAATTGTGGCTTAATTTTTTAGCTTAGTAAGAATTTGCCTCAATTAAATAGCACCACATTTAGCTAGCAGCAGGAACAGGCCAGCAAAGTTGAGGGCAATTACATATATATTTAAAAATACTATCTGTGAACTAACTTTAATGTCTGGTTCCAAAAGAATATAAAGATGAACAAGTAAAACTCTATTTCAGGAAGCTTAGAATTTATTAGCACAGATAAAGAACACCCACAATGACAATATAAAACAGAAAATTAAGAGGTATACCTGGAATGGCTCTAATTTTATGGTGAGCTAAGAATAAGTCTGGGAATATGGTACATCTGGGTAGAACAGAAGCTAGAAGAGGGGAGGGAGGAGTGGAAACCTCATTCATTACAAGGGCAAGACCCAGAGGTTACTCACTTCACCTCTGCTCACATTCTGTTGGTAAGAACTTAGTCATATGGTCACTGCTATCTACAAGGGATACTGGAAAATGCAGCCTCTAGCTGGCAGTCCATGTGCCTAGATAAAACTCAAGGAGTGGAATTTTAAGTTGAATTTTAACTAATTTTTCCTGTCTGTTGAAATGATCATATAAATTCTTCTTTTAATGTGTCCTTGCAATGAATTTTATTAATAGGAATACTAACTGGAGCAATTTTGCATACCTGAAATAAACCCAATGTGCTAATAATATTACCTCATATACAGTTTTGGATTTGGTTTGCTAAATATTTTAGAATTTTACATCTATGCTGATGTTTTTGGTCAGTTAGAGACATATTTTTTACTTATTGACTGCAGTGGACTTATTTTTTAACCTTTGGACTACTTCTCTTTTGCTTTAATATTCACCAGATTGTCCAAATTCCCCTATGGTTTTTCACTTAGAAAATCTGTACATATTAGAGGGGGATGGTGCTTCTCTGAATATGATTTAGATTGATGAGTGTGGGGATCTAATGTGGAAGGAGATCTCGCCAGAGCCCAGGGAACTCCATGGGACACACCATAGTATCTAAGAAAAGAAATGTAAAGATCTCATTCCACAAAGGAATAGAGGAAAAACGAATGAAATTGCCCATTTGGGACACTTAAGTTCTCAGGGTTGGCAAATCCCCCAGACCAACTGCCTGTTTTAGCTTCATATAATTTCTGGCTGTTGAGAAATCGCCTTGCTTCCCATCAGTCAGCCATGCATTAAACAGGTGCTGGTTTTTATTCAAAATCTCATTCAAATATGTTGCACATAGTTTTCATATGTGCTATATCAGGAAGGGATTTTCTTTGTATTTATTCCACTCTAATGCCAGAAAAAGTTCTCTGTTCACTCTTCAACTGCAGTCAGGTTTTTTTTATGGTGGACCTGACATTGCTGCCAAATCTGTAAGCATGAGCCTATCCTCATCTCACTCAGCCTCCCCTGTCACTGTTGACCACACACTCCCACCTCGAATCTCTCTCCTTTCTTAACTTCCATGGTACCGCATGCTGGCGTTTCTTCCGCCTCATTTACTTCTCCTTCTCTAACTCTTTGCTATCTCCTCTCTTTCAATCTCGTTGCTAAAATTTGAGATGCCCCATGGTTGGTTCCTTAGATTTCTTCACGCTCTACATTTTTTCCATAGGAGATCTCATCCATTTTGCCATTAATTGCCATCTAAATGTAAATCTTTGGAGCTCCATGACCATTTTAATTTGCCCATGAAGTCCTGACTGTTGGATCCCAGTTAGATGTAGCCTCAAAATGTCTTCTCTCCCCAGCCTCTCCCTTCTCAATAAATTGCTCTATTTACCCACCTGCTGAAGCGAAAAGTATATGAATAATTCTTTCCTTTCTTTTTCTCGTCTCTCATCTCTAATCCATCAACAATTCCTGTACTTCTCCTGCTAAAACATATCTTAAAATGTCCACTTGCCTCTACATGTTTTGCCCACACCTATCCAAAGTATCTTAGTTTTCTTGTACTGTTTTTTTTTCATGCTTTTCCTTTTTTTATTGAACTATATAGTTGATTTACAATGTCATATTAGTTTCAGGTGTACAGCAAAGTGATTCAGTCATACATACATATGTATCTATTTTTTTCAGATTTTTTTCCCTTATAGGTTATTACAAAATATTGAGTATAGTTCCCTGTACTATATAGTAGGTACTTGTTGGTTATCTATGTTACATATAGTAGTGTATATATATTTTAATCCCAAATTCCTAATTTATCCCTCCCCACATCTTTCCCCTTTGATAACCATAAGTCTGTTTACTCTGTCTGTGAGTCTGTTTCTGTTTTGTAAATAAGTTCCTTTGTACCATTTTTTTAGATTCCATATATAAGTGATATCATATGCTATTTGTCTTTCTCTACCTGACTTACTTCACTTAGTATGAAAATCTCTGGGTCCACCCATGTTGCTGCAAATGGCATTATTTCGTTCTTTTTTATGGCTGAGTACTGTTCCGGTGTGTGTGTGTGTGTGTGTGTGTGTGTGTGTGTGTGTGTGTGTGTGCGCGTGTATCACATCTTCTTTATCCATTCATCTGTCAATGGACATTTAGGTTGCTTCCGTGTCTTGGCTATTGTAAATAGTGCTGCTGTGAACATTGGGGTGCATGTATCTTTTCAAATTATGTCTTTTTCTGGATGTGTACTGTTAAAATGTCCTTCTGTATATACTCTCTCACCTTCTTTTCTTCTCCGCATGATCTATTTCCCACAGAGTGGGCAGATGACCCTTCGAAAAGTTAATTCACATTAAATCAACTGCCCTGATTAAAATCCTTCCAAGACTTTTGTTAGCACTTATAATAAAATCCAACACTGTAGCTTAGTCAAGAAGTCCTTACCAATCAGGAAGGCCATCTGGTCCAACTTCGTGTCATGCCATACCTTCTTGCTACACCTCAGCTGTGTTCAAATCTGCCTTGTTTCGTATTCCATGCCAGACTTTTTACTACACAGGGCTTTTGTACTTGCTGTTTTCTCCTTCCCTCTCTTCTAATTCTTTGAATGTCTGGTTGCTTTTTATTATTCAAGTATCAACTAAATACCAGCTCCTCAAAGAGCTTGATCCTGGCCATCTTAGCTTAGTAGACCTCTGAAATTAAAATCTATGATGTCACCCTGTTCATTTCATTCAAAGCACTTGTCAAATCTCTAGCTCTTATTTGTGTACGTATTTATTGATTATCTCTACCTTCTAGAATGTAAGCCTCTTCAGACCGAGACTATCACTGTCTTATTTATTCATGAATCCCCAGTGCCTAGTGCTGGGCCTGGTAATTCTTCTATTCAATTAATACTTATTGAGTGGATGAATAGGTGAAAAACTTACAAAGTGGTATTTAATAACAGTGAATCTTTGGGACTAACGGCCTCATGTAATTAACATTTGTGGTTGCCAGCATGATCATAATTTTCACTGATTTATTCTGAGTTTTAGATCAATCTGTTTATTAATATTCAGCCAAGCAGTTTACAATATGATAATGGCTACTAACTAATAATAATAAATATTAAGAAACAACCTAACAGTCTCAGTTAGTGATTATTTAAATAATTTATACAACATCTGTACCGCATAATATTTTGCAACCTTTAAAAATGTTAATGTAACTCTGTGGTCATTGAATGAAAATATAATCACCATATATTATTACATGAAAATATAAGACTGCGAAATAACATTTATAATGTCATCTTATTTTTGGTAAACATACAGACACATAGAAGGAAATCTGGAAAATATACGCAAAAATGCTAGCAATAGTTACATTTTGATAGAGGGAGTATAAGTAATTTTCACTGCTTTTTTTCTTCCTTTCTGTTGTCACAAATGTTCACAATCTAAATATATTCTGGCCAGGTATTGTTTTGTAATTAGAAAAATAGCCTGAAAGACTAGTTTTATTTTGAAAGAAAAGGAAGATAATGTAGTTCTGAAAATTCATTTTGATTATTTTCAAAAATATTTTTCTCTGTTTGAATCTTTAGCAGACAGAAAACCCCTATAAGTAATTTAGAAGGAAAACAAAATGAAAGAATTTCATAAAGAATAAAAATACCTAAGATTTTCCAGTTTTATTTTATTTTGTTTACATTATATACTAATTCCACATTCCATCACTCCCTTTTTCTTTCATGTTTTCCACAAATCCTACTGTTTCTGTAACCTTCAAGTTAATAAATTTTGGGTAAGAAAATAAAGCTTTTATTTAATTATTTTTCATTAAATTTGAATGAACTACAGAATGGGGTTTATGTTTTCAGTGGTTATGAAATTTATATTCTTGGCAGCCAAAAAACCAAGGATCCAAAAGGAAAAAATGGGTGTGAGGGTTAGGTGTGGAAGCAGAAACACTTGTGAAGCAGAATTACCTCTTCCATCCTTCCTTTTATGCTGCCAAAGTCGTAACTGAGGAGGAACAACACGACATCAAAGAAGGCTGGTCTTCTCCATCCATTTCATAAGGACCAATGAGAATTTTGCTTGGACATAATGACCCAGGTAATACAACTTTCATTCTTCATATCCCTTCATATCCTTCATATTCACACATTTGCCCATATATTTGGATAACTAGGAAGTATTTCAGCAAAAATAGTCTTACAGCAATTCCAAATGAAGGGAAAAAAACAGCAAAGGTTGATTCTGTTTTATCTTTACTTTTATAATATCACAAATCAAAATTTTTCTTAGTATGAGGAACATTGCATTCTAAGGGAAATTCAGGATTAAAATTAATGCCTCGGCAACATAATTGAGGCTCTGTAGGTGAATTTAAATTTGATGTGGGAAATATTGCCATTGCTGTGCAGTAAAGTTATGGAGAATGATAAATAGGACTCAGTCCCAGTTTATGTAGTCCAAATGTTACTGCTTTTTAAAGAAATGAAACTCACGCCTCCTGAATGTTATGGCTAGTTATTTGTCTTCTAATCAAAGTTGTATGTTCCTGGTGTGGCAGACTTTACCGTGACAACATTGTCATTCCTACTTTCAATGTAAAGTTGAAAAGGAAACTGTTCTTTTCTTTTCTCCTGCCTTTCACCAGGTCCTTATAGTTCCCAGACTCAAAGCTGATTGGTTTCATGCCCATTTTGGTTGTTGGTTGCATCCTCTAGATATAGTGTTCTGCTTTTTAAGAAGACTTTTCTCCAAATATCAAGCAGTTGGATGTTTCTTGTGGCAGGGGGTGGGCAGGTGCATAGTAACAGATTCTAGGGCTTGGGCTCTACCTTATCAGTTAAAAGACATAAGACCTATCAAGTGACATGAGTTCCATCTCAGAAGATTGGCAAGAAGTCAACCGTTTTTTGGAAACATGTCTTTCGTAATCCTGGGCTAACCATTAGGAGGATGCTAAGAGCAGGAACAGCTTAAAAAAGAAGATATCCAAAACCCTGGCCAGTGGCTTGGACTTCCTCTTACCACAACCTTCATGCATAGGTCTGCCTATTGGCAGTTCTAAAAACAACTCGTAAAACAAGGGATATAAAAGAGTATGGAAGGGGAAATTGTAGAGTCATATAAAGTTTATATTTTAAGCAGTTAAATAAAAATAAGTAATAAAAGAATACAATTCAATTTAACAAGATAGTTAAAATAACTAAGTATCAAGGATAAAAGGTTGAGTGTTTTAAATACTAAGATAAAAAATAAATAAAATTTACAATAAAGAAAATAAAAAGCTAGACCCAATGGAATGCAGATTTAAAGACACTGTAATCAGAATGGCTATCATCAAGAAGACAAGAAACAATAAAGGCTGACAAGGATGTGATGAAAAGGGAACACTTGTGTACTGTTGATGGGAAGTAAATTGATGTAGCTAGCCACAGTGGAGAACAACGTGGAGGATTCTCAAAAAATTAAAAATAGATCTACCATTCATTCCAAAAATTCCGCTTCTGGGTATACACCCAAGGGAACTGAAAACTGGATTTCAAAGAGATATATGCACTCCCATGTTTACTGCAGCATTATTCACAATAGCCAAAGTATGGAGACAACTTAAATGCCCATCAGTGAAGGAATGGATAAAGAAGAAGCTGTAGACACACACAGAGTGGAATATTATTCTACCAGGAGAAGGAGGACATCCTGCCACTTGCAACAACATAGATGGATCTTGAGCACATTACTGTAAGTGAGATAAATCAGACATAGAAAGACAAGTACTGTATGATATCACTTACGTGTGGAATCTAAAAAAGCCAAACTCATAAAGACAGAGAATAAATGGTAGTTACTAGGGAGTGGGAAAAGAGGACATAAGATAGATGTTATTTAAGGGTACAAACTTGCAATGAGTAGTAGATAAACCAGAGATGTAATGCACAGTATAATGAAATAGTACAGTATTATACTAGAATCATCAAGCTTGCTAAGAGACTAGAACTTAATTATACCAACCACTAAAAAGAAAGGGTAATTATGTAATGTGAGAGAGGTGTTAAATGTCACTATAATGGCAATCATATTACAGTATATTAATGTATCAAATTAACATAATATGCCTTAGATCTATACACTGTTATATGGAAGATATATTCAATAAAAATATCAAATTATACATATTGAATATAATTTTCTGCATCTCCTTTTAATACATTAAAATATTAAAATAAAGATTCTGGAGAGCCAATAAATAAATAAATAAAGACATTAAAGTGAGAGGGACAAAAAAACCCCTAAAACTGGGAAATAACAATCTGTTACATTATGGAAAGAAAGTGGCCACGTTGGAATTAATAAGCGGTGGTACACAAATCTTTTTTACAGCAGGGGTAATTCTGAATATTCCAGAATTCTTAATTGTTGACACTAGAAACTAACCCTCACATAAAATTTGACTTCAATTTATACCATAAATTATTTAGCTTTGTCTTAACTATTTTGATTGCTCACAATTTTAATCATTATGAAAACTACTACAATTAACAATTAGAAAGATGCATCTTTGATTATTTCCTTGGAATTATTGAGTCAAATGGTACAAATATGTAAACATCTTGAATGTATATGACCAAACATATTTGCAGAAAGATTGTGTCAATTCATGTTTTTACCAAAAGTATATAGAATACTCATCACAGTGTATTCTTGTTTACATTGGTATTATTAAAATTTTGATTATTTCATTGTTTGATAATTTACTAACTTGGTAGGTAAATGATAACACATTGTACATACCATGCATTAGGAACGCGTCATACCAATTTTCTGTGATTCTTCAAAACTTGGATAGTGCAGCATTACAAACTTAACAAGCACTATCTTCCAAGGCATTAAGTAATCTTTATATATCTAATAAATCAAATTACAAGTGAGATAACTCAGAATCTCTTCAGTATTTCAAACACCTTACAAGAGACACATCTTATACATAGCAACACAATGATAATAGGAAAACTGTGTAGGCATGACATATAAAAGTATCACACTATGGTAAATACAACTGTAAACACTTACACAGAAGTTCCCTTAAACATCAAAATCCCAATTTAATAAAAGATAATCCAAGATTGAAGAATCCTTTTTTTTTGAATTTTATTTTTTTTTCAGCAGGTTCTTATTAGTTATCTATTTTATACATATTGGTGTATGTATGTGAATCCCAATCTCCCAATTCATCCCACCAAGACCACCACCACCACACCCGCTTTCTCACCTTGGTGTCCATACGTTTGTTCTCTACATCTGTGTCTCTATTTCTGCCTTTCAAACTGGTTCATCTGTACCATTTTTCTAGATTCCACTTATATGTGTTAATGTGCAATATTTATTTTTCTTTCTGACTTAGTTCATCTTGTGTGACAGTCTCTAGGTCCAACCACATCTCTACAAAAGACCCAATTTCGTTCTTTTTTATGGTTGAATAATATTCCATTGTATATATGTACCACATCTTCTTTATCCACTCATCTATCTATGAGCATTTAGGTTGCTTCCATGACCTGACTATTGTAAACAGTGCTGCAATGAACATTGGGGTGCATGTATCCTTTTGAATTATGGTTTTCTCAGGGTATATGCCTAAAAGTGGGATTGCTGGGTCACATGGTAGTTCTATCTTTAGTTTTTTAAAGAACCTCCATACTGTTCTCCACAATGGCTATATCAAATTACATTCCCACCAACAGTGCAACAGGGTTCCCTTTTCTCCACACCCTCTCCAGCATTTGTTGTTTGTAGATTTTCTGATGATGCCCATTCTAACTGGTGTGAGGTGATACCTCATTGTAGTTTTGATTTGCATTTCTCTAATAATTAGTAATGTTCAGCAACTTTTCATGTGCCTCTTGGACATCTGTATGTCTTCCTTGGAGAAATGTCTATTTAAGTCTTCTGTCCATTTTTTGATTGGGTTGTTTGTTTTTTTAATATTGAGCTCCATGAGCTGTTTGTATATTTTGAAGATTAATCCTTTGTTGGTTACTTCATTTGCAAATATTTTCTCCCATTCTGAGGGTTATCTTTTCATCTTGTTTATAGTTTCCTTTGCTGTGCAAAAGCTTTTAATTTTCATTAGGTCCCATTTGTTTATTTTTATTTCCATTACTCTAGGAGGTGGTTCAAAAAAGATCTTGCTGTGATTTATGTCAGAGTGTTCTTCCTATATTTTCCTCTAAGAGTTTTATAGTGTCTGGCCTTACATTTAGGTCTTTCATCCACTTTGAGTTTACTTTTGTGTATGGTGTTAGGGAGTGTTCTAATTTCATTCTTTTACATGTAGCTCTCCAGTATTCCCAGTAGCACTTATTGAAGAGGCTGTATTTTCTCCATTGTATACTCTTGCCTCCTTTATCAAAGATAAGGTGACCATATGTGTGTGGGTTTATCTTTGGGCTTTCTATACTGTTCCATTGATCTGTATTTCTGTTTTTGTGCCAGTACTATACTGTCTTGATTACTGTAGCTTTGTAGTGTAGTCTGAAGTCAGGGAGCCTGATTCCTCCAGCTCCGTTTTTCTTTCTCAAGACTGCTTTGGCTATTCGAGGTCTTTTGTGTTTCCATACAAACTGTGAAATTTTTTGTTCTAGTTCTGTGAAAAATGCCATTGGTAGTTTGATAGGGATTGCATTGAATCTGTAGATTGCTTTGGGTAGTATAGTCATTTTCACAATGTTGGTTCTTCCAATCCAAGAACATGGTATATCTCTCCATCTGCTTGTATCATCTTTAATTTATTTCATCCATGTCTTATAGTTTTCTGCATACAGGTCTTTTACCTCCTTAGATAGGTTTATTCCCAGGTATTGTATTCTTTTGCTTGCAGTGGTAAATGGGAGTGTTTCCTTAATTTCTCTTTCAGATTTTTCATAATTAGTGTATACGAATGCAAGAGATTTCTGTGCATTAATTTTGTATCCTGCAACCTTACCAAATTCATTGATTAGCTCCAGTAGTTTTCTGGTAACATCTTTAGGATTCTCTCTATATAGTATTATGTCATCTTCAAACAGTGACAACTTTACTTTTTCTTTTCCGATTTGGATTCCTTTTATTTCTTTTACTTCTCTGATTGCTGTGGCTAAAACTTCCAAAACTATGTTGAATAATAGTGGTGAGAGTGGGCATCTTTATCTTGTTCTTGATTTTAGAGGAAATGGTTTCAGTTTTTCACCATTGAGAATGATGTTGGCTGTGGGTTTGTCATATATGGCCTTTATTATGTTGAGGTAAGTTCCCTCTCTGCTTGCTTTCTGCAGGGTGCTTATCATAAATGGGTGTTGAATTTTGTCAAAAGCTTTGTTTTATCTATTAAGATGATCATGTGGTTTCATCCTTCAGTGTGTTAATATGGAGTATCACATTGATTGATTTGCATATATTGAAGAATCCTTGCATTCCTGGGTAACATGCCACTTGATCATGGTGTATGGTCCTTTTAATGTGCTGTTGGATTCTCTTTGCTAGTATTTTGTTGAGCATTTTTGCATCTATGTTCATCAGTGATATTGGACTATAGTTTCCCTTTTTTGTGACATCTTTGTCTGCTTTTGATAGCAGGGTGATAGTGGCCTCATAGAATGAGTTTGGGAACATTCCTGCCTCTGCTATATTTTGGAAGAGTTTGAGAAGGATAGGTGTCAGCTCTTCTGTAACTGTTCGATAGAATTCACCTGTGAAGCCATCTGGTCCTGGGCTTTTGTTTGTTGGAAGATTTTTAATCACAGTTTCAATTTCAGTGCTTGTGATTGGTCTGTTTATATTTTCTGTTTCTTCCTGGTTCAGTCTCGGGAGGTTGTGCTTTTCTAAGAATTTGTCCATTTCTTCCAGATTGTCCATTTTATTGGCATATAGTTGCTTGTAGTAATCTCATAATTCTTCGTATTTCTGCAGTGTCAGTTGTTACTTTTCCTCTTTCATTTCTAATTGTGTTGATCTGAGTCTCCTCCCTTTTTTTATTGATGAGTCTGGCTAGTGATTTATCAAATTTGTTTATCTTCTCAAAGAACCAGCCTTTAGTTTTATTGATATTTGCTGTTGTTTCCTTCATTTCTTCTTCATTTATTTCTGATCTGATCTTTATGATTTGTTTCCTTCTACTAACTTTGGTGGTTTTTTGGTTCTTCTTTCTCTAATTGCTTTACGTGTAAGGTTAGGTTGTTTGAGATTTTTCTTGTTTCTTGAGGTAGGATTGTATTCCTAAAAACTTCCCTCTTAAAACTGCTTTTGTTGCATCCCATAGGTTTTGGGTCATCGTGTCTTCATTGTCATTTGTTTATAGGCATTTTTTTACTTCCTCTTTGATTTCTTCAGTGACCTCTTGGTTATTTAGTAACGGATTGTTTAGCATCCATGTGTTTGTATTTTACAGTTATTTTCCTGTAATTGATGTCTAGTCTCATAGCGTTGTGGTAGGAGAAGATACTCGATGTGATTTCAATTTTCTTAAATTTACCCAGGCTTGATTTGTGACCCAAGATATCTATCCTGGAGAAGGTTCCGTGAGCACTTGAGAAGAAAGAGTATTCTGTTGTTTTGGCATGGAATGTCCTATAAATATCAATTAAGTCCATCTTGCTTAATGTGTCATTTAAAGCTTGTGTTTCCTTATTTATTTTCATTTTGGATGATCTGTCAAATGGTGAAAGTGGGATGTTAAAGTCCTCTACTATGATTGTGTTACTATCGATTTCCCCTTTTATGGCTGTTAGCATATGTCTTATGTATTGAGGTGCTATGTTGGGTGCATAAATATTTACAATTATTATGTCTTCTTCTAGGATTGATCCCTTGATCATTATATACTGTCTTCTTTGTCTCTTTTAGTAGTCTTTATTTTAAAGTCTATTTTGTCTGATATGAGAATTGCTACTCCAGCTTTCTTTTGATTTCCATTTGCATGGAATATCACTTTCAATCTGTATATGTCCCTAGGTCTGAAATGGCTCTCTTGTAGACAGCATATATACAGGTCTCATTTTTGTATCCATTCAGCCTGTCTATGTGTTTTGGCTGGAACATTTAATCCATTTACATTTAAGGTAATTATCAATCCATATGTTCCTATTACCATTTTCTTAATTGTTTTCTGTTTGTTTTTGTAGGTCTTTTTCTTGTCATGAGCTTCCTGCCTAGAGAAGTTCCTTTAGCATTTGTTGTAAAGCTGGTTTGGTGGTGCTGAATTCTCTTACCTTTTGCTTGTCTGTAAAGGTTTTAATTTCTCTGTCGAATCTGGAAGAGATCCTTGCTGGGTAGAGTAATGTTGGTTGTAGGTTTTTCCCTTTCATCACTTTAAATATGTCCTGCCACTCCCTTGTGGCTTGCAGAGTTTCTGATGAAAGATCAGCTGTTAACGTTATGGGATTTCCCTTGTATGTTTTTGTTGCTTTTCCCTTGCTGCTTTTAATATTTTTTTCTTTGTATTTAATTTTTGATAGTTTGATTAATAAGTGTCTTGGAATATTTCTCCTTTGATTTATCCTGTATGGGACTCTGTGCTTCCTGGACTTGATTGACTATTTCCTTTCCCATGTTAGGGAAGTTTTCAACCGTAATGTCTTCAAATATTTTCTGTGACCCTTTTTTTCTTTTCTCTTTCTGGGACCCCTGTAATGAGAATGTTGTTGCGTTTAATGTTGTCCCAGAGGTCTCTGAGACTGTCCTCAATTCTTTTCATTCTTTTTTCTTTATTCTGCTCTGTGGTAGTTATTTCCACTCTTTTATCTTGCAGGTCACTTTCCCATTCTTCTGCCTCAGTTATTCTGCTATTGATTCCTTGTAGAAAATTTTTAATTTCATTTATTGTGTTGTTCATTATTGTTTGTTTGCTCTTTAATTCTTCTTGTCCTTGTTAAACGTTTCTTGTATTTTCTCCATTCTATCTCCAAGATTTTGGATCATCTTTACTCTCATTACTCTGAATTCTTTTTCAGGTAGACTGCGTATTTCCTCTTCATTTGTTTGGTCTCGTGCGTTTTTACTTTACTCATTCATCTGCTGTTTATTTCTCTGTCTTCTCATTTTGCTTAACTTACTGTGTTTGTGGTCTCCTTTTTGTAGGCTGCATGTTCGTAGTTCCCATTGTTTTTGGTTTCTGCCCCCTGTAGGTAAGGTTGATCCAGTTGCTTGTGTAGGCTTCCTGGTGGAGGGGATTGGTGCCTGCGTTCTGGTGGATGAGGCTGGATCTTGTCTTTCTGGTGGGCAGGACAGTGTCCAGTGGTGTGTTTTGGGGTGTCTGTGAACTTAGTATGATTTTAGGCAGCCTCTCTGCTAATGGGTGGTGTTGTGTTCCTGACTTGCTAGTTGTTTGGTGTGGGGCATCCAGCACTGGAGCTTGCTGGCCATTGGGTGGAGCTGGGTCTTAACGTTGAGACAGAGATCTCTGGGAGAGCTCTTGCCGATTGATATTATGTGGGGCCGGGAAGTCTCTAGTGGTCCAGTGTCCTGAACTCAGTTCTCCCACCTCAGAGGCTCAGACCTGACACCAAGCCAGAGTACCAAGACCCTGTCAGCCACGCAACTCAGAAGAAAAGGGAGAAAAAAAAGAAAGGAAAAATTTATTTAAAATATTTAAAAATTAAAAAATAAAATAAAATAAAAATTATTAAATTAAAAAATAAAAAAGTATTGAAAAAAAGAAGAGACCAACCAAATCAATAAATAAATCCACTGATGATAACAAGTGCTAAAAACTATACTAAGATAAACATAAAAGTCAGAAAAAAAGCAGTCACAGACAGCAAACCCCAAGTCTGCAGTTGCTCCCAAAGTCCACCGCCTCAATTTTGGGTTGATGTGTTGTCTATTCACATATTCCACAGATGCAGCGCACCTCAAGTTGACTGTGGGGATTTAATCCACTGCTCCCTGAGGCTGCATGGAGAAATTTTCCTTTCTCTTCTTTGTTTGCACAGCTCCTGGGGTGCAGCTTTGGTTTTGGGCCTGCCTCTGCATGTCGTTTGCCCTCAACCTTCTCTTCTTGCCCAGACAGGACAGGGTTAAAGCAGCGGCTGATTATAGGGCTCTGGCTCACTCATGCGGGGGGAGGGAGGGGTATGGTAGTTATAATTGGAATGTGGGGGAGCCTGCAGCAGTAGAGATCAGCGTTACGTTGCAACAGCCTGCGATGCACCGTGTGTTCTCCCTGGAGGAAATTGTCCCTGGATCACGGGGCCCTGGAAATGATGTGTTGCACAGCTTCCCAGGGCAGGTGTGGATAGTGACCTGTGCTTGCACACGGGATTCTTGGTGGCTGCAGCAGCAGCATTGGTGTTTCATGCCCGTCTCTGGTGTCTGAGCTGATAACCGTGGCTCGCATCCGTCTCTGGAGCTCATTTAGTCGGTGCTCTGAATCTCCTCTCCTTGCGCACCCTGAAACAATGGTCTCTTGCCTCTTCGGCAGCTCCAGACTTTTTCTCGGACTCCCTTCCGGCTAGCTGTGGTGCACTAGCCCCTTCAGGCTGTGTTCACGCAGCCAACCCCAGTCCTCTCCCTGGGATCTGACCTCTGAAGCTCAAGCCTCCGCTCCCAACCCCACCCACCCCAGTGGGTAAGCAGACAAGCCTCTCAGGCTGGTGAGCGCTGGTCAGCACCGATCCTCTGTGGGAATCTCTCTGCTTTGCCCTCCGCACCCCTGTTGCTGCGCTCTCCTCTGTGGCTCCAAAGCTTCTCCCCTGCCCTCCCCCCATCTCCTACTGTGTGGAAACTTTTCCTGCTTCACAGCTACCTCCCAGAGGTGCAGGTCCCGTCCCTATTCTTTGTCTCTGTTTTTTCTTTTGCCCTACCCAGGTACGTGGGGAGTTTCTTGCCTTTTGGGAGGTCTGAGGTCTTCTGCCAGTGTTCAGTAGGTGTTCTGTAGGAGTTGTTCCACGTGTAGATGTATTTCTGATGTATTTGTTGGGAGGAAGGTGACCTCCACGTCTTACTCCTCTGCCATCTTGAAGGTCCCCCACTATCATATGGTTTTTATTCTTCAATTTGTTAATATGGTGTATCACATTGATCGATTTGCGTATATTGATGAATCCTTGAATCCCTGGGATAAATCCCACTTGATCATGGTGTATGATCCTTTTAATGTGTTGTTGGATTCTGTTTACTAGTATTTTGGTGAGGATTTTTGCATCTATATTCATCAGTGATATTGGTCTGTAATTTTCTTTTTTAGTAGTATCTTTGGTTTTGGTATCAAGGTGATGGTGGCGTCGTAGAATGAGTATGGGAGTGTTCCTTTCACTGCAATTTTTTTGGAAGAGTTTGTGAAGGATGGGTGTTAACTCTCCTCTAAATGTTTGACAGAATTCACCTGTGAAGCCATCTGGTCCTGGACTTCTGTTTGTTGGAAGATTTTTAATCACAGTTTCAATTTCATTACTTGCATTTGGTCTGTTCATATTTTCTATTTCTCCCTGGTTCAGTCTTGGAAGGTTATATCGTTCTAAGAATTTGTCCATTTCTTCCAGGTTGTCCATTTTATTGGCGTAGAGCTGCTTATAGTAGTCACTTACGGTGCTTTGTATTTGCAGTGTCTGTTGTAATTTCTTTTTCATTTCTAATTTTATTGATTTGAGTCCTCTCTTTTTCTTGATGAGTCTGGCTAAAGGTTTATCAATTTTGTTTATGTTCTCAAAGAACCAGCTTTTAGTTTCTTTGATCTTTGCTATTGTTTTCTTTGTTTCTATTTCTGCTCTGTTCTTTATGATTTCTTTCCTTCTACTAACTTTGGGTTTTGTTTGTTTTTCATTCTCTAGATCCTTTAGGTGTAAGGTTAGATTGTTTATTTGAGAGTTTTCTTGTTTCTTGAGGTAGAATTGTATTCCTATAAACTTCACTCTTAGAACTGCTTTTACTGCATCCCTTAGGTTTTGGATTGTCGTTTTCTCACTGTCATTTGTCTCTAGGTATTTTTTTTATTTCCTCTTTGAGTTTTTCAGTGATCTCTTGATTATTTAGTAGTGTATTGTTTAGCCTCCGTTTGTTTGTGTTTTTTATGTTTTTTTTCCCTGTAATTGATTTCTAATCTCATAGCATTGTGGTTGGAAAAGATGCTTGGTAAAATTTCAATTTTCTTAAATTTACAGAGGCTTGATTTGTGACCCAAGATGTGATCTGTCCTGGAGAATGTTCCATGTGCACTTGAGAAGAAAGTGTAATCTGCTGTTTTCGGATGGAATGTCCTATAAATATCAGTTAAATCTATCTGGTCTGTTGTGTCATTTACACCTTGTGTTTCCTTATTAATTTTCTGTTTGGATGATCTGTCCATTGGTGTAAGTGAGGTGTTAAAGTCCCCCACTATTATTGTGTTACTGCTGATTTCCTCTTTTATAGATGTTAGCATTTGCCTAATGTATTGAGGTGCTCCTATATCGGGTGCACATATATTTTTAATTGTTATGTCTTCTTCTTTGATTGATCCCTTGATCATTATGTAGTGTCCTTCCTTGTCTCTTGTAACATTCTTTATTTTATTTTTCTTAATTTATTTATTTTATTTATATATTATTTTTGGCTCTGTTGGGTCTTCTTTGCTGTGCGTGGGCTTTCTCTTGCTGCAACGAGAGGGTGCTACTCTTCTTTGTGGTGCACGGGCTTCTCACTGCGGTGGCTTCTCTTGTTGTGGAGCATGGGCTCTAAGTGCACAGGCTCAGTAGTTGTGGCTTGCGGGCTCAGTAGTTATGGCTCGTAGGCTCTACATCGCAGGCTCAGTAGTTTTGGCACACAGACTGAGTTGCTACACGGCATGTGGGATCTTCCCGGATCAGGTCTTGAACCCATGTCCCCTGCACTGGCAGGCAGATTCTTAACCACTGTGCCACAAGGGAAGCCCAACATTCTTTATTTTAAAGTCTATTTTATCTCATATGAGTATTGCTACTCCAGCTTTCTTTTGATTTACATTTGCAGGGACTGTCTTTTTCCATCCCCTTACTTTCAATCTGTATGTGTCCCTAGGTCTTAAGTGGGTCTCGTGTACACAGCATATATATGGGTCTTGTTTTTGTATCCATTCAGCGAGCTTCTGTCTTTTGGTTGGAGTATTTAATCCATTCACATTTAATCCATTCACTTATCGATATGTATGTTCCTGTTAACATTTTCTTAATTGTTGTGGGTTTGTTTTTGTATATCCTTTTGTTCTCTTATGTTTCCCACTTACAGAAATTCCTTTAGCATTTGTTAGAAAGCTGGTTTGGTGGTGCTGCATTCTCTTAGCTTTTGCTTGTCTGAAAAGCTTTTGATTTCTCTGTCAAATCTGAATGAGATCCTTGCCAGGTAGAGTAATCTTGGTGATAGGTTCTTTCCTTTCATCACTTTAAATATATCATGCCACTCCCTTCTGGCTTGTAGAGTTTCTGCTGAGAAATCAGCTGTTAACCTTATGGGAGTTCCCTTGTATGTTATTTGTCATTTTTCCCTTGTAGCTTTTAATAATTTTTCTTTGTCTTTAATTTTTGTCAGTGTGACTACTATGTGTCTCAACATGTTTCTCCTTGGGTTTATGCTGCCTGGGACTCTGTGCTTCCTGGAGTTGGGTGGCTATTTCCTTTCCCATGTTACAGAAATTTTCGACTATCATCTCTTCAAATATTTTCTCATGTCCTTTCTCTCTCTCTTCTCCTTCTGGGACCCGTATAATGCAAATGTTGGTCCGTTTAATGTTGTCCCAGAGGTCTCTTAGGCTGTCTTCATTTCTTTTCATTCTTTTTTCTTTATTCTGTTCTGTGGCAGTGAATTCCACTATTCTGTCTTCCAGGTCACTTATCCGTTCTTCTGCCTCAGTTATTCTGCTATTGATTCCTTCTAGTGTACTTTTCATTTCAGTTATTGTATTGTTCATCTCTGTTTGTTTGTTCTTTAATTCTTCTAGGTCTTTGTTAAACATTTCTTGCATCTTCTTGATCTTTGCCTCCATTCTTTTTCTGAGGTCATGGATCATCTTCACTCTCATTATTCTGAATTCTTTTTCTGGAAGGTTGCCTGTCTCCACTTCATTTAATTGTTTTTCTTGGGTTTTATTTTGTTCCTTCATCTGGAACATAGACCTCTGCCTTTTCATCTTGTCTGTCTTTCTGTGAATGTGGTTTTTGTTCCATAGGCTGCAGGATTGTAGCTCTTGATTCTGCTTTATGCCCTCTGGTGGATGAGGCTATCTTAGAGGCTTGTGCATGCTTCCTGATAAGAATGACTGGTGGTGGGTAGAGCTGTGTGTTGCTCTGGTGGGCAGAGCTCAGTAAAACTTTAATCAGCTTGTCTGCTGATGGATGGCACTGAGTTCCCTCCCTTTTGGTTGTTTGGCCTGAGGCGACCCAGCACTGCAGGCTACAGGCTCTTTGGTGGGGCTAATGGCAGACTCAGGGAGGACTCATGCCAAGGAATACTTCCCAGAACTTCTGCTGCAAGTTTCCTTGTGCCTATGGTGAGCCACAGCCACCCCCCACCTCTGCAGGACACTCTCCAACACTAACAGGTAGGTCTGGTTCAGTCTCCTATAGGAACACTGTTCCTCCTCCCTGGGTCCTGATGCATACACTGCTTTGTGTGTGCCCTCCAAGAGTCTCTGTTTCCCCCAGTCCTGTTGAAGTCCTGCAGTCAAATCCCTCTAGCCTTCAAAGTCTGATTCTCTGGGAGTTCCTACTCCTGTTGTTGGACCCCAGGTGGAAGCCTGACCTGGGGCTCAGAATCTTCCCTCCAGTGGGTGGATTTCTGTGGTATAATTGTTCTCCAGTTTGTGAGTCACCCACCCAGTGGTTATGGGATTTGATTTTATTGTGATTGTGCCCCTCCTACCGTCTCACTGAGGCTTCTCCTTTGTCTTTGGATTTGGGGTATCTTCTTTGGTGAGTTCCAGTGTCTTCCTCTTGATGATTGTTCAGCAGTTAGTTGTGATTCGGTGCTCTTGCAAGAGGGAGTAAGCACACGTCCTTCTACTCCACCATCTTGAACAAATCCCAAGAGTCAGGAATCTTAATGCTAAAGTATTGTACTCTTTTTTTGGACAGTCAGTTCATTTGCTGGATAATCAGCTTGATCCTTTCAAGAGCTGATTTTAACATTTTATCAGACCAGGTTTAGATTAGCTCTTAATCTAGGGGTAGAGTGGTCCTCCTCCTGAGGCATTGCCTTTCCAGGGTCTCAGTTGAATACTCAGGGTGTTCAGCAGCCTCTCGACTCTACCTGTTTGGAACTCCTCAGTCAGCACTGTGCAGCCTCCAGAAGCAGCTTCCTCGTAGCTATTCTCTGCAAGGCCTCCTGGGGTCTTGCATTGTCTGTGTATGAAAACTTAGTCAAACTAAGCAAAGGTCAAAACTTAGGCATAAAGTAAAGATGACCCCTATGCTGATTTTTGGAATCCCTTCTGTGGGCAGCTTCCTATTCTCTGGTACCCAGCAAATTCCAGGCCCTTTGCAGCTGCACAGTCCCTCCCATGACTCCTCAGTCCAGGGAGAAAGCTGTGCTCTCCTGAGGCTCACCTCCCTGAGCAACAGACCAGAAGTTGACTCCAGACTGAAAGCTGGGTGATTATAAGGTCATCATGCGTGATTCCCTTCTCCCAGGGATCTAGACCCATGCAGCCTGTTTTCCAGTGTCTGAAAAGTTACCTCTTTTATTTCGTCTAGTTCTGTATACTTGTGAACAGCGTGAGGGTAAGTCTGCTACCATTTACTCCATTATTCCCCCCTACACAGGACTCTAAATTTTCCCTTTCCTGTCCTCTGAAGTTTGTGTTAGATGGATACTAGACTTTCTCACTTTATGCATTGAGTCTTTAATCTCTTTTCACATATCTCATATCTTTCTGTGCTGGCCTCTAGAAAAATATCTTTTGACTTATATTACATTTCATTAATTTTCTCTTCAACTGAATCTAGCATGCTGATAAACACATTGTTTTTATAGTTTATTGTATTTTTAATCTGAAGATATTAATTTCATATCTGTTTAGTTACTTTTATAGTTTCCAGATATGACTCATCTCATTTTTTTTTAATTAAACATAGCAAACAAATGTTATTTCTGTGATAATTTCACACTAAACTCTTTGTAGATCTCTCTGCATCCTTTGTTTCTGTTGGCTCTCACCCATGGTATTTCTGTGGCTTTTATGCTTGGGTATTTTTCTTCCTCTGAGCTATTAATTATCCTAGGAATATTATTTATTTTGATTATTTCATGCAGTGAACAAATATTTATTTAACACTTACTATGTGACAGGTGATTTATTCTCATTGCTCAGGGAGCTTATATTCCAGTGAAAGAAGAGCCAATAAAGAAGTCAGTTATACACCACATAAGGTGCATGCTCACAGTTATTTTATTAGTTAGATTGTGATGTGTGTTGATGGAAATAATAATTAATTTAGGTAAGAAAAGGAAATGAAATGATTGAAAGGATCACAGGTAGGATGGCCAGGGAAGGCCTCATTGAAGGATGTGCAGTAAATGGCCCTGGGTATTTGAGGGCCTAACCTTGAGGCTAGGGCAGGCCTGGAATACTGAAGAAACAGAAAGGAACAGTGCTGCTGACTGACTAGGTATTTTATTTGGAATTGAGATAAGCATTCAGGTCCACTGGTAGGGAGACAGAAAGTGAGGGAAGAAAGGGTGTGTTTTCATGCTGCTAATTCTGTGGGTAGGGGAGCTTAATCCCAAAGAGTTGCCTTTGGGAGACCGAGTAAAACTGAAGCCAGAGAGCTGGGATATTTATCTAATAATTCCTGTCAGTCTCTGGTTGGGGGCTGCTCCCAGAGGATATTAATTCCTGGCATTTCCCACCAGCCTCATTGTGGACAGCTGGTTTCCACTGGCAAGAAAGAACCCTCAGGCAGAGAAATACAGGCACTGGCATGTGAAGTTGGGCCTGTGTGTCCTGACAGGGTAAACTAGAGAGTTGTGAGTAGGGTACTGACAGCATCTGCTACGTGGAGCACAGAGAAGAGTAGCAGGAAATGAGGGCAGAAAAGTGAAGGGAGCAGAAGTTTGAGGCCCTGGAGGTCATTTCAAAGATGTGTGTTTTTCCTCTGGGTGAGGTGAGAATCATCTAAAGTGTTCTGAGCATAGGAATTACATGACTTACATTTTAACAGGCTGACTCGACTGCTATACTGAAAATAGTTCCTAGGGAGACAAAGACAGAAGCAAGGACACCACTGAGAGGATAACTGCAATATTCCAACAGAGAGATGTTGTAGAGTATTGGAAAGGTAAATAGGATTTGCCAACAGGCTGGATGGGAGGCGTGAGAGACAGAATTGTCAAGGTTGATACTGAGATTTTTGGCCTAGGTAACTGGAAGAATCAAAGCACTGTTATCTAAGAGGCAGGGGATTGCAGGAGAAGCTAAGATGAGGGTATATTTCTCCAAGGAGAATTTGTAAACGTATCTGGCAGGCCCCTAGTTCAAGGCCATTTAAACCAAGTTCCTGACTGGAAGGTTTGCACCACTCAGGGGATGTGGGTTTGTGTTGCGAGTCTGTGCTGGACCCAGCTTGAGCTCCGGGTTGCACTTTCTCAGTGGAGCTTTGTTTTCTACTTCCTGTTCTTCCCAATGCCAAGAAAACTTACCTTGTAGTCCCCAGAGGGTCAGGAACCCAGCTTTATGTGGAACCCCAATTTGGAAAGATCTGAGACTTTGAATTCTGTCTCCAGAACCTCTTAAGTCCTACAAAGTCATCCAAGCCAAAGCTGAGATTTTCCACGTTTGTGGAAAACCCTCAGACCAAAGCAGGTTCAGTGCCCCCAATTCAAGTCTCTGCCTTCGTTTAGATTTTTTTTCCATTTTGCACTTGGCCCTTTATTTTTTTTAATCAAGTTTTATTGGCATATAGTTGACTTATAATGTTGTGTTAGTTTCTGCTGTATAGCAAAGTATCAGTTATACATGTACATGTATCCACTCTTTTTTAGTTTCTATTCCCATATAGGTCATTACAGAGTATTGAGTAGAGTTCCTTGTGCTTTACAGTAGGTCCTTATTAGTTATCAATTTTATATATAGTAGTGTGTATATGTCAATCCCAATGTCCCAATTTACCCCTCCCTCCCGCTTTCCCCCTTGGTAACCATAAGTTTGTTTTCTACATCTGTGACTCTATTTCTGTTTTGTAAATAGGTTCATTTGTACCATTTTTTTAGATTCCACATATATGCAATATCATGTAATACTTGTCTTTCTCTGTCTGACTTGCTTCACTCAGTATGACAATCTCTAGGTCCATCCATGTCACTGCAGCTGGCATTATTTCATTCTTTTTTATGGCTGAGTAATATTCCATTGTATATATGTGCCATGTCTTCTTTATCCATTAATCTGTTGATGGACCTTTAGGCTGCTTCCATGTCCTGGCTATTCTAAAGAATGCTGCAATGAACCTTCGGGTGCATGTATCCTTTCCGAACTATGATTTTCTCTGTACATATGCCCAGGAGTGGGATTACTGATATGGTAGCTCTGTTTTTAGTTTTTAAAGGAACCTCCATACTTTTCTCCATAGTGGCTGTACCAGTTTACATTACCACCAACAGTGTAGGAGGGTTCCCTTTTCTCCACACCCTTTCCAGGTATATTGCTTGTAGATTTTTTACATCAATGGCTAAGAGGCACATGAAAAGATGCTCAACAGTCACTAATTATTAGAGAAATGCAAATCAAAACTACAATGAGGTTTCACCTCACACCACTCAGAATGGCCATCATCAAAAAATCTGCCTTCGTTTAGATTTTGATCAGGTGGTTCTTTATTATCTTTCATGCTTTTAAGAAGAGTTTTCAAAGAAAATTTCCAGCATTTCTAATAGTTTCAATTTGTTTTCTGCAGAAAATTTTCAGATCCATCCTCTCTTTAAATGCATCATTGATTTTTAAGTAATTGATACAGTATTCCATTACTCTTTCCCTTAATGAAAAATAAATATTTTTGGAGAAGCTTGCAGATCTTATGCTCTAAGATCTGAGAGCATTCTCCCTAATGCAATAGTCTCACTCCCCTCCCTGCAATAATCCTTTTGAATAAAGTCTCTCCTTAGCTCAGAATTAATTAATTAATTAATTAAAAATATACTCTGAATGATGGTAAGCCTGGGCCAAAACAACATTGCACTGTTATTTCCGTGAATTATTACCAGAGAAAATTCAAGGGACCTTAACCATCTAGGTAACACTCTTTACACATAGAACTCCCGTGCAAGGTGTTGAGAGGCTGGACAGGAGAGTAGCTAAGAGTTCAGACTGTGAAACAGAGATTATGAACTGGAATTCCCACTCTACCACTCCTTTCTGTGTAATCTTACGAAAGTTCCTTAACCTCTCTAATTCTGTTTCCTCATATGTAGTGAGAAATAAATAAGCCATGTAAATGCCTAAATATCGTGGCTGGTACCAGGAAGTGCTCCAGCAGTGTTAGCCACTGTATTAGGTTCTATCAGTTTTAAACAAATTACCACAAATTTAGTAGCTTAGGACATGGAAGCAACCTAAGTGTCCATCAACTGATGAATGGATAAAGAAGATGTGGCACATATATACGATGGAATATTACTCAGCCATAAAAAGAAACAAAATTGAGTTATTTGTAGTGAGGTGGATGGATCTAGAGTCTATCATACAGGGTGAAGTAAGTCAGAAAGAGAAAAACAAATACCATATGCTAACACATATATATGGAATCTAAAAAAAATTTTTAAAAATGGTTATGAAGAACCTAGGAGCAGGACAAGAATAAAGACGCAGACCTACTAGAGGTGGACTTGAGGACACCGGGAGGGGGAAGGGTGAGCTGGGACAAAGTGAAAGAGTGGCATAGACATATATACACTACCAAACGTAAAATAGATAGCTAGTGGGAAGCAGCCGCATGGCACAGGGAGATCGGCTTGGTGCTTTGTGACCACCTAGAGGGGTGGGACAGGGAGAGTGGGAGGGAGATGCAAGAGGGAGGGGATATGGGGATATATGTATATGTATAGCTGATTCACTTTCTTATACAGCAGAAACTAACACACAATTGTAAAGCAATTATACTCCAATAAAGATGTTAAAAAAAAATTTAGTGGCAGGCCGCAGCGGTGAGAGGCCCGTGTACCGCAAAAAAAAAAAAAAAAAAAAAAATTTAGTGGCTGAAAAAACACACAACTTATTTAATTCTGTAGTTAGAAGTGTGACATAGACCTCACTGGGCTACAGCCAAGATAGAGCCAAGGATGCATTCCTTTCTGGAGGCTTTAGGGAAAGTCTAGGCACTGGCTGTATTCCTTCCGGGTGGCCCTCTTCCACCATCCTCAAAGCCACCAGTGGGGAGTGACTTCCTCTCATGCCACACTGCCACCTCTTTGGGTCTCTGCTGCTGGGAAATATTCTCCACATTTAAGGACTCATGTGATTAGACTGGTCTCTAATCCAAATCCAGGGTAATCTTTCTATCTCAAGTTCCTTCACCTTAGTGTCCCCATCTCAAAGTACCTTTCCCCACATAAGGTAACATATTCACAGGTTCCTGGGATTAATATTTTGACATTTTTGTGGGGCCATTGTTCTGCCTACCACAGCCAGTATTATTATTAAGTTTATTCAGCACAATGGCTGCAAACTTTAACCAAGAATAACCCTTCATTATGCTTCATGCCAGCATTGATCTAACATCTACAGTACCGGCACCACAAAAAAAAAAAAAAAAAAAAATTCCAAAATGGGACTGTAGTCTTTAGCAAGAAAGGAAAAATGAGAAATCAACTTGTGGGGAGTGCAGTCTCAATTAAATTTTCTTAATCACCATCCCCCATTTATTCTGGGGTAGCCAAAGTCCTCAAGTTTCCTTTAGTAATTCTTTATATTTTCTATTATTGAGGTATAATTGACATAAAGCATTGTATTAGTTTCAGGTGTACAATATAATGATTCAGTATTTGTATTCATTGTGAAATGATCACCGATAACAACTCTATATTGAGATAATATTTTACAATAATTATTTCAATTAGATTTCAGTTATTAAATACAATGCAACAGGGTAGTCACAAGTTAAATTTAGTTCTGAGTCAAATCATAAAAAGTTCATTTGTTTGATCTTCAGTAGATTGATTTTATCTATTTCTTTAAGTTCTGATTCTATTAACATTTATACTTTGGTTTCATACTTTGATCATTTTATGTTTCAAATGAAGTTTGAGTGACATATGAAGAATTAACAAGTAATATATAATTTTAGTGAGAGACTGTGCTGAACAGGAGTTGATAACTTGGAACTGGACAGAGTTTGAGTAATAGCACCACTAAAGGGGCCCAGCAGGACTAACACATTCTTCTTGGATTTTTTTTTTTTTTTCCAAATCATCTATAGTCTTCAACCAAATCCATTTGGAAGTAAAATAAGCTACAGCACATGGTGAGTCACAGGGCTCTTGTCACCATGTCACCTTGCAGGCGAAGTCACTCAGAGACAGCAGAGGAAGCAAACTCCTTTTTGTACTGATGATGCCAGCGGGGTATATACAGGTCAAGGCTCGGGGTGGCGGGGCAGGAGATTGCACTGCCTCCTCTTAGGGGTGAGAAACTGCTAACGCTGTTTCTTGAAGCTTCACACTTTAAAATATACTATTTTCCGAGCTAGCGCCTTCTCTTCTCAGGTACCTTCTCTTTGGAAGGAAACACACACATATGTGCGTGCACACACATACACAGTCCTAAGGCATAAATAAGTCCTAAGGCATAAATAATGAAGCCTCATGCTCTTTGCTTAGGTTTTCTTTTGGTAATGATGTTGACCTTTAAGCACCCCATTTGTATAATTATAAATAGATATATTGATACGTTTAAAAAATATGTATGTTCTCCCTTCTAGTGCCCTTCTCCCTCTGAGACTGACACTGAAACAAGTTTAAAATATTCTGAAAATAAAAGAAAGCTTACATTTATGAGCCCATGTTTGCTGAGCAGCCTTGTTTGTGCTCCTACCTGGTTTGACTGACCAAATGTATTTTCTGATACCTGATTCAGGTCCAGGGATCTCAGCCAATGATATGGTATCATTTAAAAAAATTTGGACAGACAGGTAAGAGAACAGCAGTAGAGGAGCATAGATTTTTCAATCTCCCAGAGTAACCAATAAACAGAGAAATTAAGTTAACAAAAAGAGCAAACAAAAATCATTTAAAATATATTCAACCAAAGCAAGTGACAAGGTATCCCACATACTGAGAAATATTTGGCTGGGCCAGAACACCAAGAGCAGTAATATATCTATATGGTATAAAAATAGAAATGGGAAATAGGAAAGAAGACAGAATGAGATCAAAAAGCTCTGAGAGGCAAGGACCCCAGAAATTGCTAATTACAATCCTGAAAATAATGAGCCAGAAAACATTCCTACAAATGGAAAAGACATGTCAGAAAAAATGTGCCTACAACATAGATAAAAGTGTAATACAGTATTTCAAATATAGCTAAAGGAATTAACAAGCTTTAGGAAACCGATATAAGCTATGAAAAATTGTATATTGCTGAATTCGAAAAACACGGGAATGATGGGACAACAGAAAATATGAAAGAGTGCTAACAGATCTCAGGAAAAAAATAAGTGAAAGGAAAAAATCATTTCAGGAATGAAAACAAAATTAGAAGGAACAAAAGAGCCAGTAGACAGGGTAGCATCATAAAGAAAATAGAAGATGAAAAGGAAGCGAATGGGAGAAAATCAGACATAAGGAGATAACAAGGATTCACTGTAAAGTGGTAGATGTAAAAGGCAGTCAGAGAAGATCCCATCTGTGTATAATAATACCCAGAACACTTCTGTCACCCCCAAAAGAAACCCCATACCCTTCACCTCTTTGAGGGCAGAGTATCTAAATTATTTATAATTCTACATTGGTGATTTGTCTGTTCTCTTTTCATTTATTTATTATTTATATATAATCATTTATTTACATCAGTGTGGACTCAATGTATATTTATTTTTTACGAGTTACATGCAATACTCCTTTCTTCAATTTTTTGCTCAACTGGTTCTAAGTTTGTCCACTGGGGAGCTTTTTCATTTGGTTCCTATGTCCTTCTGACATATTCCCATCACTGTTGAGTTTTTTGTTTGTTTCTTTCTTTCTTTTTAGAGCACTTCCATATTATCTGATACCGTTAAGATGTTCCAGGCTCATTTTGTATATATCCAGTCCCAGTCCTAGAATCGATCATTTCTCCAAAAAGCTCTGGTACTTTTTCTTGGAAAATGGTATTAGAAACAAGGATCTGGACACTAGATATGCTCATTGCTAGTGGGGCATCATTGTTTCTAGGCCTTCTCGTCTGACAGAGCAAGAAAGTATATGTTTATACTGAACCATGTACATACACTTATCTATAAATTTTTCTATCTGTTTCTAATTATCTGTATCTATATTAAGCTAATCATGAGTTTATACTGATGTCTCTAAATCTCATCCATTACCAAGTGGATTATTCCAGTCTCCTCCCCTTTCTTATCTGTAAACTCCCACTCCAACTGTGAGAAACCAGCTCCCATCACCTGCTACTTATTTGTTTATTCAATTATACATGCAAAGAAGTATCAGTATTTTTAACTTGTACCCCCATGAGACACATTTTATCAATTAGAATACAGAGCTCCTGTGCAATTTCTTATGCCTTTAGTCTTACTGACTCCTCTCATTTCCAAAGATCCTTAGGTCAACAACTTTTCCTCACCTCTTACAGTGAGGTTGTTTCATACATTCAATCAACCTCCTAAATAATGTCTTAAAAAATTTGTAGTATACCATTACGTTTCGCTCATTGTGCTGTAAAGTTTAATGGGTTTTGACAAACATAGTGTCATGTATCCACCATTACAGTATCACACGAAATAGTTTCACCGACCTAAACAATCTGTTGTGCTTTACCCATTGAATTCTTCTCTCCCATGCCCCGCCCCAACGAATCCCTGACAACCACTGATCTTTTTACAGTATCTATCGTTTTGCCTTTTCCAAGAGGTCATAACACTGAAATCACACAGTATTTAGCCTTTTCAAACTGACTTCTCCCACTTAACAAGAGCATTTAATATTCATTCATGTCTTTCTATGGGTTATTAGCTTATTTTGTTTCATTGATAAATAAAAGACTATTGTATGAATGTACTACAGATTGTTTATCCATTCACCTACTTAAAGGCATCTTGTTTGTTTTCAGTTTGGGGCTATTATGAACAAAGATGCTACAGATATCCATGTGCAGGTTTCTACATGGATATATGCTTTCAGGTCAGTTGAGTCATTATCTAGGGGCACGCTTCCTGGATAATAATGGTAAGATTAGTGTAGCTTTTTAAGAAACTAACAAGCTGTCTTCCAAAGTGGCTGTACCATTTTGCATTCCCTCCAGCAATAAATGAGTTCCTGTTGCTCCATACAATTAACATTGTCAGTTTTTTTTAAATTTTGGCCATTCTAATAGATATGTAGTGGTATCTCATTGTTGTCTTAATTTGTAACTTTTTAATGACAAATAGTCTTAAACATCTTTGCATATCCTTATTTGCAACATCTTCTTTGCTGAGGTGTCTGTTCATATCTTTTACCCAATTAAAAAAATAGGTTGTTTGTTTCCTTATTCTTCAGTTTTAAGAGGATTTTTTTTTTATTTTGGATACAAATCCTTTATCATGTATGTATTTAGCAAATCTTTTCTCCAAGTATGTGATTTGTCTTTTCATTCTCCTAACCATATCATTCACAGAAGTTTTTAATTTTAGTGGAGTCCAACTTATAAATTTTTTCTTGAAAGTATAGTGCTTTCGGTGTTGTACCTAAAATCTCATCAGTAAACCCAAGGTCACTTAGATTTTCTCCTATGTTTCTTCTAGAAGGTTCATAGATTTGAATTTTATACTTAGGTCTATGAACCATTTTGAGTTATTTTTTGTGAAAGGCACAAGGTCTCTGTCCAGTTTCATTTTTTGCAGGTGAACATTTAATTGTTCCAGGACCATTTATTGGAAAGAGTATCTTTTTTCCATTAGTTCCCTTTGCTGCTTTGTCAAAGATCAGTTGACGATATTTATGTGGGTATATTTCTAGGCTCTCTACTCTTGGTGTACATCTCTATTCTTTTACCAATCCACTGTAGTAATTCTTCTAACTTTATAGTAAGCCTTGAAATCTAGTAGTGTGAATCCTCCAGCTTTGTTATTCTTCCCCAGTGTTATATTAGCAATTATATGTTTTTTTGGCCTTTTTATAAGCTTTAAAATCAGCCTGTTTTCTGATATCTACAGTTTTCTGGGATTTGGAGTGAGATTTTCTTGAATTTGTATATCAAGTTGGGAAGAATTGACATCTTAACGATATCTAGTTTTCAATCCATGAACAAAAAATAGTTGTTTATTTATTTGAATACTCTTTGATTTCTTTCAGCAGAGTTTTGTAGTTTTCTGCATATGGATATAGTATGTATTTTGTTAGATTTATACCTATTTCATGTTTTTGGTGCTATCATAAATGGTATTTTATTTAAAATTTTAAGGTTATTGCTGATATATAGAGGAACAATTGATTTTTATAAATCAACCTTATATTCTAAAACATTGCTATAATTGCTTATTAGTTCCAGGTTGTCATGGTTGCCAGGGACTAGCGTGTGGGGGGACTGGGGGGTGATTGCTGATGGGTATGGGGTTTCTTTTTAGGGTGATGGAAATGTACTGGAATTAGAGAGTGATGATAATTGTAGTACCTTGTGAATATGTAAAAACACTGAGTTATCTATTTTTAGAGGATGAATTTTATAGTATGTGAATTATATCTCAATTTTTTTAAGTTATTGATGGATATTAAAAAAATACATACACATACACACACACGCCTTCACCCAAAACCACTATCTTTCTTTTGGTAAAAAATAAAAGTTTTCATCCTAAAGGCAGGAAAGGATTAGGATACTTTCCAGCTCCTCAATATTTAACACTGTGTTGGAGGTTTTAGCCAGGGCAATTAGACTACATAAAGTGATTAGTTATAAGAATCAGAAAGCACAGGAAGAAAAAAATCTATGTTTATTTGAAGATGAGAGATTGTATATGTAAAATAATAAAGAAAGTGTGGAAAAACTACCAGAAAACTAAGATAATTTAGACACGTAACAGGTTTTAAATTCTACTTACAAAAATCAATAACCTTCACAAATAGAAATACTAACCTGTTAGAAGATGTGATGAAAGAGAAAGACTTTACTAATGAAAACAATTAACTTCATACCTAGTTTTAATCTTAATAGATTTACAGCTTTCTGTGAGGAAAAGCATAAAACCACTCCTGAAGGAAAAATCAATAGACTTAATGAATGGAAAGGTACACCATGTAGGCTATGAATGGAAACATATACCATGTTTTTAGTTAAGAAGACTCAACATTAAAAAATTATAATTTAGGGCTTCCCTGGTGGCGCAGTGGTTGAGAGTCCGCCTGCCGATGCAGGGGACACGGGTTCGTGCCCCGGTCCGGGAAGATCCCACATGCCACGGAGCGGCTGGGCCCGTGAGCCATGGCCGCTGAGCCTGCGCGTCCAGAGACTGTGCTGCTCAACGGGAGAGGCCACAACAGCGAGAGGCCCATGTACCACACACACACACACACACACACACACACACACACACACACACACAAAATATATATATATATATATAATTTAACAATATTCCAGTAAAGACACCGTCATTTTTGGAACCAGCCAAGCAAATTATGAATTTATTTAGAAGAATAAAAATACAGGAAGGAAGAGCAGTTGCTAGAAAGGAGGAGGACTTCTAGACATACGATATTATATGTATATTAAAGCCTGTATAATCCAAACCGTGTAGTGCAATAATGATGCATGCATACTAATGGAAAATAATTTTTTAAATCCAAAAATAAGCCAAATTGTATATGCTAAGTTAGAAAATATTAAAGGGGTATCTTCTATCAGTGGGAGGAAAATGGTGTTGGGATGACTGGAAAGCCATATGGCAAAGGACCAATTTGGATCTGTTTCTGGCTCATACAAATGAATAAAAGGAACATATACAAATTATAAAGAGACACATGGATGAATTTCTTTCTAAACTGTAAGTAAGTGGAAAAATATTCTAAGACCCCAAAGCTAGGGGCATTAAAGAAAGAAAGAGATCTACAGCTCGGTGCTTTGTGACCACCTAGAGGGGTGGGATAGGGAGGGTGGGAGGGAGGGAGATGCAAGAGGGAAGAGATATGGGGACATATGTATATGTATAACTGATTCACTTTGTTATAAAGCAGAAACTAACACACCATTGTAAAGCAATTATACTCTAATAAAGATTTTTTTAAAAAAATCTATAAATTTGACTAGGTAAAAACAAAAACTTTAAAACACAGAAATGTGACTAGTGGGATATAACCTAACAGCATAAACATCTGAAAAGCAATCTTCAATGTATTTAGTCATAATATTGTTAGTGATAATATTGTTATTGTTAGTCTACTATTATATGTAGTAGAATAAAGCAATATCACTGAAAGATTAAGAACAAGTAGAATTGATACTTTTACAGGTCTTGATAAGTTTTAATGTTTTATTTCATATAAATATTTCATACATTCCATTTTGGGGTAATTTCTGGACACTGCATTTTTATTACTATTGTGAGTGGGATGTTTCCTATTTTAATTTCCTAACAGATTATTAGTAATGCATAAATATGTATGCACATGGATACATATATTATTAATATTTGAACTATCTTATTAGGTCATCTTATTAAACACTCATTATTTTTACTGTTTTTTTGGTTTTGTTAGGATTTTAGAGGGACAATAAACATTATACCTCTCCTCAATTTAGAGCTAGCTGAAACGTAGGCACAAGAGCAAAACAGGAAGAAAGGGATCAGCTAAGGAGACAGACTTAGTAATACTGCACGCCTGAATTAGACGGACATTCCTCAGTCATGGCATGGCTAAGCAGGTACAGGTCTCCCAGACAGACTTGCCCAGGTAAGCTAACTGCACAATTTAGGGCAAGCTGGAATACAAGTCTGTGTAGGTAACACATCCTAAAGGAGAACAGAATAGGAGCTTTTCACCCTCTCAGGCTAACCAGTCTCTTGTAAAGATACAAGTGAATGGGTAGAGTGAAGTGAAGAATGTTACTGTTCTAGGTGAAACCTTATCACATAAACCCTCAGGCCAAGAGAATGGAGATTCTTCCTAATTTTTTTTTTCTTGGATAATGAATGGGTCTGATCACTACTCTGTAAAAGTGATGGCTGTCTTTGTCTTTCCACTGCGAAAGTCTAACCATTTCAGTTATTTACATTATTTTCTTGTCCCTTTTAAGTATTTGAGTTCATGGCTCCAAAATATAGGAGGAGATGTTCTAGACTCTGGCTCTGGGGGCTTAGATGGGAGATCCTTTGCGGTTAGTCAGTAATTGTTTCTTTTTCTGGGTAGTGCAGTCTGTATTTCCTTGACCAGGTGCAGTAATACAGGCAAACCCGCACATCACTGGACCTTTTTTCATCCTTGTTTTCTTTTTCTTCTTTTCTTTTCCTTCCTTTTCTTTTCTTTTCCTTCCTTTTCTTTTCTTTTCTTTTCCTTCCTTTTCTTTTCTTTTCCCTCCTCCCTTCCTTCTTTCCTTCTTTCCTTCCTTTCCATGTTGCCTGTTCACCTTATAAAGTGTAGTCCTGGAATATGTTTCTCATTTTTCACTGCCAGCAATGCAATGCAAATGGTGGTAATTGATTATTTTCATTAGTCTAAATTTGTTTTTCAGTTTTGTGTATAATCCTGAAGTGGAGAGAAATGTGAAGTCATCACATTTTATTTTTCAAAATGTGAGATTGTACAAATTCTGGAGTGAGATTTAACATCCAAAATAGTCATAATAGCCATAATCATGGCTTGGCCTGGCCTTTTCCTCCTAAGTGACGTGTGGCTTAAGACTGAGTCTTAAAATTTTACTGTCTTACTTAGAATAGATATTGGCTAAATATAAATCTAAGAGACAGAAGTTCTATAGCAGCCAGCATTCAGTGTGATTTCTATGTCCACTTTACTTTTTTTTTTGTATATATGATTATTTTATTTCTCACTTCGTTGGCTGACTTTGGTAATTCAGGATTTTTTTCCTTCATTATCTCAAGAGATTTTTCTCATGTCAAAAGACAAAATCATAACTTTTCACATATAAATAAAATAATACAAGATCTGGGATACAGAGAGAAGTGAAATGCTTTGCAGGGTATAGACATAACCTTTCTACCAGGAAAAATTCCTTTCAGATGTGAGCAAAATCGGAAGCAAATTTCCCTTTTTCAGATGACACTGGCTTACCGGATGAATGAGAAGTCATGTTCAGGATAAGTCAAGAAACACAGGGAAAGGCGAGCCCAGGGACCTGCATGCACTCTGACGAGGGTTACTCCTTCCTGGGTGTACTTCAGAAACTCATGGACAATTAGAGTTAGAAGTGCCCATGGAGGTGAACCCCCATGTTTTCCAGATGGGAGAACAGAGACCCAGAAAGGGTCTTCAGGGCCAGAAGAGAGGTATCTGGGATCTTATTCTAGTGTGTTCCTTGCACTGAACCATTCATTCTACTTCTCACATTCCCAGTTTCTGCCTTTTTATAAGTCTTATATAAGGAAGTAACATTAGAATCAAGTCAGGAGGCTAGTGATCGAATATTTACATTTACTTCCCCATTTGATATGACATTTCAGGGCATTAGCTATGCTTAAGTAAAAGCCAAAAAAAACCCTTGGGATCAAAAATGATCCAACTATTTACATTTTGTTGTGAGGTAACTAGGGTCTTCTGGTTATAGTTGACATCCTTGTCTTGTTCCTGATCTTAGAGGAAATGCTTTCAGCTTTTCACTGTTGCGTTTGATGCTGGCTGTGGGTGTGTCATATATGGCCTTTATTATGTGTGAGATATGTTCCCTCTATACCCATTTTGTTGAGAGTTTTTTAATCATAAATGGGTGTTGAATTTTGTCAAAAGCTTTTTCTGCATCTGTTGAGGTAATCATATGATTTTTATTCTTCAGTTTATTAATGTGGTATATTGCATATTGATTTGTGGATATTGAACTACCCTGGATATTGCATCCCTGGGATAAATCCCACTGATCATGGTATATGATCCTTTTAATGTATTGTTGAATTCAGTTTGCTAATATTCGATTGAGGATTTTTGTGTCTATATTCATCAGGGATATTGGCTTGTAGTTTCCCTTTTTGAGGTACCTTTGTCTGGTTTTGGTATCAGGGTGATGCTGGCCTCATGGGATGAGTTCGGAAGCATTCCTTCCTTTTCAGTTTTTTGACATTTGTGATTATAGGATTAGCCATAACATAAAACACTTTCTAGGGGTTTGGTCTAGCTTACCTAGGCTGAGATGCAGTAATACAAGTGCAATTGCTTAAATATGGCCCACAGTAGCTATTATTGCTCTTGTCACAATTGTGTCATTTAAATAGGTATATATTCACTTATGAATGTTCTATAATCTCTAAATTTATGAAAAGGGCCCTTATTCTATGTCACACCAAAGAGCACTCAGGTCAGAACTCTGCAAAGAATTAATAAACTCTCATTACAAAGCAGTATACCAGTAAAACCCAACGCACAAAAAGGTTCTCATTGAAATTCGTAAAGAAATAGATTAATGGCTGTCTGAAAAATTTATAAAAATGATAGTTTCTTGTGTGCTAAAAATATTCTTCTGTCTCATTCAAAAATTTTCCCTGGTTCAATGAAAATAATTTTCTATTCAGACCCTCATGATTATTTCTGAGTTTCAGTACTAGTTATTGTATCAGTTATTTTTTTCGTTTGTGAAAGATGTTGAAATTGGAATAGCATATTCTGTTTCCAGAGAATTTGATACACAATAACAGATTTTGACTCTAAGAACATATTGCTCCCAAAACCTTGAAAGTCAATGTCTGTTCTCTGTACATTAGGCATTTCCCCCACTGGAAATTCTTGCAAACTATTATTTATATGTAATTAAGCATGTGGTTTATACTGAAAATATTTATTGCTAAAATAGGTGGTAGAAATGATGAGTTACATAAATAGATATGTTTACAAAAACATTCTTTACAGTAAATGGAAAAACCCAGGCATGGAATAATTTGTGTTTATTTAGTCTATATTTTTCAGTGTCTATTCAACAGTATAATCTTATGTTTCTAGGTTCTACATTCCTTTTAACATATCCATATGCATAAAATAGAATTCATAAAGATCATTAAAATTGTTTTAATGTATTTTATGTTTATTTTGCCTATGAAAACAGGCATTTTTGATAAAGATGTATTTGCAGTCATTCAGAATAATTTTGCAGCCAATAAATAACTGATCTAGAGATAAAAGTGTTAGATTTCATTTTAGAAATTCACATTATTTTAAATAAACTTTGACATCTTGTTTTCAAATACTACTTGAAAGACTTGATAAATAGAAAAGCAGAACAAAGTGAAAATGGTGTTAACAAGATAGCTTGGCAGCAAATATCAATTCTCACTTGTTAAAAGCTTTGAGCATCACAGCCAATAATACAGCCTATCTAAAATCTAACTTTGAATGAACACCAACAAATTATGAAGAAATTCAAATATTCTGAGTAAATATTTTAATTTCTGAGTGAATAAATGAGTAATGTTCATTGCCTGCAAACACGATCTGGACCATTACAAGATTGAAGTTATGGGCTTCCATGAGGACATCTCACATTTTTTATCCTCACAAAACCAAATCTACATCTAGTTCACAACGCCCTCCAGAATTAATAGCGGTGGTTGGTCATCCGTGATGCATCAGAAGATCTTAGAATAGGAAAAACTTTAATCCCCACGAGTAGAAGAGATTATTAAGAAACTCAAGACATGTAGTAGGTGTGAGCATGACAACCATTCCTTATCTACTACACAGGAAACTTGTGTTACTAGTATCTCCTTTTCAAATAAAATTATTAGAAAGTATTCAGCCTGATGCACTATTTATTATTGACCACTAACAAGTTGTTGCTTGAGATAAAATAACTTCCGAGGGAAAAAAACTGCCTTAATATACATTCTAGAAACTTGGAATGATCAGAAGAAAAGATATTGGGGAATATTACTTTGCTCTTTAATATTGTATAGGCAGTCCAAATCCAGTCATTTTCTCTCAGTTTTTAATGCTATGCTTTAGCGGAAAAAAATGTACTTTCACTGTAGTGCCTCGGGAAGGAGTAAGAGTCTTATGAAATTTTTTTCAGACCTAAAATGACTGTCTATTTCATCCATTGTATTTCGTCTGCCCTACTTTCTTGAACATCCAATGAAATTTCTGGGAAGTTTTTCATGATATAAGTACACATTGGGGTATCTCCAGATACACAGTCAAATTGCACACAAAAGTAACTTTTGTATTTGAAGATAAGACTATTGATGGCATAAATAGTGCTAAAGAAACCAAAGATTTGTTATGTTTCTTTACGTTAAAAATCAGTTGTTACTCTAATTATTATTGGCCTTCAATCCTTTCATAGTCATAATGTTTTAGCTCTTACTTCTGTACATATTTTATATTGGATTGGCCAAAAAGTTCGTTTGGATTCCAAACGAACTTTTTGGCCAACCGAATATATCTATCACGGCACTTATGGCACTAAAATATTTCTCAGATAAACTAATAAAACTCCCCACCAAACGACCCTCTGGTTGAGAGCAGAATATGCATTTTATTACACTTTGCCCATCCCAAGCAAAGAACTTGGTACCTAGTAGGCATTAGAGTAATAATTGTTGGATTAACTAAGTGTACTTATTTGAGATAACTTAATAGACATCATAAGTGTACATCAAAGAGCCCATCTGCGTTAATATATCTGGGTACCGTAGAATCCAAGAGGACAATGGAGGTGATCATATCATCCGTGAGAAAGTGTGGGGCTTGGGGGCAAATTACTATGTGCTGTGACCCTCTATTTTTTCATACAAATGAAATCTGAAAATGTACCTCAATAGTAACACTGAACAAAAAACGAAAGAAAGTTCTCACATTACAATCATGTAAATGTTTTAGGGATATCAGTAAAAGCAGGGCCAGCTGCAGACCAGTGCAGGTTGTTTGAGGGCTTTGTCTACCTTAGGTAATTTTTCGGTGCTGACTGGTGACAATAGACTTTCTGCCTCTCTTTCTCCTTTATCCAATTCAGTAATTCTATTCTAACCTCAGATGCCTGGTCCTTTTAAGGGGTTGAAGAATGGGAGGCAAAGAGCAAGACCTAGGGCAATCACTCCAATTTGTCATCCCCTAGGCTCATTTGAGGGGGGATTCCCATGGAAGGAGGGAGGATGAATGAAAATGTAGTGAAAGGTTTTGTGTATGTGTGTGTTTCATTTGATTCAAATAGAGAGTTCTAAACTGCCTTAATCTCATACCAGCACATTCTATCACTTAAACAGAATTAAGTTCATCCCAACCTATCTTCTTTGACTAGGATAGATAGCAGTTTCCTTACATTTCAATGCCTATCTATCTATTCTATGAAGTCTAGATTGTGGCCCTACGGGAGAACCCTCTTTTTTTTTTTTTTTTCCAAACATCTCCTAGAGATCCCCAGAACGCTTTTAATTTCTGCAACTTTTCTCAGTTCAGTAAGGGAAGAATATCTCAGGAAAGAATTAGTCCTGACCTTCCTGAAAACTATCAGGAGAATAAACAAAATATTTAGAGTCCAAAGCTCCTTGTGGTTCAGTATCTCTCCTCATTTGTTGCTAAACGATCCCCCATACATATGAGGGGTGTCCCTGTGATTTCTTTCTAGTTGGGAAAGATGAGGATAATGTGAGAGGCATGGTCCTAGTAGCACCATCAAATTGTGCCAGTCAGAGACCTCATGAATATTCACACGAATAATAAAGAAAGAAGCATCTCCTTTCAGTCCCGGAAGATTGATCTCTAACTTGGTGCCTGCCACATGCAGTGTTTTCTTTCATTCCTCAGCTGTTCAACATAATAGTTTGTTGTGGAATTTCTAAGTAAACTAATTCCATTTGAAATTCTGTTTATTTTAATGATTTTTGAAATATAGTGGAGACATTTTCAAGTAAGCGTGAGAAAACCTTACTTCACTAAAAACTAAACTTAAAATTATAGCTTATAACTTATAAAATTATATCTCTACCATGGATCTTAACTTTCCAACCTTGTATTTTGGGGGTAGTTTAAGCCAGCAGGTTATTGAGTTTTGAGCAACTCATTGTTGCACAGCTTTAGGGCCATCATTTTAAAGGTTTTATTTTCTCAGAATAGAGACAGCACACACGTATTCCACTTTGTTTTACCTTATCAACTACGAATCATCTCTTCACTAATGTGCATATAACACTTATTTCCTAAGAAGACAGTTATGTCCCTTCCGCAGATGAAACTCAGTGGATACTAATCATAAAGTCTTATGTTATTGATTTTTCAAAAAACTGCTTGAGCAGAAAATGCCCTCCTTTACAATTATCAGTCAGGACAGTGCATCTAGCCTTGATTCCTCCCACACATTTAATCTCAAAGGGCATTAGTGGACGGAAACTGCTAACAGATGGAGAAGCTTTTGTTGATAGTGTTTTTCTTTCTTTTTAAGTAGGAGTACATTGTGATCTGTTGCAGGGGAAAAAAAAGAAAGAAAGAAAAAAAAAAAAAGCAACTAAACACCTTTTTCTTCTGCAGATGGGCTGCGAGTATCTTTCTTGCATGTGCTTTTAGTTGCTAGGTCAGCTTTTCTTACAGAGGTCAGCAGTAGGTCATTTACAGAGTGTTGCAATTTGTGCTAGGTGCTTTGCAAACAGAGTCCCTCCCTGTCCACTGGACTTCAAACACAAATACAAATTGAAATAATGAGGCCAAAAGTAATGTGCAAAATGAAACAGCCAAAATGTTATTTAAGCATCTGGTATTAAAACATTTATCGTGCGAGTCAGGTTTTACAATTCACTCCCTGCTTTTATTTCCCTTTCTGTCTGTACACAAATTCATCATTTAGTTTATAAAGCATATTTTGAAGTGAGCCATCTTGTTTTGATCATGGTACATGGAAAAGGTAGACCAAGGTTTATAACCTCAGCAAAGATATTGGTCTCCTGGTACAAAACCAGACTTTATTTTATTAACTGTTCACAGAAATCTGAACAGCAATGCTAAGAATACCTATAGATATACAGTTAAGACATATCTTGAATGCTACTTGTTCCTGATAAAAAATAAATACAACTTTATATGAAAAATGATCCAGGTGAATATTTTCCCAGAAATAAAAAAAGGTCTTATGCATAGATGAAGTAAATGAATACATGATTCTACTAGTAAATTGTTCCCACAAATAATTAAATTTTTCACACAACTAGATGCCTTGGGAGAGAATACTATGCAACTCACATGACTTATTAGTTTTAATACTGGCAAGAAGTAAAAGGACAAACTACTAAACCCTGGATTCCAACTTGTTACCTACTGATTTTAGCTACAATTTTAGATTGAAAGATTGTAACATGGAATGATGAAAGTATAGTGGAAGTCCCAGAGTTACTATACCAGCATAGTTTACATATTTATATTCATCAGTTGTCTTCTTGGAGTTTTCAGTAGTTTCAGAGATTTTTATTTTAACCTTCTAGTGTTTTTTATTCCTGATATATCCAGGGAAGCAAGTAAATTATTATTTTAATGTGGAAGTTGTCTACCCATTTCATGTAAAATAATAAAAATTATAACATTATTAACCAATATTTATTGATTACTCACCATGTGCCAGGCACTGTGCTCAGTACCTCATTTTTATTATCTTATTCAAAGAACTATGGGTACTTTATGGTCTTATTTTATTATCCTTATTTTATAGCTGAGGAGATTAAGAAACTCGTCCCAAGTATAAAGCTAAACTCTTAGAGGAGCTGGGATTTCCTTCGGTTCTGCCACGAAAGTTTGCTTGAGAAAAGACACTGAAAATTTCTTACTCTTTCCGTAATACCCAAATAGAATAATGCTGTGTGGGATCCCCAGAAAGACAAGGGCTTAAAGAGAAAAATGAGAGTTGGTAAGAAGTAACCCAGAGCTACACTCAGAGCTAGCTGCTGTGTACTCACACCTTCACTTCTCTGACCAGTGGCTTCCAAGTTCTGTTGTCACAATCCCAAGCATAAAATACAATCTACATTGTGACCCAGTATACACACACACTTGCATGTACACATAAACTTCTATATAACTGAAACCAGTTTTATGAGGGAATACTTAGCCTTACTCAGATTATGCTTTCTGACATTTAATTCTATTGTATCTCATTAAAAAATGTCAAGCCTACCTTAAATCCACTTCATGCTTTTAATATCATAACTTGAAAAAGTGCTGAGGTGAACTTCATAGGGCTTTGTATTCATGTCTATTTTGATATTTGATAATATTCTTTTCCTAGTAATCATGCTTTTCCTTCTTGTCAGAAGTAAAACATTAAGGAGTGAAGTGTATGGAGTCTTGGACAGGGGAGAACCCAGGTCTCTAATCAATGCAGGAGTGCTTTCATTTATAATTCATGGTTAAAGAAGGTAAGCAAACTCCACTTGGGAGAACCCCTAGGTCTGTAATCACTGTGAACAAACATTCAGCCAGGCACCAGGCTTGATGTGCATAAGAAAACTCAGTGAAGGAATAACCAGTAAAACAGGATGTAAGAGGATGAAGGCTCTAGAGGAATGCCAGATAATTCATCCTGGAGAAGTGATTCAGTGGAGAATCATGAGAAATCCTTTCTTCATAGAGCAGTACTTGTGGTACTGCTGTACATGTGTGATACATGTGTGGATTCAGACTGTACAAAACACTCTCAGTGTCATGAAGGACGGAAAGTCTTCGGGGACCTCTCATTTCATAGTCGACCTTAAGGTTCTCACACTGAGGAGACAGCAATCCTATAATCAAGATGGAGAAAACTTCACCTAGATTCCACATTCAGAAAACTAAGTTTTGCAGTGGGGGGAGGGAGGGAGGAAACCTTTAAAAGCACCTTTTAACACACAATTTAGCAAATAATTCAGAACTTTCAGAAAACTCTTGATGGGGGAAATCTGACATGTAAATGCAAGACAGTAAAGAGATCTGGGAATACTGAATGCAGGGTTTTGTAAGAAATTAAACTTTTTTCAATAGATTATTACTTGTAAGTATTTAAACAATAATCCCTGTTGCTGAAAAATCTTTAAAAAATATGTAATCTTTCTAGAAAGTAAGATAAGAGAATTGACTGTACTGATTATACCTGGTACCTAAGATGTTGTACTAGAGAGCATACAAACAAGGCAAACACATCCCAACCTAGCACATGAATATGACTGTATGACTCTGTGGTTTAAAATTCTTCAGTGCCTTCCTATGGCCTTAGAATAACATTTAAACTCTGTTATGGAGCACAGGGCCCTTATGCTCTAGTTCCTAACTACATGCCTACCTTCATCCCCTCTCAAATTTTACTCACCATTCAAACTAAATAACTTCCAGCTAACACAGGAGAGCCCTATACTGTTTTGTGCCATGTCTTTACACATGCTTTTCCGTCTCCCTAGAGTGTAATCCTTCAAATCTCAGCTCAAATGTTTTTCACCCTGTGAAAAAATTTTTTTTGAGGTGGCTACATTTTTTTATTAAAGTATTGTTGATTTACAGTGTTGTGTTAATTACTGCTATGTAGCAAACTGCTTCCATTACACACATATATATATATTCTTTTTCATATTCTTTTCCATTATGGTTTATTAGAAGATATTGAATATAGTTCCCTGTGCTCTACAGTAGGACCTTGTCGCTTATCCATTCTATATATTACCAGTTTGCATCTGCTAGTCCTGAACTCCCGACCCATCCCTCTCCCAACCCCCTTTCCCTTGGCAACCACCAGTCTATTCTCTATATCCATAATTCTGTTTCTGTTTCACAGGTTCATTTGTGTCATATTTTAGATTCCACATATAAGTGATATCATATGGTATTTGTCTTTCTCTTTCTGACTTACTTCACTTAGTATGGTAATCTCTAGTTGCATCCATTGTTGCTGCAAATGGCATTATTTCATTCTTTTTTATGGCTGAGCAGTATTCCATTGTATATATGTACCACATCTTCTTTGTCCATTCATCTGTTGATGGACATTTAGGTTGTTTCCGTGTCTTGGCTATTGTGAATAGTGCTGCTGTGATCACAGGGTTGCATATATCTTTTTGAATTATAGTTTTGTCTGGATATATGCCCAGGAGTGGGGTTGCTAGATCATACGGTAATTCTGTTTTTAGTTTTCTGAGGAAACTCCATACTTTTTTCCACAGTGGCTGCACCAACTTACATTCCCACCAGCAGTGTAGGAGGGTTCCCTTTCTGTGAAAAATTTTTTGAATTCTTCTAATCTCTCTCTCCATACACATCTCATATAACATAATAATTTGTCTGAATATATCACCTGTTCAACTATAAATTTCAAGGGAGGAGAAAGGATAGTAGACTATCTTTGACCTAGAATATTTTGGACCTGATCTTTTTGGATTAAATGTAATTCCAAAATGTAAATGTCAACTAAATCTATATATTCATAATAATAAAGCATCATGACTTCATCCATACATTTCCTTAGGTTTTTGTAATTCATTACTACATTAATCAAGGGGTATGATAATATTACAATTCAATTTATATATTTTAAGTGATTAGGCACCAGCAATAAACAAATAAATAAATAAATGAGAGCCACATAAATCAGTGAGAGCCACCACTATTCACAATTTGCCCCCCAAGATTTCTGTGTGTGGATTCATTCGTTATAAACTCCACCTTGACATACTGATGAATTGTTTGAAAACAAAGAGATCATACTATCACCAAGGACCAAGATCTATAGCAAATTTTTCCTCAGTAATTACAAAGATGTGACTTCAGAAATAGGAGATTGTAAAAATAATCCTTTTATAATAATTCTTTTGTTTCCATGCTGTCAGTGGGCTCTGCTGGTGGCGTGGCCGCATCCCATTACCAGCTGGTTACAAACAGCCCCCATCATTGTGTGTGTCGGCTGTTAACTGCTCAAAGCTGCCCCTTCTTGGTAGAATTTCCCTTGGCTACACAGAAGCAACCTCACCAGGAACGTTATATTGGTTTGGCCAAAAAGTTCGTTCTGGTTTTTCCATAACATCTTATGGAAAAACCTGAACGAATTGTTTGACCAACCCAATATTTCCCCACATGCTGAAGTAGCCTGACGACTGGTTTACAAAAGTTGGTTCCTTCTTTCCTGAAGGTGGAATCAACTCTGTGGTATAATATCCCCCAGAGCTACCTGAGACCATATTTTCGCTCAGTTTCTTCCCCTGGCCAGTCTGGCTTCCCCGCTTTTCCGTTTCCTGAAAGCATTCCTTCAATAAGTGATATGCACCCAAGTTCTTTTTTCTAATAGAAGTATAGTTGATTTACAATGTTGTGTTAATTTCTGCTGTGCAGCAAAATAATTGAGTTATACCTATATATATTCTTTTTCATATTATTTTCCATTATGGTTTATTAGAGGATATTGAATATAGCTCCCTGTGCTATACAGTAGGACCTTGTTGTTTATCCATTCTATATATAATAGTTTGCAACTGCTAATCCCAAATTCCCAATCCATCCCTCCCTCAGCCTCCTTCCCCCTTGGTAACCACAAGTCTGTTTTCTATGTCTGTGAGTCTGTTTCTGTTTTGTAGATAAGTTCATTTGTGTGCTATTTTAGAGTCCACTTATAAGTGATATCATATGGTATTTGTCTTTTTCTGTCTGGCTTACTTAGTATGATAATCTCTAGGTCCATCCATGTTGCTGCAAATGGCATTATTTCATTCTGTTTTATGGCTGAGTAGTATTACATTGTGTGTGTGCGCACGCATGTGTGTGTGTGTATAAATATATACACGCCACATCTTCTCTATCCATTCATCTGTCGATGGACATTTTGGTTGTTTCCATGTCTTGGCTATTGTAAATAGCTCTGCTGTGAACATACAGGACATGCACTCAAATTCTTATCTTAGGCTCTGCTTTAGAGGAAGCCAAATGAAGAAACGTGCTTCCTGTGCTTTGATTCCCAGTAGTTATTGGATACATAATAAGCTGGTATGTTTTCCAACATTCTTGAAAACACAATAGATCTTCACTTTACTATGGTATGTGTACTGAAAGTTTTGTGATTGTGGTTTTCTTTAATAAGATTTCACTTTATATGTACAATTTAATTCTTTTCCTATGAGATGGTCTTTGCTCTACTATAAGGCTTTCCTATAGCATCGGTTAATGGCCAGGATAAAGAGAAACAAATTGCCCCTTCTAAAGGCCATATAACATCTTATAATCATCAAATAAATTATGTAGAGAAAGGAAGATGCTTTCACTCCTTTCTTTCTTTCTCCTCATGTTCATAATGGCACACACTTCCTAATACGTAATTACCTACTGACTGCACAGCACCATAAAGGGATAGAAGGTGTTCCTATTTGTTAAAAACAGAAATCTCTCTCTGCTCTCAAAAGAATTTGTACAATTTATCTCATATTTTGTTTTCAAAGTCCTTGTTTGGAAAGTGTATTAATAATAATAAATATCTACCTGTTACTTTTCTAAACTTTTTTTTGGTGATACTATCTGTCCTTTTGCTAAAACACAACATCACAGCATACTTTTTCTCTTTTCACCCATGCTGCAACCCCCTTACAACATACAAAATTTGCAGACCATTCCCAGGAGTTCAGTGTCAACAGAACACTAGTCCAGACTGCTTACATTCTAGTGTCCTAGTCAGCTCTTCAGTTTAAATGACAATCATAGCTAGGCATATTCATTACATTAGCAAATTACTGTGTGTTAATGATCTCTGTTTACTCTCTAAGTGCCTTCCACACTGAAAACGGCACACTTGTTGCTCAGAAGACAACTATAACATGTAAGCCTATTTTAAATTAATACAGGTATTCAGACAATCCATGGAAATATTTAGCCACAAACTAATTTTAGGTTTGCCTTCTGGATATTTATTTTATGAACTTGGATTAGAGAATTCCCACAGGCACTATACAATTCAAAAAACAAGAAATTATTTTCTGAAATACTGGTGCTTTTGCATGTGAACACTCATCCATATCCTGGTAAAGGTTGAAGTTGCACAGGTGTTTCCATTTGTCAACAAAACTCAGAAAATGATACACATTAGATTTGTGAATTACATTATATACAAGTTTTACTTTTTAAAAAGAGCTATAAGCAAATACTGAACAACAGTTAATGATACATATTTTGAAGAATTTAGGGGAAAAGTATACTTTGAAATAAATTTTAAAAGATGAATTGATTAGGGAACAGAAGTTTGGATAGAGCAATAGATCTGTAATAAAGCAAACATAACAATGTAATTGTAGCATCTATGTGGTCGGTATATGGATGTCCATATGCAATTCCTTCAACTTTTCTGCATGCTTAAACATTTTTATAATAACATATTAGGGAAACTTTTCATCTCAAGCAAATGGAAACTGTTCTATGTGCCAGTGCAGTGAATTAAAATCCTTTTGTAAAATAATAGATTTTTACCTCTGACAATTAAAGTTAATCATGTCAGAACATTGTCTTGAAATGTTTGGAAAATGAGTTTAATATTTTCTAATTAATACATTCATGTCAGCTTTGAACTGAAATTATACCAAGTGACTTTTTTTTTTTTTTTTTTTTTTTTTGCGGTACGCGGGCCTCCCACTGTTGTGGCCTCTCCCGTTGCGGAGCACAGGCTCCGGACGCGCAGGCTCAGCGGCCATGGCTCACGGGCCCAGCCGCTCCGCGCCGTGTGGGATCTTCCCAGACCGGGGCATGAACCCGTGTCCCCTGCATCGGCAGGCGGACTCTCAACCACTGCGCCACCAGGGAAGCCCCCAAGTGACTTTTAAAAGCAATCATTTGACTATATGTTCCTGGTGGGATATAACTTAAGAACAAAATGAAATATACAAATAATTTTACATTGCTTTTAGTGAGTATGTTTTTCGTAAGAGGGTTGATATTTCTGTTCTAAGACTATTGTTTGTCTTTTAACATATGGTAAAGAAAATGAGTAATTATGTTTGTGACATTGAAAACTCAGTCTTTTCCAATGTGTATGCAAGAAGAAGATAGATATTTAAGATCTATGGAGTTAATTAAAATCTTATAACCCTGAATTTGAACTGAAAGGTATTAAACTTATGATGCATTTTATCAATTTAAAAAGCCCACTTATCTTTTAGTTGTATCCACTGATAACATCCTAGAAACATGCAACAAAACAGTAGCAGGAAACCCCTGGGGATATATTATAGGTTTGGTTTCCGAATACCATCACTCCCTAGAAAGAATCAGAGCTTCTTGGAGAAATGTGTGCTTTCTGGTTGTGGGCAAGTAATGTACAATATCAATCTGGATAATCTTGTCACAGGATCCAGGAAGCAGCTTGAAGAAGCCTATTCTCTGAACTTTAAGTAATTTAAGCATCAATAATGATGATGACTACAATGAACAGAAGCACACCTAATATATTTAAATACATGGGTTTATAGTGATACTAAAGCATGTAGTCAATAGAATAGACCACAACATGATCCAAATGTTAGAATTAGCATAAAAATACTTTAATGCAACTATTATAAATATAGTTTAAGGACTTAAAGGGAAATATTGCCACAGTATGTGAACAGATGTGGGATCTCAGCAGAGATTAAAATATTTTTAAAAATCTAGGACTTCAAAATATATCTGAAATAAAAAATTCAATACACTGGGAAGAAACAGAAATTATTTCCCAAAGTGAATTTTTAAAAAGTCAATTTTGGTGTATGCTAAAAAACCAATTCATTTAGCAAACTGGTATATAAAATAGCAACTGATAAAATGAAAATGGAAAGTAAAAAGAATCAAGTGTTTATCCTGCCTTTTCTCTGAAAATAGTACTTCAGGGTAACCAAAAAAGAAAATGAGTGGAAGTTTCTCTTTACAGAAGTTTTCTAATTTAGTACATGAAAAAAGAATTAGTATATCTCCATTTATCAACCTTTAATTAATAAATCTAGGAAGTTATCATGATTAGTTGCTATTATCAGTCTGAATTCAGCCAGGAAAACAGAACTAGTTAAATATTACAGAAATAAAAGTTTTAATATAGGAATTAGTGTTTACATTAATGTAAACTTAAACAAGGAAATTGAAGATCTGGAAGTTTGCATCCATAAAGTCAGAAAAACAATAATAAATTACATCATGCTAAAGCAGCGATTGAAAGTAGGAGAGAAACATAGAGCTCTTGAAAAAGTCCAAGAAATTGCTGCCTCTGTCATGATCATGAAGTACAAGTTCACGAGAGATCTGTGATGGTGCTATGTCTGGATACTGTGATTGCTAGATCATTGTGGATTCATGCCTGGCTGCCAAAATCACCAAAATGACTTTTGTTTTACTTTCATCTTTCAAATCATGCATGAGTTTTTCTCATTTGCAAATCCAATGGGGAATCATTCAGGGAAGAGTGCTCTGGAAAGTAGAGTTCCCAGCTTTAGAAAAGTGTAGTGATGCTGCCAAGTTGCCGAGAGGCAATTCAACACAGCTGCTAATATCACAGAAAGAAAGACAACTGGAAATCATGTTCGTTTGGCTGGAAAAAAAACACCTTCTTTTCTATGAAATACTCTTGCAAAAAAAAAAAAAACCCAGCAATTTCTTAAACTTTTATTTTATTTAATAACCCTTAGGAATAAATGTAACAAACGACATCCTAAAACATTTTGCTTATATTTATGAAACATTTCTGGGAGAAACTAAAGGAGACACAAATAAATGATGATATATACCATGTTCATAGATTGGAAGGATTAATATTGTTTGGATCCCAACTCCAGTAAAATTTCCAATTTTTAAAAATAAAATGGCAAGCTGATACTAAAATTTATATAGAAATGTGAAGGACCTAGTATAGCCAAAGCATTCTTTTTTTGGAGGAGGAGGGACACAAATAGTATTTATGTTATTTTATTTTTTGCCAAAGCATTTTTAAAACAGAAAACAAAGTTGGAGGGTTTATGCTACCTTATTTCAAGATTTACCATAAAGCTACAATGATTAAGACAACGTAGTATTCACCTAAGGGTAGCCGTATAGAATAATGGAACAGAATAGAGACCTTAGATATATATCTACCCATCAACAATCAGTTCAACAAAATGAACAAGGCAATTCAAAGGGAAAAAAAAGTCTCACAGGAAATGGTGCAGAAACAACTGGAAAACATGTTTAAAAATTGAGTGAGCCTCTACTTTATACCATAATAAAAATTAATTTGAGGCAATCATAGATCTAAACATAAAAGCTAATATTATAAAGTTTCTAGAAGAAAATAAAGGAGAGGGCTTCCCTGGTGGCGCAGTGGTTGAGAGTCCACCTGCCGATGCAGGGGACGCAGGTTCGTGCCCCGTTCCGTGAAGATCCCACATGCCGCGGAGAGGCTAGTCCCGTGAGCCATGGCCGCTGAGCCTGCGCATCCGGAGCCTGTGCTCCGCAGCGGGAGAGGCCACAGCAGGGAGAGGCCCACGTACTGCAAAAAATAATAATAATAAATAATAATAATAAAATATATATAGGAGAATATTTTCATGAACTTGGAAGAGGCAAATATTTTTTAAGGCAACTTTCAGAAAACAATAGCCATAAAACTAAAAATCGGTAAATTAATATTTACCAATGTGATGATCTTCTCACCAAAATTACTGATAAGAAAATGAAAAGTAGTCATAAACTGGGAGATAATTCTTGTAACACACACATATGACAAAATATGTATAAAGAGAGTTATATAGAAATATGCAGTTCTTATACTTGGAACTTATACAATGCATCTATAAATCTATAATGTAAAGACAGTAACCCATTAAAATATGGGCAAATAGTTGAACAGACAATCGGAGAAGATACACAAATGTTCAATAAATATTTGAAAAGTTGCTTATCCTCATTAGCTATCAAGGATATACAGTTAAAACCATAATAATTTGCCACTTCATCTTCACAAAAATGGGTACAATTACAAAGATTGGCAAAATTATATATGGTTATATATGGTGAGCATGTAGAGCGACTGGAGCGCCAATATATTTCTGGTCAAAAAGTAAAATGACAAGCCACCTTAGAAAAACATTTGACAATTTTTATAAAGTTAATAATATACCTTCCCTATAAGAAATAGAATCCTAGGTCTAGAAGGTTATATCCCAAGAAAAATGAAAATATATATCCATGAAAATAATTTAAACAAAATAGACATAAAGGATATTTTCATAACAATTCCAATCCGAAAACCACCCCAGTGTCACTAAAAGAGTGGATAAATTGTGTTATATGCATACAGTAGAATACTGTTCAGCAAAAACAAAACAAAAACAAATTCTTTTCCAAAGTGGTTTTTTAATGTTTTTGTTTTTGATCCAGCTGTGTCCAGCTTTGCATCATATGTGACACTTTGGTAAGCATTCTTGTTTACTCTGATTTTATTCCTTTCCACATTTTCTAAAAGCTGCCTTTTTCATCATATTTGGCCTATTTTGCTTTCCCAGTTGAGTATGTTTGGTTGTTTTTCAGGTCCTGTTTTGGAATTTTTCTTAGACCTCCTCTGAAGCATTCTGAATAGTTTTTAAGCTTTCCCTTTGTCATTTTATTTTTCAATTTCACTTTTCTCCCCCAACCATCGTCCACATTTTCTGTTCTCATTTCTAAAATTGCATAATCACAACGGAATTCCTTTGGATTCCTCCCTGCATTAGTAGAATATTGACATTTGTCATACACTCATCAGTATTTCTTAGTAATTCACCCACAGTTGCTTCCTGCATCACTTCCTGGTCCCAATATAGGATAAAACATAGTTCCCTTTCCTTCACGTTCAAAAATTGGGTTATTAAATTCCATCATGATCATTATATAACATACTCTTCATTTTCCCAACACTGTTTTCAGTTTAAACTCATTCCCTTTATCACATGCTTCTGAGTACATAACTGTTGCAGCATTTGTATAATTTAAGCTATGAATATCTCTACATGGAGTTTATAGTAATTCTTGTGCTTGGCATATTGTGTTCTTATGGCATTTTTTATATTTTTTCTCACAGGCAATTACTTTTTTCCATTTAGTCACATTAATTATAGCGTACTTTACTGAGAAATATCACCAGTCATAGCACAGAATTATGGGATGTTGAAAGTAGAAATATATTTACAACTTATTATTTGTAATCCTCTGGGTTTTGTTTTAAATGAAAGAACTAAACTCAGAGATCTGCTACAACCACTTTTCACTGTAATATAAGACCTTTTCCCATTGAGATGTGTATTCATTGTGATTTTCAAGTTTACAATTCAGTGATATTTAATGAATTCACAGAGTTTTACAGCTATCATCACTGTCTTCAGAAGATGTTCATCATCCCCCAAAAGAAGCCCAATATTTATAAGCAGTCATTTCCTATTCCCTGCCTCTCCAGCCCCGGACAGCTGCTAATGCAACTTCTGTCTGGTCTGGACATCTCCTATTGGTGGAATCATACAATATGCGGCCTTTTGTAACTGGCTTCTTTCATCTGGCATGTTTTCAAGGTTCATTCATATTGTAGCATGAATCAGTACTTACTCCCTTTTTATGGCTGAATAAATACTCTGTTGTGTAGATATATCACATTTTGTTTATCTGTTCTTCCGTTGATGGACATTTGTGTTGTTTCCACATTTTAGCTATTATGAATAATGCTGCTACAGATATCCATGTACAAGTCTTTGTGTGGATGTATCTACATTTCTCTTGGGAGAATATGCCTAGGATGGCATCACTGTATTATGTAGTAAAACTATGCTTCACCTTTTGAGGAACTGCCAAACTGTTTTCCAGAGTGGCTGTACCATTTTGTAATTCCACCAAATGGTTCCATTTTTAAGGGTCTCTGGGTCTCTGAATCACTTGTCAATACAGCCTTTGGTGTGAGTGAATTGTGCAGCTGGAGGATCCTTTACTCCTCCATTCCCGTTGACTATAAGCACAGCCGCTTTAGCACAGCCTTTGTAAATACGAACCTAGTGTTCTTTCATTTTCTTTAACTTCTCCCACAGTTTTCAATTCTAAACTTTTCCTGCCACTATTTTAATTTTTATCATTATAACCTTGGTGTAACGTTGATCTGCTTGGAGCCCTGCCTGTAGAGGCTCTGCTTGTCCCTAAATTCCTAAGTTACACCAAAGACGAACATTCCTTCATGAATCATTATGAGGGTCAACATTGAGCCTCTGGCCCCCTGCCCTGTCCCACATGGTCTGCGTATTGCCAGCCATAAATATAGACATTAAAATGATTTATGGACTTTGCTTCAAATTCAAAGTGAAAATAACAAAAGGGAAATGATTAAATAGATGGTGGAAATTATCAGTCTCTTTTCCTTAAATTTAGTTTCTACTCTTTAGGTAATTACTTACAGTAACAATAAGAAGAGAATTACCTAACATTCAAAAGATATCTCTACTCCAATATTTTAGAAGACTAATAATTTGAACACTTTTCACAGTCTCTCTGTTCTATTCTTTTTTTAAAACTGAAGTGCATGCCATTATGTGATACACGGAAGACAAAAATATTATACTTTTGGCCAGCTTTCTCACCCACACAGCTTCCTAGAATTTTCTGGTTTTCAATTACTTAAGTAATAGGATTCTGCCATTTCCAGTTGGTAATAATTTTAGAGTTTGGTGCTCCTACGGGGCATAGTTTTTTTGTGTCTGATATTCAGTTGAACTGGATAGTAATATGATCAATTTCATTTTGTTTTTTCAAACTTTTTTATACTAAAAATTACATATTTGCACACTGTTTTATTCCTCCCTTTTAACTAATCTATAGTCATGATTTTATTTTTTCTTTCTTGACATATCTCAAGATTTCCTCAGACGTTAGTTTTAAGATCTGAGAAGCAAAGAACAAACTGGGAAGAAAATAAATACTGCTGCATTCCAGCTACATGGAAAGATCACTGAGTGGTTCCGTGGGGAAAGCATTAACGTGGGGAAAGCATAAACATGGTTCCATGGGGAAAAACGGTCATAGACCATGGCATGCACACCCGGCCAGAGCTACCGTAACACTTAGAAGTGAGTTTCAAATTCAAAAAGCTGTTTTTCTGTAGGTACTTTGGGGGTTTAGATAAGAGGGGAAATTTTCAACCATGTCTTTGTAACATACCCAAGGTGATCAAGAAAGAAAATTATCCATAATTATCCAAGTTGTACACGAGTATCCGAGTTGTATGGTTTGCTCTTTTAGTTTTACTTTATTGTCCCCATGCATAGACTATGGTGCTGCCCAGGCGTTTATAGATTTTGAGGGGAAACTGGTATTTTAAAAATTGAACTCCATTCAAATATTAACCTTTAGGGGCCTGTCACCTCTTTGCTGCATTTAGGATTTACACATTAAAATCCCCTGCAGTGAGACTACAGGCCTAGATTCCACAAATCTCATAGGCCTAATTTCTGTGTTCCCCAGGTTTTCAATGAGTTGTTCCATTGCCAAAATTGAGGTAATAGAAAACAAAAATAAAAGCAAAACAAAACACAAGTCAAAATTATCTAGTTAGGAAATATTTGGAAAGAATAAAGAACATTAAATTATTTTATCAGTCTCTAAAGACGATGATGGGTTATATGAGACTAGAGAAGAATTTTAGGAAACTGTAGTTTATAGACCCAGTGAACATAGTTTAAGAACTGTGCTTTGTCTATTACTTTTTATAACGTAGTTTGAGCTTAAATGTTTATATTTTATTCCTGATACATTATGATGTATGAGTATATTCAACAGTTGAAAAAAAATTAAATTAAATTATTTGGTTTATAACGGTAGGGATATAAAAACCCAAGTATATATTCTGGGAACTTAATATGATTAATTTAGCAAAAAATCAGAATAAAAGGTGTCATTTATCACCATCTAGTTTCTGAAAAAGTACATATATTTCAGATATAAATGATGATCTTTATCCATTATAATGTTCTTTGTAGTCCCCTTCATAGTCATTTACATATTTCAATTCATTTTTGAATTTTGTTATACAGTGAAAAACAGGAATTGTGCATAGAATAGCATGCATATGTTTATGTCCAGAGATGTTCTGAATCTAACACTGTTGGGTATTTAGTCAATTTCCATATCTATTCATTATAAAATGAATAAGCCCATTCAATCTGCAATTAATGATTAACTTTAAATCATGTTACTCTGCCATCAAATATGATTCACTTTATCATCTTTTTTTTTTAATGAGAATGAGGTATAAATATAGTCAGCCCTCAGTATCCGGGGGTGCTGAGCCCACGGATACAGAGGGCCAACTGCAAGGGGCTTGAGCATTCACAGATTTTGGTATCCGTGGGGGTCCTGGATCCAACCTCCCTCCCCCTCCACCCCCCACAGATACTGAGGGCTGACTGATGACAATACAGGTGCTCCTGGGAATGAGTCTGTCCAAAGGTGATGAGAGCCTTCCAGCCAAGTTTGTCAAGAGAAACACTATTTCAATGTTCAGTATTAGTCAGTTAATGTTCCTAATTTTTTTAATTAAAAAAAAATAGAAACACCTACACCTGCCAGATTCTAGGAAGGCATCAATCCCACTTATGTCCAATGCCATACTGGAAAGCAGATTCTAAACATTTCTAAATAAGTGTTACTACATTCAAAAGGATGTGTAAAGCATATCTTTCAGAACAACCACATTGCTAAAAGAAAAAAAAACCCATAGTTTTGCATTCTGTCTATATATCATAAGTGAGTGTTACTCATAAAGGATTTGAACTCCCTAAACATATGTGTCCGCTTCCACCATTAAAGTGAATTCAGGTGCTTGGCATGACTGTCTCCAGACAGGCTTTCTTTAAATATTGATAGCTGTGGTCTTACTGCCGCGTCGAACTATATCTGGATACGCTCATGTTCCTTTTACAAGACTTTCATACAACTCCATGGTCTGCAGAACACGTGGGAAGTATCTCATCATTTCTTTCATTAATATAAACTATTTTCACTTTCTCCAATGACAAATTGCCCAAAATTAGTTTTTTTACACCTATTATGACTGAACATGATGAGAAATTCATCTGTAGACCACAGCTGTGTATTGCAGGCATTATAAACCCTTGCGGCAGGGGAGGTGATTGTTACATTGCAAGGACCAAGCAGAAAGAGAGAGTCATTTATTTTGGTGGGAGACAGAAATGCTGGTTTTCAGTTTTTTCAAAAAAATTTAAAGGTTATTTGTTGAGATTCAAAATAGCCATTTTAAACACTGTCCAAAAAAGCGTGGTTTGAATATACGTATTGTGAGAGGCTGTCTGAAAACTTCTGCTGAGCCACTACATTCAAACAGAAAAAAGTTCTACTCTTTTATTACTATTTCAGTGTCCACTGAATGCCAGAAACATGGTAAGCATTGCATGTGACAGAAGCAATCCTAGTGAATGCACCATTTACATGAAACAGAGAAAATGGATCTTTGTGAAAGGACAGGAACGTGATCCATGCTTGCACTGATTCTACATTTCCTACATGTTTCTGACACACACGTTTGTAATTATTCTCACCTGGCATAGTTAATGTTGCTGGTGATTTGCCATGGATGACAACTGCCCTCTTTCAAAATCTACCAAAGGAACATAATGAGCTGACTTTTGAGAAACTGCTGACAAGGAACAAAAACATTAAAAAATCAAATTCCAGGGTGGGAGGGAGGCACAATAGGGAGGCGATATGGGGATATATGTGTATGTATAGCTGATTCACTTTGTCATAAAGCACAAACTAACACACCGTTATAGAGCAATTATACTCCAATAAAGACGTTAAAAAAAAATCAAATTCAATACCAACCTCAAATAAGAGCTTTATAGTAACAATTAGAAAGCATTGAGAAATCACAAATAAATTCCATAAAATTGAAAGAGACATATGCCTCTACTTTTCTTGGGCCATTAATGCATGCATTAGAAAGGATTAGATTTAAATACTCTTCACTAGAAGAAAGAACACGACTAGTATCTGTTAATAAGTTTTATCATAAAATATACGGTAAAGTCAGTGTCTAAATTTCATGAATTGTGGGTATCATCTTTTCACATATCAAGAATACCATGAGTATCCTCACTGTCTAAAGTATACTAAAATAAAAATAGACTAACAGTCCATGAAATAATCATAACAATGCAGCAATGTTGTATCCACTGAGTAAACATTTATTACAGCAAGATTTTACTCTTTAATTTTAGGTATGGGAGTGTGCCACTGTCAGTTGAGATTGCATTCCTACAAGAAAAACAAGATTTGGAATCAAAATTTTTTCTAGAAATTTTAGTATATTTTACCTTAGTCATAGTCTTGATAGCTGTAATCAAGATAGAACATGTGACAGTAAATAATTATTTAGCTTTGTCAACGTAAATACATAAAGGATACTAACTCCTAATTTTCATGCTTGTCCTGTTTTATTTGAGCATTAGACAGTGTTTGATATTAAACATGTAATACTTATTTTCTTTAATTTTATTTAAAACCTTAAAAATTCTAATTATTAAATTGGTTCACAGAATTTCTTAATGCAGCTTATTAAATCTATCTCATGACTTGAAAGTCTTCTTTTAGAAATTAGCAGCTCATAACACTTAAAATCCAACTCAATACTATGTATTACAAAACATGAAAATAATTATTGAATGGTTGACCCTCTAATGGACTTAATAATGAATTAGTAAAATGTAAGGGCTTTTTTTCCCACTAATTTGTCGTTTGAAAAGAAGCATTTTCAATGAAAATTGTAAGTTTGAAAGTTAGTTTAATAGTTTATGCCAAAATGTAACAGCAACAGGAACTTGATACCTCTAAGTTAAAAGCATAATTGGGCTTCCCTGGTGGCGCAGTGGTTGAGAGTCCACCTGCCGGCCCCGGGAGGATCCCACATGCCGCGGAGCGGCTGGGCCCGTGGGCCATGGCTGCTGAGCCTGTGCGTCTGGAGCCTGTGCTCCGCAGCAGGAGAGGCCACGACGGTGAGAGGCCCGCGTACCGCAAAAATAAATAAAACATTCTAGGCTAGAAAAATTTCAATTAAGGCAGAATTTTTCCCTATTAAAGAGCTGCCTATCAAATTCTTAGACTGTTTAAAAATCATACTAATAAAAGATCCATAAGACAAGTCATTAAAATGTTGTATCATAATCCATGTTCTTCTGTCAATTGAATATTAACATTTATATAGCATTTATGAAAATACATTAAAATGTATACACCAATGAAAATCATTTGGGATCAATAGCTCTTTAGAGTATACAAAGAAAATTTATGAAGATAGACTTTAGATGACATAATTTTCAATTCAAAAGGATTCATAAAATTCAAAGATGTAACATTGCAAACAAAGACTGTGACGTTGCAGTCTGGACTGACTGGGGGATTTTCTCCTGACTGTTGCTGAGCCTGGGAGTGGACTTGCTCATGAATAACACAGCTGTCTGCAAGCCCTACGGTTTTGTCTCAAAACTTGTAGCGACAGGTGCGTCTTGTCACTCTCTGGTGTACGTTACAGGCCTGCCTTGTTTATCATTCTAAGATGAGCTCTTGACGGGAGTGACCCTGACAGTACAGAATATAATCAAATGCCCTTTGAACCAAGGAAGTGGAATTTATTGCTGTTAACACATTTTACAGTTTATAGGGTCATCAGCCCTTTAGCTCCTGAGATCTTTTTCAAGCGTGGCTTTGAATCTACAAATACAACTGATTGATATCACAAAATTGACATGAAATGTGATACTTAGTGTTTCCTTTTATAAATTCCTTACCTCATATGTGAACTATAATAATAATTTTAAAAGTGAATAAGATAATTTTTTCCTTCCCTTATCTATCTCAGCAAGGAATAATAGCATACTTCTTCAACAGTGAATTTTCTGTATTGGAGAAAAAGATGTTTCAACATTAATATAGTCAATTTTTAAATAACCACATTACAATTTCAAATGCATTCTGTAAGCTCCAATCAATACATCTTAAGGTTATCTCTGAAAAATAATACTGTAAATAAGTTAAATAAATAGAAATATTATCTTGAAATACTATAGAGATCTCACCTGTCCACTATTTTTATCAACTACAATCAATAACATTTTTTCAGAATATGAAAAAAATTTAAATTTAAAATAATTGCTATTTGCTAAGGGTGTGTGTATTTTAACTTAAGATCTGGTATTTAAATTAATAATTGATTAGAAGATAAATGTTTTTAAGCAAAAAGAATTGAAAGTATTGTTAAATTCTAACAAGAAAAGAGTGAAAGTAAGTCATATTGATTCAATAACTTTACATGAAGTTGAAAACAATCGGTATTAAATTAAATGAGATATTTCCTAATCATAACCAAGGACTCATTTACTCAGACACATGTTAGTTTACCTGAAATGCAATTAAAAGCAAAACCATTTTAGTTCAAGTACAATGAGAATTAGTTCATTAAAATGGCTGTTTAACCTTAAAAAGCCATTTAAAGAATTTTGTGAACTTATACCATTGAATGACTGTCTCATTTTGTAATATATGATGAACCTCAAAGATGTGCAATATGATGACGTATGTGTCCTTGACAAGTTTCTTGGTTGTATACAACAGAAATCAACTCTGACTAACTGGAATTAGATAGATTTATTGGAAAAATTTCAGGTAACTAACAAATTTTGAGACATTGGCCAATAAGGTTAAGGGACCAGGAAGGATCAAAGGGAGACTTGGTCACCAAGAACACAAGCACAGTCAGATGCTGCCCCTGGTGCAGCCGCCACTATATCCTCCCCACAGAGCCCCTCTACTCTCAACCTCACTACCTCTGCTTCTCTAGAATACCAGCATAGCAGTGTCTGCCATAGCAGTATCTAGTTCTGCTTCCTGGCATTACTTGGCTCAGGCTCAAAGTCCCAGAGAGAAGGTACCGCATATGGGTTTGAGGAGACCAACTTCATATTTGCCAGGCAAAGCTCTAATGGGTTATGTGTTGAACCACATCCTCTCCCCACCTCCCCAAATTCATACGTTGCTTAGTACCTCAGAATGTGGCCTTATTTGGAAATAGGGTCATTGCAGATGTAATCAGTTAAAATGAGATCATACTGATGTAAAATGGACCCCTAATCCAATATGAGTGGTGTCCTTATAAAAAGAAGAAATTTGGAGATAGGCACACAGGGAGAATGCCAGGTGAACATCAAGACAGAGATCGGGGTGATGCACTACAAAGCAAGGAATGCCAGAGATTCCCAGCAAACCACTATAGTAAGAGGAGAAGCATGTAACAGATTCCTCCTCATGGCCCTCAGAGGGAGCATCTCTGCTAATACCTTGATCTCGGATTTCTAGCCTCCAGGGCTGTAAGGTGATTTTTTTCTGTTGTTTAAACCACCCAGTTTGTGGTACTCTGTAAGCCCCGTCACAGGCAAACTAATACAGTCCATCTCTTACCAAGACTCCAGCAGTTGCATATTCTCCAAACCCAAGCAAAGGGTTTACACACGGCAGTTTTTTTCTTAAGTAAAGAAAATAGGAAAAAACAAAGTCTATATTTATCTGATACGTTCCTTTAATATAAATAATAAGCCTGATAATTAAAATCTATAAGTAGATTTTACTTAACTGAATTTTTAATTAGGACACGCACACTGATGTTATTTAATTATTACTCTAGAATTAAAAATTGCTATGTGCTAGCAATTTTCTTTTTATTTTTTTGGAAGAACTTGGTCATATTTCAGATTTAACCCCAAGGTATTTATTATGAAAAACATAAACTAATACAAATTGTGATCCTTGATAAATAGCTTAAAAGAATACATTAAATTCACTCTTTTCTACCTTATTTCTCAGCCTTTTCTCAAACAAAAGCAACCTAGCTTCCAGCTGAAAACTCCCCTACTAAAATTGCTCTGTTGAGATCCAACAATATAGCCTTCCTAGTCGCTGAATTTGTGTTCGCCATTTACAGTCCTAATTCTCCTCGGATTCTGCTGAATTTAATTGGGTTGAGCAAGTCTTCTCCTCAGCCACTGAATGATTTTAACTTTTCTTCTGCCCTTTGAGTGCTTTTGTAGTCACTATATTTTCTTCTGTTCTGTGGTCTCTGACGCATATTTTCTGCTTAGGTGATTTTTGTCTCCTTTCACAGCTTAAACTTTCTCTCTCCTCCAGATCTCTAACTCTGCCAGCTTCTCCGAATTCCAGATCCTTATGGATACTTCCTTTCTGTCCACTTTGGCATTTGTATTCAACATGTTTCAAGGTCAATTAATCATGATGCTTAATCTTTTTTCTTCTTTCTTTTCCCCCCTCCCGTGTCCTCTGGTATAGGTACCTCTAGCCTCTTTGTCACCTAGGACCTACCTAAACATGAGTCCTGGGATTTCTTCATCTCTTTCACCTTATAAGTTCAGACGGTAGCTACAACAGTAATTATTATTATCTCATCCTTCTTTATTCCAGTAATAGTTGCCCCTTCTTGAGGGAAACAGCCCATATACCAGGGGTTCCCAACCTCCGGGCCATGGACTGGTCCTGGTCCGCGGCCTGTTAGGAAGCGGGCCACACAGCAGGAGGTGAGTGGCGGGCGAGCGAGCGAAGCTTCATCTGCTTCTCCCCGTCGCTCCCCACTGCTTGTGTTACCACCTGAACCATCACTCTCATTACCGCATAAGCCATCCCCCCGCCAACCCCTCACCCCCGTCCCCCAGTTCATGGACAAAATTGTCTTCCACGAAACCAGTCCCTGATGCCAGAAAGGTTGGAGACCGCTGCCATGTACCATTCATCTGTCACTCTACAGTTTTAGTGAGTAGATCAGGCTGACTTTCTGACCAGAGGGACACCTTGAGGAGTGACAACTTCACACAGTTGGGCAATTGGAGTCCTTCCCCACACGTGTTCAAAAGGTAACTACAGGAAGAAGGCTTCTTTCCTTTCTAATTATGAAATTGTGAAAACGCAAGGCCAGAATATTCGGCCAACATGTTCCACTGCCCTATATCGCCCACCTGTCCATCTACTGTAAGAGAAAATAAAGCTGTTTTGTTAGGTGAGGAAGACATGAGAGGTGGAGCATGAATAACAAAGCTGGTGTCCTTGGTTCTAGACACCCTTGAGGCCAGGTTGCAGTCCTTCTCCATCCAAAGTTTTTAGTTAGCTGAGATAGACTTTGCCCACTTTTTTACTTACCCAGAATGCCACATTTGATGGATTTTCCCATTCATAATTTAATTACGTCACTCCCTGCTTAAAGGCGTTTCATCATCCTTCATTACCTATGGAATAAAGAACTTAAAGACACCCCAAGCCCCACACAATCTTCATGTAAAATTTCCCTTTTCATCTACTACAAGTTTTCCTCTTAATGAATTTTATTCACATGTAATTTTATTTATATTATGTGATTTTATTTAACTTGCTGTCGATTTTACTTAACCTGTTGTATAGCAAGAAAATTATATGGTGTATAGCACCCTTTTATATTTTTCTAAGATTCACAGAAGTCAAATAAGACCAATGTGAATATTCAAGTTTTGTGGGGGTTCTGAGTCGTATTGAATTATGCCCCTTCAGCAGTCATCTAGGGGTTTGTCTGAGAAACTGAAGCTAAACCTGTGTTTTCTGCTCAAAGAAAAGTGGAAGCAGAGCCAGCTGATATCCAGGAACCTGCCTTCAATTTGGTTCCACTAGTGATGTCCTAAAGAACAAAAGCTACCTGGAAGCATTGTCCGTCCACCCAGAATTTCCTGGCTTTGCAGCATAGATGTAGGCCTGGTTGCACAATCGTATGCATGTTACTGTGCACACCTGTTCCAAAGCTGACTCTGTGGAAAATACTCGCCCTTCCCCAGCTCACTCTTTTGAGGCTGTCTTCAAATTTATAATAACCAGCTCTCCCCCACCCCAGAGAAGAAAGTTTGCCTGTTGAAAATTTTAGGTTTTACTTTAAAGATTTTCATTGTAAATTTCATTGCTTTCATACCTTAAATACACTTCAGTGAAACAGCTTGATCTGCTGGCAGCGAATTGAAACAAATCTTTCATTTGAACACTTTTTGCCTTTTGTGGAACGCTTAAATATTCTTGGGCAGAGTCGCCAAGTGCACTTACAAAGTTCTACCACCTGTTGTCTGAAGAAAACGTCTTGCCTGTTAAAAAGAACTGCGTCCATTTTCAGCAGCCTTCTGAAGGTGGGTTAATTTTTAAGATCAGTCTGTTGAAAAACAAAAGGAGTTTTGTGGGGGCCTGATCAACAGAAAAAAATATTAAGAGTTCACAAGTCAGGCTGAAGATCTCTGAGTCCTCTAGGCTTTTCTTCCATGCGATTGCAATTGTATTTTAATAATGAAACTGATGGGGTGTTTATAGCATAAGAGCAGGAATCAGGAGTCACAGGATCTACCTTGGCTTGGAATCATTTATATAACCTCAGGCAAGTCACTTGCCAGTGAACGCCTCAACTCAATTATCATCAAAATTGTGATTTGAGAATCATCAGAAGGAATTCTGAGGTGTCATGTCGTTTGATACTGTTTGTCTTTCTTATGCCTTTGCATCTCAGGTTCCAGAAATTAGGCTCACAAAAGCACAGGTACTGCCAGGAGTCAACGCTTTGGAAAAAGGTTTCGTAGTTTCAGAAGTCAGCTCTGGCAGTCTTTTATGTGGAATGCTCAAACCCTGTCTGTTAGCAAGACTGTGTAGTATTTGAAATGATTTGTTGGGTAATTTAAAATCACCCCTAGACATAGAAAAGTTCTGGCCAAAGATCAACTCTCTAATGGTGCAACAAGGTCAGTAGATCAAAAGATCTCTGTTATTAATATTATTATCTACGTAGTTTAACATTTTTAATGTGGCAAGATATTTACAGGGCCATTTTCTCTGTTCTGTTAAGATTGTCTAGAAGGAAATTAATTTAGACTCCTCATCTAGAGTCTTTTTAAAGGCAGTGGCACCTCCAGTTTTCTCTTCTTCTGCACCCTGGTCATACATAGCATGAACCTTCAAAAGCTGCTTAGGGCTATTTGCTCCATGCAACGCAAGCTGTTTACAGCTCAGAGTCTTTCCATCAGGACTGAACAGGGCTCTGGATTTCTGTTACTTGCATTTCCTTCTTGTTGAAAACGAGTCACCTGTTTTGGATTCCTCAGCCGGACACTTTCATGGCTTTCCGTTCCTCAGTACCCTTCGATGGCTCCACTTCTACTGCCCGATCTTGGAGTCCTTGGCTTTCTTCTCCCTTTATTATCTTGGCCTTCATGACCATGTGTATTCTGATGACACACACATTTGGAACTCCAGCCCAGAACCGCTTCTCTTAGACTGATTTTGAAACCTAAATGCCTAGTTGTATCCATACACGTCTCAGACTTGATGGAGACAGAACTCTCATGTTCTGCCCACTCCCTCCAACATGGCTGCTCTCCTTGTGTGCTCGGCCTCAGTAAATAACCTCACCATCCGTCTTGTTGCTCCAGCTAATCTCCCTTTCCTGTATGCTCCTCAACAACAGTCCCTGTCTGTTACCTCCGAGAGCATCTCAAATCCATTGTCTCTTCTGCCTCTCCTTGCCAGTCATTTCCATCCAATCCTTCATCGCAGTGAGAGCAGTGCCTGCCTTTCTCTGGTCTCTGGCTTCTAATCTCGCTGTCACCACACAGACGCCAGAGTGATCTCTTTAAAATGAATAAATTACTCCTTTGTTCAAAAGATTTCCCTGTTTTGTCTTCACACCTAAAATAAAACTCTTTCTTCTTACCGTAGCCTATAAGGTACTGCATAACTGGCCTCTACATGCCTCTCTAAACCCATCTGGTGCTACCCTGCCTTTGTTCATTATGCTCCAGACATGCTGGCCCTCTGGCCACTGAGAGAACATTCCAAGCCTTAAGTCCTTTCTGTGTCCAAGATATGGAAAACACCCCCTGTCACTCCCACTGTTGTCGTGACTAGTTTATTCAGTTATCAGCTTTTCAAAGTCAACTTCTCAGAGACGCCCTCTGTGAATAGATTCTTCCAACTTCATACCGATCATAGCACTTTTTGAATAAACACCTTTGAGTTTTTGTGTTTTGTTTTGTTTGGCAGTGCCGCGCGGCCTGTGGGATCTTAGTTCCCTGACCAGGGATTGAACCCGGTGCCCCTGGCAGTGAAAGCGCAGAGTCCTAACCACTGGACCGCCAGGGAAGTCCCTCATAGCACTTTTAATCTTATGAAAGTCTTTCTACAACCTGCAATTACTGTCTTCATTTATTTGTTTGCCAGCACATTGTCTCCACCATTAGAACACAAGCTATGCGAGAACAATGCCTATGCCTTCTTCAAACATTTTATCTTCAACTCTAGCATTATGGTGAATATAGTAGGTACTTAATAAATACTGATTATTTTTTTTTAATTAATGAGTGAATGAACACCAACCCTGATTCTTGATTTCTGTTCTGGTACTCCTCAGTAAAAATATTTTGTATAGTCTGTGTCTTCTATTTTAGCAATCATCAGTATAACATAGCCTTCTAACCAATATTTGTTTTAAATGTGCAGCTTTTATGTGTGGTTTTGCAATTATGCTCTCAAATTTGACGAGCATGTGTAGTTTCACTGGTCACAAACTTTTCCTATCAAGAATACATTCCTGGGCTTCCCTGGTGGCGCAGTGGTTGGGAGTCCGCCTGCCGATGCAGGGGACGCGGGTTCGTGGCCCCGGGAGGATCCCACATGCCGCGGAGCGGCTGGGCCCGTGAGCCATGGCCGCTGAGCCTGCGCGTCCGGAGCCTGTGCCCTGCAGTGGGAGAGGCCCCAACAGTGAGAGGCCCGTGTACTGCAAAAAAAAAAAAAAAAAACAAAAGAATACATTCCTATCAATAACACATTAGACCCCCTTAGCAATGAGCTATACTTTGTTCTCTGTATTTTCTCTCACAGAAAATGAGGCTGTGGGACAGCCTCATTCTTGTCAGCTGCCTGATGCGACTGGCTTTCATCTGAGTACCATTTGGAGCTCAGAGTAAATGGTTTGTAAAGCACATCTTCAATTTCAAAATTTAGCACCATGGCTTCCCATCATCCTTAAGGCCTCTAGTTGCTCCCCTAACACACAGCAGGTAATTATTGATAAAACATTGAACTTTTCTCCTCATTTATTCACAGGCATGTAGCCTTGTAATAGTTAATGTGCTCATGCTTGCATGTGAGCAGTAGATTATGATTGTTTATTCAGACCACAAGTTCTGAGGGCCTCGTATGTGCAGAGGTTGTGTGAGGCGGTGGGTTTATAGAGATAAACAGTACATAGTCCTTGCCTTCAAGGATGCTGCATTTCAGGAATGTACAATCATGATTCAATGGGGTAAATATCACAATATAGGTACAGATGAGTTACTACGGAAGAGCGGAGGTAAAGCAGGGGTGAGTTGAATTCCTGTTGCATTCCAGGCATTGTGCAATCATTTTACACGCAAAAATCTCATTGAATTTTTACAGCCATTCGGGCTGATAGAAATTGAGCTCATGGAAATCTTGGAACTTGACCAATATCACATAGGTAGAAAGTGGTAGGGTGAGAATTCCAAGCTGGGTCTATCAAGCTTCAGACCCCATACTCTTTCCACTATTACAAGTTGCCTGATTCTTCATAGGACATGAGATGGTGGGAACCAAGAAGAATCAGGAATAGACTGAGAGATGATATGACATTTAGAATAAGGAAATATGCATGAGACTCACAGGTCATTTCATTGGGATTGTCTTTTTGGAAGGAGAGAAAACTACCAGCAGGTAGAAAGCATCAGGAACAAAGTGAACACATTCAAGAAATGGCAAGCATTTCAGAGCAGCTAAAGTTTAAGGAGAAAACAATTCAAACTTAGATAGGACCATTATTTGTCCTCATGGCTGAGGACGCAGCCATGAGCCACAGTGGCATCAGTAATATTCACTTGATGGGCACTACTGGATTAATTCCATAGACACAGCATTTTGCTCCCATTACAAAAGTATTTTGATTAAAGTTCCACACTTCATCCACCTATAGTGATACCATTAATCAAAGGAAATGCAGTCTTCTAAATTATCTTCTACAATTACATATCACACAGTGTTCTGACTGCATGGTACAGAACCATCTTTTGCAATTCACTAATGCCAGGAGCGGTCACTGATGTTTTCTAACATTGTAGGTCTACCTCCGAGCCACTATGGAAACACAGTTGAACTCTCTGTGGCAAAATCTAGTCAAAGTATCTTTTACTTCTTTTCTTCAGTTTTCCCTATTTAAAAGAGGATGCATCTACTTAAAAATGAATGCTATGATAGCTCATGAGTAAAATAACGGGCAATGATGTAACAATTTTTTTCTTCATTTATTCTGATATATATCTTCTAAAAGACAGGATTTAAGTAAGTCTAATTATTTTTTTATCATTTTGCACCTTTATAGTATCAGTGAACACACCTGTCATTTTCCCCTCTAGCTAAATGACATCATCTAATCTTTGAACACATATGTGAGCTTACACTGAAAAGTGAACTCAAAGAAATATTGGAGTATTAAACATAGATTGTACTTCTCATGCTTATAAAAATCATATCCACTTCTAGAGACCACTTGGTTTTATTTTTCTTACCATTTGATATTATCTCATCTGTGGAAATATGAGTGAAAGATCAACTCACTTGGCAAAAGAAAATTATGGAAACCCTCATGGAATTAAGTGTTCGATATGAAAACTGAACACCTGGTCTTAGGGGTAATTCCAAGTAGAATCGGGGGTCCCCAGCAGGATGTGAGCTGAAGTAACCATTTTAAAGACAAGGCACACATTTCTCCTTGTGAAACTTGCTTGGCACCTCATAGTGAAAATACCATCTGTATTTCTCCGTAAGAATGTTTGAAATTCTATTTTAAAAATAAATACTGTATCCTTACCTTTAGTGTCTCTTTAAGCTCTAGAGTATAGCCATGCTTCCTTGTGAATCACTGAGGGAAAAGAATATCTGTATAACCCCTTCAGGTTCTTAATGCAGATACATACAAAATTAGGAGGGGAAAATAGCCTTCCATGTACAGCCACACTCTGTCATTCCAACATGCTTAAAATGTGCAGGGGAGTGTACCTAAATACTAGATGAACGAGGTCCGGACACAAGATGGTTTTCTGGTTTTCTGGGAAGGTGGAATGTATCCTACAGATTTCACCAGTATATTCCCCTGACCTACAATCTATACTTGTCTTCATGATCAGAGCTCTTCTAAGACTTAAATGTGTTCTATAGATTTTTTTTTTTTTTTTTTTGGCGGTACGCGGACCTCTCACCGTGTGGCCTCTCCAGTTGCGGAGCACAGGCTCCGGACATGCAGGCTCAGTGGCCATGGCTCACAGGCCCAGCCGCTCCGCGGCATGTGGGATCTTCCTGGACCGGGACACAAACACGTGTCCCCTGCATCGGCAGGCGGACTCTCAACCACTGCGCCACCAGGGAAGCCCTGTTCTATAGATTTTGATCAGTAAGAAATAAGTTATATTTACTCTAAGCTTCTATAAGACATGAATTCTAGAATTACATGAACATTTCCTTCTGTGCTTATTACCTTTGTCAGCAGCACCAATTTCTGGCAAAGAAAAAAATATATATATATGACAAACAATTATAAGGGAACTTGCAGGAAACAACTTCTATGTTAGAATGTCCACCATGTTTATATGATTTTTGAATTATTTCTTTTTGCACCAACATCCCAGAAGATGTTTGCAAGTAGAATCACATTTGAATTGGCTTGAATGTAATTAAATTTTGTTGTATCCAAACCTCAGGAAATGCAAAGCCGTTGCTACACAAAAGTAGTTGGCCAGGAAGGTAAAGATGGACGGTTGCATCTGAAAATATTCTCAGTACTTGTGCTGAATTCACAGAATGCTCCAGTGCTATGTGAAATGATGGCTGTTAAGACTATGAGGAAAAGCTTTGGAAGAAGCCTTAAGAAACTGTCACACTGTGGGACACAGGGAGAAGAAAGGCAAAAAGTAACACACCTTTTTCCCACCAACCAACACTAATGCCTTTCCTCCCATCTTGTTCCTCTGCTGTTAGAATGTGGCTACTTAATTTTTTTAATAAAATTTAGGCAGATACTCAATTTACACTGGGGTAGCAAGCAAGGTGTCCTGCTTAAAAACATGTTTTGCAATGACAAATACTGCCCGGGTTTATCCCTTTTTTTTTTTTTTTTTTTTTTTTTTGCGGTACGTGGGCCTCTCCCTGTTGTAGCCTCTCCCATTGCGGAGCACAGGCTCTGGACGCGCAGGCTCAGCGGCCATGGGTCACGGGCCCAGGCGCTCCGCGGCATGTGGGATCCTCCCGGACCGGGGCACGAACCCGTGTCCCCTGCATCGGCAGGCGGACTCCCAACCACTGCGCCACCAGGGAAGCCCCGGGTTTATCCCTTTTTAACTTACTATGCCTGAAAGCAATAATCGTGAAAGCAGCAGCATTCTAATCTGCATATGTGCATGGGTTTTGCAGCCATGCTCTATGAAGTAGAAGTTAAACCCATTCATTTGCTCACCGAAGTTGACTGAAAATACCTTTCAAAGAAGAATCTTGGAGTAGTCTTCAGGCATTCACTTAGCCTTTTTACGCATTTCCAGAAATCTACACAAATATCTGAGAAGGCCTGTGGGTGTGTTTTTAGCTGGCAATAAGAAAATAGTCCCACTCCAGGCACTTGATACTGAATACAGCTTAGTACAAAGTGCTACTCAATGTTTGTCTAAAGCACTGGAATAGAATAAATACCCAGAAGAATTATTTCAAGGACTCACTTCCAGGTACTGGAAACTCTAAGCCTGGTTAAACCAGCTGGGCCGAATGATGAGCTGCATTTTGCTTCTGCGGGATCACGTTTTCTCAATGGCACCCTAAGGTGAGCCTGAAGACACGTGTTGTGGCATGTATTGCTTCAGTTCTTAGAGTTTTGCCTCAGCACAGCTCGTGGTCAGGAACAAGGCGTCCGGAGCTGGACTCCTTGGCTGTGTCCTGGGTCAGCCCCTCAGTAATTCAGTGACCTTAAGCAGGTCTCTTAATTTCTGTGCCTCTTTGCTGATCTGGACCTTTCCAGACTATATATGAACTTCAGGCTAAGAAAACCTCATTTACTCCACAATTCAAATGGAAGAAATTGCCCTTTTAGTTTTAAGTTAGTTGATCTGGTTTAGACCGGTTTAAGCAAAATGGTAATTCATGGGATTATCTCAGAGAATCCAGGGGAATATTGTATAATCCGGCCTCAGAAAGAAAAGGAACCAGGCCTTCTTCAGTCTTAGCATCAGGAGACTATACCTCCTGAGCATGGCTGTTAACAACATGCTGAACGCAGTGATCCTCAGTGCGGGCTATTCTGTTCAAAATTCCAACTGCCAAGCAGGAGAGAACTCACTGAGCACTCATTACATGAGAGGTATTATGCTAAGGACTTGAGATGCATCTGTGAAACTGACAGATATAGATCCACATCTATAGTTTAATTCTACACAGTGTATGGAGCAATGTCTAATCCAAAATACATTTGTGGAAGGAAAGGGCGGGAGGGAGGGAGGGGGGAGGGAGGGAGGGAGGGAGGGAGGGAGGAGGGAGGGAGGGAGGCAGGCAGGCATTTACACAGAGCATGTTGTGGCTCAGGATGGATTTATGGTATTCTGTGCAGGCACTTAGGAGAAACCCTTAGCAAAAAACAGTTTTCTCCACCCCTCTTCACAGCCAAACTTTAAAAAATATTGTGTTTATCTCTTGTTCCTTCTTCAACCAACTTGTATCCAGTTTCCACCCCATCAATTCATAAGAAAGGGCACTTGTCAAGGCAACTGATGACCCCCACGTTACCAAATTTACCAGGTAAATTTCTGTCTGCATCTTACACAAATTCTCAATTGTATATGACATAGCAGAACCCTCTTTTCCCTATTGAAAAATCCTCTTGTCTATGACATCATGGTCTCTTGATTTTCTCCTGCCCCTGAGAACACTTTACCTCAGATTTCTTTGCTAGTTCTTTTTCTTCTTCCCAACCTCTGAATGTGAGTTTTCCTCAAGGTTTATTCTTTGACACTCTTCACTTATCCCCTCTTCCTCTCTTCCCCCTCTCTCTTCTCTGTCTCTCTTCATATATATATATATATATTCCTTTCACTGCTGATCTCATCCAATCCTGTGGTTTTAAATACCACTTTTATTCTAATAAATCCTAAATTTATTTAGATTAATAATTAAATAATTTGTAATATATAAATTTATAATAATCTAATTAATCCTTAATTTATTAATTTAGAGTAGTCTCCCTCCAACATTTCTAATTGCTGGCATCTTCCCATGCTACTAAACTTTCAAATCTCAGCTTATATTGCAACATCCTCATTGGCTGTTAACAGGCCACGCTGATCACAGTCACTGAATACAGTTGACCTTTGGACAACATGGGTTTGAACCACAGGGTCCACTCATACTCAGATGTTTTTCAGTAGTAGATACTGCAATACTATCCGATCCACGATTGGTTGAATCCGTGCATTCAGAACCGTGAATACGGAGGAACCACACATGTGGAGTGCTGACTGCAAGTTACATGTGGATTTCGGACTGTGCCGGGTGGGTGCCCCCAAACCCTCCACGTTGTTCAAGGGTCAACTGGATTCCCTTTATTTGGTTTACTTACTCTGTTTTCCCGACTCCGCCACTAGTCTCTAAGCTTTCCAAAGCAGCACCATGTCTATTTTCATCACCCTATCCCAAGCCCCTGTCACAGGCCTGACACTTAAGTAGATCTTCGGGGAATATTTGATTAAGAAATGACTGATATCTAGCCAGGACACAGGAATGTCCAACCAAGACACCTGGAGAAAGGAGGAAAACTAAGAATAGGTGGTATGGGGGTGACATGGTAGAGAGAAGACTGTTCCATTATAGGCAGAAGATGCAGCATGTGCAAACATTTGTAGATGGGGTGTTCAGAGGGATGAGGGTAAGTGGGTGGCATGGTGGTTGGCAGTCTGTCATCTTAACTAGACTGTGCAAGAGGTTAGTGTTTTAGCTTTATGTTTGGTTTAAAACGTTTTAAAGCACATGCATCTGATTGTTTATTACTTCTTATAATTACAGTTTGCATAACTTTAATTTCCAGTTGACCCTTAATCAGCAGTGTCTTAGCACACTTCAGTTTTTAGGTTTTTCACCTGTAAACTACACCATGACCTCTAAACAACCCCTGGAGAACCTGCTGCTTTAAGGAATCTTGTGATCACATTGTAAAAGGAGAAAATTTTTATGAATGTGAATTTTTTGTCCTTCAGATTATTATTTGAGATACGATGTTCAGATATTCATTTAGTTTGACAGTTTGTTTGTTGAAATGGAAAGCTGCTCAGTGGAAAAAGGGTACACATCTATCGAAATTTTTTTTTCACCCTCTATCCCTGTGGTGGTTTCTGGTCCTGCTGTTAGAGACCCTGGGTGCAGGGAGGTAGGAGAAACACAAGAGGAAGGGGGAGAGAAGTAGAAATGAGATGCTGGGTGCTGAAAATCACATTAAGGACAAAGTCTTTGTATTTTTGTAACAACAGTTAGTAGCTATTAAATAATTTAAACAACAGAAATTTATTTTCTCACAGTTCTGGAGGCTAGAAGTGAAAACCAAGGTGTTGACTGAGTTGGTACCTTCTGAGGGTTGTGAGGGAAGGATCTGTTCCGGGTCTCTCTCTTTGCCTTGTAGATGGCCATCTACTCCCTATGTCTCTTCATATCGTCTTCCCTCTGTGATGGTTCTGTGTCCAGTTCCCTTTTTATAAAGACACTGGCCCTATTGGATTGGGGCCCACCCTAATGACCTCATTTTAACTTACTTCTATAAAGACCCTATCTCCAAATAAGGTCACACTCTGAGGCACTGGAGATTAAGAGTTGACATATGAACTTGAGGGAACAAAATTTAGCCCATAGCAGTTACCATGTAGAGAATGGATTAAGGTGGAGATTTGGGTTGGAGTCAAGAACAGTTACAAAGGCAGTGAGCAAAACAGGTGACAAATGCTGTGAGTGGATCTTGGTTCTTGGACATATTTGTATAAAAATATAAGTGGATTTGAGAGTTGTTTAGGAATGCAAATTTGCAAATAGTGTTCGTTGTTTGTATGGATGGGTCGGGGAGAGGGTCGAGTCAAGAATGTTTCTATAAGCTTCCAGCATAAATCACTGTGAATACTGGTTCTAGTCACAATAGAAGGAATACAAGAATAGTTTGAAGGTGATGATTTCTCTTTTGGATGTGATGATTTTAGGTGTCTGGAGAATGTCCAAGCAAAGATAACCAGGAAAATTGGGTCTGAATCTGAGCTGGAAGCCACAGCGTTACACACTCAGCTTGTTTATTTCCTATGTTTCTTCCCTAAAATAAGCATGTAGGCTATCATTGGTTTGTTGAGTGTTTTAGCTGTATCTCACAGGTTGTGATATTCAGCAAATCCATACAGAACATCTGCTATGTGCCAGGCACTGTCTGGGCCATTAGTGCATAAACCAGAAAAGATCCCTCCCTTTATTCCAGTGGAGGGAGACATAATAAAAAATAAATATATGATAAATATGTCAAATATATAATACGTTAGCAGGTGGTAAATGCAATTGTAAAAGATAATTAACTCAGGTTCACGGGATCAGGAATACCACAGGGCCCAGGGATGAGGGGAAGCATGCAATATTATTATTTTTGTTTTTTTGATGTGGACCATGTTTACAGTCTTTATTGAATTTGTTACAGTATTGCCTCTGTTTCATGTTTTGGCTTTTCTGGCTGGGAGGCATGTGGGATCCTAGCTCCCTGACCAGGGATCGAACCCACACCCCCCGCACTGGAAGGTGAAGTCTTAACGACTGGACCGCCAGGGAAGTCCCAAACATGCGATATTAAATAGGTTTGTAATGGAGTCTCAGTAAGAAGGAGAAATTTTAGGAAAGACTTGAAGATGGTGAGATAATTCACCAAAGGTGTTTCTGGAAGGAGAGAGTTCTAGGTAGAGGGAAGAACTAGAGCATAAGGCCTAAGAGGGTGCATGCTTGATGCATTCTAGGAACCAGCAAAGGGGCTGGACCGTGGAGTGAGCACTGTAGGAGTAGTAGGATAGGAGATTGGAGAGGTAATGGAGGGGAAGACTGTGAGAGCCTTATAGACCATTGTAAAGCTTTTCTTTTAAATGAAGTAGGAAGGCACTGCAGGGTTTTGACAAGTGGTGACAGGATCCAACTTGCCATATAAAGGATCGTGTTGGCTACAGTGTTAAAAATAGACCACAGTGGGACAAGGGTAGACCATTTAGAAGGTAATGTGATAGAAGATGGTGGCTTACACCAGGGCCGTTGCAGTGTAGATAATGAGAACTAGTCTTATCTGGGATGTATTTTTTAAAAGTAGAGTCCTCAGGGGCTTCCCTGGTGGCGCAGTGGTTGGGAGTCCGCCTGCCGATGCAGGGGACACGGGTTCGTGCCCCGGTCCGGGAGGATCCCACATGCCGCGGAGCGGCTGGGCCCGTGAGCCATGGCCACTGAGCCTGCGCGTCCGGAGCCTGTGCTCCGCAACGGGAGGGGCCACAACAGTGAGAGGCCCGCGTACCGCAAAAAAAAAAAAAAAAAAAGTAGAGTCCTCAGGATTTCTTCACACACTGGATGTGGGTGAGAGAAAGAGGAGACAAGAATGATTCTAAATCTTTTAGCCTAAGAACCTGAAGACAGGGAGACCTATGAGTGGAGTGGGTCTGGTGGGGAAGTTAGGTGTTTGCTTTTAGCCGGCGTCTGAATGAGATGTCTATTTATCATTCGAGCGATTATGCTGAGTGGGCAGTTGATTGAACAAGTTTATGGTATTCTGAATAGAGACCTGTTCTGGTGATTTAAAATTGGGATTTGTGAAATTCATTTGTATTGTGGTCAGGGAATGTGATCTTTCTTTTACTGAATATTTGAGATCAATTGACATACTTGTTTTATGGTCTAATATGTGATCATTTTGTAAATTCATGTTTGTGAAGAATGCATAGTCTCTACTGGCTGTTCCCCTTGATTTCTTTACCAATTTTTAATCTACTTGACTTATCAGTAAATTACATGTGAGTGTATATGTTATTGTGTGTGTATATCTGTGTGGGGGTATGTAGGCTAACGTAAATTTAGAATATCTAATCCTGGATAAGCCAGACTAATTGCTAGAAAAATAAATGTACTAGTTTTCTTTTGATCAGTAGTTTGTTCATCTCTTTTCACCCTCTTATTTCCAGTTCTCAGTTTTAGGTTGCTTTGAGCATCTCTCTTATAAGCAGGATATATTAGATTTTTTTGTTTGGCTTCTATCTGTTTATAATCTCTGAATTTAATTGTATGAGTTTAATCGCTTTATAATAGTTTTGTTTTGTACTGACTTTTTGTTTAATTATAACAAACATTCAGAAAACAGCACAAATCACACATATGCACTCAATGAATTTTCACAAATTGAACACCCCTCTGAAACCAACATCAAGAACCAAAACACTAGGGCTTCCCTGGTGGTGCATGGTTAAGAATCCTCCTGCCAATGCAGGGGACATGGGTTCGAGCCCTGGTCTGGGAAGATCACACATGCCGCGGAGCAACTAAGCCCATGCACCACAACTACTGAGCCTGCGCTCTAGAGCCCGTGAGCCACAACTACTGAAGCCCGTGTGCCACAACTACTGAAACCCTCATACCTAGAGCCTGTGCTCTGCAACAAGAGAAGCCACCACAGTGAGAAGCTTGCACACTGCAACAAAGAGTAGCCCCCGCTCGGCACAACTAGAGAAAGCCCGTGTGCAGCAACAAAGACCCAGCGCAGCCAAAAAAATAAAATAAAAAAATAAGTAAAAAAGAAACAAAACACTGTCATACCCCAAAAGTTTTCTTATGGCCCCTTCCAGTGCCTCTTCTCCACCTAGCATATACAGTATCCTGACTTCTAACACTGTAGATTAGCTCAGCCTGCACTTTAAAAATTTATATAATTAGTGTCATACAGTATATATTCTTTTTTGTCTGAATAGTTATAAGGATGGGTATGTGGATAGAGCCGTGATAAAACAAAGTATAGCAAAATATCAGTGGTATAATCTCAGTGGTGAGTATTTTGCTGTTTACTGTAAAATTCTTTTAATTTTGCTGTAGTTTTGAAAATTATCATAAAATGTTAGAAAAATGCGTTGTTATATTATTCTGACTTTCTAGTAAAAGAGAGGTTAAAACTAGGAACTTAGCAATTTGTATAGGGACTTGCTAGCTCTAGTGTTTTCAGCAGCTCGCAGTGCCATTGGCAAATATTTCTCTGTAACAGAAGAATGGCTTACTGGGATATTCACAGCTTGCCAAATTATTCTTAACAATCATCCTACATTCTTTATTCTAATTCTATATTAATTGAATCATCTAATTTTTGTATAATTTCTCAAAGAAAAGGAAGCGAATATAGTAATTTAAACCCATGTTTGATAATTATCTTTCTCATTGTAAATTAACATATTATTTTTCGATAGAAAACAGAGTTGTCTGAATTTGATTTCCTGAACAGCTCACGACAGATTAGCCATTAAGATCAGGCTTCATGGCACTCAGGGAGAAGCTCTATGCCTAAAATAATCTCTTCAATGCCTAATAGCAAACTACAAAGTCCCAATTATGTAATCTGATGGTCTCTTTATATTTATTAATATCATGTACAATAAAGGATGCTTGAAGGTCTCCATTTCCGTGAAATTGCTTAAAAACTAATTGAGATAAAATATATATATATTTAGGGACTTACCTGGCAGTCCAGTGGTTGAGACTTTGCCTTCCAATGTGGGGGGTGCGAGTTCGATCCCTGGTCCGGGAGCTAAGATCCCACATGCCTGGCGGCCAAAAAAACCAAAACATAAAACAGAAGCAATATTGTAAGAAATTCAATAAAGACTTTAAAAATGGTCCACATCAAAGAAAAAAAAACTTTAAAAAATGTACCTGTTTATATTTTATTTCTCTTTCAAACAGAAAGTGTAATTCCCATATCAGCAATATTGCGCTGTTACAGGCATTTTGGATACAGAAATAGCCTTGTTATAAAATGGCTATTACGGGATTATTCATTAAAGTGATATTCTATTATCTCTCATCCCCTCCAGTACTGTAATAGGTTACTTATTCTTAAAAAATAACATTATTCTTAAAAAATAATTCTTAAATTCTTAAAAAATAACATTATTCTTAAAAAATAACATTACCATTATAAAATTTTTCCCAATTTAACTTTGTACCTCAATTGGGAAAAAAAAAAGCGCAATTTTACACATTCAGGGATATTGGATGTATGTTTCTTCACACTTAGTAATTCCTTGTCAACTAAAATATATTTTGCAAAACCATGGAGACATGTTTTAGGGTACACTGAACCTTCCCCCAAAAGAAAACTTGAAAGTAAATTGCTAATTTAAATTTTTTCCCTAAAATTCTAGAGGAAGCTTTGAGATTATGCAGACGATAAGCATCCTTATGACTTTCTTTATTGTAACTATTAAGACGCTCAACTGCAGCTAAACTGAATTAAATTGCCTTTCAATAGTCTTTTAATGGAAAAGCCACAGGGTGGCCATACAATTGCTTTGAAAAATTATAGTTTTTTCCCTTTAGCAGAATTTAAGGACATAATGTATACCATATTCTCTTCCGAGCACTAAAAATGAAAAGGCACCTGCATAACGGGCAAAGAGTGTAATTTTAGTCTAAAAAACACTAAATTCCTATCCTTAAGAGCCATGTTTGTGCTTTCTTAGTTCTTTCAGTTCTGTATTCATGTAAAAGAACATACACATTAAATATACAAATAAATAAGGGTTATAGAAACATTGTAGGAAGTGAATCTGCAAGAGATGAACAGGTGAAATCTCAAGAGTAAGTGGGTGACTGGGATCTCACAGTAGAGAAAGGGAGCTCTGATCTCAACATCAGAACACTATTGTGCTTCTTCAGTTTTGATAATGTACCGGTGCTTGGACACATGTTTTAGTATCTCTGAGCCTCAGAACTAATCATAAGACAAAATGGGGAGAGTTCGTTATGAGGATTCAATGGGCTAATATAAACAGAAACTCTGTACACATTGAATGATGTTGTGCAAATGGTGATTCCTTTTTATATTTGAGGACGTTTTCTCTCCCTCAGCATGCCTAAGGATGTTCATCCTCCATGTGAAAGAGATTCTGACTGTGACAGTGTCCCATCCTGGGTTGTGGTGTGCGATGATGTGCAGCCTCATACCCTACACAGCAAAGAGACTAGTGACTTAGCAAGTGCGATTTGAGCAATGTTTTGAGGCCCCTCCTGCCCCAGAAGTATCTCAGAAAAAATAGCCTTCCATTGCCTGGAACTGTTACAATTCATATTCATATTTAATATTTATATTATTATAATATTTAATTGGGTTATGGTATTTTCTTCTTCCTCTTCTCTTCCTTTCCTGAACAATTCAGTCTTAACACCATTAGGTGAGGCAGAGCATGTAAGTATTAGTTTTCTATCGCTGCCATGACAAATTACCACAAACACACTGGTTACAAACAACACGAATTTATCATCTTACAGTTATGGAGCTCAGAAGTCCAAGATGGGTCTCACTGGGCTAAAATCAAGGTATCAGCAGGACTGCATTCCTTTCCAGAGGCTCTAATGGAAAATCCATTTCTTTATCATTTCCAGCTCCTAGCGACTGCCTGCACTCCTTGTGAATGAGCGTCCTCCATCTTCAACCCAGCCATGTTGGGCTGAATGATTCTTATGCTGCCATCTCTTAAGTTCTCTCTCTTCTGCCTTCCTCTAGTTATGATGACCTTTCTGATTAGATTGAGCCCACTTGGATAATCCAGGATAATCTTCCCATATCAAGGTCACCTGTTTAGCACCCTTAATTCCCCTTTGCCGTGTTCCCTAACATATTAACACATTAGGATGTGGACATATTTGGGGAGCCATTATTCTTCCTACCACCATAGGTCACTGTGCCAGCAGTGCATGGGTGTTGCAGTAGCTCAGAATAGGGTGTTATAGCCTCAGTAGGGTCAACATGGTAGTCCCACAGACGAGAGGAATACAGAGTGTTAGAACCCAAGCAGGGTGAAGGGTCCATCCCCTAGTAGGGCTGTCATGCAGGGTGTCAGGTCCCAAGTAGGGTGAAGAGGGCATTCAGGTGTGGGTGCAGGCTGGCACACAGTGTTAGAACTAAGCAGTGTAAGGAGGGCATCCACACCTGAAGGCAGCCTGCCATGTGATATAGGAGCCTATATGGGGGAAGAAGGCTTTCCACACATGGGGGGTGTTCCAGCATCAGGTCACAGAACCCAAGCAAGGTGTCCATGCCTACAGGAAGTTGAAGATTGGCATGGAGGTTCGGAGCTTGGGCTGGTTAAAGAGGGCATCTCCACAAGAGGTGGCCCAGTGCAGGATGTCAGAGCCATAGGGGGAAGCCTTCTCCAGGAGGGGTGGCCTGGACTGGAATGTCAGGACTATGCAGGTGAGAAGGGCTTGTGGGAGGGCATTTGACATGGAGACTAGAGTGTGCAAGGTACCCGTATATGTGGGCAGAGCAGACTGGGTGTCAGAGCGCAAGCAGAGTAAAGAGTAAGTACACATAGAAAGGGGGTTCTGAGCTTTATGAGGAGATTCTTTCCACCAGGGCAGGGGCACACATGGGAGACAGAGCCTGAGCTACTCAAGAAGGGAATACATACATAAGGCAATCCAATACAGGGTGTCAAACCGCAACAAAGGTGAGGAGAGTGTCCTGTGGACCAACATGGAGTGATGGAGCCCAAGAGGGCATTCATGCAGAGGAGCATCCTGGCATGGGGAGACAGCAGGGTGAGAAGGGCATCCACATGGGAAAGTTGGGGGTAACAGATTTGAGAGATTGGTGACAAATAAGGGAATTGGTTAATGGGAGCCAAGTTTCTCACTGTCTGAAAAGTCAGATATAGAAAAGGAGAAAACTAGCATAAACCATGTAGTATTAAATGTGGTATAATCACATAGTTTTCAGTAGGTAAATAAATAGCAGAATCAGTGTAGAGGTAACTATGTGCATGTGTGGGCATGCGTATATACCTTTCCACCACTGACAGGGCTGGGTACAGCGACACCCCAATAATAATGAACACATCTAGTTCTTAAATCCCACTCTCCAGTAAAAACAGCTCAAGCTTCTAGGGAAAAAATGGCTAATTTCAGGGCTGTAGCGGCAAGCCTCAGTAAGATAAGTCTAGAAGATCTTGTTTCCAGAAAGGAAATGTTCAAAGAATGATGGGGACGTGTCCAGAAGAAACTGGAGCCAGCATGAATGGGCTCCCACTGGCCAAATCAGGAAAATTTAAGCATCAAAGTAAATGATGACACAGTATAATTCATTGAATAAAATAGGAAATCTCAAGTCCTTACAAATATAAAAAAATAAATGAATAAATTGAAAGTTTTTTTAACGTAAAGGGATATTTACATAGCTCAAAGTACCTCTCTCCACAAAACACACTTTGCAAAGCAGTGCAGAATAACTTTACAGTAGAGAAACTTGGTGACACAGCACAGCCTTTCTCAATCAGGATACCACATTTGAGTCAAAGAACACACATTTGGGTGATTATTTTCTCAATTCCTCCAAGAATGGTACATTCTAAATGCATAAGAAATAAATGAATTCACTACATACAAGGAATGTCTTAGAGCAGGGCTTGGTCAAATACAGCCTGCAGGACAAATCCAGCCAGCTCTCTTTTTTTGGTATTTATCATGAGCCAAGAATGACTTCTTACATTTTTAAATGGTCAAAAAAAAGTTAAAAGAGAAAAAAAAAGAAGATGATTTTGTGATATGTGAATATTATATGAAATTCAAATCTCATCATCCATTAATAGAATTTTACTGAAAGGTAGTCAGAGTTATTTGTTTACACGTTATCTATGGCTCTTTCACGTTACAGTGACCTAAATTATTACTATCTGGCCATTTACAGAAAAAATTTGCCAAGCCCAGCCTTAGAATATTAGGGGTTAATTCTCTCAGAGAATCTTTGTTTGAAAAACACTGGACCAAGGAGAACATTATCGGTAACGAAGCAAAGTGAAATTGTGTGTCGCTGATTAGGATGCATGAGTTAATGGATGTTCAATTATGTCAAATACTTTTTCTTCACCTAAAGTGATAAATTTTTTTAGTTAATTATATTGACTGATTTTAAAGTGAAACAACCTTGCTTTCCTGAGAAAAACCCACTAAAGTATGGTGTGTTATCTTGTTTTAATATTGCTATATTTTCTAATATTTGATTAAGATTATTATATGTCCATTTAATGAGGAATATTAGTCTTTAATTTTCTTGTAATGTTTCATCTGCTTTGAGTGTGCGGCTAATTTGGGACTCAGAATGTTTGGCTGTGTCTGCTCCTCTTCTGCCTTTTGGAAGTTTATATAGAATTGGTATATTTTCCTTCAATATTTGGTAGAATTTACTAATGAGTTTGTCTGAATCTGAAACCATCTGAACTCTGGGGCATATTCCACCTCTTCTTTTTTTTTTTCTTTAATTTATTTAACTAATTTATTTTATTTTTGGCTGTGTTGAGTCTTCGTGGCCGTGCACAGGCTTTCTCTAGTTGCAACAAGCAGGGGCTACTCTTCGTTGTGGTGTGCGGGCTTCTCATTGTGGTGGCTTCTCTTGTTGTGGAGCAGAGGATCTAGGCGCACAGGCTTCAGTAGTTGTGGCACACAGGCTCAGTAGTTGTGGCTCGCAGGCTCTAGAGCACAGGCTCGGTAGTTGTGGCACACGGGCTTAGCTGCTTTGCGGCATGTGGGATCTTCCTGGACCAGGGCTCAAACCCATGTCCCCTACACTGGCAGGCAGATTCTTAACCACTGCACCACCAGGGAAGTCCCTCCACCTTTTCTTTAATGTGATTCTTTTCCTGTCTCAGGTAGTTTCTTCCTGCAATGTGTGTGTGTCAGTCCTGGGCCAAAGACTTGAGAGACCACTCTGCAAATTTTTAGAGTTCTTTCTATGGAACTCCTTTCTTCCTGGTATTTGGCCCTGCTAGTCTGACTTAGCATCCAAAATCCAACTCCATTTCCTCAAAGCATTGAGATCACCGGGCTCTGTTTTGGTTTCCCCCTTCCCACCTCTTCACTGTGGCCTAAAAGCTCTCTCCAGGCAGTAAGCTGAGGCAATTATAGAGCTTGTATCATTTTTTTCTCTTCTGTTGGGGATGACTGTCTGAGCTGCCTGTTCTCCAAAGTCTGACAAATGTTTGTTCTTCTTTTTTTTTTTTTAACAACTTTATTGGAGTATAATTGCTTTACAACGTGTTAGTTTCTGCTGTATAACAAAGTGAATCAGCTCTATGTATACATATATCCCCATATCCCTTCCCTCTTGCGTTTCCCTCCCACCCTCTGTATTCCACCCCTCTATGTGGTCACAAAACACTGAGCTGATCTCCCTGTGCTATGCGGCCGCTTCCCACTAGCTATCTATTTTACATTTGGTAGTGCATATATGTCAATGCTGCTCTCTCACTTAGTGCCAGCTTACCCCTCCCTCTCCCCATGTCCTCAGGTATATTCTCTACATCTCCGTCTTTATTCCTGTCCTGCCCCTAGGTTCTTCAGAACCATTTTTTTTTTAGATTCCATACATATGTATTATTTATGGAATTTATTACATATGTATTACATATGTTCTTCTTGTTCTGACTTACTTTACTCTGTATGACAGACTCTAGGTCAATCCACCTCACTACAAATAACTCAGTTTCATTCCTTTTTATGGCTGAGTAATATTCCATTGTATATATGTGCCACATCTTCTTTATCCATTCATCTGTTGATGGACACTTAGGTTGCTTCCATGTCCTGGCTACTGTAAATAGTGCTGCAGTGAACACTGTAGTACATGTCTCTTTTTGAATTATGATTTCTTAGGGTATATGCCCAGTAGTGGGATTGCTGGGTCATATGGTAGTTCTATTTTTAGTTTTTTAAGGAACCCCCCATACTGTTGTACATAGTGGCTGTATCAATTTGTAGTCCCACCAACAGTGCAAGAGTGTTCCCTTTTGCCCACTCCCTCTCCAGTATTTATTGTTTGTAGATTTTTTGATGATGGCAATTCTTACCAGTGTGAGGTGGTACCTTATTGTAGTTTTGATTTGCATTTCTCTAATGATTAGTGATGTTGAGCATCCTTCCACATTTTTGTTGCCAATCTGTATATCTTCTTTGGAGACATGCCTGTTTAGGTCTTCTGCCCATTTTTGGATTGGGTTGTTTGTTTTTTTTTTATATTGAGCTGCATGAGCTCCTTGTAAATTTTAGAGATTAATCCTTTCTCAGTTGCTTCATTTGCAAATATTTTCTCCCATTCTGAGGGTTGTCTTTTCACCTTGTTTGTGGTTTCCTTTGCTGTGCAAAAGCTTTTAACTTTCATTAGGTCCCTTTTGTTTATTTTTGTTTTTATTTCCATTTCTCTAGGAGGTGGGTAAAAAAGGGTCTTGCTGTGATTTATGTCATAGACTGTTCTGCCTATGTTTTCCTCTAAGGTTTCTTAGTGTCTGGCCTTACATTTAGGTCTTTAATCCATTTTGAGTTTATTTTTGTGTATGGTGTTAGGGAGTGTTCTAATTTCATTCTTTTACATGTATCTGTCCAGTTTTCCAAGCACCACTTATTGAAAAGGCTGTTTTTTCTCCATTTTATACTCTTTCCTCCTTTATCAAAGATAAGGTGACCATATGTGCGTGGGTTTATCTCTCTGCTTTCTATCTGTTCCATTGATCTATATTTCTGTTTTTGTGCCAGTCCCATACTGTCTTGATTACTGTAGCTTTGTAGTATAGTCTGAAGTCAGGGAGCCTGATTCTTCCAGTTCTGTTTTTCTTTCTCAAGATTGCTTTGGCTCTTCGAGGTCTTTTGTGTTTCCGTACAAACTGTGCAATTTTGTGTTCTATTTCTGTGAAAAGTGCCACAGGTAGTTTGATAGGAATTCCATTGAATCTGTAGAATGCTTTGGGTAGTATAGTCATTTTAACAATGTTGATTCTTCCAATAATAGGGTATAGCTCTCCATCTGTTTGTATCATCTTTAATTTCTTTCATCAGTATCTTACAGTTTTCTGCATACAACTCTTTTGTCTCCTTAAGTAGGTTTATTTCCACATATTGTATTCTTTTTGTTGCAGTAGTAAATGGAAGTGTTTCCTTAATTTCTCTTTCAGATTTTTCATCATTAGTGTATAGAAATGCAAGAGATTTCTGTGCATTAATTTTGTATCCTGCTACTTTACCAAATTCATTAATTAGCTCTAGTAGTTTTCTGGTAGCATCTTTAGGATTCTCTATGTGTAGTATCATGTCATCTGCAAACAGTGACAGTTTTACTTCTGCTTTTCCAGTTTGGATTCATTTTATTTCTTTTTGTTCTCTGATTGCTGTTGCTAAAACTTCCAAAAGTATGTTGAATAATAGTGGTGAGTCTTGTTCCTGATCTTAGTGGAAATACTTTCAGTTTTTCACCATTGAGGACGATGTTGGCTGTGGGTTTGTCATATATGGCCTTTATTATGTTGAGGTAAGTTCCCTCTATGCCTACTTTCTGGAGGGTTTTTTGATAAATGGGTGTTGCATTTTGTCAACAACTTTTTCTGCATCTATTGAGATGATCATATGGTTTTCTCCTTCAGTTTGTTAATATGGTGTATCACACTGATTGATTTGCATATATTGAAGAATTCTTGCATTCTTGGGATAAAACCCACTGGATCATGGTGTATGATCCTTTTATTGTGCTGTTGGATTCTATTTGCTAGTATTTTGTTGAGGATTTTTGCATCTATATTTTCTCAGTGATATAGGCCTGTAGTTTTCTTTTTCTGAGACATCTTTGTCTGATTTTGGTGTCAGGGTGATAGTGGCCTCGTAGAATGAGTTTGGGAGTGTTCCTCCCTCTGCTATATTTTGGAAGAGTTTGAGAAGAATAGGTGTTAGCTCTTCTATAAATGTTTGTTAGAAGTCACCTGGGAAGCCATCTGGTCCTGGGCTTTTGTCTGTTGGAAGATTTTTAATCACAGTTTCAGTTTCAGTGCATGTGATTGGTCTGTTTATATTTTCTGTTTCTTCCTGGTTCAGTCTCGGAAGGTTGTGCTTTTCTAAGAATGTGTCCATTTCTTCCAGGTTGTCCATTTTATTGGCATATTGTTGCTTGTAGTAATCTCTCATGATCCTTTGTATTTCTGAAGTGTCAGTTGTTACTTCTACTTTTTCATTTGTAATTCTGTTCATTTGTGTCTTCTCCCTTTTTTTCTGATGCGTCTGGCTAATGGTTTATCAATTTTGTTTATCTTCTCAAAGACCCAGCTTTTAGTTTTATTGATCTTTGCTATCATTTCCTTCATCTCTTTTTCTTTTACTTCTGATGTGATTTTTATGATTTCTTTCCTTCTGCTAACTTTGGGGGGTTTTTTGCTCTTCTTTCTCTAATTGCTTTAGGTGTAAGGTTAGGTTGATTATTTTAGTTTTTTCTTGTTTCTTGAAGTAGGATTGTATTGCTATAAAGTTCCCTCTTAGAACTGCTTTTGCTGCATTCCATAGGTTTTGGATCGTCGTGTTTTCACTGTCATTTCTTTCTAAGTATTTTTTTAGTTCCTCAGTGCCTCTTGGTTATTTAGTAGTGTATTGTTTAGCCTCCATGTGTTTGTATTTCTTACATTTTTTTTTTCCTTAATTGATATCTAGTCTCATAGCATTGTGGTTGGAAAAGATACTTGATACAATATCAATTTTCTTAAATTTACCAAGGTGGGATTTGTGACCCAAGGTATGATGTATCCTGGAGAATGTTCCATGAGCACTTGAAAAGAATGTGTATTCTGTTGTTTTTGGATGGAATGTCCTATAAATATCAATTAAGTCCATCTTGTTTAATGTATCATTTAAAGCTTGTGTTTCCTTCTTTATTTTTATTTTGGATGATCTGTCCATTGGTGAAAGTGGGGTGTTAAAGTCCCCTATTATGATTATGTTACCATTGATGTCCCCTTTTATGGTGTTAGCATTTGCCTTATGTATTGAGGTGCTCCTTTGTTCGGTGCGTAAATATTTACAATTGTTATATCTTCTTCTTGGATTGAGCCCTTGATCATTATATAGTATACTTCTATGTCTCTTGTAATAGTCTTTATTTTAAAGTCTGTTTTATCTGATATGAGACTTGCTACTCTAGCTTTCTTTTGATTTCCATTTGCATGGAATATCTTTTTCTATCCCCTCACTTTTAGTCTGTAAATGTCCCTAGGTCTGAAATGGCTCTCTTTTAGACAACATATATTCAGGTCTTGTTTTTGTATCCATTCAGCTTGTCTATGTCTTTTGGTTGGAGCATTTAGTCCATTTACATTTAAGGTAATTATCGATATGTATGTTCCTAGTACCATTTTCTTAATTGTTTTGGGTTTTTGTAGGTCTTTTTGTTCTCTTGTGTTTCCCTCCTAGAGAAGTTCCTTTAGCATTTTTTGTAAAGCTGGTTTGGTGGTGCTGAATTCTCTTAGCTTTTGCTTGTCTGTAAAGGTTTTAATTTCTCCATCGAATCTGAATGAGATCCTTGCTGGGTAGAGTAATATTGGTTGTAGGTTTTTCCCTTTCATCACTTTAAATATGTCCTGCCACTCCCTTGTGGCTTGCAGAGTTTCTTATGAAAGATCAGCTGTTAACCTTATGGGATTTCCCCTGTATGTTTTTTGTTGCTTTTTCCTTGCTGCTTTTAATATTTTTTCTTTGTGTTTAATTTTTGATAGTTTTATTAATATGTGTCTTGGCATGTTTCTCCTTGGATTTATCCTGTATGGGACTCTCTTCACTTCCTGGACTTTATTGACTATTTCCTTTCCCATATTAGGGAAGTTTTCAACTTATAATCTCTTCAAATATTTTCTCAGTCCCTTTCTTTTTCTCTTCTGCTTCTGGGAGCCCTTTAGTGCAAATGTTGCTGTGTTTAATGTTGTCCCAGATGTCTCTGAGACTGTCCTCAATTCTTTTCTTTCTTTTTTCTTTATTCTGCTCTATGCTAGTTATTGCCACTATTTTATCTTCCAGGTCACTTATCCGTTCTTCTGCCTCAGTTATTCTGCTATTGATTCCTTCTAGAGAATTTTTAATTTCATTTATTGTGTTGTTCATTATTGTTTGTTTGCTCTTTAATTCTTCTTGTCCTTGTTAAACGTTTCTTGTATTTTCTCCATTCTATTTCCAAGATTTTGGATCATCTTTACTATCATTACTCTGAATTCTTTTTCATGTAGACTGCGTATTTCCTCTTCATTGGTTAGGTCTGGTTGGTTTTTACATTGCTCCTTCATCTGTTGTGTGTTTCTCTGTCTTGTCATTTTGCTTAACTTACTGTGTTTGGGGTCTCCTTTTCACAGGCTGCAGGTTCGTAGTTCCCATTGTTTTTGGTGTCTGCCCCCACTGGGTAAGGTTGTTTCAGTGAGTTGTATAGGCTTCCTGGTAGAGGGGACTGGTGCCTGCATTGTGGTGGATGAGGCTGGATCTTGTCTTTCTGTTGGGCTGGATCACGTCTGGTGGTGTGTTTTGGGGTGTCTGTGAATTTAGTATGATTTTAGGCAGCCTCTCTGCTAATGGGTGGGGTTGTGTCCTTGTCTTGCTAGTTGTTTGGCATGGGGTATCCAGCCCTGTGACTTGCTTTTTGTTGAGTGGAGCTGGGTCTTAGCACTGATACTGAGATCTCTGGGAGATCTCTCGCTGATTGATTTTTCGTGGGGCTGAGAGGTCTCTGATGATCCAGTGTCCTAAACTCGGCTCTCCCACCTCAGAGGCTCAGGCCTGACACCAGGCCAGAGCACCAAGACCCGGTCAGCCACATGGCTGGAGGATGGGCACGTCAGGAAGGAATCAGGTTTCCGGCCCTTGAACGGTGGGCGACTTGGGATCGCGGCTTCTCAGCTCCACCTCAGCGGCTGGTGTAGCTGCCCTGGGAGCTTCGGGACATTGGTTCTGTAGGGGCCAGTGTGTGCAGAGGCCTTGCACCTGACACATAGGATTGGCTTTCCCAGCACAGAACCACTGCAGGGACACACCTTGGCACTTGTGTGGAGAAGCGCTGCACACAGCACCACTCAAATGTTTGTTCTTATAGTAGACTTTTCTAGTTGATTTCAGTTGGGAAAGTAAGTTGGCTTTTATTACATCCTCATAACCAAGAACAGAAGTCATGCAATATTGTTTTACATTTATGTGGCATCTTCCAAATTACAACCAAGGGATTTTTTTTATTGGTCAACAAACATTTTAAAAATACCCATTGAATAAACATTAGGAGAAATACAAAAATGCCCCACCTTTGACTGTTAGTTCAGCATTGGCACTCCAAATAACTTCTTCCTTATTCTTTAATCATGGAAGAGCAATTTTAAGTTTAAAAAGTTTTGTGATTCCATGTAAAAAGCAAGATTTTGAAATTATTTAAAATGGAAGCAACTCATTGAATTGTTTCATGGTTTTGTATGCATATATTTGTATGAACAAAAACTAAAGTAAATCTTCAATGATATTCTACGACAAAAAATTAAAATTTAATTTACCACAAATTTTGAAGCATATATTAAGAGATTCCATGTCATAAGAGAGTAAACAGGGAAAAATAATTAGTAGGCTCATTTCATTCATGTATACATATAATTTCTAGATACTGATATAATCTCTCTATTCCCTCTAAAAGAAGCAACATCCTCTTCTAAAGAAATAGACATTATACGATAATTCTACTTTACCATGAAATTCTTCATTGATAAGAAGTTTTTCTTTTCTTTTCTTTTCTGAATGTTTTCCCTCCTAACAGAAATATCTACAGTGGAACACTAAATTTACTTATATTGAAATCATTACCATCATCACATGAATTCTTTGTTATCAAATTTATTGGATTAACAATTGTGTTCTCTTTATATAATACTTAAGGCACATCCCCAGTCTATTGAGAGCTGTTCTATTATAATTATATTGTAGTAGTAGTGCCAGGAACAACCAATTCAGAGCACCTCCTGAATTGTAGTTTCCAATTACGTAATTTTCCAACCGAATTTAATATTAGAATTCAGCAATTGATAACATCATGGAAGCTTTTTCATTTAAAAACTAGAACAATCTCACTCATAAAAGTGAGATTTAGTAATCATACTAAGAGTCATATTCAGTAATCATACTAAGAATGAAAAAATCTGAACTGCCTTAAAAAGGAGCCACCTTTCTGGGAGTGTAACTGAGCAATATTCAATATTAGGAAGCAGGAGCAATGTTTGATATTAGGAAGCATCTTTCTAAGAACGTCATATTAGGAAATACATAGCTACAGTGTGAATGATGAAAGAGAAAAATATAGGAAGACAAAAATATTTTGTCTTATTTTGATAAATATTAATAAGCAGGAACATTCACTGAGAAAAATATCAACTTGAAAATAAATGAGAAAATGCAATGGGTACTTAGGCAAGGGAAGAAAACAGCTAACTTTGTTTGCTGTTAAATACAAAACATAAATATGATGGTGCTGAAGGATAATTTTACAGTACACACATAGCAAATATATGTTATTTCATACAGTAAATCACATTTCTCTTATATTATAGCATTGAGTGACCTCGTGTATCTCTCCTCTTCAAAATGCTGAATTTTTCAAAAACCCTTAGTGTTGCCCCTCAGTCCTGCCCCTAGACACAGGCAAAGAGGGTTCTGCTTTGGGCTCTATACTTTAGAGAATCCACATATTATAAACAAAATAAAAGAACAAATACAGTTACTAAAGAACATGTGGGCACTTCCACACATGGGATCCAGCTCCCAGTGCCAGCAAGATGTGACGTGGAAGTCCAAATATCACTTCTTATTTCTGAAACTGTTCAGACCCTAGTAAATATTTCTCATATCTTAGTCCATATGTCCATCTGAACGCCAAGATTTGTACATTGTGCATTTGCTGATATCAGAAATAGGGTAATGTTTTCGTTGCGTTGGAGAGGATGTAGGTGATGGCAGTGCTTAGGTAAAAGACAGGCTAATTAATTTTAAAATTCTTTCTCCCAGATAGTATGAACACAGTCGATCCTTTTATTGTTAATTTTTATTTTATATTGGAGTAGAGTTGATTAACAATGTTGTGTTAGTTTCAGTGTATAGCAAAGTGATTCAATTATACATATACATGTATCCTTTTTCAAATTCTCTTTCCATTTAGGTTATTACAGAGTATTGAGCAGCATTCCCTGTGCTATACAGTAGGTCCTTGTTGGTTATCTATTTTAAATATAGCAGTGTGTACATGTCAATCTCAAACTCCCAATCTGTCCCTCCCCCCACCCACCCTTCACCCCTGGTAACTATAAATTCATACTCTAAGTCAGTGAATCTGTTTCTGTTTTGTAAATAAGCTCATTTGTATAGTTTTTTTTTTAGATTCTGCATATAAATGATATCATATGATACTTGTCTTTCTCTGTCTGACTTCTTCACTTAGTATGATAATCTCCAGGTCCATCCATGTTGCTTCAAATGGGATTATTTCATACTTTTTAATGGCTAAGTAATATTCCATTGTATATATGTACCATATCTTCTTTACTTATTCATCTGTCAATGGACATTTAAGTTGCTTCCATGCACTGCAATGAGCATTGGGGTGCATATATCCTTTCAAACCATGGTCTTCTCTGGAGTGACCATGAGTGCCCAGGAGTGGGATTGCTGGATCATGTGGTAGCTCTATTTTTAGTTTCATAAGGAACCTCCATACTTTTCTCCATAGTGACTGTACCAATTTATATTCCCACCAACAGTGTAGGAGGTTTCCCTTCACTCCACACCCTCTCCAGCATTTATTGTTTGTAAAGTTTTTGATGGTGGCCATTCTGACTGGTGTGAGGTGATATCTCATTGTAGTTTTGATTTGTATTTCTCTAATAATTAGTGATGTTGAGCATCTTTTCTTGTGCCTCTTGGTCATCTGTATGTCTTCTTTGGAGGAATGTTTATTTAGGTGTTCTGCCCATTTTTGGATTGGGTTGTCTGTTTGTTTGTTTGATATTGAGCTGCATAAGCTGTTTGTATATTTTAGGGATCAATCCCTTGTTGGTCACATCATTTGCAAGTATTTTCTCCCATCCTGTGGGTTGTCTTTTCGTTTTGTTTATGATTTTCTTTGCTGTACAAAAGCTTTGAAGTTCCATTAGGTCCCATTTGCTTATTTCTGTTTTTATTTCCATTACTCTAGGAGACGGATCAAAAAAGATATTGCTGCAATTTATGTCAAAGAGTGTTCTGCCTATGTTTTCCTCTGAGAGTTTTATATTATCTAGTCTTACATTTAGTTTGTTTTGAGTTTTTGAGTTTGTTTTTCTGTAAGGTTTAAGAGAATGTTCTCATTGCATTCTTTTACATGTAGCTGTCCAGTTTTCTCAGCACAACTTATTGAAGAGACTATCTTTTCTCTATTGTATATTCTTGCCTTCTTTGTCATAGATTAATTGACCATAGGTGTGTGGGTTTATTTCTGGGCCTTCTATCCTATTCCACTTATCTATATTTCTGTTTTTGTGCCACTATCATACTATTTTGATGACTGTAGCTTTGTGATATAATCTGAAATCAGGGAGCCTGATTTCTCCAGCTTGGTTTTTCTTTCTCAGGATTGCTTTGGCTATTCAGGGTCTTTTGTGTCTCCATAAAAATTTTTAAATTTTAAGATTTTTTTTTGTTCCAGTTCAGTGAAAGATGCCATTGGTAATTTAATAGGGATTGCATTGAATCTGTAGATTGACTTGGATAGTATAGTCATTTTGACAATATTGATTCTTCCAATCCAAGAACATGGTATATCTTTCAATTTGTTTCTGTCATTTTCGATTTCTTTCATCAGCCTCTCATAGTTTTCAGGGTACAGGTCTTTTGTCTCCTTAGGTAGGTTTATTCCTAGGTATTTTATTCTTTTTTATTCTTTGTTGTTAGTGTATAGAAATGCAAGAGATTTCTGTGTATTTATCTTGTATCCTGCAGCTTTACTGAATTCATTGATGAACTGTAGTAGTTTTCTGGTAGCATCTTTAGGATTTTCTATGTATAGTATCATGTCATCTGGAAACATTGACATTTTTACTTCTTCTTTTCCAGTTTGGATTGCCTTTATTGCTTTTTCTCCTCTGATTGCCGTGGCTAGGACTTCCAAAACTATGTTGAATAAAAGTGGCACGAGTGGACATCCTTGTCTTATTCCTGATCTTAAAGGAAATATTTTCAGCTTTTCACCTTTTAACATGATGTGAGCTGTAGGTTTGTCATATATGGCCTTTATTATGTTGTGGTATGTTCCCTCTGTGCCCACTTTCTGGAGAGATTTTATCATAAATTCGTGTTAAATTTTGTCAAAAGCTTTTTCTGCATCTGTTGAGATGATCATATTATTTATTTATTTATTTATTTATTTATTATTATTTGGCTGAATTGGGTCTTCATTGCTGTACGCAGGCTTTCTCTAGTTGCGGTGAGTTGGGGCTACTCTTCGTTGCAGTGTGCAGGCTTCTCATTTTGGTGGCGTCTCTTGTTTCAGAGCATGGGCTCTAGGTGTGTGGGCTTCAGTAGTTGCAGCATGCGGGCTCCATAGTTGTGGTTCTTCGGCTCTAGAGCGCAGGCTCAGTAGTTGTGGTGCACAGGCTTAGTTCCTCCATGGCATGTGGGATCTTACCAGACCGGGGCTCAAACCCATGTCCCCTGCATTGGCAGGCAGATTATTAACCACTGCACCACCGGGGAAGTCCCAATCATATGATTTTTATTCTTCAATTTGTTGATATGGTGTATCACCCTGATTGATTTGTGGATGTTAAAAAATCCTTGAATCCCTGAGATAAATCCCATTTGATTATGGTGTACGATGTTTTAATGTACTTTTGGATTCAGTTTGTTAGTATTTTGTTGAGGATTTTTGTGTCTATGTTCATCAGATATTGGCCTGTAATTTTCTTTTGTGTGCTATCTTTGTCTGTTTTGGGTATTAAGGTGATGGTGGCCTCATAGAATGAGTTTGGGAGTGTTCCTTCCTCTACAATTTTTTGGGATAGTTTCAGAAGGATAGGTGTTAACTCTTCTCTAAATATTTGGTAGAATTCTCCCATGAAGCTATCGGGTCGTAGACTTTTGTTTGTTGGGAGTTTTAAATCACAGTTTCAACATTTCATTACTTGTGATTGGTCTGTTCATATTTTCTATTTCCTCCTGGTTCAGTCTTGGGAGATTGTACCTTTCTAGGAATTTGTCCATTTCTCCTACATTGTCCATTTTAGTGGCATATAGTTGCTTGTAGTAGTCTCTTATGATCCTTTTGCATTTCTGTGGTGTCCATTGTAACTTCGCCTTTTTCATTTCTAATTCTATTGATCTGAGCCCTCTCCCTCTTTTTCTTGATGAGTCTCACTAAAGGTTTATCAGTTTTGTTTATCTTTTTGAAGAAGCAGCTTTTAGTATCGTTGATCTTTTCTATTGCTTTCTTCATCTCTATTTCACTTATTTCTGCTCTGATCTTTACGATTTCTTTCCTTCTACTAACTTCGGATGTGGTTTGTTATTCCTTCTCTAGTTGCTTTAGGTGTAAGTTTAAGTTGTTTATTTAAATTTTTTTTGTTTCCTGAGGTAAGATTATATTGCTATAAACTTCCCTCTTAGAACAGCTTTTGCTGCATCCCATAGGTTTTGAATCATTGTTCTTTCATGTTCATTTGTCTCTAGGAATTTTTAAATTTCCTCTTTGATTTCTTCACTGATCCATTGGGTTTTTAGTAGCATATTGTTTAGCCTCCATGTGTATCTGTTTCTTACAGTTTTTTTTTTCTTGTAGTTGATTTCTAATCTTACAGTGTTGTGGTCAGAAAAGATGCTTGATATGATTTCAGTTTTCTTAAATGAACCGAGGCTTGATTTGTGACCCAAGATGTGATCTATCCTGGAGAATGTTCCATGTGCACTTGAGAAGAATGTGTATTCTGCTCCTTTTGGATGGAATGCTTTATAAATATCAATTAAGCCCATCTGGTCTAATGTATCATTTAAGGCCTGTGTTTCCTTATTGATTTCTGTCTGGATGATCTGTCCATTGATGAAAGTTGGTTGTTAAAGTCCCCCACTATTACTGTGTTACTGTAGATTTCTCCTTTTATGGCTGTTAGTATTTGCCTTATATATTGAGGTGCTCCTATGATGGGTGTGTTTATAGTTATAAGTGTTATATCTTCTTCTTGGCTTTATCCTTTGATCATTATGTAGTGTCTCTTGTAACAGTCTTTATTTTAAAGTCTTTTAGTCAATTCTTGAATAATGAAGTATCATTTTCTAGTAGTGTCAAGCATCTGTCCTAACTTTTTTGTGTGTTTCATTTTGTGGTTTTGCAACTAGTCATGAATTAGCAGAGAACTCATATCAGCTGCAGATGGTGGCTGAAGAACAGTTTGTAGTACTCTACAAATCATTTTACTGTTAAATTTAAATATATGTGGAACTAGATATAAAATACATGAAGCATAAAATCCTTTAAATGGCAACTAGGTGAACATCGAACTCTAAAATTGTGAGTAGTGTTACTTTAATCAAAATATTTAATAAAATTTAAGTAAATTTTCAAAACAAATTTTCAAAATAAATGTCAGCTTTATTTAAATAATTTTGTATAAGTTTTTATTTAGATAATTTTAATTTTTAATAGTCTAAAAGAAAAAAGTTTTTAAAAATACATATAAATGCTTTAATGTTTCACTGAAACACAATAAACATTCAAAAAGTACACATAGTGTAGTTCTGTGAATTTTAATAAACTGCACAGCCAAATAGCCAGTATCTAGATGAAGAAAGAGAACACTGTCTGCAACTACGAGTTGCATAATGCTTTCTTCCAATCACTATCCCCTTCCCAAGATTACCATTATTACATCATTACAATCCCTTCATCTTTTACATAGAACATATAATATCAGTAATTATGAGAGTAATATTCCCTCATATTCATAGGTGCCACCAGGACTCAAGAGGAGGGGATTATATGGGGCATATGTGCCAGGGAGTAGAAGTCATGGAGAGCATCTTAGAATTTAGCCTACTCTAGTAGGCTATCCATTTTCAGATGCTATCTATTTTATAGAAATATATAATAAATATTTATATTTTAAAGTAAGTTCCTCAAGATCAGACACATAATGGGTCATAAAGCTGAGGCCGGAATGCAAGTATTCTAACACAAGATGCAGTGATCTTTCTAGTATATTAAGCTAGGCTCACCCTGTTAATTGTCTTCCAAATGTCTTTCTGTTTGTCTATTTATTAACACATTTTAAATATCGCAACTGGCACTAACGGTTTTAGGAGTATGGGGATTTCCTTTAAAAAACAATTGTGTAGACCTTCCACATTAGAGAGCTAATACTTTTATTTAATCAGACTGAAGTTAATAATCACAGTTCATACTGAATAACAGATATTGTTAAATAACTCTGCACTTTCAACTACTCAGAGACCCAGAAAATCCAGGTTGGGCACTGCTCTAAATGGCATCTGTCCTGTAGAGTGTAAAATGGATTCACATCTCTTGTTTTAGTCTGAATTCATGTGGCTTTTAGTGTTTGTCCCCCTTGAATTAAAGGGTCTCAGATGCTATGCCTCCTCAAAAATAGTTTTTTAGCAATCATGACAAATAATCCTTTCCTATTTAAAATATTATAGGACAATTATCTATAACATTTTATACAAGACACATGGACTGACAGGCTTTCAAAGTGTGGCCTGAGCAGTGTCCTACCTAATGAGGCTCCAGTTGATGAGTATAAGAATGGGTGTTTGCTTACTGCAGAGGTTAGAATCAGATGCTCTAAGTGGCGCTTCCAGCCTCATTCTGCAAGAACCTACCCAACGGGAGACTTGAGGCACTGCCGAGACCACTGGAACCAACTCTTTCATCCCACACAAGTTCCCAGCCATTCTTGTCTGCCAAAAGAAGAAGGTAATAATTGGGGTAGGAGACTGGCAGCCAAGCTCAGAGAATTCATAACAGGTTCACTCTGCCAAGATGCAAAATATGCTGAGATATCTCAGACGCTCCCTGAAGCAGCCTCGGAAAACGCTATTCACTTACTCTCATCTAGAAACCACAACTTCTTCTTGTAGAAAGTCCTGTGGCTGAAGCTGGCAGTGGTTAAGTTTCCACATAGCAACTAGAGTAAATAAATGCAATATTTGCTTTTTTAAAAGTTAACTAAAACTGCTGATTTCCAGCTGCTGGTAGAAAAATATAATTGTCAAGATTTACCTAGGAAAATTGAGATTCTTGTATTTCATGAAATCAATGGTGTTAATCTACTTAAAATTATTAATCAACACACAGAAAGCATCAGAGTAGGCATTAAAGAGAGGTCTTTTTGAAAATAAGTAAAGCATTGTTGAAGCAGTATGGCTCTTCTTCCCATTGATTTCCATTCTCTGCAATAACCAGAGACTTCTAGAGTTGGAAGGAATCTTAGGGATCATTTAGGCCTCCTGTGGACCTTTTTCTGAGCAAGAAAACAAGTTCCAGAGATGTAAGATAACTTACTCAAATTCACAGCACTAGGTCGTGGTAAATTCAGAGTTAGGGCTTAATCCTGGTATCACCAAATCAGCATCAGGGCATAGGTACTCTCTTTTCAAATAATGTCCTGCCCTCAGTCCAACTGAGAACCCCACCCTCTGCCCACCATGTGTCCCTTTACACTGAACAGCTAACACTTGAACACTTGAAACTACTTGTTTTCCTCTGTGGCTCAAACACAACTTCCCTTGTCATCTAAACTCCAGTCCCCCTCTTTCACTCTCTCAGTAGATGCCGAAGTCAAGGTGACATAAAGTTTCTCTTTCCTTAACAAAGTGTGTTTTATCAAGAGCAGTCACAGCCCTGCTGATTCTGATGTCAGCAGCTCCAGCACCCTGGGGAACCTTCTGAGCTTCTGCCAAGAACCCTCAAGATCTGTCAAAATTGTATCTCCCTTAGAGCGAGTTCTGAAAACATCCCAGGTCTTCTGAACAAATTTCCCAACAGTTTAATTCCCCACAAGATAACAAGTCTTCCAGATAATTTCTCTGTAGCTCTAGTTCACATTAAATCTTGCCATTACTTCTTGCTTCAATCCCATTGTTTTTCATTTTACATGAACCCTTTTAGTTCTTCCCCTCACTACTATCTAATTATCTTTCTTTCTTTGAGATTCCCACCAGTTTAATATAATGAGGTCCAACTTTTTTCTGCTCTGAAACACCATTGGTCCCAGTGGGAATTCTTAACCTGAGATTTCAGGAGACCTAGCAACTGTTAGAAATTTTATGCAGAACAATTTGTACATGTGCATATTTGCTTTTAATCACAGCTTAATTAGAATCTCAAAAGACTGATGCATAGAAAAAGGTTGAGATTGATTATTCTGTGAAATCAGACCCACACAAGGCACTCACTTCTTGCCTCTGTGACCCTTTTTGTCCCTCTTTCCGTTGGTTAAAGACCCTCCCATTCCCCGCTGCCCACACACCTCAAGTACTCATCAGCCTATAGCATGGAATACACATGGCCCTCATTTCTCTGTGGCATATGTAAGCATCAAAAAGGATCACCGCTAGTTTAGCCCGAAACTGTGTGTTAATGATTCACTATAGGATGATTATGACTGAAAGGGACACTCTCTACAGGCCAATACTCTTTGGTTGATAAGTAAAGTCAGGTGATGGATCACAGACTGAACACATTCTCGGAGGAGGCACTATAATACTGCTAAAATTAGAGACCAGAAATAGCTCTCAAATATACATTCATTAGTGTAGAACTACAATGCTCAATGCACAAACTTAAGATGGGATGCGAGGGAGGGGAGGGAGGGAAGGAAGGGAGCCTGGGTTACTCAAAAAAGACTTGCGTTACAGCCATAGGAGTACAGTGCCAAATCTAGCCAGTGAAATAAACGTTCTGCTTTTCTGGTAAAGTATTTCCCAGTTGTGTGCTGTTCTTAGGGAATGATATGCTGGCTATAATTTATACAGTTCTAATTAACTTTCAAAGCAGTTTTCAGAAAGCAGCAAACTGAGGAAAGATTGTATATAAGCTGGAACTTTGCTTATTTATTACTTTGATGAATGTAAAGACAGATACTATATTTCCCCAGTAGAAATTATTATCAACACTGTATCATTATAATATTGAATGACATCCCAGCCAAAGGGCCTCTCTTTATTTACTTCAGAGTGAAAATAAGAAAAGCATGAATAGCCTGTTAATATATCCATGACTGATTAGTTGCCCGGTATTCAAGAAACCAGTTATGAATATCAGCTTCTGCTGTAACAAAGTGTTCCAAATTTATTTCTCCAGTATAAAACCAATGTAGTGAATCACATGCCTTACACAGACAAATGTCAGAAAATAAAAGTGGTTTCAATACATTGTTATTACTAGAAGAAGAATTTGAACAAACACTCCAAGTTTTGAATGTTTCTGGTAGATGAGAAACTTTGAATCTGTGCAACTCTTTAAATGAGGTTCAAGGTCACCTTACAACAATGGGCTGTAATCGATGTAGTTCTCCACGATGCTACACCGAAATAGCCATTACAGTGACTTTTCACTATGTGTTGCCAAATGCCAGACACTGAACACTGCTATTAGAAGCGAAGTTGGGCTCTCAGTAAGTTTTTAAGGAGACCTTGGCATCCATTTTGTGATATTTGGGGCAGAAATTTAACTTTGGGTGTTGTTATCTGACTCTGTCTAGTCAGCAAAATAAATATGCAGTTGACGTATGAAAGATTAAAAAAAAAACCTTAATTGGCATTGCATGATTTCTTCTAACAATAAATGGATTTGGATATAGGCTAAATTCAGAGGCCATATTTTGTGCCATTTCAATGGCTACAATTCCATGGTAGGCATGGGAAAAAAGATCTATTTTGCCACTACAGATAGTATCTACCCTGAGGTATTGAGTTACCATGGAATGATGAATATTTCTAAGGCCTTGAGCTTTACTGAACATCTGCTTTTCACAACCACATTTTAAGGGGAAAAAAATCTGAGAGACTGAAAAAACATACAAAATCCCCAGGACGGGAGAATTTTCCTTCTCATCTCTTCCGTAAACCAGGACCAGATTCCAAATTGAAACCACTGATCACATGAGGACATTTTCAAAGGTGTTGCTTTGCATCGGTCTTTTCTGAAGCACAATTTGGGGGCGAAGGTGAGTATGGTTTGGAGAACACCCTGTAACAATCAGAGTTCCCAAAACAGAACAGCGGGAGGCCAAAGGGACCAGACAAATAAACTCCTCTCCCTCTCTTCAGGGGTCAAGCAGATCCTGTTTCATGTCTAAGATGTACACACTGAGTTCTTAGTCTCTTGCTGTATAAGGTGGTAAAAGTGTTGGAGTCACCTACACAGAAAAATCTGCAGACACAACACTGGCTTTCAGTCAAGTAAAAGATGTGACAGCCAGCCTGCGCTTCCATGGACGAAAAAAGTGCACGCCATCTTACCATAAAGTCAAGGGACTTGCCCCCCTTCACAGATTATGTAACACTTCCCTGAAAAGTGGGGTACACTGCCGATTTCATGTAGTGATGAGATGAAAGCCCGTCCAGTGATTCCTGTAGACATGAGCTGGTCACGTAGCTCTCCTTCACTATGCAGTGAAAAAGAACCCTGCCTGAGTTACCGCTGAAAATATTCTCCCCTTAGATATAAATTTCTTGAGTCACCTATTCTGAAAGGTCTGTCATGTTTTATATGTCCAAGAGATTTCATTGAGCAAAAATGTAATGATTTGAGACAGATACAGCTACCAATATAAAATCAGAGTAACATTCTATTACCTGTTTACTTCATGTTCAGTTAGGAACACAATTATATCTGAATTCTAATATTATAATAGTGATATAGTCATATCAGTTGTGGGATAGTGACTCCCCAAAAAAGTCAAAAGAATGAAGACTCATAGAACTGCTAAAATGGTTTGGTGGCCTTCGGTCTTAGAGAAGAGGGAAAAGATGTTTGCCAGAAGCCTCAGGGCTTTCTCCTCCATCATCGATAGAAAACTGGAACTTTCCCATGAATAGGCAGCCATGTTCTGGGGACTTCCTATTATTTAAAAAATGATAACAGCTCCCTTCCAACCCTTTTATTTCCCATTAAGCGCCACCACATTCCTCTGCTACCTTCACAGCAAAACCTCTAGAAAGAGTTGTCTATAGAGGTTGTCCTGACTATCTCATCTCAGCATCTCTCCTCCACTCTGCACTCACACGTCACTTCCAGCCACGCTGCGGAGGCTGTTCTTGTCACGTCCTCAGGGGTCTTCATGTCGCTGCCGCCTGGTTTTTATCCTTCTCTATGATTTATGTAAGAGCAAAATGGACATGTATTAAGAATCATTTTGTAGCTATCTTTTCATTGCCTGCTATTTATATGGCAAAAAGAATTGAAAAAAATTTTCAGGGGTTGACTGTATGTTGGACACTGTTATAGACATCAAAAGAATACTAAAAATAATTTTCCCAGTAAGTTTTCTTCTATTTAAAAAGACAAAATAGGGGCACCTACTAAAATATAAGAGCAATTATCAATTATATCCACAAAAGTAAAATGATAAAAACAGTACAGTTAATGTGTGTTCAAGTCAAATATAATAGAGGATTAAATGGAAGTACAAAGGAAGCCAGTAAGCTCAGGCAGTCTTTCTGAAACAATTAACTTTTGACCAGGACTAGAAGGAGGTAGTAAAATGGAAGAAAATAAACTCCTTTACTAAACACCTGATATTAAGTTCCAAATAGTATACTATTCTATTTCTATTCAACTGCTTCCCATATTTTCCTCAGGATTCAGCCTAAACAGCTAAAGCCTGTCTATGAATCCTTCCCTGCCGCTGAGCCTCATACCTTCTCTGTTGCTTCCCTGTATATACTACATCATATTCACCTCGTAATGTGTCTGTCTCCCCCATTGGTCTGTAAGCTCTTTTTCCTCTTTTACCCATAGTGACAACCAAGCAGCAACTGGCATTTTTTTTTTGGCCGTGCCACACACTATGTGGGGTCTTAATTCCCCAACCAGGGATCAAACCCATGCCCCCTGCAGTGGAAGAGAAGCGCCTTAACCACTGGACCACCAGCGAAGTCCCCCTTTCTAAAAAAAATTTTTTTTTGCAACTGGCATTTAGCAGCTGACCAACAACTGCTTGTTGTATGACTCTTAATGCCCACAACAGCCCTGAGATGAAATCGTTATTAATGATCAATATCCTTATTAATGTTACAGAGAAGAAAACAGAGAACCCGAGAGGTTAAAGAGATCCTAACTATTACGAAGCTGAATTTATGACTTTATGTCTTTATGTCCAACCCCAAGACTTTGGACCCAAAGCCCAAGCCTAGTTTACTATCCCATGTTGTCATCTCAGCAAGTGTTGCTCGAAAATAGCAGGCAACTAATTCCAGGGATATAGGCGGGAAGTAGTAAATGGAACGTGAGAGTCAGACGTCAGATTGATTGTTTAAAGCACAGGGGCCCTATCGAAAAATCATGGAAACCGTTGCTTCTTATGTTTTGCCATAAACATTATGTTCTCTCACTCTCTGCCTTCTCTCTGGGTTACCTCAGTAACCTTCATAAATTCAGTTGTCATCTGTGTACTGATGATTCCAAACCACATACTCTAGTTCAGATTGCTTTCATGAGGCTCTGAACCATATCCGCCGGCCCCTAGACATCTCCCTGGATGCCTCTGTATATAGGCCACTTAACCTGATGGGGAAGCATGAGAGTCTCCATGTAAATAAATAAATAAATAAATATATAAACACTCAACAAATGCCGTTTCTTTATTATTAATATCAAAAATATGGAATGCTTCACGAATTTGCATGTCCTCCTTGCGCAGGGGCCATGCTCATCTCTGTATCGTTCCGATTTTAGTATATGTACTGCCGACGCCAGCACTCCGTATATTTTTAAAGCCCATCACATTTCAAAACTTAGACTAGATCAGTGTGTTCCTGAGGAAGTTATTGGGACGCGTGATGCATGTTATAGAAGTCAGTTTTGTTTGTACATAGACACTTAATATGTTACTAAAATCCCACCCTAATTTTTCCCAGCGTAATTTTCAGGACATCTCATGTTCAGCTATGTGGTCTAATCACATCTAACTACTTATCTTCCCTGACTGTGCCCACACGTCTATGTTCCAGTGCTCCTGCCATGTTGTCTACATAGATGGTACACCGCTCACCCTCATTCTATCAATCAGGTTCCAGCAGAAAAATGGAAACTGCACTAAGGTGTTGCAGGAGAGGGATTTAGTATAGAGATCAGCTTACACATGCTCTGAAGACCTAAAAAAGCACCAAGAGGATACTGAGGTCATCCAGAAATGGTAACTGCAGAGACAGCTCCAACTAGGTCTAAGGGGACAAAAAGGCAGAGATTGGGAGTGTTAGAGCCAAGGAGCTTCAGGGAGAGATTATCATAGAGTTGGTGCTCAGACGTCTGGGGAGGGGGGCCACCTGGCTGCTGCCGGAACTGCAGGAACTGAGACACGGAGCCTGTGGAGCCAGAGCTCGGAACCCTGGGGAGAAGATACCAAGCAGCTTCTGGTGGTGCCTCTACGGGATAGGATGTGGTTGGTGCTCAAGTCCTGTTAGAAACAGGAGGTTGGAACTTATGCTTACTCAGCTTGCATTCCAAACGTCAGCCTGTCAGAAACCAGTGCCTGATGTGGAAGCCCTACACAGTCGATACAACATTTCCTATCCCTGTCTCCCTCCTGTGCGTTCTGTTCTACCCACCGCTGCCAAAGTGTTCTCCCTGACACCACCACAGTAAACATAATCTCTACGTTCTCAAATCCCTATCATCATTCCTTGCTGACTAATGTTTTAAATATATCCTCCTGTCTCTGGTGTTGAAGGCCTTCTACAGTTTTCTAGCCCTTTTTCACTGCTTCCCTAAGTGCCTTTTATGCTCCCACGGGACCTAGCTCTTGCTTAGAAATGCACCAAATTTTCTATCTTCAGCATCTAATAGGCCACAAATCTCAGCCTCATCTTGCCTCTGAATTTACTTTTAAATGGTAATATGCATATATGCAAAAGTCACCTTGACTTTCATTTACAAAGCGTCACAACCAGAGTGAATGAAGTAGCTGCTGCAGAATAAAAACTTTGCATAGTTTCAATGAAAATAAGGGGCAATTAGCCAATTAAAACTTAAGTGACAACTAAATGTGTAGTAACTAAGACTGGAAGAACTGAACGCTGTCAATGCACAAGTTTTACACCTTTTCTGATTTTCACCTATACGGTAGACTGGTTAGAAGGGATCATTTCTAAATTCTCAGCAATTCAGCAGCTAAGATTCTGACTTGGGCCACGTGCAGACACCGTGAGTAGAACAGGAGTTTACTGCCTGTGTGAGTTGTAGCATTTCAGAAAATTCTAGAGCAACATTTTTTCCTTATTTGCCCTTTGAGTTGCAAAACTAGCTTTCAACAGGAAAAGCAAGTTTGCTACTTACCCTTGAAAGGTGTCTCTTTTACGTGTGAAAACACTAAGGTGAAAATGTCAAATGTTTCACATTTCCTTGAGCTTGTGAAATCTAAAGGGATGTGAAATTTTCTTTTATTCAGATGATTCAGATTGAAGGTATAGGAATATCTCCTGCCAATGTGTATTTCCTGGTGCTACCTTATCATTTTACTTTTTAACAGACAAATATTAAAGATTTTGTTATTTCCTTTAAGGTGTAAAATTACCATTATTTCCCTTTATGTAAAAAAGACAAAAATTATCCTGGAATTCTGAATTTGTGATTTAAAAAAGGCAAATCTTATCTGACAGTTAATTGCTTACAGCACTTTAAATCCAATTTCTTTGTATAAGCTTCAGATCAATTTCTAAATAATGAGAACGTAAATACAAGTAATCTTTTAAATTTACTATGTATCCAAATTATGCCAGTCTGTTACTTATTCAACTTCCTAAGTCATACATTCATTTAACCTACCTTGGGTGCCCACCTGCCACCTGCTCTATGCAGAATTCCTTGTGTCATTTCTGGAACTCTTCCAACAGTTATGGGTCACAATGACAACACACAACTCCATTGGCTGAGCACTTGTTTGCAATGATGAGCTACACATGTTGGCTAGTACGGCCACAATTTAATGCTTCGGTTCCTCCTGTACTCTTGAGTAGATGTCATCTGGTCTGAATTTTGGGTCCCTTTGATGATGCATGTTAGATAACTGTCATCTGGAGAACAGAGACATTGACCAGCCAATTAAATATTCTGAAAACCAGGAAGTTTATGTAGGTGAGGATAATTAGTCTTAAAAATAAACACAGAATAAAAAAAAAAACCTCAGGAGGTGGAAACTAGCCAGGATCCCATCTAATAAAAATAGAGTTGAATTTTAAATTTGGGGGGGTTAAAATATCATTTACATAAAAGTTTTCTTGAGTTTGAGATTACGTTTTAATAATGTCCGTAAAAGCAGTGTTGACCTACTATTATCATATTGAAACCTCTTCACTTTGAAGAAACCAAATATTGGAAGCAGTAAGTAAGTAGCTCTTGATGTTCCAAGCCCTCTCCTCCACCCGCACCAGCAGACAGTTCACAGTAGATTCTTTCTCTAAGTGCAAGTGGAGCTTCTGCTCTGGAAACATTCACCTCTCCTACTTTCCTGCAATCACCCCATTGTATCATATGATGTGCTAAAACAAATGTTTTCTTGGTTCTTGATGGTAACAGCACTATCACTTCATTATTTAAAAAGAGAGAATAGCATATTTTAAATTCTGCTTTTCCAAATTTATTCTTATTCCACATGTGATTTTTTTTTTTTTTTTTTTGCGGTACGCGGGCCTCTCACTGTTGTGGCCTCTCCCGTTGCGGAGCACAGGCTCCGGACGCGCAGGCTCAGCGGCCATGGCTCACGGGCCCAGCCGCTCCGCGGCATGTGGGATCTTCCCGGACCGGGGCTCGAACCCGTGTCCCCTGCATCGGCAGGCGGAAGCTCAACCACTGCGCCACCAGGGAAGCCCTCCACATGTGATTTTTTACACCTATCTTCAGACTATTCAAATAGAGCTAAATTACAAAAATGGGAGGGGAAATATATTTTCTTGATTTTCTCAGCAAGATTTTTTGCATGAATTATAAGCCTGAATAAACATTTCAGCTGTATTTTTTTATGTGTCCTTCCATTGAGAAATTGTATAACATAAAAAAAAATACTCCTAATGAGAACTGTCAGTGCTTTTCTTGAGTTGGAACTAGACATTTTGGTCATAGTATAGATGCTTTTTTAATGTTACACATTTGCTCTAAAAGAGCTTTTACTTTTAATAGCAGGACTAATTTGGAAATACAGGACTTGACTGAAAAAATGCCTACAAAGACATCAATAGTGCTACTTTGTAAGTGACAATTCTGGATTTTTGATGGAAAAATTGTTAGAAAAGAAGTTTCATTGTGTTAATCTTATATAGTTAAAATCAGATAATGTCAAACACTTCAGGTGAATTAAATAAAAGGATTCCAAAATTATACACCGTAGTGTAAAATATTTACCATATAGAGGAAACAATAAAACGTGGGAAGATTAACAGACTAAAACTGGGACTGTGAGAAGAAAACAGCCACTAGTCTGATTTGTAATAGATGCAAGAGTTTTACACCTGAAAATTACAACTCTCATCAAGTTAAGAATTCAGCTCTACTATCCAACTGAACAGTTTCGGGAAAAAATGGAAAAAGCAGTAAGTTAAATGTGAGAAATAGAAACATGAAAGCACTATTTTAAATAACTATCAGACAATAATAAATTAATCAAGGACCTGTCTCTTCTCTTGTTTCAAAAGAAATAAATATTAGGATTGAAAGTCAGACTCTGAAAAATATTTTCCTCCTGTTATTAGTATATTTAAGGATTTTATAGCCCGGCCTCATCAAAGGGCAAAAGAAGTGCCCCTGATTGCCTTGGTGTTATACTAGATTACAACAGGAAACAGTTAAAGTCTCTTAGATCCAACAGCCATAGTCTCACAATTATTCACAAATGTTAAGCAGACCTGTAAGGAAATAAGTTGAGAGACCATTTGAAAATGGTTGATGATAGTAACAATAGCTAATAGAATATTAAGTTAAGCATAAGGTCATCACTTTGAGTGCATTATCACATTTAATTCTATCAGATCAACATCAAACATAGAAGTAGATATTATTGTGACTGTTTTTCAGATAAGGAAACAAATATCAACAGCTCTTCAATTTTGGATAGACATGTTATACGATTAAGATGGCTTTCAAACTAACTTTGGACTTTGAAGAGCTTATTCTGTTCTGACTGTAGAAATTTAAATTTAGACCTAATCACAGTAAGGTAATATAGACCTTTTTGATAATGAGGATGACACACTTCTGTCATAATCACATACAGCAAAATGTTTATCTCTTCTTTATATAAGATGCATTTGCGAAACCACCATCAAAAGCATATCCTAGCTTTTCAATAATTACATTAGCTAACATTTAAGTGCTTGCCTGTTCCAGGCACTTTTCCAAGTGCTCTGCATATATTAACTCTTTTAATATATGACCACCTTATGAGGTAAGTATTTATTATCCTCATTATACTGATGGGGCAACAGAGAGATAAAGCGACATGGTCATATGGCTCATCAGTGGCAGAGCCAAGATTCAGATCGAGGCATTCTGCCTCCAGAACTATCATTTAAAGCCTCTTTTTCCATTGACATTAATTTAACCTTAATAATAATATTTCCAGAGATCTCACTACTAAAAGGGATCTGTGGTTGACGATGTAGAACACACACACACACACACACACACACACACACATAATTATGGGAATAACACTTTTTCAGTCCCTTCTCTGTGTGCCAGGCTCAGTGCTATACTACATAGGCTTAAATCAAAATTTCTAAGTCACAAAGTAATTTCCAAAACTCAAATGATTTTAAGAGCATCATAATCGCAGGCTGTTACACAGCATGCTTTACATAAGCACAGTGCCTTGATCAAAGTCAGCATCTGCTACACGTGGATTGGATGCCAGATCTCTCCAACACCAAAGATGGTTTCTTCATTATACTTTGCAAGAAGTGTAAGAAGTTTTCCTATTTAAATTATTTGATGAAATAAAATGTAAAAAAATAGAATAACAAAATATTTGAAAATCAACTGTACTTCACTAAAAAATATATTTGAATACATATTCAAGGCAACAGTGAAAGTTACATCACGTTACACTCTCTGAAAGCAAAATGGCTAACTCCCTGCACATCTGCAAAAAATTAAATATGTATATATACATATATAAATATTTATATTGAAAAGAGAAGGAACATTGCTATTTCTCTAATAGACTATTTTCCTGCATTTTTCTTACATCTATACTCAAACTACTTACTATTTCCTAAATATCCTATATCCTTGAAATTTATTTGGAATGCGTTTACATTCTTTGGAATATCCTCCCATCATGAAATCCTGTTTATACTTCAAGGACAGTTTACCTGTTGTCTCTTCAGACAGTACTACACCAATTTCTCTACCATATTAAGCTGACACTATCATATGGCAATTATCATATTGTATCATGCTTTCTATATTTGTCTCTTACTAGACAGATTGTTCCTTAACACACAAATCATGTTCCCTTGCTTATATAAAAAATTATTTTATGTCAAACATATTATCTTTGGTTTATCTTCTCCTAGACTTAAAAGTTCTGTATCGTATTTTAATTATTGTAGGTTAAATTTTAAGTGTTCTAAGAACACTTTAATATAAATTTTAGAGAATTTTGTTCATTTGCCGATTTTTAGGTCTTTGATTTGTGCTTTGGTTCTTTTTTTTTTTTAACTTACGTATGTATTTATTTAAACCTCACAAAGTATACATTTATTCATATGCATTAAAGTTGATCATTAAGAAAGTATAGATTTAACCTTGGTTCTTTTTCTTTTTAACATCTTTATTGGAGTATAACTGCTTTACAATGGTGTGTTAGTTTCTGCTGTATAATAAAGTGAATCAACTATATGTATACATATATTCCCATATCTCCCGCCTCTTGCATCTCCCTCCCACCCTCCTTATCCCACCCCTCTGGGTGATCACAAAGCACCAAGATGATCTCCCTGTGCGATACAGCTACTTCCCACTAGCTATCTATTTTATATTTGGTAGTGCATATATGTCAATGCGACTCTCTCACTTAGTCCCAGCTTACCATCCGCACCCCCCTCAAGTATCAAGTCTGCTCTCTACATCTGCATCTTTATTCCTGTCCTGCCCCTAGGTTTTTCAGAAGCATTTTTTTTTTTTTAGATTCCATATATATGTGTTGGCATACGGTGTTTGTTTTTCTCTTTCTGACTTACTTCACTCTGTATGACAGACTCTAGGTCCATCCTCCTCATTACAAATAACTCAGTTTCATTCCTTTTCATGGCTGAGTAATATTCCATTGTATATATATATGCCATGTCTTCTTTATCCATTCATCTGTCGATGGACACTTAGGTTGCTTCCATGTCCTGGCTATTGTATATAGTGCCGCAATGAACATTCTGGTACATGACTCCTTTGAATTATGGTTTTCTCAGGGTATATGCCCAGTAGCGGGATTCCTGGGTCATATGGTAGCTCTATTTGTAGTTTTTCAACCTCCATACTGTTGTCCATAGCAGCTGTATCAATTTACAGTCCCACCAACAATGCAAGAGGGTTCCCTTTTCCCACACCCTCTCCAGCATATACTGTTTGTAGATTTTTGGATGATGGCCATTCTGACCAGTGTGAGGTGATACCTCATTGTAGTTTTTTGTTTGTTTGTTTGCAGTACACAGGCCTCTCACTGTTGTGGCCTCTCCCATTGCGGAGCACAGGCTCCGGATGCGCAGGCTCAGTGGCCATGGCTCACCGGTCCAGCCACTATGCGGCATGTGGGATCCTCCCGGACCGGGGCACGAACCTGTGTCCCCTGCAATGGCAGGTGGACTCTCAACCACTGTGCCACCAGGGAAGCCCCTCATTGTAGTTTTGATTTAAATTTCTCTAATGATTAGTGATGTTGAGCATCCTTTCATGTGTTTGTTGGCAATCTGTATAACTTCTTTGGAGAAATGTCTGTTTAGGTCTTCTGCCCATTTTCGGATTGGGTTGTTTCTTTTTTTGATACTGAGCTACGTGAACTGCTTATATATTTTGGAGATTAATCCTTTGTCAGTTGCTTCATTTGCAAATACTTTCTCACATTCTGAGGGTTGTCTTTTCATCTTGTTTATGGTTTCCTTTGCTGTGCAAAAGCTTTTAAGTTTCATTGGGTCCCATTTGTTTATTTTTGTTTTTATTTCCATATCTCTACAAGGTGAGTCAAAAGGATCTTGCTGTGATTTATGTCATAGAGTGTTCTGCCTATGTTTTCCTGTAAGAGTTTGATAGTGTCTGGCCTTACATTTAGGTCTTTAATCCATTTTGAGCTTATTTTTGTGTATGGTGTTAAGGAGTGTTTTAATTTCATTCTTTTACATGTAGCTGTCCAGTTTTCCCAGCACCACTTTTTGAAGAGGCTGTCGTTTCTCCACTGTATACTCTTGACTCCTTTGTGAAAGATAAGGTGACCATATGTGCATGGGTTTATCTCTGGGCTTTCTATCCTGTTCCATTGATCTTTATTTCTATTTTTATGGCAGTACCATGCTCTCTTGATTATTGTAGCTTTGTAGTATAGTCTGAAGTCAGGAGCCTGATTCCTCCAGCTCCGTTTTTCTTTCTCAAGATTGCTTTGGCTATTTGGGGTATTTTGTGTTTCCATACAAATTGTGAAATGTTTTTCTTCTAGTTCTGTGAAAAATGCCATTGGTAGTTTGATAGGGATTGCACTGAATCTCTAGATTGCTTTGGAAAGTATAGTCATTTTCAAAATGTGGACTCTTTCAATCCAACAACATGGTATATCTCTCCATCTGTTTCTATCATCTTTAATTTCTTTTATCAATGTCATAATTTTCTGCATACGGGTCTTTTGTCTCCTTAGGTAGGTTTATTCCTAGGTATTTTCTTCTTTTTGTTGCAGTGGTAAATGAGAGTGTTTCCTTAATTTCTCTTTCTGATTTTTCATCATTAGTGTATAGGAATGCAAGAGATTTTCTGTGCATTAATTTTGTATCCTGCTACTCTACCAAATTCATTGATTAGCTCTAGTAGTTTTCTGGGACCATCTTTAGGATTCTCTATGTATAGTATCATGTCATCTGCAAACAGTGACAGTTTTACTTCTTCTTTTCTGATTTGGATTCCTTTTATTTCTTTTCTTCTCTGATTGCTGTGGCAAAAACTTCCAAAAGTATGTTGAATAATAGTGGTGAGAGTGGGCAACCTTGTCTCATTCCTGATCGTAGAAGAAATGGTTTCAGTTTTTCAATATTGAGAATGATGTTGGCTGTGGGTTTGTCATATATACCTTTATTATGTTGAGGTAAGATCCCTCTATGCCTACTTTCAGGAGAGTTTTTATCATAAATGGGTGTTGAATTTTGTCAAAAGCTTTTTCTACATCTATTGAGATTATCATATGGTTTTTATCCTTCAATTTGTTAATGTGGTGTATCACATTGACTGATTTGTGTATATTGAAGCATCCTTGCATTCCTGGGATAAACCCCACTTGATCATGGTGTATGATCCTTTTATTGTGCTGTTGGATTCTGTTTGCTAGTATTTTGTTGAGGATTTTTGCATCTATGTTCATCAGTGATATTGGCCTGTAGTTTTCTTTCTTTGTGACATCCTTGTCTGGTTTTGGTATCAGGGTGATGGTGGCCTCGTAGAATGAGTTTGGGAGTTGTTCCTCCCACTGCCCTATTTTGGAAGAGTTTGAGAAGCATAGGTGTTAGCTCTTCTCTAAATATTTGTCACCTGGGAAGCCATCTGGTCCTGGGCTCTTGTTTGTTGGAAGATTTTTAATCACACTTTCAATTTCAGTGCTTGTGATTGGTCTGTTTATATTTTCTATTTCTTCCTGGTTCAGTCTCGGAAGGTTGTGCTTTTCTAAGAATGTGTCCATTTCTTCCAGGTTGTCCATTTTATTGGCATATAGTTGCTTGTAGTAATCTCTCATGATCCTTTATATTTCTGCAGTGTCAGTTGTTACTTCTTCTTTTTCATTTCTAATTCTGTTGATTTGAGTCTTCTCCTTTTTTTTCTTGATGCGTCTGGCTAATCAATTTTGTTTATCTTCTCAAAGAACCAGCTTTTAGTTTTATTGATCTTTGCTATTATTTCCTTCATTTATTTTTCCTTTATTTCTGATCTGATCTTTATGATTTCTTTCCTTCTGCTAACTTTGGGGTTTTTTCTTATTCTTCTTTCTCTAACTGCTTTAGCTGTAAGGTTATGTTGTTTATTTGAGGTGTTTCTTGTTTCTTGAAGTAGGATTGTATTGACATAAGCTTCCCTCTTAGAACTGCTTTCACAGCATCCCACAGGTTTTGGGTCGTCATGTTTTCATTGTCATCTGTTTCTAGGTATTTTTTGATTTCCTCTTGGATTTCTTCAGTGATCTCTTGGTTACTTAGTAGCGTATTGTTTAGCTTCCATGTGTTTTTATTTTTTACAGTTGTTTTCCTGTGATTGATATCTAGTCTCATAGCATTGTGGTCAGAAAAGATAACTGATACTATATCAATTTTCTTAAATTTACCAAGGCTTGATTTGTGACCCATGATATGGTCTGTCCTGGAGAATGTTCCATGAGCACTTGAGAAGAAAGTGTATTCTGTTGTTTTTGGATGGAATGTCCTATAAATATCAATCAAGTCCATGTTATTTAATGTGTCATTTAAAGCTTGCGTTTCCTTATTTATTTTTATTTTGGATGATCTGTCCATTGGTGAAAGATCATCATGTATTGAAGTGCTCCTATGTTGGGTGCGTAACTGTTTACAATTGTTATGTCTTCTTCTTGGATTGATCCCTTGATCATTATGTAATGGCCTTCTTTGTCTCTTGCAATAGTCTTTATTTTAAAGTCTATTTTGTCTGATATGAGAATTGCTAGTCCAGTGTGCTTTTGTTCTTACCTTCAAAAACTATTCCAGTTTTTGGTCTTTTCTTACTGCCAATTTTGATCTCTACATTTATTTACCTAGAAATATTTCTTCCTCTCATCCATCTGCCTTCTTATCTTATTCATCATTCAGCAATATTTATTAAGTAATATTATGAAAACAGTAGTAATGAGTCAGTGATCCTTGCCTTCATACAGCCTATATTTTTACTCTGTGATTTCTTGCATGGCTTTCTGCTCCAATCTTCTGTTATATGAAGAGTACTAAATAATTTTATAACATTTTCTCCTGGTTCTTATATTGAAATGTTTTCAAAGAAATGAATTTGTTCTGATTGATCAGAGAAACACTCTGTTCCCTTTATGCAAGTGAATATGTGTAGCTCCTAGTTAGATCACTGGTATCTACCTTCTTTTCAACTGCCATGGCTCTTCTGCCCTAAACAAAATCTGCTCCTTCCCCGGCTGCCTGTCAACACAGTAAAGAGACCAGTATCTGGTAACATCAAATCCCCAGTCTAAACTCCTACAAGGCCTCTTCCTAGATCTGTTCTATGTTTTAAACACATAAATCATTACCATCAGCCTTCCCTCTGCCTCAGTTCTCATCCCTACCTTTGACCTCCACACAGACTTCCTGTCCAGAAGTCTTACTGCATGTAGGTAGAAAAACAGAATTGTGGAACAGTGGTGTAGAATAAAAGAAGCAGCACTCTGACACTCTCCAGAAAGCAGAACCCACACATTAAAGGGATTCTTTTCACTCTCCTGGTTGGTATAACCTTTGTATTTCTGAGCCAGTAGATAAAGATCGAAAGAGTGACAGGATTTCTAAAATCTTTAAGTCAGTTCTCATTGTTCTGGAAATATGGGCTCCTTGTGGGATACACATGACCCTGTGCAATCTGCTTCCAATAAATTTGTTGTTGAACGCTTCTAGATTCTGGCAATGGGTTGATGACTGCTGCTCGTGTTTATTATGAACATTTTCATCATTGTCTTTGTCTTCATAATCATTTTAATGAGAAGTTAGGAGAGACAGCAACAGAGCCTGCATGAGATATACCATTTAAGAACTAAAGTCTAACCTTTTTAAAATTTATTTTCTTGAAATATAGTTGATTTACTATGTTGTGTTAATTTCTGCTGTACAGCAAAGTGGTTCAGTTATATATATGTTATATATATATATAATATATATACACACACACTCATTCTTTTTCATATTCTTTTCCATTACGGTTTATCACAGGATATTGAATATAGGTCCCTCTGCTATACAGTAAGACCTGTTGTTTATCCATCCTATATATAATAGTTTGCATCTGCTAATCCCAAACTCCTACTCCATTCCTTCCTTGCCACACCCTCCTTGGCAACCACAAGTCTGTTCTCTACATCTGTGAGTCTGTTTCTGTTTCATAGATAAATTCATTTGTGTCATATTTTAGATTCCACATATAAGTGATATCATATGGTATTCGTCTTTCTCTTTCTGATATGCTTAATATGATAATCTCTAGTTCCATCCATGTTGCTGCAAATAGCATTATTTCATTCTTTTTTATGGCTGGGTTGTATTCTATTGTGTGTGTGTATGTATGTGTGTGTGTATATATAATATATATATCACATCTTCTTTATCCATTCATCTGTCAGTGGACATTTAGGTTGTTTCCATGTCTTGGCTATAGTAAACAGTGCCGCAGTGAACACTGGGGAGCACGTATCCTTTCAAACCATGGTTTTCTCCAGATATATACCCAGGAGTGGGATTGCTGCATCATATGGTGGCTCTATTTTTAGTTTTTTAAGGAACTTCCATACTGTTCTCCATAGTGGCTGTATCAATTTACATTCCCACCAACAGTGCAAGAGGGTTCCCTTTTCTCCAAACCCTCTCCAGCATTTGTTATTTGTAGATTTTTAATGATGGCCATTCTGACCAGTGTGAAGTGGCACCTCATTGTAGTTTTGATTTGCATTTCTCTAATAATTAGCGATGTTGAGCATCTTGTTATGTGCCTGTTGGCCATCTGTATGTCTTCTTTGGAGAAATGTCTATTTAGGTCTTCTGCCCGTTTTTCAATTGCGTTGTTTTTTGTTGTAGTTGTTGAGTTGTGTGAGCTGTTTGTACATTTTGGAAATTAAGCTCCTGTCAGTCGCATCATTTGCAAATATTTTCTCCCAGTCTTTAGGTTGTCTGTTCATTTTTTTATGGTTTCCTTTGCTGTACAAAAGCTTCTAAGTTTGATTAGGTCATTTGTTTATTTTTGTGAAGTCTAACTTTTATATTTAAAGCTGAAACATTTAAATTCTCTGATTTCCATTATAATAATTAAGCTTGAAAGCCAAATAAGGAAGTGGCTTAAATTATGTAACTAGAATGTTGCTATGTATGACAGAGAACCTCTAGAGTAGAGAAGTTTAGGCGTCAATAACTGTGAATGGTCTGAGAAGAGATTACCTTACTTGGAAGCTAACCAATTAGCCTACCACCGTTACATGAATGTGGCAGAAAACATGAGAATCCCATGTTAGAAACAAAGGAAAGTTTATTATTCACAACAGTAGCGGTAGCTAGAGTATCATCACTTTTACACCAGTTTTCTAAGCCTCAATTCCCACAAAACAATGCAACAAGAGCCATATGCATGCATCAAGGGTACATGCAGTAGGTCATGGTACAGAAGAGGAACTCCAAGTTTAGGAAACCCTAATATTTTACAACAGGCTAAAAGCAAGCCTGCCCAGCTTTTTCTCCTGAAGGAGATATTATGTTTATTTTACTAGATAGTAAGTATGTTCTCTCTTTGCTCTGGAAGGAAACACTGTAACTTTCAAGACTGCATTATACCAACATCCTTGAAAAAATAATGCAGAATAAAAGTCTGTCATTAGTTGTGCTTAATAGATGTGCAGAAGTACCAGAGGCCCACGGAGAACTGTCTCAACAGTAGAGAAGAGCAAAAAACTAACATTTTAAGAGCAATTAGTATAGTCCAGGTGCAGCAAGAGGTGCTTTATACACACATTATTTTATTAAATCTTAACATCCTATGAAGTATGCAGAATCTCAGCTGCATTAAATCATCTGCCAAAGTCACCTGTATACACAATGATATAGCCAGAATTTGAACCTCTTTTTATCTCGCTCTGAATGTCTTCTACTTTAAGTTGAAATTTCATTTCAGAAAGCAGAATTTTTTAGAGAATAATACATTATCACATTTTCAGTGACCAAAGTGTAAAGAAAAAACAGAAAGATTACTCATTAAGAGTTTTTTTAAGTATTAGAAAATAAAGTTTGCAAAAAGTTTGGTGATGTTTCTAGAGGCTTCCACTCCAGAGAGAGGATGAAGCTGAGTAACTTAGGCAATCTCACAGTCTGACTGCAAGGAGAAGCTGGAGGCTGCCTCTTCTGGAAATTGCCATGAGCTCAGTACCTTGGACACCTCCTCAGCGTATTGTTTGTAGCTTATGCTACTGTGTGCATTAACATTGTTCTAGGGAATGAATAATTCTATTCCTTTCCATCCTTTAACAAAAAGCAGTATATTATCACCATCATTTAAAATTATCATTTCTATATCCTAAATAATGCCTTTGAAATGTTTCTTAAATAACTCTAAAATTTAGGTACAGGTGACTGTCCAGAAATACAATTCACCTTATTTAAAATAAGTACATATTTTAAATAAGGGAAGCACTCCCTTCACTTCAGCACTTCTTAACTCATATCACTTACTTTTCTCCACTGCACTTATAACCAACATATTACATATTTTACTTGATAGCTTGTCTGCCTCCTACAATTAAAACATAAAGCTACATGAAGGCAGATATGTCACTGTTTTTCTTCATGCCTACAATATCTTCCATACCAAGAACAGGCATATCACTGGACACTCAGTGAATGCACTTTAAATTAGTGGATATGAATTAACAGTTCTAGTGCAGTTATTTAGATGCTATATAAATATTTCTTATTTAAGCTACAGTCACATTCCAAACGTTACCCTTAATGTCTATGTCCCCAAGCGGGCTTTTGCTGGTTCAACAACTCATGTTTCATATTTACAACACGTTTATATTTCTGCTTTGTGAATTTACCCTAATTATAAGTGTACTGAAGCAATAAGTATATCATTTTAAAAATCAGATACGATTAAAGTGGAAACACAATAAATGAGGAGGTTGTTAAGTCTTTCAAAAATAATGGCATTGGTTTTCTTTGTTGTTCTTTAATCTGTTTCAGATTCCTAAAAACAGAAATGTGGGAAAAAACTTCATATTCCCCCTGTTGTAAAATATATATATATATACACATAGAGTAGAAGTAGAAGCCCTCAGGCTGTTCTAATATGGATTATCTACGCCCAGCTGCAATTCTTGCATCTCCTCTTGAGACTGCCCTAGTTCTTTCAAGGTGTTGCTCTGCTGGTGAAAGAGGACAAATCTCTTACACCAGGCAGTTACATAGTGGAAATAATCACCAACAGATGGTGATAATCTGTTACCAGTCTAATGGCGATCCCTGAAGATATGCTGGGAAATGAAGTTTTCACTAAAGGACACTTGCTACTAAAGTACAAAGTGAGTAAACAGAATATCCAGTATAGCTGGAAGGGAAGCTGCTTCTGATTAGAGAAGAGGAATACACAGCCAGTTTAAGTTCCGGTGGCAGAAATCACTCCACATCAATTTCTGTATCTACTCTTGACTTTTAGCCTTGTTGACTCTTCAGCCACTTACCCCGCTATTTCCTGAGCATTGGATGTACTTAGTGACAGCTGTTAGGTCAAAGGCACCTAACACATGTGGACACATATACCTTGGCCTGTCTGGGAGAATTCATATTCTTCACTTTTGGCTTTTAGACAGGGAGCAAAGGTCAAGACTGCTGAGGATTTATTTCTTTGCTCATCCTTATGGTGGGATGTGTAACCTGGATATTATTAAGATACAGGAGATTTTTAAAGAGGTTTTTTATTTATGTGGTTTCTTCAGACTTACTCAGCTACTGCCTGTTACGGACAATAGTAAATGTCACTTAATTAGAAACATGATGAGCTAAGAATGCTGGATATAAACATGCTACTCAAAGAGTGGTCCATGGACCAGCATCATCTGGGAACTCACTAAAAATGCAGAATTTCAACCCCACTCCAGACTAATTGAATAGGAACCTGCATTTTTTTCAAGATCTCCAGGTCACGCATAGGCACATTAAAATTTGAGAGCTATTCCCTTGACTCTGTAAGATCTTTACATGGGCATTCCAAATTACAAAGAGGACCCTAAAAAATAAGATTTGTATAGTAGAATAAATTGAAATATGCCACCCTGATGGGATAATGTTGCTGTTCTCAAGAACTGATCCTTGGTAAATTTCTCCACTCATTACGAGAGTGATATCAATTCCAATGGCCCAAATCCATACATTCAATCAGCAGACCGTCTCATAAACTTCTTTATACCCACACATCTCCTGCCAAGCTCAACCTCAGTGTATTAAAAAAAAATGAACTTATTCTTTTCCCCTCAGATTTTTCTCGACCTATGTCCTTCCTCTATCTTGGTGAATAGCCTTTAGTACTGACAGCACCTGAACAAGAAAACTTAATGTGTATCATGGGTTCTTTCTTCTCCCTGTGTCCCATATCTGACAATTCACTATTTCTCATTCATTGGCACCTTCAGGATATCTCTTGAATCTCTCTCTACTCTCATTTCTACTGTTCTTTTAGTTCAGGCTTTCATTATTTCTCACCTGACCTATTGCTACAAAATTCAAGTAGCCAATTTGTCTACCATTTTGTGTCTCTCTAGAAAAATTTCTAAAACATAACTCTGATCATGTCATTTGATTAAGCCATTAAAAATAAAACCTTATGACTACTCATTTCTTTTTTTTTTTCATATTTGAGGAATATCAGTTTATTTCCCCCAAATAAAAAAAGTCAAAGAAATCGCCAGTAAAACTGGGGGGTGGTGCGGATTATTCCTTAGAAAACAACAATGACATATTTTAATATAGTGAAAACACATTAAGCATTTCTGTCTAACCCTGGTTTTCATACTCTCTAGAAAGGATGTTTAGAAAGTGATTCCCAAATTGGACCACATTTGTGGCAATTGCATGGTATTTTATAGACATTTTCTTCTCAGAGCTTTTAAATCTTGACAATTTAATATATAAAAGCATATTCAAGAGTTACTGTTATGGCAAAGCAAAGATAACACAAAACCTGCACAATTTCTAAAGCCAAAGGCTTCAAAGGTAAACTCTGAAGTTTGCTCTTCCTCTCTTGTCATGGATTTAGTCCAGGTGGTTTGATGTACGAAGATAAAACTCTTCCTTCTACTGTTAGGATTGGCATCTTCACAGTATTTTGTTTCATATTGATTTTTTTTTTAACATCTTCACTGGAGTATAATTGCTTTACAATGGTGTGTTAGTTTCTGCTTTATAACAAAGTGAATCAGTTATACATATACATATATCCCCATATCTCTTCCCTCTTGCGTCTCCCTCCCACCCTCCCTATCCCACCCCTCTAGGTGGTCACAAAGCACCGAGCTGATCTCCCTGTGCTATGTGGTTGCTTCCCACTAGGGAAGTTTGGTAGTGTATATATGTTTGGTAGTGTATATATGTCCATGCCACTCTCTCCCTTTGTCCCACCTTACCCTTCCCCCTCCCCATGTCCTCAAGTCCATTCTCTAGTAGGTCTGTGTCTTTATTCCCGTCTTGCCCCTAGGTTCTTCATGACCATTTTTTTTTCTTAGATTCCATATATATGTGTTAGCATACGGTATTTTTGTCTCTCTTTCTGACTTACTTCACTCTATATGACAGACTCTAGGTCCATCCACCTCACTACAAATAACTCAATTTTGTTTCTTTTTATGGCTGAGTAATATTCCATTGTATATGTGTGCCACATCTTCTTTATCCATTCTCATTTCTTAAAAGATTAAACCGTTTAAAAATCAGCCCCAGGGGCTTCCCTGGTGGTGCAGTGGTTGAGAGTCCGCCTGCCGATGCAGGGGACACGGGTTTGTGCCCTGGTCTGGGAAGATCCCACATGCCACGGAGTGGCTGGGCCTGTGAGCCATGGCCGCTAAGCCTGCACGTCCGGAGCCTGTGCTCCGCAACGGGAGAGGCCACAACAGTGAGAGGCCCGCATACCACAAAAAAAAAAAAATCAGCCCCAAACTACCTTTCTAAATTCACTTCTGGCCCCTGTGGTCCTTGAACTCTTCACTCAGTCTGTAGAACTGCTTCTCACTCCTTGCAGATGAGAACTTTTGCAGTTGGGTGCCTTGGAAATGCTCTTTCCACCTACTCAAATGATTTTCCTCCTCTTTTCTGTGCGACAAACTCTTATTCATACTTCAAGACTCAACTCAAATGCCTTAATGGATATAATTAACAAAATAGAATTCTCTGTGCTAAATTACAGTCTTCTATAAATTGGGAGATAAATTACAATCTGCTATATATATCATCACCTTTTACAATATGAATTGCAGGTTCTCTCATCAAGGGGTCGAGTCTATGTCCTCACCCCTTGACTTTGGCCTGGATTCATGACTCACTTTGTTCAGTAGAACACAGTGAAAGTGACAGTGTGCCAGCCTGAGCCCAGGCCTCAGGAGATTTTAAAGAGATTTAAAAAAATAAAAAGTAAAGCTTCAAGTTATTAAGATGTGCTATAAAGTGAATAAAAAGATTAATCCCAGAGGGGGAGAAGATATTTGTAATATGTGTAACTAACAAAGACTACTGTTAAGAATAAAGAATTCCTACAAAGCAGTAAGAAGAGACAGACACCATGGTGGAAAACTGAGGAAAAGATTGAGCAGGCACTTGACAAAAGACAAATCCAAGTGGCCAATAAGTATATTAAAATGCACTCAACCTCATTAATAGGAAAAAGAAAATTAAAGTCACAATAAGATACTATTAGGAACCCATCGTATTAGCAAACACAAGAAGATGAACAAATCAGTCTTAGATGAATTCAGTGGGATTGCACATTCTCTTCTGATGGAATAGAAAGTGGTCTAGGCACTTTGGAAAAATATTTAGGATAATTTTTTAAAATTTTTCATTAGATTATAGGTGATTTACAGTGTTGTGTTAGTTTCTGCTCTATAGAAAAGTGAATCAGTTATACATATACATGTATCCACTCTTTTTTAGATTCTTTTCCCCTTACAGAGTATTGAGTAGAGTTCCCAGTGCTATACAGTAGGTCCTTGTTAGTTATCTATTTTATGTGTAGTAGTGTATATATGTCAATCCTAGTCTCCCAATTTACCCCTCCCTCCCCCTTTCCCCTTTGGTAACCATAAGTTTGTTTTCTATGTGAGTCTCTTTCTGTTTTGTAAATAAGTTCATTTGTATCTTTTTTTTTTAGATTCCACATATAAGGGATATCATTTGATGTTTGCCTTTCTCTGTCTGGCTTACTTTACTTAGTATGATAATCTCTAGGTCCATCCATGTTGCTGCAAGTGGCATTATTTCATTATTTTTTATGGCTGATATTCCACTGCATATATGTACCACATCTTCTTTATCCATTCCTCTGCTGATGGACATTTAGGTTGCTTCCATGTCCTGACTATTGCAGACAGTGCTGCAATGAACATTGGGTTGCATGCAATCCTTTTGGATTATGGTTTTCTCCAGATACATACCCAGGAGTGGGATCACTGGATCATATGGTAGTTCTATTTTTAGTTTTTTAAGGAACCTCCATATTTTTTCCACAGTGGTTGTAACAATTTACATTCCCACCAGCAGTGTAGGAGGGTTCCCTTTTCTCCACACCCTCTCCAGCATTTATTTGTTTGTAGATTTTTTGATGTTGGCCATTCTGACCGGTGTGAGGTGATACCACATTGTAGTTTTGATTTGCATGTCTCTAATAGTTAGTGATGTTGAGTATCTTTTCATGTGCTTTTTGGCCATCTGTATGTCTTTTTTAGAGAGATGTCTGTTTAGATCTTCTGCCTGTTTTTTGATTGCGTTGTTTGTTTTTTTTTTGACATAGAGCTGCATGAGCTGTTTGTATATTTTGGAGATTAATCCCTTGTCAGTTGCTTCGTTTGCAAATATTTTCTCCCATTTTGTGGGTTGTCTTTTTGTTTTGTTTATGGTTTCCTTTGCTGTGCAGAAGCTTTTAAGTTTAATTAGGTCCCATTTGTTTATTTTTGTTTTAATATTTTTACTGTAGGAGGTAGATCAAAAATGATATTGCTGCGATTAATGTCAGAGAGTATTCTGCCTATGTTTTCCTCTAGCAGTTTTATAGTTTCCGGCCTTACATTTACAACTTTGATCCAGTTTGAGTTAATTTTTGTGTATGGTGTTAGAGAATATTCTAATTTCATTTGTTTACATGTGGCTGTCCAGTTTTCCCAGCAACACGTATTGAAGAGACTGTCTTTTCTCAAATGTATATTCTTGCCTCCTTTGTCATAGATTAGTTGACCACAGGTGTGTGAATTTATTTCTGGGCTTTCTATCCTGTTTCATTGATCTATATTTCTGTTTTTGTGCCAGTACCATATTGTTTTGATTACTGTAGGCTTGTAGTATAGTCTGAAGTTATGGAGTCTGATTCCTCCAATTCCATTTTTCTTTTCTCAGGATTGCTTTTGCTATCCAGGGTCTTTTGTGTTTCCATGTAAATTTTAGAATTTTTTATTCTAGTTCTGTGAAAAATGCCATTGGTAATTTGATAGCGATTGCATTGAATCTGTAGATTGCTTTGTGTAATATAGTCATTTTGACAATATTGATTCTTCCAGTCCAAGAACATGGTATATCCTTCCTGTTTGGGATAATTTTATAATATTGAAGATACTTTTATCCTCTGATTGAGCAATTCAAGTCCTTATCATACACCCTAGATGAGGATCTAGTGTGACCTCCAGGACCACAGCATCAACATGACCTGGGAACTTGTTAGAAATGCAAATTGTCAGGCCCTACCCCAGATCAACTGAATCAGAACTCTTGGGGGAGGGACCCATCAATTTGTATTCAATTAGCTAAGTGGTTCTGATGCTAAAATATGAAAACGACTGCTCTAGACAAACACCTTTGTTTCCCCAGGTACATGCTCAAAGATTTTCACAGTTCATACATTAGTTTTCAGTAGTCCAGGCTAGGAACAACCCAAATTTCATCAGTAGTCAGATGGGTAATAAATTGTGTCATAATCACATAATGGAACTTACTTACTATAAATAAACTTCAGCTTCTTGCAATAATATGGCTCTATCTCACAAACATAATGTTCAGAACAGAGAAGATGCAAAAGAAAACTCGCGGTATGATTTTACTAATACAATGCTCAAAAGTGGACAATAAGCATGATGGGGAGATGTATGTATAGGATGGTTTTTAAAAAGTAATAGCCAAGACATCAAGCAACCTAAATGTCCATCAGTAGAGGAATGGATAAAGAAGATGTGGTACATATATGCAATGGAATATTACTCAGCCATAGAAAGAATGACATAATGCCATTTGCAGCAACATGGATGGACCTAGAGATTATCATACTAAGTGAAGTAAGCCAGAGAAAGGCAGACATCAAATGATATCACTTAAACGTGGAATCTAAAAAGAAAAGAATACAAAATACACAAATGAACTTATTTACAAAACAGAAAGAGACTCACATAGAAAACAAACTTATGGTTACCAAAGGGGAAAGGGGGAGGGAGAAATAAATTAGGAAGTTGGGATTAACATATGCACACTGCTATATATAAAATAGATAAACAACAAGGACATACTGTGTAGCAGAGGGAACTATACTCAATATTGTATAATAACCTATAAGAGAAAATAATCTGAAAAAAGAAAATGTGTGTGTGTATGTGTATATCACAATCACTGTGCTGTATACCTGAAACTAACACATTGTAAATCAGCTATACGTCAATTAAATTATAAAAAGCAAAGGAATTATCATCACTAAAGTCTAGGTGTGTTTATCTGTAGGGATATATCAATTAGATAATGGCAGTGGCAACGTTCTCTTTCTTGTCCTTATTAGTAATTATATGAGTGTTTACTTCACAGTTATTTCCAAAATGTAAACATATTTTTCATGTACCCTTAAAGATACATGATATATCACACTGTTAGGAAAAATACACACATACATAAAAGATCTATTTATAAACAGGAATCTGAGTATGCTACAAATTTCATTCGAGAGATAATGCATGTAAAGTTCTCAATAACATGGCTGTCTATATGAAGTGCTCTTTAAATGTTACCTGTTATTGTCATTAAAATATTATATTATAAGCAGTAATTGAGTAATGTGAAATTTTATTCAATTGATATAAATTCTGAAGTATTTTCCCTCTGCCCAGAAACATTTAAAGATTATCCTTTATATTAAAAAGAAATCACCTAAGAACTCATAGTGAAATAGGAGTGAAGGTGTCTACTTTTTTTTTTTTTTTTTTTTTGCGGTACGCAGGCCTCTCACTGTTGTGGCCTCCCCCGTTGTGAAGCACAGGCTCCGGACGCGCAGGCTCAGCGGCCATGGCTCACGGGCCCAGCCGCTCCGCGGCATGTGGGATCTTCCCGGACCGGGGCACGAACCCGTGTCCCTTGCATCGGCAGGCGGACTCTCAACCACTGCGCCACCAGGGAAGCCCAAAGGTGTCTACTTTTAAAAGTTGAGTTTTTGCCTAATGTCTTGTTAGTTGTTCCTTTTTTTAAAAAAACTGATTCTGAAAGCTGTTAAGGACACACCACAGTACAGTTGCACGTCTCTAAGAGAGAAATGAGTCCAGTTTTTCAGCTCAGCTCTGATATTCATCAGTAGTTGATAATGAATTCACAGATGGGGTCCCAGTGTAACGACTAGAGGGTAAAAGAGAGTGAAGTTTTGACACTGGATTGTAAACTTTGCCAAGGAAGGCCTGGTAATAAAAGAATAATGCCAGCCTCTGAAAACCTTCATCATCTCACTCTACCAGTAAGTGGCCAATCCCCTTAATGGAGCAGGTTCACTAGAAACTTTCAGTGAAGTCATGCAAACTTTGATAGCTTTTTCTAACCACTCTGCCATTTCCTTCAGCAACAAAATGACTCTAAAGACTGGTGAGTCATATGCTGACCCAAAGCTAACAAACAGAGGTTGTGTGTGAGTGGAGCGGGGAGGGTCTGGAGTCAGGGCCAGATATCAGAGAGGCCAGATCCCAGGCTACCAGGTTTCTACCTTCAGCCAACTTGAGTATTACCTACAGGCAGCATGTGAATAATTAGGTAATTATGTTCCCCTCTGCAGTCTCTGAAAACAGTAGAAGTACAGTGCTAATAACCTCCACTACAGAAAAGATTACATAACCTTTGGTATTTAAAAATAACCTAAAACCAAAAAGCAAAAAATGACATAACGTGCTCCCTTCCATTCTTAATCATGACTTTAATACTGTAAAGAAAAAAAAAATGTGCTCTGCATTCTCTGTTTTCTATAGCAGAAGCACTAGAGTTCTGGGTTGATGCCTAGCCCAAAATAGATACTAGATATGTAAATTAAAATAGATGGCAAGATGGAAGGAGCAATTGTTAATTCATTTTTTAAAAGGTAGTACATAGTTGTTAGGGGTTGAATGTTTGCGTTCTCCCAAAATTCATATGTGGAAGCCTTAGACCTCAATGTGGTTGCATTTGGAGGTGCGGCCTTTGAGAGGTAATTAGGTTTAGATGAGGTCATGAGGGTGGGGGCTCCATGATGGCATTAGTGTCCTTAGAATAAGAAGAGACCAGGGCTCTCACTCTCTGTCCACCATGTGAGGACACAGCATAAAGGCAGCCATTCGCAGGAGGGCTCTCACCAGAACCTGACTCTGTTGGCATCCTGATCACAGACTTCCAGCATCCAGAACTGTGAGATGTAAATGTTTATTTTTTAATCTACCGAGTCTATGGTATTGTATTACGGCAGCCCAAGCTGACTAAAGCAATAGTATAAATGCACAATATATGCATTTGTGTGTATGTAATTCATCTGTTGCTTATTCTCTAAATAAATACATTTCCATAAATGGAAAGCCAGCTTGCTATTATTGGGTAGCCACTAAAAATCTTCAGTATATTATTTCTTGAAAATATTTTCCTCTCGTTCTCTAACAAGAAGCGTTATACTTAGCCAAGAGAAAGACTGTGCCCGAAATAGTCAGCTATTTTCTGTCCACATATTTGCCACTCATATTGGTGATCTCTCCGTACCTACATTTCTGGTAGTGAAGACACCTTTGGTTGGTGTTCCTTCAGTGAGGATTCTAAAACTCTGAATCCCCCCCTCCTCTCTCTCTTCATCACTGGTAAGAGTGAATTTGTTTAAAATTTATTTGAAATACTGAAAAAATATAATATGTTATTGTGGCTTAGGGAGTGATGGCAAAGTTAAATATTTTTGTACTTAAAAAACGTTCAGACAACACTTGATTCCTTGCTGACAAATAATGTATTTTTCCTTATTTTCTGACTTGGATTTTCTATATTACTCTTGTACCTATACCCAGTGTGGATTTTAAACACACACTAAGACATGGTGAACAATATTACATAAGACAAATGAGAGTTGATTATCCTTATTAACACTAGGGGGCACATAATATTGCATTTTGAAAGATTAAATCACAAGAGTAGTAATGACAGCCTTAGCATATACTTTACAAGTACCTCCCAGTACGTCGTATGATGTCATCCTAACACCATTCATGTCAGTGTGTATTAGTGTTAGCACCGTGTTCTTTTCCCCTAAGCCTGGGAGAAGCTAATCTCTGCAACAAATGCTATTATCTATTATATAATATTTTTGATATATTAATGCTGTTGATATCAATAACATTAATATTTGCTAACAAGAGAATGTCTTTGCAAAGCTATTTGGAGATTTTTGGAAGTGGCCTGAGGGATCTAAAAGAAGAAACCACCAAGAGCAGGTTATTGGGTTTTTTGTTTTGCTTCCCAAAGTTCAAAAGGAAACCTGATAAAGTATCTTTTAAAGCTAATATTAAGAGAAACAAGTTTTAGAGTGTATGTGCTTCAAAAGGGGAGAGAAAATTTTGACATTAACACTGCTCTACCCCTGACCGTTCTTAATTTTTAAAAATCCCAACAGTGCAGTGTTGTTAATAAGCAACGTAACTTCTGAGATAAATGTGACTTTTGTCCGTGTGAAACATAATAGAGAAAGGGAAGCAGATAAGTTATGTGTTCCTGTGATAGTCAGACTGAGGCCATAAATCTAGTTGATATAATTGTTCTTGCATACAAGTAGTGGCCATAAAATATTCATTGCAAAGTCTTTAGGTACACTTATAATTTTTACAATATTCAGTGTTTAAGGCTGTAAGTATTCAGTATTATAACATTCAATGGCAAAATAAATAGGTATTATATTTATACAGATATTAGTTAATGTAGTATTTTATTTCCCTATTGTTTTTAATTATTCTCTTATTGGGTTGGGAAAGAGTTGATTGAAAAAAAAATGCTTTGATTTAATGTCCTGAGTCTATTTTCCACATAATAACATCTGTTGCTATGTGAAAAAAAGCAAACAGACAAAACCCCTCCAAACTTAGTGGCTTATGGATTGTGTGGCAGCAATTTAGGCAGGACACATTGAGCCTGGTTTGTCTCTGCTCCATGGTATCTGGGGTTCAGCTGGGGAGACGTGATGGTTGGGTGTGACTTGGCTGCATTCATTTGGAAGTGTCTTCACTCCTACGTCCCGTGGTTAATGCTGACTGCCAGCTGGGACTCCTTTCCATGCATCGCTGGCAGCCCCAAGTTCAAACACGTGACCTCTCCATGTGGTCTCTCCTTGTGGGATGATTTGGGCTTCTTTACAGCGTGGCAGTAGAGTTCCAAGAGTGAGAGTCCACAGAGAACCAAGCAGAAGCTGTGTCATCTTATATGAACTAGCCTTAAGTCACGTAATGTTCAAAGCACATCGCTGGTACTAACTCACTGAATCCTAAGAACACACAGTGGCAGTCCGATGTTGCCTGGGGATGCAGTTATCCGAAAGTTTAAATGGACAGAACATGCAAGATGGCTTCCTCACCTGGCTGGCCAGCTGGTACGGCAGTCAGCTCCAAGCTCAGCTAGGCTGTTGTCTGCCGTACCCACGGTCGACTTTTCAAGCTTAATGGTCTTACCTCTTACATAAGAGTGTCAAGAAAACCTTGTGGAATCTGCATGACCTTTTGCAATTGAATAATGGCCCCAGAAAGATGCTCACGTCCTGATCCCCATAACCTGTGACTACATTACTTTAACATGGAAAAGGAAAATTTACAGATGTGGTTAGTTAAGAATTTTGATACGGGGAGATTACCCTGGATCATCTAGGTAGGTGCTAAATGTAATCATGAAGGTTTTTATCAGGGAGGCAGGAGATCAGAGGTGGATAAAGGGGATGAGATGATGGAGGCAGAGGTTGGAGTGATGTGCTTTGGACACAGAAGAAGGGACCATGGGCCAAGGAGTATAGATGACTCTAGAAGCTATAAAAGGCAGGGAAACAGATTCTACCATAGAAAACAGATTCTACCCTAGAACTTGTGGAGAAAATACTGACCTCAGCCCAGTGAATTTGATTTTAGATTTCTGACCTTGTGAACTATAAGATAATAAAATTATGTTATGTCTTAAGCCCTCAAGTTTATTGCAATTTGTTCCAGCAGCAATAGAAATCGAATACATCAGTACAGCTTCAGAAGTCACACAGTGTCATTTTTGCTACATGCTGCATTCTATTGGTTGTAAGTGAATCAGAAGCCTCCAGATTCAAGGGGAACAAACACAGATCCCACCTATAGATGGAAGCAATGCCTAAGAATTGGCAACTATGTTTTATACTGGCATTATTAAAAATAATAATAACTGACTACGAATAACATGGACCTTAGACTGTCAAACTGATTACCACCATACCAGTATGATTAGATATGAGTAATTAGAAATATTAAGAACAGAATATTAATAACACCATGAGCAACATGGACTTTAGTCTATCAACTGATTATTCTTGGATTTAGTCTAAACACCATTTTTCTTACTGCAGCTATATTTTCTGGATTAGTGGTTTTCAAATGTTTTGGAAACAGAACACCTGTAAGTCTGGATGATCTTTACAGAAAATAAAACAGCAAGCTACTTAACATTCTCTAAACCTCAGTTTTCTCAACTATAAAACATGTGTAATTAATAATATTAATAATTAATAACTAATATTAATAACTCAAAGTGTTGCTCTGCAAAATAAAGACAACATTCCTAGAAGAGGGTTAGTACACAGGTGATCGACTTAAATTTCCAGAGTAGAAATTGGGGCTGCCAGAGATGCGCAGAAAGGAAAGGCAAGGTCTTCCTCTTACCTGAGGAAGATGTGGTTGGGAGACGTCATGAAAATTATACCGTTAGGAGGGAGGGGCATAGGCAGTCAAATTAAGGAGTCCAGGTCTGAGGTTCCCATAGAGTTGGCGGTACTGTAGCTTCTAGAACACTATTCCTTCCGTCAGCATTAGGTAGCATAAAAGCGAGCCTAAATGAAACACTCTAGAACCTGGTCCTTTGCTTCACCTTTGCTGTGTCCTCTCAGTTACAGGTCCTTCTAAGATCCACTGGCCTTTTCCTCCTGTCTTTCATCTCAGGCTTCCACTCTCATGGTCACACCCTGGACCATGAGTCCAAACCACTTCCATTAAAAATCTTTCAGTCCAGCTTCTTATTTTCTCATCACAACCTGCATCGTGTTTGCTTGCTCAGATTTTCCTATTGTGACCATTCTTTAAGTCAGTTTTTTTCACTGTGCATCAACTGCCTGGTATCTTCACTTCCGTTCTTGTCCAGAGCGGAGTCTATGGCCATTTGCTGTAATCAATCTATTGCAAACACCTGCAGCTCGCTTGCCCATCTCTCCCTCTACAGTGCTAGCTTACCAACATCCCAACCCTGAAAACCGTCAACCACCAACCTTCTTAATAGTTAAATATAGCTGGAGGAAAGGGCACAGTAGGGTACACTAGTTTCATTCTAAATTCATTCACTTCAAATTCATTCTTTTTTTAAAATAAATTTATTTATTTATTTATTTAGGCTGTGTTGGGTCTTCGTTTCTGTGCGAGGGCTTTCTCTAGTTGTGGCAAGCGGGGGCCACTCTTCATCGCGGTGCACGGGCCTCTCACTGTTGCGGCCTCTCTTGTTGCGGAGCACAGGCTCCAGACGCGCAGGGTCAGTAGTTGTGGCTCACGGGCCTAGTTGTTCCATTGAGTGTGGGATCTTCCCAGGCCAGGGCTCAAACCCATGTCCCCTGCATTGGCAGGCAGATTCTCAACCACTGCGCCACCAGGGAAGCCCCCAAATTCATTCTTAATACTATTTGGAAAGCCTGCAATATTTCCTGTCCTATGAGATGGCTAATTAAAACCTTTCCTTGTATCCTCTCATTTTCATGATAACTCCATCTATCCTCCTCTGACCTTCAGTCTCAGTTTATGATCTGAGAAAATAAAAATCCTCAGACCCTTATCTTCCCGTCACCAAAACTACAACCTGCTTAAGTATATGCACCTATATTTGTTCCTCTTATTAAAACTGAGAATAGGTCCTTAGTCTATTGTAACAGTCTCGTCTCCTACATTCCTACATACATCACCTTTCTGATCATCTATAGATTTCTTCATCATTAATCTCTCCCTCTCTACTAGGTCATCCCCATCAATATATATTGTCTGATATTTGAGAATAACATGGAGGTTAGAGCATGGGCTCAGGAGTCAGACTGCTCAGCTGCAGACCTCGATTCACCGTCAACTATCTGGCTAAACTCCCTCACTTACAGGTAGGGTTAATAATAACAGTGTACCTTAAAGTGTTGTTCTGAGGATTAAATGTTATCACATGTCAAGCACATGGTAGGAAAGCTATGGCTATTAGTTACTATTAAAGTACTATTTCCATTCCTAAAAAATTGCCTCACTTGACCGCACCAATCATCCCAGCTACAGTCCTTTGCCTCTGCCACCCTTCACAACCAGACTTCCCCGAAGAGCCTTCAACCAACATGCTTCCCCCAGGCTCGCCACTTACACAATCCAACTCACTCCAATCTCACTTCTGTCTCCTATCACTTCGATGAAATTTCTCTTTCAAGAAATTTCAAAAACCTCTTTACTACAGAAGCCAGGTTGCATTATTCTGTACTCATCACTCATCACATTAATTTAACATGTCAGCATCATGACAGTGTTGCAAATGTCCCTTGTTTCACATGGCATTCCTCACTGGGCTTGCACGACAACATGCCCTTCCCGTTTTCATTCTCCCTCTCTGGCTGCTTCGTCTTAGACTTTTTAAAACCTTCTACTTCACCTAACTTCTAACTTTCATATGATGAAATTCCCCTTCCCTCCATATAAATTTCGCAAGGAGGTTGTCTCTGAAAACCATGCCATTGACTTCCAATTTTACTTCTGTAGCCCCAATATTTCTTCTAAACTCTAGATCCACATAGCAGACTCCTTGACGATCCAAGTGTAACTACTCGACAGTCCAAAAAGTAACATGTGACAAATCTAAACTTTGATTTCTCCTTCATTCCATCTCTGTTCTTCTCCCAGTCCTGGTCATTTTAATACTGTCATTTCATACAATCTCACAGCTGCCCAAACCAGAGTTCTTGGTATCGTGCTCGATTCTCTCTCTCTCTCGCTAAGAGTCAGAGCCACAGGTGAGTATCTGTGCGTGTGTGATTTACTGAAGGAGCGCTCTCAAGAGAAGTGGAATGAGAGAAGCAGGACAAGGCAGAGCGACAGTCTAAACAAGGATACGTTCTCAGCTGGAATCTACCAGCGCTCTGATCCCATGGGGAGCTCTGGAGTGTAACTCGCACTCCATTATTGCTTCCTCCTTTAGTCAAGGGAGTTGACTTACACTTCCATGTAAATTAGTCATTGGTTTTAAGGCTTCCCCACAGAGAACAGGGGGAGTGTAAACCTCCCAGGTAAAGCAGCAACCTTTTTTTTTTTTAACATCTTTATTGGAGTATAATTGCTTTACAGTGGTGTGTTAGTTTCTGCTTTATAATAAAGTGAATCAGCATACGTATACATATATCCCCATATCTCCTCCCTCTTGCATCTCCCTCCCACCCTCCCTATCCCACCCCTCTAGGTGGTCACAAAGCACCGAGCTGATCTCCCTGTGCTATGGGGCTGCTTCCCACTAGCTATCTATTTTACATTTGCTAGTGTATATATGTCCATGCCGCTCTCTCACTTTGTCCTAGCTTACCCTTCCCCGCTCTGTGTCCTCAAGTCCATTCTCTACATCTGCATCTTTATTGCTGTCCTGCCCCTAGGTTCTTCAGAACCTTTTTTTTTTTTAGATTCCATATATATGTGTTAGCATATGGTATCTGTTTTTCTCTTTCTGACTTACTTCACTCTGTATGACAGACTCTAGGTCCATCCACCTCACTACAAATAACTCAATTTCGTTTCTTTTTATGGCTGAGTAATATTCCATTGTATATATGTGCCACATCTTCTTTATCCATGCATCTGTCGATGGACACCTAGGTTAAAGCAGCGACCTTTTGGCAGAGGTCAATTCTCTGGCAAAGGAGGGAACTGTGAGCTTTTACCTGCCAACACTAACAGCAGGTGGAAGTGCCTTCCTTGGCCCAATAAAGAAAGACTGGTCTGGATCACATCCACATGCCTCTCCCCCAGCCTCCCCTATCTGCAATATTCCAATCTTGGTGTGTCCAGACCATTGACCACCCAAATAAGCCACTTGAAACGACCTCTGAGTTGGTGTATATGTGTATATCCGACCATTTCTCTCAGCTGAGCAGCTGCACTGTCTGAAGCACTGCCTTTGGGAAACTTCCCCTCACCCCAGTCTTTCCCTGAGTAAGTCTGTATAGCAACAGCATTCTAGTTTTCATTTACCTCCGTATATTATATATTACAGTCACTGGTCAACCAAACTCAGGCTTTTCCCTCCCCCTTTAGCTGATCATAGGGACACCACCTTAGCTGTGCAAATGAGCTGAGGCAGAGTTGCTGGAGCAGCAGCGGTGGGTGAAATGGTCTACAGCACTCTCTGTGCTACTTATTTGCACCTTCTGCACCTGATCCAGCACAGTTCAGGGTTTTCCACTTCTGTTTTAAAACAGATTGCTGCTGGGCTCACGTGACTTTAAGAAATGTCCTCATTCCTTAAATTACATGAATATTAATAATACACACTATTACTTCTACATATGCCCAGTGAAGAATAATCTCTTGTTGTGCTAAAAAATATCCCAACTGGAAATTTTGATGCTATTTTATATCTTGAAAATTCAGCTGTTGATCTTCACAAAGATAAAAAAGAGATTACATAAGCTTACGGTTTCTGGTCCAGCATGGAAAGAGTTTAGGAGTTGCCATTTCATCCTAACAACAAATAAAAAGCTGAACAAACTGAAAAAACAACAACTCTTCTTAGATCCATCAGAGAAGTGAGGTCATGGGGAAAAACCACTGCTCCCCAAATTGGACAGACACACAGTAGATAGAAAGAATCACTATTTACCTACCAGAGCAGAAACCCACCAGCAGACACCTCCTTGGGAACCAGTGCCAGGGTAGGGAAGCCTGAACTGTAATTAATGAATTGCTACAGGCTCAATGTGGCCAGTCTGAGAGTTTGCACCTCCAGTAGGGACCCGCATTTTTGTGAGTTTCCCTCCCGGGGCTCTACCGGGTCTTCACGGTGAATATCAGAGAAAAGTCCCTTTGTGCTTCCAGCACATGTGACAGGGCAGATTTAGCCCACATTCCTTAGCCAGGCAGGTTGAAAGAAAACAGCAAATATTATCTGGATGGTTTTTCTTCCATGCGTTGTTAATTCCTGATGTTACTTCTGGATCACATGGTATCAGCTCCGCTTAGTTCAGCTTCCTTGTATTTACCAGAGTCAGTTTTTGTTGTCGCGGCTGTTGTTTTACTTATAAAACCATATGAGCTCCCTAAACGTGATCATTTAGGCTTCACTTTATCTTGGATTTTGCTCTTGGATATTTAGAAGATCAAATTGGAGTAAACGTCTCTCTACAGAAAGCCAAGCCATCATTTTCCAGAAACCATACAATGGGCCTGGAATTTAGTTTGAGAAGAAAAATGATGTTTTGTGACTTTTAACTGTAGAACAGAAGAGTATATCTGTTTCTCATTCATTGATTGTCCATTCACAGTTAAACATATTAACACATTACACTTGGCATTCGAGATTGCTATAACAGCAAGATGTTACTCATTTTCTCACATAACTCATTAAACCATTTAGGCATCATTAATTGCACTACTCCATCACCTTAAATCACATCAAGGAGTTGTCGGCTGGAACTTTATGTCCCAGAGTTTACATCAGTTTCTAAACTAGCCCCAGTATGGGTGTCAGAAAAATAAACTACAAGTGAGAAGAAAGAGAACAGAGAATAGCTTGTTCCCAATTTTAAAACACTTAATTAAAAAGAAAATCTAACTTGTTAAATTAAAATGCTTTCTTTTGCAGGACTTCTGCATGTTAACTGTTTTTGTTTGTAGTTAGTCTGGTAACTGAAGTCACTAATACATGTTAAGTGCTCACTGTATGCCAGCCGCTAGCACTTTGCATGTAGTATTACTTATTCCTCAAAGAAATTCCTTAGAAATTTTGCACTTCCTAAGTGACCTTCCTTAAGGTCACATAGCTGAGTGGCAAAGCCTGGATTACATCCTGGACTAATTCACTCCATAGTCTGAGCTGTAAGGCACTAGGCTGTGTTGCCATTGCCTTGGATATAATTTCAAAAACATTTAAAACAACCTTTTGCTATTACATGAGAACTTACTTGAGTAGAACAAGAGTCTTAGTTATATTCATTTTGGCTTGAGATCCTTAAGAAGAAAATAGGTAAAAACTGGCAGGTCATGGGCTGTATCCAACCTATGGATGTATTTTGCTTGGCCCAAGCAGTGCTGTAAAATCTTTAAATTGGTAATGTTTTAAAATAAGAGGAATATATATGAAATCTGGACTTCTGTCTTCCCTTGAAAAATCAGAAGATTAAGCCTTAAGTCTGGTAAATTATTTTTTAGAAGAACATATTGGTGTTTATAACTACATCCTGGGAAGACAAGGGAAAAGATGTAGAATACTTAATAACCTGTTTACTCTTTCGAGGTTAAAGGATGCTTGTGATTCTGCCACTCTGAGTTCTTTTTTCCCCAAACATACAGAGCCAACATCCATTGATCAGAGGACTGGATGTAAGTTTTAGAAGTGACCCTGTGAACTAGGATATCCAGACTCCAGGTGATTTGTAACATTTGCTTTGAATCTTTTAAAAACTATATTCATCTAATAGTTGGGCTGTTAAAAAGTACCTCTGCAAAATAAAGTACTTTGGCTTCACTTTCTGTAAATAAAAACAGTTCCATCAGGTGGCCATCTGTTACATCAGAAATCAGTACCTTCTGTCTAATTTGTCTTTGTTATTTCCAGGGTCAGGTTCCTTCACCTTCAATTATTTAGTCTTCATGTGATATATAACAGAGTCAAGTGTTAGAGCCATTACCCAGAAAGTCCATTTCTTAAGGAGTAATATAGGCACATAATATTCTCAGAAATGCCCCAGCCTTCTCCAGCTAAGCTAAACTGTTTAAAGTTTCTGTAATATTTGAGATTCAGGATACTAAATTTCAACCTTTTCAAAAAGCAGTGTATTAAATCTTAGAGTCCATGTGCCATAACATCATTTTATGACAAATAGTAAAATATTTAATATACTTGGTAGGAGAACTGAGAATAAAATGGTAAATTGAAACAGTTCAGTGGACACTCACTGTACACACATACGTATAAACACATGCAACAGCTCACTGTACTTTACACACACACACACACACACACACACGCACGCACGCACAACCTGGTTGTCTAAAAGATTTGCAAAGTTCAGAAGAGTACCAAGAAATAAGAAGGATAGTGGGGCGGAAGACAGCTCTGGGTCAACAGAAGGGCAGGTAAATCACAGTGCTAAAATTGTATACTGAATGACGATAACCTAAATGATATATATTTTAGGGTATATCATAACATAATTCTACTTATATTCCAGCCTCCCTACAAGAGCCTTCAGGCCCTCATTCAAAACACATTGATTCCTTGTTTATACTTAATTCAAACAATATTGGAAATTTTGTTCTCAAATCATAGCAACTTAGAAGCAGTGGGTCACAAGTGTGCAGCTGTCATAAGAGTCAAACTGTCAGCAGAAGACTGATCCTGGGAATAGGCAGAATTATTTTATATTATAATTTAGCATAATTCTGACCATGGTTTTAGTATGTAATGTTTAAGAATCCGAAAAAATAAAAAGTTACCATTTTTCAATTGATTCCTTAAAATGTAATCATACTAATCCTAGAAAATTCACTTATATAATTTCTCCCAAAATGCTGAACATGTGAGACATTGCTGCATTTAATTTCCTTTGTTTCTCAATATAGTATATTTAGTATTTTAGCTATTAACTGATAGCCATTTATGTGGTCCAAATTATAAAGAGCTATTTGTAACCCATACTCCAAAATATTCTGTTAAAGATTAGACATCCACCAATAAACTTTTAGAAAATAATGATTCACTAAGCAGTTGGTATTTTAACATTCATGTTGCTCTGTGATGAATAAGATATATTTCTGAGTATCTCATTGTCATTAAACACAAATAATTAAAATGTTTAGATGAATTACTCCACCTCCCCAAAAAGTAAAGGATAAATTAGGGGCATTATTTCATTTTAAGAAATCTACTGTTAATATTAACAATATTGTTATTTAGAGAAGGTAGTTAATTCATGGTTAAAATGGATATGTGTACTTTTAACAATTAAAATCATTTGTTTTTCACAAGGTCTTACACATAGAAAATTAAGAACAGTATTTGTTAGGGAGGATGACAGTAATGATAGTACATGTGACATGTTATTTGTGATGGTCAGCAGCGATCAAAACTAGAAGAAACTTAGAAGCCAAAGACAAAAGGGAAGGGGCTCTACCCCTCCTTCAGTTGAAAGTAGGAGCCTATTTGCTGAAGACTTACCTGAAACCCATCATCCTAAGGCTTTTGTTTTTATAAATATACTAAATTGGTTCTGAATACCTATTTGACCATAAGTACATTAAATAATTAACATAATCTTTAAGGAACATTGGTGCGAATTAGTGAAAATAAATATGTGGAGGAAATTTAAAGAGAAATACAAAACTTTATATGCCACATATTTTTATAAGATGTTATAAAATATTAACTTTTGCTAATATTGGTTTACTTCCATACCGCTTTTATTTTGGCATATTTTGTTAAATCAGTTTGTGAGTCACAAAATACATAAAATCTCACTTCTCTTTGTGTTTTTATGTTTTACATTATGTATGCTGATTATATGGAAAACTGTAATGAAGACTAAGACGTCTTTTGAATGCTGTTAACTGCTGAGATTAATCAACAGCATGATTTTGAACAGTAACTTCCATTTTCCTATCAGCAGTCCACTGTAAGATTTTTTGGGAAAACTCTTGAATCTGCTGCCCAGTCCTAGCATGAAATTAAGATACAAATGTTTATTGATCACTGCGACGTTAGTGATCACCATGAGGATATACTGAGCAGAGAAGAGATCAAATAAAACATGATACCACCGATAGTAACAGATTCATCTTGTGCTCCCAGTATGTTCCCTGCCAAGCTTGCCAGACCCTATTTTCCTAATATATGAGGTCCTTCCTCCATATCACTACTGCTGCTACTTCTTTTATTTAGAATGGTGCCTTTCACCTCCTGCCATGGCTACTAATTGTTCATTACTCACCCTGTGCTTGGTGTTGTAGGCCTTCTCTCTTACTTTCACAACAATTCTACTAGGTAGGGGTTATTATCTCCATTTTACAGATGGAAGGTTTTTTGCTTAATTAACTGACATCACATAGCTAACAATTCCTAGACCTAGAACAAAGTAATCATTTATTAATTTAATAAGTCATTTACTCAATACTTTATACACCTGAAGCATTTTACAACCCCAAATCCCTACCTGTTCATCAGAACCTACCCATCTTACAAGGTTCTCCACAGATAAGTCATTCATGAACTTTCTGCTGATTTCCACTAACAGATGTATTTTCTAGAATTGAAGCTTCTTAGCAATTTGTTTATAGCACTCATGTGCCGTTTATACTCTTCAGCCTCATATCGTAATGCTTGGTGTTTCTCATTTTTCCTGATCTTAAAGGACAATGGCAATGCGTGTCCTTTGCCCTGACCAGTCAGGGACTGGTCAGTAAAACTGGACCATTCTAGATGGATTCAACAGGAAGTGCTTAAATAAAAGGATACAGAGGCTTGCACAACTCAGAGGTTGAGAGACTTGGTGAGTGAAGGTCAGGGGTGCCACTTTTAGTCAACTCAAAACAGCAGAGATCACAGGAAAACCACCACCAATGACCTCAATTGCAGATAGTATCAAAGTGGACAATTCTCAGGAAGACACCAGATGCCATGCACCCACCAAGGCCCCATGCGGAAGCCCATATACCTGACTACAGCAGCCACTAGGGGAATTATGCCTCATCTACTCATCTGCTCTGCAGACCTCTGGGAGTGCTTCTCATTGTCAGAACTTATGGAACCTACTTTCAGGGGAATCTGGGAAATGTAGTTTCCAGGCTATCAGCATCTTCAGTATGAGGAGGGTTTAAAAAGATGATATTAGTATCAAGACATAATATTTGGTGTCATTTTTTTTTAATTAAACAACATAAACATATTGCCTCACAGTTCCGGAGGCTAGATATCTGAAATCAAGGCATTGGCAGAGTTGCTTCCTTCTGAGCACTGTGAGAGGGAGTCTGTTCCATGCATCTCACCTAGCTTCTCATGGTTTGCTGCCAATCTTTGGTGTTCCTTGGCTTATAGAAGCATCACCCTAATCTCTGTCTTCAACTCCACATAGTATTCTCCCTGTGTACATGTTTGTGTCCAAATTTTCCCTTTTTACAAGGAGATCAGTCTTATTGGGCCCACCCTAATGACCTCATTTTAACCTGATTACCTATGTAAAGATCTGTCTCCAAATAAAGTCACATTTTGAGGTAGAGTGTTAGGATTTCAAGATATGAATTGGGGGAGGGGGAGGAAATACAGTTATCTATTGTTGTCTAGCAGTTATCTGTTGTTGTATAACGAATTACTCTAAAATTTAGTCTCTTACATAATGCATTCTCTCTCATGGTTTCTGTGAGTCAGGAGTTTGAGAGCAACGTGGCTAGACAGTTTTGGCTTTAGGTCTCTCATGAGTTTGCCATCAGATATCTATTATTTGAGGCTGCAGTCATCTGAAGGCTTGACTGGGGTTGGAGAATCCACTTTCAGGGTGACTCACTCACCGTTGACTCACTCAGTGGCTATTGGCAGGAGGTCTCAGTTCCTCTCCACCTAGACCTGTCCACAGGGTTGCTTGACTGTGTTGATAACATGGGGGCTGGCTTCCCCCAGAGCTGAGGATCCAAAAGACCAAGGTGGAAGTTACGATGCCCCTTTCACTAGAATCCCTTCTTGGTGAAACATTGGCCTGGGTCCTGTAGTTTCTCAGTTGGTCTCTAGAGTTCTCACAAGCATATTTTGGTCCTTATATTGTTGTTATCTCATTGTCTTGGTCAGGGAACAAGGGCCTGAAACTTCCTAGTTCGTCATCATCTTTCCAGTGTCACTTTTTTTTTTCTTTTTGCCCCTATTTTATTTTTATTCATTTATTTTTTATTGAAGTATAATTGCTTTACAATGTTGTTAGTTTCTGCTGTACAATGAAGTGAATCAGCTCTATGTATACACATCCCCTCCCTCCTGGACATCCCTCCCCCACCCCATCCCATCCATCTAGGTCATCACAGAGCACTGAGCTGAGCTCCCTGTTCTATATAGCAGGTTACCACAAGCTATCTATTTTACACATAGTAGTGTATTTATGTCAGACCTAATCTCCCAATTCATCCCACGGTCCCCTTCCCCCCACCCCATGTTCACATGTCCATTCTCTACACCTGCGTTTCTATTCTGCCCTGAAAATAGGTTCATCTGTACCAATTTTCTAGATTCCACATATGTGTTAATATACAATATTTGTTTTCCTCTTTCAGACTTACTTCACTCTCTATGACAGACTCTAGGTCCATCCACATCTCTACAAATGACCCAATTTTGTTCCTTTTTATGGCTGAGTAATATTCCATTATATGTGTACCACATCGTCTTTATCCATTCATGCGTCATTGGATGCTTAGGTTGCTTCCATGTCCTGGCTATTGCAAACAGTACCGCAGTGAACACTGGGATACATGTGTCTTTTTGAATTATGGTTTCCTCAGGGTATATGCCCAGGAGTGGGATTGCTGAGTTGTATGGTAGTTCTATTTTTAGTTTTTTAAGGAACCTCCATACTGTTCTCCACAGTGGCTGTATCAATTTACATTCCTACCAGCAGTGCAAGAGGGTTCCCTTTTCTCCGCACCCTCTCCAGCATTTATTGTTTGTAGATTTTTTGATGATGGCCATTCTGACCAGTGTGAGGTGATACCTCATTGTAGTTTTGATTTGCATTTGTCTAATAATTAGTAATGTTGAGCATCTTTTCATGTGCCTCTTGGCCATCGATATGTCTTCTTTGGAGAAATGTCTATTTAGGTCTCTGCCCATTTTTTGATTGGGTTGTTTGATTTTTTGATATTGAGCTGCATGAGCTGCTTGTATATTTTGGAGATTAATCCTTTCTCTGTTGCTTCATTTGCAAATATTATCTCCCATTCCGTGGGTTGTCTTTTCATCTTGCTTATGGTTTCCTTTGTTGTGCAAAAGCTTTTAAGTTTCATTAGGTCCCATTTGCTTATTTTTAATTTTTATTTCCACTACTCTAGGAGGTGGGTCACAAAAGATCTTGCTGTGATTTATGTCAAAGTGTGTTTTTCCTATGTTTTCCTCTAAGAGTTTTATAGTGTCCAGTCTTACATTTAGGCCTTTAATCCCTTTTGAGTTTATTTTTGTGTATGGTGTTAGGCAGTGTTCTAATTTCTGCAGTGTCAGTTGTAATTTCTCCTTTTTCATTTCTAATTTTATTGATTTGAGTCCTCTCCCTTTTTTTCTTGATGAGTTTGGCTAAAGTTTATCAATTTTGTTTATCCTCTCAAAGAACCAACTTTTCATTTTATTGATCTTTGCTATTATCTTCTTCGTTTCTATTTCATTTATTTCTTCTCTAATCTTTATGGTTTTTTTCCTTCTACTAACTGAGTTTTCTTTGTTCTTATTTTTCTAGTTGCTTTAGGTATAAAGTTAGATTGTTTATTTGAGAATTTTCTTCTTTCTTGAGGTGAGATTGAATTGCTATAAACTTCTGTCTTAGAACTGCTTTTGCTGCATCCCATAGGGTTTGGATCATCATGTTTTCATTGTCGTTTGTTTCTAGGTATTTTCTGATTTCCTCTTTGATTTCTTCAGTGATCTCGTGGTTATTTAGTAGCATATTGCTTAGCCTCCATGTGTTTGTTTTTTTTTCCTGCAATTGATTTCTCATCTCATAGCATCGTGGTCAGAAAAGATGCTTGACACGATTTCAATTTTCTTAAATTTTCTGAGGCTTGATTTGTGGCCCAAGGTGTGATCTGTCCTGGAGAACGCTCTGTGTGCACTTGAGAAGAAAGTGTATCCTTCCGCTTTCAGGTGGAATGTCCTATAAATATCAATTAAGTCTATCTGGTCTGTTGTGTCATTTAAAGCTTGTGTTTCCTTATTTATTTTCTGTCTGGATGACTGTCCATTGGTGTAGTTGGGGTGTTGAAGTCCCCACTATTGTTGTGTTACTGTCGATTTCCCCTTTTATGGCTGTTAGCATTTGCCTTATGTATTGAGGTGTTCCTATGTTGGGTGCATAAGTATAATTTTTAAGTTTTCTTCTTCAATTGATCCCTTGATCATTATGTAGTGTCCTTCCTTATCTCTTTTAACAGTCTTTATTTGTCTCATATGAGTACCACTACTCCAGCTTTCATTTGATTTCCATTTGCATGGAATATCTTTTTCCACCCCCCCCCCCACTTTCAGTCTGTATGCGTCCCTAGGTCTGAAGTGGGTCTCTTGTAGACAGCATATATATGGGTCTTGTTTTTGTATCCATTCAGCCAGTCTGTGTCTTTTGGTTGGAGCATTTAATCCATTTACATTCAAGGTGATTATCGATATGTATGTTCCTATTACCATTTTCTTAATTGTTTTGGGGGTCTTTTTCTTCTCTTGTGTTTCATGCCTAGAGAAGTTCCTTTAGCATTTCTTGTAAAGCTGGTTTGGTGGTGCTGAATTCTCTTAGCTTTTGCTTGTGTGTAAAGCTTTTGATTTCTCTGTCGAATCTGAATGAGACCCTTGCTGGGTAGAGTAATCTTGGTTGTAGGTTTTTCCCTTTCATCACTTTAAATATATCCTGCCACTCCCTTCTGGCCTGCAGAGTTTCTGCTGAAAGATCAGCTGATCACCTTATGGGGATTCCCTTGCATGTTATTTGTTGCTTTTCCCTTGCTGCTTTTAATATTTTTTCTTTGAATTTAATTTTTGTTAGTTTGATTAATATATGTCTTGGTCTGTTTCTCCTAGGGTTTATCCTATATGGGACTCTCTGCACTTCCTGGACTTGGGTGGCTATTTCCTTTCCCACGTTTGGGAAGTTTTTGACTATAATGTCTTCAAATATTTTCTCAGACCCTTTCTCTTTCTCTTCTTCTTCCGGGACCCCTATAATTTGAATATTGATGTGTTTAGTGTTGTCCCAGAGGTCTCTGAGACTGTCCTCAATTCTTTTCATTCTTTTTTCTTTATTCTGCTCCTCAGCAGTTATTTCCACCATTTTATCTTCCAGCTCACTTACTCTTTCTACCTCAGTTATTCTACTACTGATTCCTTTTAGTGTATTTTTCATTTCAATTATTGTGTTGTTTATCACTGTTTGCTCTTTAGTTCTTCTACATCTTTGTTAAACATTTCTTGTATTTTCTCGATCCATGCCTCTGTTCTATTTCTGAGGTTTTTTTAATCATCTTTAATATCAGTACTCTGAATTCTTTTTCAGGTAGGTTGCCTATTTCCTCTTCATTTATTTGGTGTTGTAGGTTTTTACCTTGCTCCTTCGTCTGTAACGTATTTTTTTGTCATCTCATTTTTTTTTGATGTATGGGGCTCTATTCCTGTTACTGGTTGTTTAGCCTGAGGGGTCCAACACAGGAGTTTTCAGGCAGTTGGGTAGAGCCAGATCTTGGTGCTGAGATGAGGACCTCTGGGAGGCCTCACTCCAGTGACTATTCCCTGGGGTCTGAGGTTCTGTTAGTCCAGCAGTTTTGACTCGGAGCTCCCACCACAGGATCTCAGGCCCAATCCCTGGCCTGGGAACCAAGAATCCTGCAAGCCACATGGCACAGCAAAAGAAAAGAAAAAAAAAAGAGAAAGGAGCAGTACAATAATGAAGAATAAAAACTAAAATTAGAAAGATAAAAAATATATTAGGAAAAATAAAAATATAAGTGAAACAGCTACTAGAAGGCAAAACAGAACCACAACAGAAAAAAGAAAAAAAGGTGGGGGGAACAAGCCAAAAGTAGCAGAACAATAACAAAGTATAAAGAATAAAATAAAATTAGAAAAATAAGAAATTTATTAGAAAAAATAAAAAGATAAATGAATCCACAACAATAAGGTAAAACAGAACCACAACCTAAAAAAAAAAAAAAAGACTGGAAAAGCCCTCGGCTCTGGGGAGGCAGAGCTTAGGCAGGAGCTGAGCTTAGGCAGGGACAGGGTTTAGGGTGGGGATGGGGTCTAGGCTCAGGACCCATGCAGCAGCCGGGAAAGTCAGTACCGCAGGAGGGGGGCCTCAAGAGTGCAGAGTTAGGAGGTAAGGTCCTGGGTGGGGGTGTTTGGGTGGGGCTTAGGCCCAGCACGGTCAGAGGAGTCTTGCAGTGTTGTGTGTAGAGGTAAGGCCCTAGGGAGGGGTGCCTGGGCAGGGCTTAGGCTCAGCGCTGCCTGAGGGACCTCAGCAGGCTCCCCGGGGCCCAAGTGGGCAGGGGAACTGCTGGCCGCATTCCTTTCTGATCCTCCACTTTTCCGAGGGTCTCCCCCGTCCTTGTGGATCCCCTAACCATGGGTGGGCCCCTCCAGGTGTGGGAATCCTTCCCCTCCCCCAGCTGCCCCTCAGGGGCCCCGTCCAGTCAGTCTGGCCTTTACTTTTCCTCCCGCCTCCCTCCTCCCCACTCCCTCAGGACCCACGTGGCTGGAGGGGGCCTAGGTGGGTAGAGGATCAGGCCCCAGACCTCAGCAGGCTCCCCGGGGCCCAGTGGGCAGGGGAAACGCTGGCAGCCATCCCTTCCAATCCTCTGCTCTCCCGAGGGTCTCCCCCTGTGTCCATTGATCCCCTAACCGTGGGTGAGCCCCTCTGGGCGTGGGAATCTCTCCCCTCTCCCAGCCGCCCCTCAGGGCTGCCAATCCTGTCCCACCTCCACTTCTCCCCCTCCCTCCCCCCCACGTCCTACCTTGTGGATGGGGGATTCCTCCAGTCCCCTTAGGTGTCCGTGGTCCCCCACCAGTGCCGGGTTGGTGCCCTAGTTGTGCGGAGCTGCGAGTTCCACATCCTCCTAGTCTGCCATCTTGACTCCACCCCCCCAGTGTCACTTTTATAACCTGGCTACAAATATGTTCTTGGTAAGTACTTCCTGAATTGAATTTAATTTCCTTGGAGGCCCTTTCCTTAAAAACATTTGTAAAGAACTATGTAGGAAAAATTCATACTGGAATTAGGATATTGCAGCCAAATAAACTTTATAAAATTCAATATAAAAGAAAATATGAGTTCTGGTGGTCGTGTCAGGGGGTAACCTGCAGTTCTTTATAGACGATTTCAACTTGGTGTTATTACTACTGAACACTTTCTGATGGATCTCACGAATAAGGGTAAGAAACTAGAGATAATGTATGTTTTTACTCAATAAAAATAAAATTACATCAGTACTATCACCTAATTAAGTCTGATTCCACGTTCAAACATCATGTGTAGCCAAAGCAAGCTGTCCCTGCAATGTCATAAATGTAGACAGTGTTCGGCATTCATCTTAAACAGTAAAACTTAAGCCCAAGGGTATTCCTTTATGACTTTGGGCTTTGGAAAGATTCATAGTTCAGCCCGAAGGGGGTACTGTTGATTGATTTATTACTGCAAAGAGATTTTCTTATTTCTCAAATCCACTAATAGAATATTAGAATTAAATGTCTAACTTTTCAAATTATTTCCATAAGTTGTCCTAGGCAAGATTCACGTCCATAGCCAGGTGCGTCAACTTTGTATTACTTAGAATAATGGAATGAATAGACACATGGATAATATAAAACCACAGGCAGTCATCGCTTGTAGTGTCTGTAAGTAAAATATAAATAGGCAGTCTTGGATACTTATCAACTGTGATCCTCGCCCTGAAAGAATTTACAAATAAGAGGAGAAGTGAGAGAGGGAAGAAATCAGGAATGAAGACAGAGAAGGAGGGAGAAAGAGAGTAAAAGAGGTTGTGAAGCTAGGGAGTGATGGAAGAGTGAATGAAAAAGCAAATAAGGAAATAAAGGGGAAGAAAGGAAGACGATGAGGCAAAGTGATGTAGGAATATAAATATTTAAACCACCAAGAAGCGAAATTGGAGGAAGTTCCAGAGAAATGTTTCATATTACGATGTGTTATATGTAGCACAGTAGTAGGATATTAACCATTATTCTGGATCCTCATTCATTGATTCATCATTTGAACACTGACTTAGTGCAAGGCATTGAAACATGTATGGCTGTAGAATTTTTAAAAGTACATAGAAAAAATATTTCCCATTTTGATTCAGCTGTACCAGTTTTAGGTGAAGAATGTGTTAATAAATTTGACAACAGACCTTTTGACTATATCTTCAGAGGTGATTATTGAAGAAATATTAATATTGTAAAACAGATGATATCATTCATGTCTTATTTTACTTCATATTTACCTTCATTATTTGACAAAATGAATCAAATATAACATTCAGAATAAAATGATGGAATACATTTTCATGCCACATAACATATGTAGGATATTGTACTCAGTTAATCGGAACCATCTTCCAAATAAGCCTGCATTGACACACTTGAATCACATTTCTCTTATTAATGCATCTTTCGAAAACATGTCCAGTAAGCTGTATCTAAGCATATTTTTCCACTTGGGAATTTAAAATAAAATACAAACAACAGTAATTGTTCAAACAAAGGCATATTTTAAAGAGGAAGGCTGCGTGGGACTATAAAAGAGGAGTTTACAAACTCCACTCACCCAGTGAAGAGCTGGAAGTGGGTCTGTGTTCAGAGAGAAGGGCCTGTGTTGATGAAATAAACCACAGTACTTGACGCTGTTTAGTTTATACTGTAAATGTGGGCAGATAATGTGGGCTAGAGACATTATTTCATCCGTGGGGCATATGGTAATTATATCCACATTAAAGCGTTTTTGCTAATCACACACATACATGCACACATCTTTGCTGCTGATGGGGTACAGCTGACACCAAGGGACACCTCATGGATTTCGGTTCCTCAGCACATTTCTCTCTGTGTATATCTCGTACCTCAGGGGCTACCACAGCTCCTCTCAAATGACTTCTCCTCCCCGCACTCACTACACAGACGATTACAACATAAACACAGCACTATAAGAGAAGTTTATAGTTTCAGGAGAGGAAGTGACTCTGGCAGTTTTTATCAACTATTGTTTTCCCTGAGCTTAGTCTAAGTTGGGCAATCTGAGTATTTAGTTGGCATGGCCACTGACATAAAAGCCTATAGCTCCACAGAATTAGTGGCCCAAATTCAAACAAAAGGCAGGCTTTGGGTATCGGGCCACCCCATAAGGCTATCTTAAGTATTGGTTATGTGTTATACTCGATACTGTTTTTTTAATCAACATGAATATTTGTAATAATTTCTCCATATTAAAAAAACCCAGTGTCAAATATTCTTAATTATCTCATAAATTTGTTTTTACAGTATTTTTTTGAATCAAGATTCAAACAGCATCCACACATTACATTTTATGTTTCTCAGATCTTTTTTAAACTATAGCTTCTCCTCCCTTTTTGTTTTCCTTACAATTTATTTGTAAAGAAACAGTCACTAGTGATGTTCTGTAGTATTTCTCACATTCTGGATTTTGTTGATTGCCAACTCTATGGTAATATTTAACATGTTCTTCTAACACTGTATTTCCCATAAACTGAGTTATATGCAGAATCTTGATTTGACTTAGGGCGATGCTTTGGCAAAAAATACTTCATAGAATGTATCTCATAATTCCAACAGGAGGCACGTAGTGTCCACTTTTCTCTCTTTGTGTGATGTTAATAGCCATTGATTATTTACCTACCTAGATCCATTATTTTACTGGAGGTTTGCAAATGGTGATCTTCTAATTCTTTCTCTGTTGTTAGCTGGGATAATTTTATAAAAATAAACCTCAGGATATTTGGTTATCCTGAGGTTGTATAGGAAAAGCAGGTGGAATACTTGATTCTTTCTCTATTTACCGTTTTCAGAAAAAAATTAGAACTAGTTCTTTAGCATACTTCAAGTTTGTCACTGACTTTTTTTCCCTTGTTTATTGAAGTATAGTTGGTTTAAAACATTATTAATATATTAGTTTTAGGTGTGCAACATACCAATTCAATATTCTTATAGATTATACTCCATTTAAAGTTATTACAAAATAATGGGTATATTTCCCTGTGCTGTACAATATATCTTTGATGATTATCTTTTTTTTTAAATTTTTTATTACTTTTTTTTTTTTTTTTTTTTTTGCCGTACGCAGGCCTCTCACTGTTGCGGCCTCTCCTGTTGCGGAGCACAGGCTCCAGACACGCAGGCTCAGTGGCCATGGCTCACGGGCCTAGCCGCTCTGTGGCATGTGGGATCTTCCTGGACCGGGGCACGAACTCGCGTCCCCTGCATTGGCAGGCGGACTCTCAACCACCACCAGGGAAGCCCGATGACTATCTATTTTATACATAGTAGTTTGTACCTCTTAATTCCATAGTCCCTCATGCCTCTTCCTACTGGCAACCACTAGTTTGTTCCTATATCTGTGAGTCTGTTTCTGTTTTGTTATATACATTTGTTTTTATTATACTGAGTGTTTTAAATGTGCTTTTTCTTTAAATCTTCACAACAGTCCTATATGAATAAATAATTATTCGTACGTATCAGTGAGGAAACTGAAGGATAAGTAACTTGCCTAGAATCAGGATGCAAATCCTAGACAGTTCAGAACTTATGCTCCCTCCACAGGACTCTGGGCCATATTCAGAGGCCATAAGAATTGAAAAAAAACTAAAAAATTATGCCCTGCAGCCCCTAACCACCACCATAATATGTAACTCGAGTAAAAGAGTATTTTAAAAAATATCACAAGAGTACAATGTAAGCCAAAATTGAAAATACTTAATTCTAGATCTCTGTAAATTCGTGGATAAATTCACTGAATGTGGGCTTTTCAACTAAATGTTTCAACTAAATGTTTCCATTTCCTTCCCATTTGCTGGTGCCCCGAGGGAGCGCATGGCAGCCTGCTGGGGAGTCTGGCACTGACTTTTCCATGTTGCTGCCTTAGAGGAAGATGTCTTAATATGCCATTTATAAGACAAACACTCCTGAGCCTCGGATGCTCTCACTGCTGTTTTAGCCTAAAGAGTCAGTGGAAGTCACATTTGGTGTGCTTATTTTGATGCTCGCCCAGATCCCTGTGGAGCTTAAAAAGATTAAGCCCTTCTGATACCCAGATTGTTGGTATTTAATGCTCCACTACTCACCATTCTGCGGGGGCTCAGAAGGCCGGCTGACAGCAAGTTATGCAGACACAAGTCCAGTTGTGATGCTCTCCAGTGTCAAGTGTGTCAGAGTGACTCCTGAATAGGAAACGTGCTTTCCAGCAAATGTGATGTGGAAAAGTCCATACATTCGCTTTGTCTTAATGTTATGTTTGGCCATTACTGGATCAAAGGCCAGATGATTTTCAAAAGCACTGTGCCATGTACCCTTTCTCAAACCAAATGCTGGCAGTAAGTATTTCTGGTGGTGTTGGCAGACAATTCTCCATGCGTCTCCTGCATTTCCACATGTCTTATGAACAGAGGCACTGACTCCCTTTGTTCTGGAATATCTCTTCAAGGATATTAGTGTAGCAAACAGCCTTGGAAGAGAGAAATTGTGCTCCCTCCTGAGGAAAGGGCAGGGTTTTGATGACTGTCCAGGACAATAAAAACAATGTTACTGCCTGTTGTGAAAGATTTGGTTCCCCTAAACTCGGGGATCCTCTTTCCTAATACAGCTTAGTGCACATGCAGAAGAAGGTGTCATCTGGCCTTCTTCGCATTGTCCCATATGACTTGGGGGTCAGGGATTGGTGCAAAAATTGTGATACTTTGGCTATCGCTATTAGTATGAGTAATAAACTATCTTTTGTTTCTGACCCAGGAGTCTTGGATCTTCTGCCAGCATCCATGAAACTGGTAGGTTAATTTGTTACCTTGCAAGTAGAGTAAAATTTAGACCCCTCGAAGTTCTTGACAGATAGTTTTTAGTCCTTATGATTTTATAAAGGCATATGTGTTATATGTTTGAATGTGTGTATATATTATGTATTAACCTACCTGTATGTATGTGTAATAAACCTATACTGTTATGTATAAATGTGTATAGAAAAATCTTGTTGTATAATTTTTAATATGACGACTGCATCCTCATAACTTGACAAAAAGTGCCTACTTTTTTAGAGCTATTTATAAAGGCAGAACACAGAATCACATTCAGTCCTTTAACAAATGTCTTTACCTGCTCTAGGTGCCTTTATTCCTAATTATCATGGCAATAACTAGTTCCTGAGCTTCAAAGAGAAGGAAACAATGAACTTCTTTGTCAAAGCTACATAGCAAATGAATACCCTTTTAAATTGTGAATTAGCCAATCCATTATCATTTTGTCTTAGGCTATTTTTGTATATTGGTGTGAGTGGTTATAATAATAAATATAATAATAAACATAATCCCCCTTAGCTCCAGAAAACTTTGAAGCTTCAAAGAAGGTTTTGTGGGATAAAATTATAGTATCATAGAGTGAGCACAGTGAAAAACAACATCTATTCCTAAGCCCCATCCAACATCTGAATCCCCCTCTAGAAAAATCACTAAATAGAAATTATCCATCACATCCAACTCTAGAAAGAAAAAAGTCATTCCCTGGGAGCACCCCCATTCGAATATTAGACAAAGTTCTTTTGAACTCTGTCATATTGAAGGAATATTTGTTTCCCTGAATTTCACATCTGCTTCTGCTTCTGATGGAACGAAATTTCGAATGATGGATTCCAATATTTTGCTGACATTTATTGGCTTGTGAAATCTATCACTTTAAACATCAGTTTCTTCATCTGTATAATGCACCCAGTAGTGGCCACTTCCTTGTCTAATGTGAGGGTAAAATGAGCTTTAACATTAGAAAGTGCCCAGGAGGTAGAGGTTACAGCTACCACTCACCTTCATTTTATGGCATGCTTGCAGGTGACAGCATTGTTATTTCCCAGTGATGAAGTTAGGGTGATAGTTTGGTCCAGTGGACACCACGTTACAATGTATTTCACTCCATTCCTAGATCACATCCACCCAAGTTCACATTAAAAGGCTTGGTTTTAATATTCTGTTGATTATAGATTTTGGTTTGAAGATAGTATGAAGTTTCTGTGTGGAAAATGGGGTCCTTCCTCTACTCTTAGATAAGTTATTAAGTTAATGTTAAGACCCTCCACTAGTGATTACCTGTGTTCAATCTGACTATCCTTATAAAGTATCTTAGGTTTCCAAGCTTGAAAAAAAGAAAAACCACTTAATTGTAATTAGGTTTAAATTTTTACTAAAAAAAAAATATAACTTTAGAACTATACATCTTGAGTAATTAGAATCTCACCAATTTTTCATACTTGACTACACTTTATTTTGAATATGAAAAAAGTCTATACTGAATGTGCCCTCAATCTCTTAAACTTTTTTTTTTTTTTTTTTGCGGTTCGCGGGCCTCTCACTGTTGTGGCCTCTCCCGTTGTCGAGCGCAGGCTCAGCGGCCATGGCTCACGGGCCCCGCCGCTCTGCGGCATGTGGGATCTTCCTGGACTGGGGCACGAAACCGTGTCCCCTGCATCGGCAGGTGGACGCTCAACCACTGTGCCACCAGGGAAGCCCCCTCTCTTAAACATTTTTAATATGTATACTCAATACATTTTCATTCATTCACAAAACACATACATATCCTACCATATTAATATATACATTATAAAACATATGAAAATATGAATCTTAAAGAGTTACGTTTGAAATATAGTAAACTTTAATTTATTAACTATAGTTAATGACAGTAGATGTAAATCCTGATTTCAAATAGTCTTCTTGAATATTTCAAATTGCTGTGGCCACTATCTCAGATCTGATTAGATAATCATTGTTCTTATCTTGTTATGTGGTTGACAAAGGTAATAGTAGAAATAGGCATTAGCATTCCTGTTTCCTTGTTGGTTGTTTCTACTTGCATTATTGATATTATTGTTAATCCGTGATTTATTTATAGAACTTTTTTAAGGCACGTGTTTATTTTGTGAAGTACGGTAATCAAAACTAGGTAATCCATTGATCTGTTTAACTACAATGCCTGGCAATATGCTAAAAGCAAATGTGTGAGAATCCAAGGATAATCTCTCCAGGATGTGGAACTCTCACCTTACCTACTTTATGTGACGGGACTTGCCGATATATGAACAGAGTAAGGAGGCTAGTGTCAGCCTCTGTACTGAAAATGAATTAGGCTTTTTCTTTTTTACAGTTAAGATCAGCTGTCAATAGAAATCGTAATATTTTCTTGCAACCCCAGTGAATCATGTTTCTTACATTTGTGCTTGCTCTGGAGATCTTGTACTGCATTACACAGGGATCTCTGCCTTACTGAGGTAAGGAACGTGGAGGTGTACTGTCTATGTACTGTCACACCTTTTATGGCAAGGAAAATGCCTGACCAATAGTTACATCATCATTCGAGGGGAGGCCACACGTCAAAGAGCAGAGGCTTCCAGTCCTATGGCTGCAGAGCCAGTGAAAGGAATACATACGCCATCAAATTTTTCCAAGACAGGCAACTAGTTTAGACATTTCAACCTAACAAATAAACCTCCTAGAGATCCAATTGATTTATGAAGGCTGTCTACATTGGCAAAATGCACTGCATTGGCACGATCATCTTTTATTTGGGGACCGTGCTTATTACAGTAGGTGATACAACCCTGCATGTGGTGAGAAGCCAGAATAATGGATTTGGGGGATGTCTTATGGTATGGGATTTGTCCTGGAAACTCTGACTGTGAAGTGCCCTTCTGAGTAGCAATTTATAACATACATTAATTCAGTAGTAGCTGGGCAAAAATGAAAAAGATTTCCCAGGGCGCTGAAGTTCCAGATTGTTTCTCTAAGGGTCACATAAATTATTGTCATTTTTTGTCAGCTGTGAACCATGATTAATTAGAGCAATCCAAATTTCTGCATGTCTTATGTTACACACTTCTTTGCTTTCCCGTCTGTTTTGTCCAAAGTGTTGACCGACCAACAAGCCTCACTGGCTGTACCTCATCAAAGCTAGAGTAAACGTCTCACCATGGGCTGGAAAGAAACACTGAAGATGGCAGAAGTATGACATATAAGCAAGTGGCAAAAACAGTGATTTAGTAAAGAGACAAGCTGTGAAGCATGCGAAAGGGAGACCTAATTAAGTTCTGTTCTCTTCAGTAGTATATAAAATGCAAAGATCTACTAGCTCGAACCTATTTACATGTCAATGCTGAATCCTGTACCCACCAGAATCAGAAGAATGTAGATTGCTTTACCTTTAAAAGAAACTGACAACTAATAGACAAAATAAGATAAAAACATCAGTGGAAATTAAAAATTGATGTATGGAGGAGAATAATGGGAGTTTATTCACTGACGGGAAGCCTCTTAGAATGGAACCTTTTTATTTGCATCTTTTTGAAACAAGAAAAGCCCACATTATCCAGCAGATGTTGCATGCAGAATTATTGTCCATCCCAGGCTTTTTGAGGTTTCAAGTCACTTAATACTCTTAACTAACTTCCGTCAAACATTTCCACAGATAAAATCCTTTCTAAGCCACCTAAATTCTTGTTGGAAAATGGAAGGTTTATAAAAAATAGATAAAGATCTTATACTTTGCAGCCCTGTGCAGATGTTTACTGTTGCCAACGTGTGTATCCAGAGCCCTCCAAGACCACCCCATGCCCTAGGCATGGGTGACTTCACGCTATAGGGAACCTTTGTGTTTTGCTAGGTGTTTGTGCTATTTTCAGAATTGGTGGTGCCCCCTTAAGATGCAACAAATGTCCTTCTCAGCAATAAAACTTATTTCTCAGGATTTTTGTGGATTTGGTTTGATTGAATCTGGTTATTGTACTGAAATGACAAAGAAATAGTGAAAATGGTTCTCAAAGATTTTTCAGGATGGAAAATAATATGAAAATAAATAATATAATTATAATAGAATAATTATAGTTGATATTCAAGCTGATACAGTTGCTATTCTAGGGGAAAATTTTATTTGAAACACACTGAAGTTTGTTAATGATTCTGACTTCCTGCAGCAGGCAGCTGGACAAATTGCAACTGACCATGGGCTTGTAGCAGGAAGAGGCTGAGGACAAACTCTCCACAACATGTGAGTAGATGAATTATAATGAAAGCTAGTAAATCAAATTTAATAAGGCTCTACATCTTAGTCGTACGAAGCCTTCCCGTTATTTTGAAATGTGCTGTCTTTAGTGGAAGAGAGAAATACTGTCTCCCTGCAGTTTTCCTGCAGGGAGATTAACCCAGAGCTATGGCTCAGGATCAGCAATAATTTCTCCTACAGCTTATGTTTCAGAGGAGAGGTAAGTTTGGGGAGTCTTGGATATTTAGTTGAATCTCCCAGAGCAAAATATACCCCTGAATAAATGGATGAGATTTGAAGCATTTCACCCTTTCCTTTGAGAAAGTTTAAAATTAAAAATGGAAAGGGTGTGACAAGAGGTTAAAATTCAAAAGCAGCCCTTATTTAGTTCATTCAATAACTCTTTATTGAATGTACATTATGGACCAGACACTATTCTAACTGAGCCTAATTTCATCTCATATATAAATATAAATCGTTTTGCATAGTTTTAATACATACCGAATTTTCCAGGAACACAGCTGCTACCATTTGAGATATGATTGTTTCATTTTGTTCGTTGTTCTGAAGTTTTCCAGGAGTTGCTCACCATTTCTCAAAATCAGATTGAAGATGGCAGTGCTGTTCATGGCCTTTCAGTCACCAGCACAGCACATCTCTGGCCCGGGCTGCATTTGTGCTCCCACTCAACATGAGTCTATGTGGGTATCCAATTGTTCTCGTGCTATTTGATGAAAAGACAACCCTTTCTTCGCTGAATTTCCTTTTCACAATTATTGGAAAGCAATTGTCCATATATTTGTGCCCTTTCTTTTTTCTGTTGATCTAACACGTCAAAACTGTATTGTCTTAACTACTATAGCTTGAAATTAGAGTAAGTCTTCCATTTTTTAACTCTTTTTTCAAGAATATTGCAACTATTCTTGATCATTTGCATTTCTATATGAATTTTAGAATCACCTTTTTGACTTCTAAAAAAAAAACCCTACTGAAACTTTTGTCTGGATTGTGTTGAATCTATAGATCAGTTTAGGAAGAACTGCCATTTTAGCAATGTTGAGACTTCCAACTCATGAACAAAGCATATTTCTTCATTTATTGGGGTATTTAAGATTTCTCTAGCAGTGTTTCAGTTTTCAGATCTTGCACATCTTTTATTAGGTTTATCCCAGAGTACTTTGTATTTTTGATACAGTTTTAAATGATTTTGTTTAGTTTTATTTCAGTTTCTGGTTATTCGTTCTTAGTGTGTGGAAACAGAATTGATTTTTGTATAATGATCTTGTATCCTACAACCTTGCTAAGCGCACTTATTAGTGAGTTGCTTTTTTGTAGATTCTATCAGATTTTCTATATAGATGACCATACTGTCCGCGAATAACACTGACTAGAACCTCCAATACAGTGTTGACTAGAAGTGTTTAGACATTCTATCTTCTTGCTAACCTCAGGGGAAAGCATTCTGTCTTTCACCATGAAGTATGATGCTAGCTGTTGATTTTTGCTTATGATCTGTAACAGGATGAGGAACTCTCCTTCTCTTTCTAGTTTGCCAAGAATTTTATCAGATATTGATGTTGAATTTTGTCAGATGCTTTGCTGTGTCTACTGAAATGATCATGTCATTTCTTTTTACTTGTTAATATTGTGAATTTCATTGATTTTCGGATGTTAAGCCGAACTTGCATCCCTTGGCACCAGTCCCACCTACTGACTCTGAGGTCTGAGAGACATAAGAGAAAAAGCATCCATCATTTGAGACATGTTTCAGCAAAACTGGAAGGTGAAGTAAACACTCAGAGAAAACTGGATGCTACAGGAGAGCATGCTGAAAACAAAGAGGCAGTGTCAGAAGATATAGGAGAAAGGTTAGGGCAGTACACGGCAGAGCCTAGGGGTGGTTGTTGGTGAGTGACATGGACTGTATTAGGAAAAAGAAAATCGAGAGCACCTTAGGGATGAAAATATCGTAGAGTATTTAGTTGTTTGGAAAACTTGCACCAGGGGCATTGTCTAAAAATGCATGACACGGATGCTCTGAGGGTCCATGACCAAAAGAATCATCCCTTGGAAGGTGTCAGTTGCAGCAACTGCAGTATCTACAACATTTGACAGCTGAATGTTCTGAACAACAGTTCAGACACTGGTCTCCACGTGTGCAAGTTCTTAGGATGTAGCAGGTCCCAGAGACTGTGATATCTGGCATGTCCTAGGCTAGAGATTAGCACAGAGTCTCAAGCCTGATATGATATCTGTTGAATCTAAAGTACTGAACTCCTGTTCTTGTCTCATTTTAGCAGGACATTGTCTACAGGACCTTACAATCCTTGCTACCTTAGCTGCTGATAGCCCATCCCTGAACCTTAACTCAGCATCTGGGGATCTGCTCCTTCCATTCCCACCGAAGTTAATTTTGCTGTATCCAATTGCATCCAAAGATAGAAATTTACATTGCAAAATGTAAAGGTCTTTTCTTGAATTTTTTTTTTAACATCTTTATTGGGGTATAATTGCTTTACAATGGTGTGTTTGTTAGTTTCTGCTTTATAACAAAGTGAATCAGTTATACATATACATATGTTCCCATATCTCTTCCCTCTTGCGTCTCCCTCCCTCCCACCCTCCCTATCCCACCCCTCCAGGCGGTCACAAAGCACCTAGCTGATCTCCCTGTGCTATGCGGCTGCTTCCCACTACCTATCTACCTTACGTTTGGTAGTGTATATATGTCCATGCCTCTCTCTCGCTTTGTCACAGCTCACCCTTCCCCCTCCCCATATCCTCAAGTCCGTTCTCCACTAGGTCTGTGTCTTTATTCCTGTCTTACCCCTAGGTTCTTCATGACATTTTTTTCCCTTAAATTCCATATATATGTGTTAGCATACGGTATTTGTCTTTCTCTTTCTGACTTACTTCACTCTGTATGACAGACTCTAGGTCTATCCACCTCATTACAAATAACTCCATTTCGTTTCTTTTTATGGCTGAGTAATATTCCATTGTATATATGTGCCACATCTTCTTTATTCATTCATCCGATGATGGGCACTTAGGTTGTTTCCATCTCCGGGCTATTGTGAATAGAGCTGCAATGAACGTTTTGGTACATGACTCTTTTTGAATTATGGTTTCCTCAGGGTATATGCCCAGTAGTGGGATCGCTGGGTCATATGGTAGTTCTATTTGTAGTTTTTTAAGGAACTTCCGTATTGTTCTCCATAGTGGCTGTACCAATTCACATTCCCACTAGCAGTGCAGGAGTGTTCCCTTTTCTCCACACCCTCTCCAGCATTTATTGTTTCTAGATTTTTTGATGATGGCCATTCTGACTGGTGTGAGATGATATCTCATTGTAGTTTTGATTTGCATTTCCCTAATGATTAATGATGTTGAGCCTTCTTTCATGTGTTTGTTGGCAGTCTGTATGTCTTCTTTGGAGAAATGTCTATTTAGGTCTTCTGCCCATTTTTGGATTGGGTTGTTTGTTTTTTTTTTGTTATTGAGCTGCATGAACTGCTTGTAAATTAATCCTTTGTCAGCTGCTTCATTTGCAAATATTTTCTCCCAATCATCTGAGGGTTGTCTTTTGGTCTTGTTTATGGTTTCCTTTGCTGTGCAAAAGCTTTGAAGTTTCATTAGGTCCCATTTGTTTATTTTTGTTTTTATTTCCGTTTCTCTAGGAGGTGGGTCAAAAAGGATCTTGCTGTGATTTATGTCATAGAGTGTTCTGCCTATGTTTTCCTCTAAGAGTTTGATAGTTTCTGGCCTTACATCTTGGTTAAATTTTTATTGGAGTATAGTTGCTTTACAATGTTGTGTTAGTTTCTACTGTACAGCAAAGTGAATCAGCTATACATATACCTATATCCCTCTTTTTTGGATTTTCTTCCCATTTGGGTCACCACAGAGCACTGAGTAAAGTTCCCTGTGCTATATGGTAGGTTCTCATTAGTTATCTGTTTTATACATAGTATCAATAGTGTATATATGTCTATCCCAATCTCCCAATTCATCCCACTCTGCCTTTCCCCCTTGGTATCCATACGTTTGTTCTCTACATCTGCATCTCTATTTCTGCTTTGTAAATAAGGTCACCTATAACAATTTTTTTCAGATTCCATATATATGTGTTAGCATACGGTATTTGTTCTTTCTCTTTCTTACTTCACTCTGTATGACTCTCTCTAGGTCCACCCACATCTCTACAAATGACCCAATTTTGTTCCTTTTTATGGCTGAGTAATATTCCATTGTATATATGTACCACATCTTCTTTATCCATTCCTCTGTTCATGGACATTTAGATTGTTTCCATGTCCTTGCTATTGTAAATAGTGCTGCAGTGAACATTAGGGTGCATTTATCTTTTTTGAATTATGGTTTTCTCTGGGTATATGCCCAGTAGTGGGATTGCTGGGTCATATGGTAGTCCTATTTTTAGTTTTTTAAGGAACCTCCATGCTGTTCTCTATAGTGGCTGTATCAATCAACATTCCCACCAACAGTGCAAGAGGGTTCCCATTTCTCCACACCCTCTCCAGCATTTATTGTATGTAGATTTTTGGATGATGGCCATTCTGACCATTGTGAGGTGATATCTCATTATAGTTTTGATTTGCATTTCTCTAATAATTAGTGATGTTGAGCATTTTTTCATGTGGCAAAATGTAAAGGTCTTTTTGAATTTATTATATTTTGGAAATCTCTGCCACTGCTCTCTCCCATTGTTAACACTGCATACCTATATGATAATAACATTATACTCATTCACACGTATATCTAAATAGATATATTTAAGTCACACTTGAGGAATTAAGGTTAGTCCAGAGTAAAATGGAACTAGTTTAACTTCCATTTTGGTCACAACCAGGTCTTTGGCACATAAAGGAAAGTAGAGAAAGAGAAATATAAGCACTAATGAGTATGATCCATTTCAGCATCAAATGCCAAGTCCAGATGGGACACAACTGGAGCACTACACACTATAGCTCTGCACTAGGCAAAACCTCCGCGGCTAACAGACCATTTGGGATTTCTTGACTTCTTCAAACTGCAGGTTATCCCCCAAATTGCCAGTCATACTTGCAAGGATCTCTTAGTCACTAATTAAATAGTTATTGTTTAAAAACTATAAAACTTACAAATGGAATATCACAGAAGTTTGTAATTTGTGTATATTCAGGTTGACAGGTCAGCAGGAAGTCTTGGACAAGTCTGTGCTGAAGATTATCCTGTGGACATGGGGATAAAGCAATTGCTCAACTCACAGGCAAGGTGAGCTGCATGGCGCTAGTTGCTCTAGAACTTAGTATGTCTTCTCTGGAACCTCCATATTAGAAGTCAATGATTCCCTGAAGATCTCTTTCTCTCTACTAATTAATTGGTAAATTAAGTAAAAAAATTTGACTTTAGCATTTGGAATTTTCTTAGTGAGAAACAGTTAAGGGCTTCCTCTTTTAAACATCGCAAGATAAATTTTCCTTACCCAAATTCTCACAAGCTGTAAAATCTACTGTCATATAGCACATGGAAAGGATATTAAAAATAGTTTGAGCCAGCCTCTTCAGGCTGGGTCTCATCAGTTGTTTTAAAAGATACTTTTAAACCTTCAGTTCTCTGAAATAACAGTAAGTGAAATTCATTTTGAGAATATTATGATTTTTCCAGGGATAAGAACCTAAGAAAATGGTTATACTTATTTAAAACTCTCTTAGGACATGTCTGTATAAAACTTTCCAAGTGCACACACACATACACATACAGTCACACATATGCACAGCTAGAGGACATACCTCCAGACTGAAGTCCAGCTGTGGAGTCACCTTTGTAAATTTTAAATAAAATAATAAAGACTTAAACACTCACTGGAGGATAAAAATTTTGGAAAACCCGTAATACGTTTTGTTCTTACTTTATATTTGTGGTTCTTCTCAGTGTTGTCAAGGGGACAGTGTTGGTCATCTATTGCTGCATAACACACCATCCAAAACAGAATATCTTAAAAAAAAGAAACTGTTTATTATTTCTGACAATTTTGTGGTTAGTCTGAGGTGTTTCTGCCGCTGGACTTGTGTGGGCTCAACCATGTGACCAGCAGTAGCTGACAGGTTGGCTAGGGGTTGGATTCATTTGAGTCAGTTGGGTCTCTCTACATGTTTTCATTTTTTAATTTTATATTATAGTTGATTTACAATTTTGTGTTAATTTCAGTTGTACAGCAAAGTGATTTAGTTATACATATACACATATCCGTTCTTTTCCCATAGATTATAACAGAATATTGAGTAGAGTTCCCTGTGCTACATGGTAGTCCCTTGTTAATTATCTATTTTATATAAAGTAGTGTGTACATGTTAATACCAAACTCCTAATTTATCCCTCCCTATCACATTTCCCTTTGGTAACCATAAGTTTGTTTTCAATGTCCGTGAGTCTGTTTCTGTTTTGTAAATAAGTTCATTTGTATCATTTTTTTTTCTTGGCCATGCCATGTGGCCTGTGGGATCTTAGTTCCCCAACCAGAGACTGAACCCAGGCCCTCAGCACTGGAAGCGCAGAGTCCTAACCACTAGACAGCCAGGGAATTCCCATTTGTGTCATTTTTCTAGATTCCACGTATAAGAGGTATCACATGAAATTTCCTTTGTCTGTCTGACTTACTTCCACTTAGTATGATAATCTCTAGGTCCATCCATGTTGCTGCAAACGGCATTATTTCATTCTTTTTTATGGCTGAGTAATATTCCATTGTATATATGTACCATATCTTCTTTATTCATTCATCTGTTGATGGCCATTTAGGTTGTATCCATGTCTTCACTATTGTAAATAGTGCTGCAGTGAACATTGGGGTGCATGTATTTTTCCGAATTATGGTTTTCTCCACAGATATGCCCAGGAATGGGATTGCTGAATCATATGGTAGTTCTGTTTTTAGTTTCTTGAGAAACCTCCATACTGTTTTCCAAAATAGTCGTATCAATTTACATTCCCACCAACAATGTAGTAGGGTTCCCTATTCTACACACCCTCTCCAAAATTTATTGTTTGTAGACTTTTTCATGATGACCATTCTGACCAGTGTGAGGTGATACCTCATTGTGGTTTTGGTTTGCATTTCTCTAATAATTAGCGATCTTGAGCGTCTTTTCATGGGCATTTTGGCCATCTGTATGTCTTCTTTGTAGAAATGTGTATTTAGAACTTCTGCCCATTTTTTGATTGAGTTGTTTTGTTGCTATTAAGCTGCATGAACTGTTAGTATATTTTGGAGATTAATCCCTTGGTTGCTTCATTTGCAAATACTTTCTCCCATTCGGTGGGCTGTCTTTTCATTTATTTTATGGTTTCCTTTGCTGTGCAAAAGCTTTTAAATATAATTAGGTCCCATTTGTTTATTTTTGTTTTTATTTCCATTACTCTAGGAGACTGATCAAAAAAGATAATGCTGTGATTTATGTCAAAGAGTGTTCTGCCTATGTTTTCCTCTAAGAGTTTTATAGTACCTCATCTTAGATTTAGGTCTTTAATCTATTTTGAGTTTATGTTTGTGTATGGTGTTAGGGAGTGTTCTAATGTCATTCTACATGTGGCTGTCTAGTTTTCCTAGCACCACTTATTGAAGAGACTGTCTTCTCCATTGTGTATTCTTGCTTCCTTTGTCATAGATTAATTGACCATAGGTGCTTGGGTTATTTCTGGGCTTTCTATCCTGTTCTATTAATTTATATTTGTTTTTGTGCCACTACCATACTGTTTTGATGACTGTAGTTTGTGGTACAGTCTGAAGTCAGGGAGCCTAATTCCTCCAGCTCCATTGTTCATCCTCAGGATTGCTTTGGCTATTCAGGGTCTTTTGTGCTTCCATACAAATATAACAATTTTTTGTTCTAGTCCTGTGAAAAATGCCCTTGGTAATTTAATAGGGATTGCACTGAATCTGTAGATTGCCTTGGGTAGTGTAGTCATTTTGACAATACTGATTCTTCCAATACAAAAACATGGTATATCTTTCCATCTATTTATGTCATCTTTGATTTTTTTCATCAGCATCTTATAGTTTTCAGAGTACAGGTCTTTTGCCTCCTTAGGTAGGTTTATACCTAGGTATTTTATTCTTTTTGATGTGATGGTAAATGAGATTGTTTCCTAAATTTCTCTTTCTGATCTTTCATTGTTAGTGTATAGAAATGCAAGAGATTTCTGTGTATTTATTTTCTATCCTGCAGCATTACTGAGTTTATTGATGAGCTCTAGTAGTTTTCTGGTGGCAGCTTTAGGATGTTCAATGTATAGGATCATGTCATCTGCAAACAGTGACAGTTTTACTTCTTTTCCAACTTGAATTCCTTTTATTTCTTTTTCTTCTCTGATTGCTGTGGCTAGGACTTCCAAAACTATGTTGAATAATAGTGGCAAGGGTGCACATCCTTGTCTTGTTCCTGGTCTTGGAGGAAATGCTTTCAGGCTTTCACCATTGAGTATGATGTTAGATGTATGGCCTTTATTATGTTGATGTATGTTCCCGCTATGCCAACTTTCTGGAGAGCTTTTATCATAAATAAATGGTGTTGAATTTTGTCAAAAGCTTTTTCTGTATCTATTGAGATGATCATATGGTTTTAATTCTTCAATTTGTTAATGTGGTATATCACACTGATGGATTTGCAGTTATTGAAAAATCCTTGCATTTCTAGGATAAATCCCACTTGATCATGTTGTATGAGCATTTTAATATATTGTTGGATTCCGTTTGCTAGTATTTTGTTCAGGATTTTTGCAACTATGTTCATCAGTGATACTGGCCTGTAATTTTCTTTTGTGTGGTATCTTGTCTAGTTTTGGTATCAGGGTGATGGTGGCCTCACAGAATGAGTTTGGGAGTTTTATTTCCTCTGCAATTTTTTGGAACTGTTTCAGAAGGATAGGCGTTAGCTATTCTCTAAATATTTGATAAAAATTCACCTGTGAAGCCATCTGGTCCTGGACTTTTGTTTATTGGGAGTTTTTAAATCACAGTTTCAATCTCATACTTGTGATTGGTTTGTTCATATTTTCTGTTTCTTTCTGATTCAGTCCTAGGAGATTGTACCTAAGAATTTGTCCGTTTCTTCCAGGTTGTCCATTTTATTGGCATATAGTTGCTTGTAGTAATCTCTTATGATCCTTTGTGTTGTCAATTGTAAGTTCTTTTTTCATTTCTAATTTTATTGATTTGAGTCGTCTCCCTTTTTTTCTTGATTGAGTCTGCCTGAAGGTTTATCAATTTTGCTTATCTTCTCAAAGAACCAGTTTTTAGTTTCGTTGATCTTTTCTATTATTTGTTTCATTTATTTCTGCTCTGATCTTTATGATTTCTTTCCTTCTGCTAAGTTTGGGTTTTGCTTGTACTTCTTTCTCTAGGTGCTTTAGGTGTAATAAGGTTGTTTGAGATTTTTCTTTCCTGAGGGAAGAAAGACTGTATTGCTGTAAACTTCCCTCTTAGAACTGCTTTTGCTGCATCCTGTAGGTTTAGGATCATCGTGTTTTCGTTTACATTTGTCTCTAGGTATTTTTTGATTTCCTCTTTGATTTCTTTGGTGATCCATTGGTTGTTTAGTAACGTATTGTTTGTTTATCCTCCACGTGTTTGTGTTTTTTACAGTTATTTTTTCCTTGTAGTTGATTTCCAACCTCATAGGGTTGTGGTCAGAAAAGATGTTTGATAGATACGTTTTATTTTCTTAAATTTACTGAGGCTCGATTTGTGGCCCAGTGTGTGAGCAATCCTGGAGAATGTTCCATGTGCACTTGAGAAGAATGTGTACTCTGCTGCTTTTGGTCTATAAATATCAGTGAAGTCCATCTGGTCTAAGGTGTCATTTAAGGCCTGTGTTTCCTTATTGATTTTTCTGTTTGGGTGATCTGTCCTTTGAGGATAGTGGGGTGTTAAATTCCCCAACCATTATTGTGTTACTGTCAACTTTTCCTTTTAATTTCCACCTGCATGGAATAGCTTTTTCCATCCCCTCACTTTCCATCTGTATCTGTCCCTAGATCTGAAGTGGGTCTCTTGTAGACAGCATATATGCATGGAAATCAAAAGATAGCTGAAGTAACAATACTCATATCAGACAAAATAATAGAGTTTAAAATAAAGACTTACAACAAAGAAGGACACTACATAATGATCAAGGGATTAATCCAAAAAGAAGGTACAACTGTAAATACATATGGACCCAACACAGAAGCACCTCAATATATGAGGCAAATACTATAACAGGCTAACAAGGAGAAAGAGACAGTAACGCAATAATAGTTGGGGAATTTAACACCCCACTATCATCAATGGACAGATCGTCCAGACAGAAAAATTGATAAGGAAACACAGGCCTTAAACGACACATTAGACTAGATGGACTTCACTGCTATTTATAGAGCATTCCATCCCAAAGCAGCAGAGTACACATTCTTCTCAAGTGCACATGGAACATTCTACAGAATTGCTCACATGCTGGGCCACAAATCAAGCCTCGGTAATTTAAGAAAACTGAAATCATATGAAGCATCTTTTTTTTTTTTTTGGCGGTACACGGGTCTCTCACTGTTGTGGCCTCTACCATTGCGGAGCACAGGCTCTGAACGCGCAGGCTCAGCAGCCATGGCTCACAGGCCCAGCCGCTCCGCGGCATGTGGGATCCTCCCGAACCAGGGCACGAGCCTGTGTCCCCTGCATCGGCAGGCGGACTCTCAACAACTGTGCCACCAGGGAAGCCCTGAAGCATCTTTTTTGACCACAACCCTATGAGGTTAGGAATCAACTGCAAGAAAAAAAAAAACTGTAAAAAACACAAACACATGGAGGGTAAACAATATGTTACTAAACTAAACAACCAATGGATCACCAAAGAAATCAAAGAGGCAATCAAAAAATACCTAGAGACAAATGAAAACGAAAACACGAAGATCCTAAACCTATAGGATGCAGCAAAAGCAGTTCTAAGAGGGAAGTATATAACAATACATTTTTAACCTCAGGAAACAAACAAGAATAATCTCAAATAATCAACCTAACCTTACAGCTAAAGCAACTAGAGAAAGAAGAACAAACAAAACCCAAAGTTAATAGAAGGAAAGAAATCATAAGATCAGAGCAGAAATAAATGAAATAGAAATAAAACAATAGAAAAGATCAATGAAACTAAAAGCTGGTTCATTGAAAAGATAAACAAAATTGATAACCCTTTAGCCAGACTCAAAACCTTCTGCACAGCAAAGCAAACCATAAATAAAATGAAAAGACAACCCACAGAATGGGAGAAAATATTTGCAAACAATGTAACCAACAAGGGATTAATCTCCAAAATTAAAAAGAAAAAAACAGCTCATGTGGCTCAATATAAAAAAAAGAAAAAAACCCAATCAAAAAACGGGCAGAAGACCTGTATAGCCATTTTATCCAAAGAAGACATACAGATGGCCAACAGGCACATGAAAAGAGGCTCAACATCACTAACTAACTTTTAGAGAAATGCAACTCAAAACTACACACCAGTCAGATGGCTATCATCAAAAAGTCTACAAACAGTAAATGTTAGAGAGGGTGTGGAGAAAAAGGAAACCTCCTACACTGTTGGTGGTAATGTAAATTGGTATAGTCACTATGGAGTAGTTCGGAGGTTCCTTAAGAAACTAAAAATAAAGCTACCATATGATCCAGCAATCCCACTGTTGGGCATATATACAGAGAAAAAGATAGTTGGAAAGGATACATGCACCCTAATATTCATTGCAGCACTGTTTACAGTAGCCAAGACATGGAAGCAACCTAAATGTCCATCGATGGATGAATGTATAAAGAAGATGTGGTACATATATACAATGGAATATTACTCAGCCATTTTTTAAAAAATGAAATAATGCCATTTGCAGCAACATGGATGGACCTGGAGATTATCATACTAAGTGAAATAAGTCTGACAGAGAAAGATAAATATCATATGATATTATTTATATGCAGAATCTTAAAAAAATGATACAAATGAACTTATTTATAAAACAGAAGGAGACTCAACAGATACAGAGGATGAACTTTTAGTTACCTGGGGGGAAGGGTGGGGGGAGGGACAGATTTGGAATTTGGGATTGACATGTACACACTGCTATATTTAAAACAGATAACCAACAGGGAACTAGTGTATAGCACAGGGAACTTTGCTCAATACTCTGTTATAACCTAAATGGGAAAGAATTTGAAAAAGAATAGATAAATGTGTATGTATAACTGAATCACTTTAGTGTACACCTGTAAGTTACATATTGTTAATCAACTATACTCCATTATAACATAAAAATAAAAAATACACAGAGTGGCAGATTGCATTAAAAAACAAGAGCATATGATATGCTGCCTACAAGAGACACACTTTAGGGTGAAGGACACAGGTTGAAAGTGACAGGTTGGAAAAAGACAGTTCATGCAAATGGAAATGACAAGAAAGCAGGGCACAATACTCAGACAAAACAGACTTTGAAACAAAGGCCATAACGAAGGACACTACATAATGATAAACGGATCAACACAAGAGGAGGATCTTACAATCATCAACATATATGCACCTAATATTGGAGCACCCAAATACAAAAAACAAATACTAACAGACATAAAGGGAGAAATTGAGAGGAATACAATAATAGTAGGAGGCTTTAACACCACACTCACATCAACGGACAGATCTTGTAGACAGAAAATCAACAAGGCAACAGAGATCCTAAATGATACAATAGAACAGACTTAATTGATATTTTCAGGACATTACATCCCAAAAAGAACAAAAAAAAAAAAACCCAAAATACACATTCTTTTCAAGTGCACATCAAACGTTCTCTAAGACTGACCACATACCAGGGAACAAAACAGGACTCAACAAATTTAAGAGTACAGAAATTATCTCAAGCATCTTTTCTGAACACAATGGCATGAAATGGTATCAACCGCAGAACAAGAAATGAGAAAAAAAAAAAGTTACCTGGAGACTAAACAACATGCTACTGAAAAACCAATGGGTCAACAATGAAATCGAAGAAATTAAAAGATACCTTGAGACAAATGACAATGAAAACACAACCATACAAAATCTATGGGATGCAGTGCAAGCAGTTCTTGGAAGTTCATAGCAATAGAGGCCTTCCTCAAAAAACAAGAAAAATCTCAAGTAAACAACCTAACCTACCACTTAAAAGAATTAGAAAAAGAAGAACAAACAAAACCTAAAATCAGAAAAGAGGAAATAAATAAAATAGATTTTAAAAAATAGAAAAAATCAATAAAGCCAAGAGCTGGTTCTTTGAAAGAGTAAAGAAGATTGACAAACTCTGGCCATGCTCACCAAGAAAAGAGAGAGAATCCAAATAAAATAAGAAATGAAAAAGGAACATAATAACTGATAACGAGAAATAGAAAACATCATAAGGGACTACTATGAACAATTTATATGCCAGCAAATTTGACAACCTAGAAGAAATGGACAGGTTTCTAGAAACACAGAGCCCACCAAAATTGAATCAGGAAGAAACAGATACCTTTTGTTTTTCTTTTTGTGGTACACGGGCCTCTCCCGTTGCAGAGCACAGGCTCCAGACACGCAGGCTCAGCGGCCATGGCTCACAGGCCCAGCCGCTCCGCGGCTTGTGGGATCTTCCTGGACCGGGGCACGAACCGTGTCCCCTGCATCGGCAGGTGGACTCTCAACCACTGCACCACCTGGGAAGCCCCAGATACAGATATTTTGAACAGACCAATCACTAGAAGTGAAACAGAATCTGTAATTTAAAAATTCTCTACAAACAAAACTCCAGGACCAGATGGCTTCACAGATGAATTCTACCAAACATAGAAAGAACTTATACCAATCCTTCTCAGACTCTTCCAAAAAACTGAAGAGGAGGGAACACTCCCAAAGACATTCTATGAAGCCACCATCACCCTGATACCAAAACCAAAGACACCACCAAAAAAATTAGAGGCCAATATCTTTGATGAATATAGATGCAAAAATTCTCAGCAAAATATTAGGAAACCGAATCCAACAACACATAAAAAATATCATACACCATGATCAAGTGGGATTCATCCCACATTCACAAGGATGGTTCAACATCTGCAAATCAGTCAGTGTGATACACCACATAAACAAAAGACAAAAATCACATGTTCATCTCAATAGGTGCAGAAAAGGCATTTGATAGAACTCAACATCTATTCATGATAAAAATTCTTACCAAAGGAAGTATAGAGAGACCATATCTCAACATAATAAAAGCTATTTATGACAAACCCACAGCTAACATCACAGTCAATGGTGAAAAGCTGACAGCCTTCTTACTAAAATCTGGAACAAGACAAGGATGCCCAGTCTCATCACTTCCATTCAACATAGTATTGGAAGTCCTAGCCACAGCAATCAGACAAGAAAAAGAAATAAATGGTATTCAAATTGGAAGGGAAGAGATAAAATTGTCATTTTATACAGATGACATGATACTATATAGAGAGAACCCTAAAAACTCCACACAAAAACTACTAGAACTGATAAATTCAACAGGGTAGCAGGACACAAGATTAACATGCAGAAATCGGTTGACTTTCTTTACACTAACAATGAGATATCAGAAAGGGAATGTAAAAAACAATACATTTTAAAATCCCACCCCGTAAGTAAAATACTTAGGAATAAAGCTGACTAAGGAGGTGAAAGACTTATACACTGAGAACTATAAAACATTAATAAAGGAAATTGAAGATGACTCAAAGAAATGGAAAGATATCCCATGCTCTTGGACTGGAAGAATATTGTTAAAATGGCCATACTACCGAAAGCAATCTACAGATTTAATGTGATTCTTATCAAATTACTCATGGTATTTTTCACAGAACTAGAACAAATAATCCTAAAATTTATATGGAATCAGCCAGTTTTTGTCACTTGATATTATAGCAGAGTTTCATTTTGATGTGCGCTATGGCATTTAAAATATGAACAATATAATAGGGTTGTTCCCCTTTGAACACTTGGGTACTACTACTTTGTTAGTGGAGAGGTAGGTAGCTCAAGTATAAAATCAAAATTATTGATTAGATTGTGCTTTAAGGCAATAGTAAAATGTAGTTTAAGCAGAATAAAAAAAACCCTGATAATCCAGGAATTAACAAAAACCTTATTTTTATGCTTAAGTTAAAAGAACAGGTCACTTCTAAAAGTATGATATTCTAAACTGGCATAGTATTTAAGAATTTTCGAAAACATTCCTAAATGAAATGCTTCTGTCACCATAATTATGTCAGTGATACACAATTTAAAACTTGTCTAATTTGGCTCGTGACAAGTTTGCTTCAAGGTATGAGCTGGAATGTTGGGGAGTAGTGGAAGTTTCTGAATAGCATATATATAAGGGATTTACCTGGAGGAATACTAGGGTAATATTATTTATTTGAACTCCAGTTAGGATGCCAGGCACCCTTTGCAGAAATATATGCATTTTCTGACTTACTTCTCACAACAAAACCAACAAGCAGATACTAATAAAGCCATTTTACTGTTAAGGAAATTGACATAATTCAGCTGATAAATGTTAGTTTATCATCTTTCCAAATTTATGATCCTTCAACCCTTTTTCTTATGTCCATCCTTCCCTTTCAAATGGGAAAACAGTTGTTTTCACCTCTTGATTTTTTTCCTTGTCTAAAATAGGTTTAATCCCTTTCTTTCTATCCTTTCTCCCTTCCCTTCTCCTTTCCTCTTTCCTTCCCTCTTTTTAAGTATGAGAGAATTGTGGATTTATATAACTTCGAATTTCAGGTAAAATATATTTTGTAACTAAATTCTCAGTGATTTGTTACACTATACCTTTGTTAAAGTACCTCCTCACTCAAAGCAGGAGTGTATAGGGTATTTTGTGGCGGTAACTTATTATCTTATTGTCTGATTAAAACATGAAATTTGGTTATGTACTGTTCATTTCAATTTCGTATGTGTATTTTAAATTCCCGTGATATGTGTGTGCATTTGCAATAGACCATCCAGGAAACAAGCTAAAAATATTATTGATAAAGAAGGTGAAATATACATGAAATGTGGAAATATGCTATTAATTTAATACTTAAATAAGCTGTGGAAAATCTGTCTCTAATTATTAACTATATGTAACACTCATCTCAAATTCAATGACTTTTGTCCCCCTCCCCAAAATATATTTTCCTTATTTTTCTGACTCAGCTAATTTTGGTCTAACTGAACATTGGTTTTAACTTACTCATTGAATATCAATATAAATATGCACCATCATAGGTATGTACATAAGTTATAAATAACTCCTTTAAAGGAGTACTTAATGTGTCAGGCGTTTAGAAGATCCCATCTTTTTCTACATATGTGTAAAACTCAGACTCAGAGTGGTGTTGTGTAAGTGTGATGTGATTGATCTCCAGTAAGAGAAGAAAGAGAAGGCATGACATGGAGGGTTGATCTAAACTTTATCATATATAAGCCTTAGGAAAGACATTTGAGTTCTTACATTGCAATACTCTTACCTGAAATTTTATTTCGAACCTACCCATTTTTAGAAGGGGATTGTTGTACTCCCGTCTGTAGGACATACATGTGGAATTCCTCTTTTATCTTCATGACTCTCTCTCAGTATCTGTAGTCGAAACAAGACGCATGCCCTTTACAGAGCCGGCACAATTAGGAGTAACATCTGCAACTTAGCAAACTATGGAATAGTGTTTCTCAGTATAAAGCCAATTGGCTCAATTCACATACTTAGTCTAATAATACCTTAATCAACTAAATTCGTCTGCCCCAATTTCATATTTTATAGTCAGGACAGAAAGGATACAACTTAATATCCTAAATATCATAATTTGAGTCTGGGAACAATACCAACTTGTCACTCTCAGGACCCAGCTGACGGTGAAACTGGAAACTACACGAAGTTATGCAGCAGCTGAAACTGCACAAGAAATGGATTCCACGTGAGAAGAGCAGAAAAGGCTGAAAGTGACACTGAAGGGTGTTGCACTGGACACTGCTTTACTTTGTTACATTCTGGAGAAAGTGGTGTATTTACCGGGTAGAACGTGACCTGTGAACGGTTATTATGTGCTAAACCTGACTACCAGAAAGTAACGTCAGAAGATTTCCTACATTTCAGTAATAAAACTAGATTTAAGACAGTCAAAAGTAGTGACTGGTTAATTTCCACAAAATTTAATTTTTCAGAATTTCTAATTACTATATGTAATATTCCGTAAAAGACTCATCAATTTGCCAATTTAAATAAAAGTTTTAGAATCAATTAAGTGTGATTTTGTTCCCCATGCTTTTATGTTCCTACTTAGCATAGGAAACTGTACGGTTTGCTTCAATTTCATAAAAATTAGTTTCAGACTTTCTTTTGTTCATCAAAGACAGTTTCAGCTCTCCAGGTGCTAATACTTACTTTAGAAAGGAAAAACAAATATCGAGTTGGAGGTCAACGTACTTCCCTTTTGATGGGTTGCTTTATCAAATATTAAAAAATGAACAAAGGACGTATTGTTTCAACAACTAAATCCCAATAATGGTGGTGTATTCATTCAGATTTCAGCAGTTATACTTGCGTCCATGGTATCAAAGCCCCAGGAATACTTTTTCAGGAATCTCTTTTGTTGCAAGTTGTGCATCAGCAGCTACCATGGGTCAGCAAGAACCATACAAAGGAGGGTCTTGAATTATGTCTACAATGTCAGGCTTTTATCAGATTTACACATTGGTGATGATGAATTTCATATGTTAGGTGTAAAGAACAAACTTCTCCCTAAGTACAGACTCCAATACAAGCCCAGTGTGCCATATGAAGGCTAGATGAGACTAGAAAAGGCAGGACAGATTCATCATCACAGAATGAAAAGCACACAGCAATTTCAGAGGATAAAAATGTGAAATCTTACCGTAAGTCCTTTATTAGAAACACATCCAAAATGTACATATACTCTAAGAATAGTCTGTAGTAGAAGAATGGGGGGAAAAGGTATGCCAGTCAAAACATTATGTAAAAGATGTCACATGAAATTAACTTTAAGGAATAGAGCATTATTTGATGTTCTCCAAGAAGACAAAATTTTAAAATGAGGTGTCCACGACAAGCTGGAATTCTTTTCATTTCTATATTATTTTGCAGAGGCAAATGCGTGTTGTGTGTGTGTGCTTACTACGTAATTAATTCCTAGTAAGTCTACAGTGTTTCTTGTCAGAAACAGTGATATTCTATATAAACTCCTTTACGTTAATTTAGATCAAGTTTCAGTGGTCCCATGTCCCTTCTCAATTTTCAGCACAAGAATGGTCAGTATTACCTAAAATCTTAGTTTCCTTTTGCTAAGGAATATGCCAAGGTGGCATAAAAACTTACTCTAAGTGTCTAAATGTTTGCAGGGTTAGGAAGTTAAATATACCAAGTATTTAGGAAGCCTATTTTGTAACAAATATAAACATTTTTATATATGCTGTTTTACAGTATTGTGTTAAGCATTTTTTTTTAAAAACGTAGAAAGTAAACTTTGACACTGGAACAGCAGCACCATTCTGGGATAAGATCCCCTTTGCATTCTGTACTAGTCCATGGGCCTAGGAAATCTAGAATATTCTCACATGGCCCAGACTGAAGGCTCCAAAGTTAGTTTTTTATTCTGTCATACAACAAATTAACAACCAGCAGTGATAACACAGTTTTGAGCCCAAGATAGTTAAGGCTATGAAAATTCCAAAGAACTAGTACCTCAGCTAGTTAAATGAATTCTGACAGATCAAAGTTAAATGAATGTATCATTTCTAAATCTGCTACTTGGAGAATCACCATGATGATGATGATTTTTTTTGTATCAGGGAAACCTCACAAGATTGAGACAACACCAAAATGATGAAACACCACTTTTAAAAAAAGGAACACCTAAAACATTAGCCATAACTTTAATCATCCTTAAATTATATTTGTGAATATCAGAAATAATAAGTCAAGTTTCTTTTATTAGTAGTAATGTTGCTTTTCACACGGTGTTTACGTTTGACCAAGAATAAGATGAGAATTAAAGACAGTGTTCTCTCTTGTGGCCCTGAAATCAACTCGGCTTAACTGTAGAGATACTTTCCAGATCTAGAAATGCTTAGAAATAAACTATAAAACAGGAGGTCTGGGAGTAATGGAAATTATGTTTTCTTCCTCAGAAACAACTTTAAAATGTTCATTTGGATTTTACAACAGAACTCTGCTAGTTACAGTCCTGTAGTAAAAGACAATGCTAACACCAACTGTGGTAGTGATTATATTGCTTACAGACATAATAAAATAAAAGTGCTATTGAAGTTCTGCTATATTCACAAATACTGCATTTATATATGTACATGCAAATAAACCTCATCATTAATGATAAAATCTTAGGGTTTTAAATAGACACATTTCCTCCTGCCTACCCATCTCCGTATATTCACAACCCCAAGATGAGTTTTCACAAGCAACATTTAGATTTGTGAAGGAAAAAGTGAGTATTTCCAGTACCTATCCTCTTTTCCTCCCTCCCTTTCAGCTTTGGGAGAGGCAGCAGCACATAAAATTGAATGCAAAACCTAAGGTTATAAGACCTTCTGTGATCCATATTCACACTTATCCAATGAGTTGGCTGCCAAATAGGTCAGAAGAGTTTTGAACAAAGTAATGTATTTGCATATAAGCATTTCATAAAAGTGGTCCTCTGCATACACACACACACACACACACACACACACACACCACACACAACGGATATAGAAAATGTTTCTTAGAAGTAGCATTTTAACTATCCTGTGTAAACCCAAGAATGAATCACCAATGAATACATTTATGCTGCAAATGTTAATCATGATTAATCAACAAAGTGTTCGGTATAGCCAACAACTACCTCCCCCTACCAAAAAAAAAAAAAAAAAGGGAATGGAAAAAAATATAATAGAAGCCAGTGATTGTAAAAGCAAAAAGAAATTCTAGATATACGAATATCTTGAATGTTAATATACAAAGATATAAAAGCATATCTGAACCTACCTGTATTATTGAATACCTTTCAAAATTATTTAGGCCTGACTTCAGGGTAAGAGTTTGGTCTTTTCCCAGGATAGTACAGGAGCCATAACCTTCTACAGCAGAAAAGAAGAGAAAGATACTTCCAAGTGAGTACCTGCACTCCAGCTTGCCTCTAAGTCTTTCCCTCTATGATTGTCTTATTCATGCTCTTAATTTCTCAATTAAACCAAATCACTTCTTATCTGTTATTGCTAAGGGATTTAAAAGTTCCAGGATACAAATACTAATATATCTGAAATGCTTATAAATAATCAATCATCTTTTGGATAAAAGGTGACAGCACGCAAAGAGTCTTTTAAGGACCTGTTTTGGTTTCAGTGCTTTCAAAAGAAAGGATGATGTACCAGTAGGTCTCTCCACACCATTTTCTAAAGTTTCGCTTGACTACAAACCTTCAGCCTGATCAGGTCCAGCACCTCATCGTCATCGGCTCACTCCGCAGCATGGACATGACATGGTTTTGAGGGTAATTTCCTCAGCAGCCCTGTAAATTGTGAGTCACTGAGATTATACAAAATTGGTATTTGGCTTCCTTTCAAGTTTCACATTCATCACATAATCGGGCTATGAAGCATCCCATACAGAGAAGGCGGCATCCAAAGCAATGAGCAGATCGTGTTTAAATAATACACACTACTAAATTTTACAGCTGTCCTTTTATATTCAAATGATATTAAGCACACTGTCATGTTAAATTGAAAACACTTTAGATCTAAAAATATACTACTGAAACAAATGACACAGTGAGAAGAAACAAGACCAAAATCTATTTGTATAAAATACAGTCTATAATTTCAGAACAGATGCTACATATAGCCATACTTATTAGATATCTTCTAAATTATCATCTGGGCATTTATATCTTTTAAAATTGTCTCTGGCGAGTCTCAAATTTAGTATTTTCACAGAGTTTAAAACATCTATAACGAATCTTTATGTTTCTTTTTAAAACTGCAACTGAGCATAAATGTAATTCTAAAACAAGATTCCTGACTTCAAAGAACTGTCTTCAGGTAACCTTTCTCCAGAAATCAGTAAAACTAAAAATCTTCCTTAAAATTATACTTCCTCTCTCTTTTGAATGGTCTCCAAATAGGCAAGTTCATGAATTGGACTTCATTTTAATTTTTTTCTGGTTTTTGGATTCTTCTACACTGCTTTGACAACACTATTACATTTTATCTTCTCTTCTCCCAAAACAAGCTGTTCATTGTATGTTGCTCTCAAGTATTTAATTGAAATATAACCTAAAGGAAGAAATTATGCTTCTTGCTTCAGTTCCCCTTAAGCATCAGTGATAATTTCAATCATAACAATTGCCAGGTTTATGTTTTTTATTCTGGATTCCTAATTATATAGGATTGAGAGTAATTCAGAAGTGTTTCAGAATCATCTACTGCCAAGATTCTGAAAAATGTCTTTTGTGAAACAGAATGTTAATGCTCTGAGGACTCTGTTATGTCTGCACTAATATGTTCTGCGCACTTTGATGAAATGAGAGGGTAAAGGTCCAGGTGTATCATGACTAATATTGTAATACACCTACTGTCCTGTTTACCCTGTCAGTCAACAGATAATGAGGACCTATTTTGTTTCCATTTTTCGTTATATATATTTATATATTGTTAATTTCTAAAGCTCGCTAGTATAAATTCAGGAGGATCAGCCTGATAAATATTTAAGTGTTATGGTCATTTTTTGTGTTGATCTTATCTAGACCATGAATGTCAGCATATGACTGATGAGAGGAAATAATGTTTCCTGAGAATTGTCTAAAATGCGCAACATTTCAGTCAATGTTTCAGTCCTTAAATACCTCTTTATTTTAAACTGATCTGTTATAAGGAGCTATTTATTAACTAAGATCAACTTTTGGCCTGTTTTAGCAAGTTTTATCCCGTTATCATGCTTGAGACTTTGCAAACTCTTGCCCCTTATCCTTTATCTGCAGTGAAATATCTTGGAAATCTTAATCTCTTTCTGGCTAAACTAGTAATAACCAGTTGCAATAACCAGCATCACAAATGCACACACACACACACACACACACACACACAAGGATAACAATAAAATAAAAAATGCCTAATACGGAGCATGTTAATAAACTTCACTATAGAGAGATGGCCAAGCAGAGCCATGGCTCCTTTTTCCACTTTTATAAGACACAACACAAGTAGTATTTTGGGAGGCTACAAAGTTATTTTTTTCCATTTGTACCAATTCTTGACAGAAGTAGGATTTTTTTTTTTTTTGCATATGTATCTACAGACTCTAAAGGTAGGCAAATAAGAACTATGAGACCAGTGAATTACTTTAAGTCGCTACTTCTGCTATGCTAATCAGCTGAGAGAAATCTGGGTTTCGTATTAGGAGCCCTTCTGAATGGCTTAATTCCTTTACAGCTACCATTAGCTGTCAGCCTCTCCGTGGATATTGTCCATGTGCACTTTGAGGTAGTCATTCCTTGTAAACTTCTTATGGCAAAACTGGCATTCTGCCAGTGGACGATTAGGATTATGAGTCATCTTGTGTCGGATCAGCATTTTCTTCAGGCTAAAAGCCAAGTCACAAACCTAGAGAAGACCCAAAGATACCAATCACATTATATTGAAAAATCTGAAGATACACCAAGTTATCACTTACACAAAATACAATATGCAATTCCTATTATCAAGTATATACTGACAGGCTTAAGAACAAAAGTGCTCTGGAAATAAATGGAACTTAACATCCAAGGTAAAAGGTAAAGAAAATTAATTATAGTTCCAAGAGTTGTTTGCATTTAATGTGTGTCCTCTGCATCCCAACCACTCTCCCTTCCCCCAGCTACTATATTTTTAAACATCTCTAAAGACACAACTCCCTGGAAACAGTATCTTTCTCCCCATAATTCAGCGTATTAACAATTTCACGTTAAACCTCTTAAACAGAATGCCTGGATCTAGAGGCATCTTTTTAGTATTGGCATAAATAGCACAAGACATGTCTCACCAGTGATCCCTGCAATCTGGACCCATGTACGAAGTAAAAGGTTAACACTGCTTTAAGCATCCTAAGCAGAAGTTCGTTATCCACTAGTCCAGTTCTTTATTTCCAATTAAAAATACTTCACATTTTCTTCATGTAAGCTCTGCGACACTGCCACCTGACTCAACAGACATTAAACAGCCCAATAATTTAAAATATTAAATTAACCCAGAAGATGTGAGGCATAGTTATTCAAAAGTAAAAATGAAATGGAATTCTTTTATAATACCAAATTTTCATTCAAAGTTTGCTGTTATTCACAAAAATTCCATTTACATGAAATTCTTCAAAAGCACATGCACGATAAAATAAAATACTTAAATAATGTGAAAATTCCCTGAAAAACATAGTGAATGTAATGGGAGAGGTAAAGCCTTGTAAAAACACTGGAAAGAAAGCTGAAGTTCTGAATGAGGTGGAGCATGTGAAAATACAAAAGCAAATAAAAAATTCACTCTCTCTTTATGAGAGAAGCAGGATTTTACATGCTCAGCAACAAGAAACACAGAAGGGCAAGCCCCCAGTTTGGTGACGAGAGGGAGTAATCCAATAATAATGTACTTTGAATTACACATTAGTAGCACAGTGTGACATAAAATAAGTTTTAGAGTTTGCTACGGACTGAATGTTTGTGTCCTTTGCTATGGACTGAATGTTTGTGTCCCCTCAAAATTCATGAGTTAAAGCCCTAATCCTTAATGTGATGGTGTTTGGGGTGCAGCCACTGTGAGATAATTAGGGTTAGATGAGCTCATGAGGATGGAGTGATGGGATTAATGCCCTTATAAAAACGGGAAGAGACACAGGTTCTCTCTCTCTCTCTGCATGCACACACCAAGGAAGGCCATGTGAGGCATAACCAGGAAGAAGGCCCTCACTAAAGACCCAACTACTCTGGCACCCTGACCTCAGATCCATGAAGGCAGAGAATCTTCATATATTTTATTCACTCATATATCCTAAGGGATAAGACAGTGCCTATAGAGTAGCACTAAATAAGTATTTGTTGAATTAACTAACCAAGTTTCAACCTGATTCTGTCACTTCCTAAGGAAGTTTAAATGAACAAACCATGCCTTTTAACTTCAGTTCCCTCACCTATAAGATGATCACAATGATCATTATCTCACAGAATTAATACTAAGATTAAATGAGGTAATCTATGCAAATGGATGTTGTACTGAAGACGCTCAATAAATGTTAGTGCCTAGTTTTTCTCTTTCATCTTCTCTGGCAAAAAGAATCATCAGCAGGTTGGAAAGAAGAGACTACAACAGCTACCACATGTGGGGTCCGAGAGAGAACACAGCTACTATAAAGAGTAGCAGCTCCCTGCAATATACAAATGATTTTAAAGCAAACAATAATTTTCCATGACAAACATAATGCTTCCAATCAATCTGAGGAAAGGACGTTCTTCTTATGAAATACCTTTGTAAACGTAAGTTTTACAATCACAATTTAAAACAGACTATATACCTTTAAAGTCACTGAAAAACAAAGCCAGGTAAGTTCATGTCATGCAGTAAAAATCGGGATAAAAAGGAAAGACCCAGGAACATGAAAGAGCATAAAATACAATGACAGACTATATAATACATGAGTTATGATAAGTGATATAAAATACTGAGTACCCTTAAAGGCTCTGAAATTAGGGTAAAATGGAAAATGCAAACACATGCTATTTTCAAGAAATGTACTTAAAACAACACACACACCCAAACATAATTTTACAAGGGGGATTGGAATGTGCCTAAGTGTAGAAAATGGTGCTGATGACAGTGCAACCGTACTGAGTAGCCCTTCCTCAAAAGCACCTTGGACGGACAGAGATTATTAGTATTTTCACAAGCCTTAAAAGAGCCAGGAGTACTACCAGTATGATAGCTCCTAGTCAAAGATGTATATATAAGATGTTCATCCCAGAATTATTTATAGAAGTGGAGTATTACAAGTAACTTATTTGCCCAAAGTTAATGAGTATATTCATTTTGATATAACGAGAAGAAGAGATACTTCTCAGCTGTTAAAAAAAAGATCATACTTCAAAAAATATGTAAAAAAAGGCAAGGGAAAATGTAAAGGGAAGAAAACAGAATAAAATTAATGCACAATTTACAATACTGAAATAAAGATGGTAACTGTATCTGTATAAATAAGTATTGGAAGAAAATATCAAGAGATTAATGTTAATATTAGTTGACATCAGTTGAGAAATTTGGAATCATTTCATTTCTGTCTTTATTCCCTTCTGTATTTCCTAATTTTTCTAGAACAAAAAAGGAAACAAACTTCCAAATGTTACTTTGGAATGCAAAAAATACCGCTGGCTGAGTGAAGGTTCAACATCCTCATCTTCCATGCGTGCCTCAAGCCCACTGCCATCACGCTGATACGTCAAGTGCTGTAACTCCCTAAACAGCTTTGATAGGTCACCAACCACCTCCACATGGCTAAATGGAATGGGGACTCCTGAATCCTCATTTAACATGAAGTTTCAGTATCATTTGACATACCTGGCCACTTCCCTCCTGCCTTTCATTTAGTTTCCATTAGGACCTGTTCTCCTTGTTTTCCTTCTATTTTTCTGGCCTTTCCCCGCCCCCCCCCCCATTTTCCTGTACAGGCTCCTCCTCCACCCTAACCTTGAAGTCTGGATCTCAGTACCTGTTCCTTAGCCCACTTCTTCATTCATTAGGTGTTTTCTCCCCTGGCGACCTTAATCATAGTCATGCTCTTTGTTACTGTTTATACGGAGATACTCGCCAATATCTTATCTCTGATCCAAGTCCTCTCTCCTGATCTGCACAGTGGAGGATCTAAATGCCTGCTGGATAGCTCACTGGTGCTGCAAACTCAGTAAGTCTAAAGTTGAACTGGAATTGAAAAAATACAACAAACTAGTGAATATGACGAAAGAGAAGCAGACTCACAGAGAACAAACTACTGGTTACCAGTGGGGAGAGGGAAGGAGAGAGGAGCAATATAGTGGTAAGGGATTAAGAGGTACAAATTATAGGGTATAAATTAAGCTACAGGGCTTCCCTGGTGGCGCAGGGGCTGAGAGTCCGCCTGCCGATGCGGGGCACGCGGGTTCGTGCCCCGGTCCGGGAAGATCCCACATGTCGTGGAGCGGCTGGGCCCGTGAGCCATGGCCGCTGAGCCTGCGTGTCCGGAGCCTGTGCTCCGCAACGGGAGAGGCCACAACAGTGAGAGGCCCGCGTACCGCAAAAAAAAAAAAAAAAAAAAAAAGCTACAAAGATACACTATACAACACAGGAAATATGGCAAATATTTTACAATAACTACAAATGGAATATAAGCTTTAACAATTGTGAATCACTGTATTGTACACCTGTAACTTATATAACATTGTATATCAACTATACTTCAATTAAAAAAAAGACTCTTTGTCTCCCAAATCTAATTTTCAAAACAAAAATGTGCCATCCATCTGACACTTGCTGGAAATCTGGCAGTCAGCCTTGATCCAATGTCTCCCTCATCCCCACCTCATTTAGTCAATTACCACTTCTTCCCTGTACACATTTCTAGAAGACATTTAATTGTCGCCATCTGTGCTGCCACAACCCGAGTGAAAACCGTTACCTGCCTAGACCAGTGATTCTCCAGCAGTAAGAAAACGTTTCCGCATGCACCTATTATCTGTATTTTTAAATAAAATATACCAAGTGTACTAAGGTATTTATAAATTATATTATTAGAGACAAACTTTTAAGAGAATTTGAAAAAAGATGAAATAAACGTTTTTGTATTAATAATTATGACTTCATATTTTCATTAGGCAACGTCTAAGATATGATATTTAGGGTCAGTCATTTTTAAGAAAAATGTAGACAAAAAACATATTTCAAATGTCTTCTGGATAATTTCAGTGTTTTGGTTTACTTTTTTCCAGATATGATGGTGTCATTTGTTTAATCTAAATTTGCTGCTGACTGGTAATATTAACTCTGTTGTTTTCTTTTTGTTGCCTTGTGTCTGTATTATTAATATTATTTTCAATCTGTAGTTTCTGTAAAGGACTCTTTTGTACAAGATTATTTTGTTTAAAAACAGATAACAGAATCCATATCTCCACTTAAGTGGGAACACATAAATCGCAATCCTTGCAAGCACGGAAAACAAACAAGTGACAACCTGCATCGCCATGGAATTGCCACTCTTCCCTCAGATCACATTTAGTACTGAACATCACAAGAAACCAGCTGTTAACAAGGGCACCAAAGTCAAGCCCCGCTATTCAATGATAATAAAGTTCAATTTCTTGTTTTAAGTTCTTTGAAGTTTAAGTTCTTTGTTTTAAAATACACAATAAGCAGGGATCACAACTGTAATCTTTCCTTCCTGTTTCCCAATGGATGTCTCCTAGGCCTCCTGGGATATGCAGCTCCTCACTCTGGAAACCAAAGCCTAGATTATAGCAATAGCCAGTGTCAGTGGTTCTCAAAGAGGTGGTACAGTTTCCCCTCCCCTCAGGAAATGTTTGGAACTAGAGGAGGTGTGTAACTGTCCTGAAGAATGGGGGTTGCTCCATGCATTTTATATAGGAGAGGAGATGCAAATTCCCTGTAATGTATGGACAATTTTACACTGTCAAAAGGACCCAGGTGATAAATACTATCTGAATCTCTCTGCATCCATCCTTATCCCCTTCTGTCCGTGCTCCACCCAGTAGGTGGAGGGATTTTTAAAACTATAAATGTCATTTTACTACATAAAACTGTTCCATGGGTCCTTACTGGATCCTTACTTACTTTAAGGGAAACTCCTAAACTCTAGCCCAACTAATCAGCTTTAGTGTAGGCTGTTGAAGACACCACAGCCTTCCTGCCTCAGTACTTTCTCACTTCTCTTTTTCTAGCTGCCTCCTATGCATTCCTCAGGGAGGCCTGTATGATCTTTCTGACAGAAGTCTTCTGTTAAATGCTCTCATAGTAGCCTTTACTTTTCCTTTATAACACTTACCTCGAGTGTAATTAATTATTTGTGTGCTTTTTAATGTCTCTCCTTACTAGTCCTAAGGAACAGGAAGGCAAGAGTAGTCATTCCATTAATATTTGTTGAACTAAAGAAAGAAAGAAAGGGAAAGGTAGATAGGTGATTGATAGATACAATCCCTGTGAGCAACGTAAGTAACCCAAAGGCTGTGGAGTAATTCTGGAGAAACCAAAGAAGGTGTCTTTAGAAATTATTTTCAAGTAAAAGAAACTCTAAATTGTTTTTATAAGTATAAATGAACATTTGTGATCGTACGTAAGACAGAATTAAAACTGATTCCCTATTTTCTATTTCCCTGGCTCCTTCTCTAAACCTCACGTCAAAAGAACAATAGATACCACTCTTCAATGGCTTCCTGTTGAAATCAGATTCAAAATAAATTCCTTAATGTGGCTGAAAGGCTACCAGTTTGCTCTCCAACTTCACCTTGCACCCCCCTCTTCCTCTCTCCCCAGGCTCCAGCTCCCCCTGCCTTTTTACTTCCCCTAACACTGCATGCTCTTTTCCACTTACAAGCCTTGACTTATTCTGTTCCCTGAGCCTAGAATGCTCTTTCCCCCATGGCTACTCTTCATCTTCTAGGTTACTCAGAGTCACTTTCTCAGAGAATTCTTCCCTAACTACCCTTTCCCAGCCCACCCCATTTTTTCCTTTCCCAATCTTTTTCATAAAATGCAATGAGACATCTATTCAGGCTTATTTGTTTAAGTCTGTACTCCACAAGAATGTGAGTTCTATGAGGGCAGGGGGCATGGCGTCTTGTTCACTGTTTTATTACAGTCATTTATTTCTGGCACAGGGACTAGGTTTAAGGGCTGACATCCGCTTTCACCGTGGGCCGGGAATGACCCTTGGCAATTTCTAACCATTAGCTGGTTCAAACTTCACAAACCACCCTTTTAGGTATCATCCCCATTTCACAGAAGGAAACTGACACACACACTTCTGTCTCAAGCAGGTTACCCAAGGTCACAGAATGAGGAAGTGGTTTCCAGCATTTAAACCCAGACAGTCTGGGTTCAGAGTCTATACCACCCCCCAAGGGCCAACTATTAAAAAAGTCGCTCACTTCAAACAGAGATATGTGAGCCCACTGTACTTTCTTCCATTTGCCTGGCTGACACCATTTTTAAGGAATAAACATCTCTTTGAAAAAATAAAGGAGGTTCTCAGACAGTTCAGCTCACCAGTGTGTTGTGAGGGATACGAAGTTCAAGTCCATTTACATAGTCACCATGGGAAAATTACGGCAGCGGCAAGCTGGAGAAATGGAAAGGAAGTTGGGCAGGATGCCGAAGTCATTGATGACGGCTCAGAATTAAGGAGTTCGAGAAGCTCCAATAGGACACGGGATTGGAACAATCCAACAGACTGCTGAACGAGGGCCAAGGCAGAGGATTAAATGTCAGCAGAGAGTAGCTGATGTCACGCTTGTGAAACTGACTACCTAGACATTAAAAGCTGTGTTCTCATGAACTTAAATGCAGTCATTAAGAGACTTCAAACTGATGCTCTGTATAAATCAGCCAAATGTAAGGTCTTTTATAGTCATTTTAAAAATAGGGAAGAGCAAGGAGTTCCAACAGTGCAACAGAGATGCTTCCTTTTCTTTCTTTCCACATGTGATTCTCATACAACCCTTCAGCCTACTCCAACTTAGTATTAATTCACATTCCCCAAAAATGGGAAAATATTTTATTCCTTCTCTAGGCTAGAGGTAAACTGATTTTGTCTTAAGATAAAGGGAAACAGCATGTTTAATAGAAAGTCCTTGGAGATAATGTTAGAACTGTATACAGACATCTTCAGTTAACAAATATTTATCGCATACAATGTGTCTACCACTTCAGTAAGGAGAACAGTGACAAAGAGCGCTCTGCCCTGCCTCAGTGGAGTCCACAGCACTAGGAGAAATACTTGCAATGCCATGAACATAATGCCAAGAGAGGCACACGGGAGGGTGCGATGACTCTTCCTGGATGCACAGGGGTTATCACGTCCTAAGCTGGGGAGTGACGTTCCAGGGAGAAGGAAGGAGATGTACAAAGGCACAGAGGAGTGAACAGCAAGGCTCAGGTGGGGAACGAAAACTGTTCACTAAGGCTGAAGATGAGACACTGTTAGGGGAACAACTTGAAAAGGAAGTTAGAAGGCTGGAACCAAATCCTAGAGACCCTGATAATCATAAGAAACTGGAAGGATGTATATTCTGCAAGCGGTGGGACTTGAAGAAGAGACTGAAACTGAAGTATAATTTAGTTAGCAAGCTAGAGAGTACACACTGGAATCAGGGAGGCCAAAACAATGTTCCACACCAAGCCAGAAAGGATTTGGACATAAACTAAGACAGTGGTCATTGATTCATTTGTTCATTCCTTTAAAATATTCTTTGACTGCTTCTTATACGCCAGGCATTGTTCTAGGGCTGGGAATACAGCAATAAACAATAACGAAAAACTCTGTTGTCATTTATAATAAATGATAAATAATTAAACAAACAAATACGTAATATTTCAGGTGGATGTAAGTACAGTGAAGGAGAAGGTGACTATGGGGTGAGGGTTAAGAAAGTAATGGAAGTAAGAAAGAAAGAAATTTGAGCCGAGAACTGACAGAAGCACAGGAACAGATCATAAAGACACCTGAGAAGGGCGTTCCAGGCTGGGGAAACGGCAAATACAAAGACCTATTCACAGGAGTGAGCTCAGTGCGTCTGAAAGAACAGCAAAGAAGCCATGTGGCTGGAGTGAGGCAGAGGGTGCGGTGAAGCCAGAGAGGCTGGGGCACAAGGGCGGGGGGTGCAGGTCACATGGCTACTTCCAGACTCTGGTACAGCTCTGGTTTTCACTCTAAATGAGATGTACGGTCGTTGAGGGTTTGAGCCAATGAGAGTAATGTAACACGTATGTAATCTACACACACATACGTAAAATCTGACTCGGGTTTTAGAAAGATCACTGTGGGTGGCCAGTTGAGGACAGACTGTAAAGAGCAAAGATGGAAGGAGGGAGATCAATTAAAAAGCGATTGTGTTGTTCCAGGAGACTAGGTTGTTAGTTGTGGAGGTGTAAGAAGTGTTCACATTCTCAACTTACATACAAAGCCAATCAGATTTGCTACTGCACTGGATGCAGGGGGTGACAGAAAGAGAGAAGTGAAGGTGGCAATGGAAACTTAGACAAGGTGATAGGTTTGAGAAATACAGACAAGCAAAGAGGGTCAGGAATTACTGGGGCTGAAAGGAAGCTGCATGGGTTTGATCCCTGGAATCCTGATTTGGCCAGTTATAAGCAGTGAATGATAGGCAAGTCATTCAAACCCAGGGAGCCTCAACTGCTTCCTATAAGTGGAAATAACACCTACATATTTCTGGACTGTAGTGAAACCAGAGACTATATACAAACCATGGATCACTGTGTCTTTCTAACTACAGAAGCTCAACTAGATGATGCTATTGGTCACGGCTCAGGGAAAGAGAGGTGTCTGGCATGAGGCTCCGACCTTTGGCTTGGGCTATTTGGAGACAGTGGAGTTCTCAGAGAGATGGGTAGTTAAAGGAAACATGTTGAGAGCTTGAGAAGGCTGGGAGATCATGATTTCAGTCTGGAATACAGGGGAGATGTCTCATAGGCACCTCACAATATCTGTCCAGAGTTCAAAGAGAAATCTAGGCAGGGAAAGAAAGATTTGGAAGTCATCTACCATATGTGTAGTAGCTAAAGATATTTAAAGTTAAATAGGTATGGCATGCTGGGGGAGCTGCAGAGCACGGAACGACTGGGCCTAAGGTGTTAGAGTGGTGTTGATGAGTGAGGTGGCATTTGAGCAAAATTGTAAAGAACTGAAGTGGATACGTATCAGTTTCTTCTTTACAATTTTGCTCAGATGCCACTCAAATGTCATATATATATGGTAGACAGTGGGAACGGGAGCAGAAAAAGACTATCTAGGCAGAGGGAACAGTGTATGCAAGGTACCTGGAACAAGAGACAGATATGAAACAGTATCACTGCTTCAGGAAACTCTAAATGTTAGTGCAAAGAAACTGCAGAATACTGACATAAGATTTTTAAGACATAAAATAGTAAGAATTGAGAAAGACCATAATAATCTTTCAGTCAAGTAGGAAGGCAGATTTTACCTTATAGGTTGTGAGACGCCATCATAGAGAAGCACATGACTGAGTTTACATTAAAAATGTCACATTTTGATATTACTACCAAACCCAAAGAAATAAAAACGATTATAAGAGAATACTATGAACTGTATGCCAACAAATTAGATAACCTAGTTGTCATGGACAAATTCCTAGAAATACACAAATTACCAAAACAGACTCAAGAAGAAACAGAAAAATTCAGAAGACCTATAACAAGTACAGGAATTGAATCAAAAAACCTCCCAACAAAGAAAAGTCCAGAACTCAATGGTTTCATTGATGAATTCTAACAAACATTTAAAGAAGAATTAACACCAATCCTCTCAAACTCTTCCCAAAAATAGAAAAGGAGGGAACACTTCCTAATTCTGTGACGCCAGCACGGCCTTGATACCAAAGCCAGACAAAGATATTACAATGAAAGAAAACTACAGACTAATACCCCTATGAATATATAGGAAAAAATCTTCAAATGAACAAACAAAAAAAAACAAGACAAAACAAAACAAAAAACTCTAACAGGGGGTTCCCTGGTGGCGCAGTGATCTAGAGTCCGCCTGCCAATGCAGGGGATATGGGTTCATGTCCCGGTCCGGGAAGATCCCACATGCCGCGGAGTGGCTGGGCCCGTGAGCCATGGCCGCTGAGCCTGCGCGTCCGGAGCCTGTGCTCTGCAACGGGAGAGGCCACAACAGTGAGAGGCCTGCGTACCGCAAAAAAAAAACCTCTAACAAGCTGAATCCAAGATCATGTTAAGAGGATTATAAGCCATGAACAAGTGGCTGTATCCCAGGACTGTAACAGTAGTTCAACATAAAAAGAAATCAAACAATGTACCGCACCACATTAACAGGACAAAAGGGAAAAATGATAATTTCAAGTGATTCAGAAAAGCATTTGACAAGATTCAAAACCCTGTCTTGATAAAAATATTCAGAGAACTAGAAGAGAACCTCCTCAACACAATAAAGGACATTCATAAAAATCTCACATCTACCATCATATTCAATGGTAAAAGACTGAAAAAATGCAAAAGAATGGACCTCTAACTCACACCATATACAAAAATTCAACTCAAAAAGGATCAAAGGCCTAAATGTAAGAGCTAAAACTATAAAGCTCTTAGAAAAAAATATATGGGTAAATCTTTATGACCTCGAATTTGGCAATAGATTCTTAGATATGACACCAAATGCATGAAGAGAAGGAGAAAATGGGTAAATTAAACTTCATCGAGACTGAAAAGTTTTGTGCATCAAAGGACATTATCAAGAAAGCAAAAAGAGAACATATAGAATGAAAGAAAATATTTGCAATCATATCCGATAAGGGTCTAGTATCCAGTATCTCACACTCAACAACAGAGACAATCAACACAATTTTAAAATGGGCAAAGGACTTGAATAGACATTTCTCCAAAGCTGATACACAAACGGCTAACAAACAAGTACATGGAGAGATGTTCAACATCACTAATCCTGTGGGAAATGTAAATCAAAATGACAATGATATACCACTTCACATCCATTAAGATGACTATAATTTAAAAAAAACAGAAAATAATAAGTGTTTACAAGGATGAGGAGAAATTGGAATCCTTGTGCATTCCTGGTGGGAATATAAAATGGTACAGCTACTGTGAAAAGCAGTATGGCAGTTCCTCAAAAAGTCAAACATAGGGCTTCCCTGGTGGCACAGTGGTTGAGAGTCCACCTGTCAATGCAGAGGATACGGGTTCGTGCCACGGTCCGGGAAGATCCCACATTCCGCAGAGCGGCTAGGCCCGTGAGCCATGGCCGCTGAGCCTGCGCATCTGGAGCCTGTGCTCCACCACGGGAGAGGCCACAACAGTGAGAGGCCCGCATACCGCAAAAAAAAAAAAAAAAAAAAAGTCAAACATAGAATCACTATATGGGCACAGCAATTCCACTCCTAGGTATATACCCAAAAGAACTGAAAACTGGTACTTAAAACTTGTATACACACGTTTGTCTCAGCACTGTTCACAACAGCCACGAGGTAGAAACAACCCAAATGTTCATCAGCTGATGAACAGATAAACTGTGTTGTATACATAAAATGGAGTATCATTCAGCCATAAAAAGTAATGGTGCACTGACACAAGCTGCAACGTAGATTATCCTTGAAAACACTGTGCTAAGTGAAAGAAGCCAGTCACAAAAGGTCACATATTGTATGATTCATTTATATTAAATATCCAGAATAGGTAAACCTATAGAAATGAAAGCAGACTGGTGCCTGCCAGGGTGTGGGGAGAGTGAGAGGTAACTGTTTAGCGGGTATGGAACTTTACTTGGGGGTGACAAAAATGTTCTGGAATCAGAGGTGATGGCTGCACATCACCGTCAATGTACTAAAGGCCACTGAATTGTTCACTTGACAATGGTTAATTTTATGTTATGTGAATTTCATTTCGATTTTTAAAAAATCACCTTGGTGGGGGATTATTACATCTATAGGATGTAGTAAGAAATGTAATAAGATAGGATGTAATAAGAAATAGTAAGGTGAGGGTCCAGGCTACGCACCGCTAGTGGGAATGGGAACTGAGAGTAAGGAATGGATCTGAGAACCATTTAGGAAGGAGATAGACTGGAAGTGGGGTGAGAAAGGAGGACTTCTATCTGGAATGGGTAGGTTAAGAGAATAAGATTTTGGAACAGACAGCCAGTTCCCTGACCAGGCTGCATTTCAGGGAAGTTTTGGAGGCATTAAACTTGGATCTCTCCTCAACAGACCAGTCCGGACTGCAGATAAGGCTCAGAGAGATTTGAACATCTGACAGAAGTAAATGGGATAGAAGTAGATAGAAAAAATCATGCTTGTAACATAATTTTTAAAAAATAACATCATGGTCCAGTCTGTGTAAGGAAGCAGTCCACAAAAATATTCAGCATAAATAAAAGTCAGGTAGAGCGTGATAGAAGGAAGATGTCCATACACAGTTAATATTTAATTTCTATTTCCCATCACTTATTTGTGTAGTTGTGCAATTAAATAATCCAAAAAAAGTTTTGCTTTTATGAAAATGCTTCCAATAAAAGCACCAATGGATTGAACGTTCAATCCATTAAATTATGAAACTGGCTGTACCTCCAGTCCAGGATAGAGCTCTCCATGTGTACATTTCTTTCTCTACAAGTAGTTCTCTCCTTAAAGAAGTTCACTGTTGATAAAGGTATTTTTATGAGTAGGTACACTGGGAGTACGTTGTTGCCTTAACCTTACAACCAAAGTTTCATGGAAAGACAAGGAAAACATCTTACGTTTGTGAGTTTCCTTTCATATGGACTGCTTACTCCATCCTTTATCCTTTGGGATATGCCAAGGGGACTGAGTACTCAAGTTTCCCTCAACATTTAAAGAGAACTATGTACTGTGCAATTTCACAGATTACAACTTTAATGTTTCTTCTTACATTGAGCTACATTAATACTTTTTTTTTTTGCTATTTTTGTGTTAGAAATAAGAACAAGAAGTGAGTGCTTTCCCTAACACCTGTGTCAATTTTCTGTCAACTGTCAATCTTACACAGAATGGTGATGCTGTTCATCGATGAACCATTTTTCTCTAGATTAATCAATGATCCAATTAATTTTACTGACAATGGTAGTATTTCTGTCCTTTCATTAATAATGTGAACTATGTCGATAATTTCATTTCACTTCAAATGTCATAAGCAGAAAATCTAAACAATTGGCAGTGGCGTTTTTTAAACAAAGGAGTTTATGCATGTTTTAGAAATTGTTTGGCTTTAACAAAATAAATAATATCTATAACCAGTTAAATCTCTGGTTTAACTATCATTAACCTGTCAAAGACTTGGACAGACACATGAAAGCTGTCTTGAATCATCATGTATTTATACCTTGGAAGAACAACTCAATTGCATTAAAACAGGGTACAGGCATGTCTTAAAGAAAATCAGAGTTCATTTGGTGCCAGTAAACTAGGATAAAAAACATTGCTACAACGTGGTTACATGGATTATGCAATCAAAAGGTATAAAGAGCACAAGACATTAATAGACACAGATCAGCACTGTAAAGCGCACACACACACACACTCTCTCTCTCTCTCTCTCTCTCTCATACATGCACAAATAGATGCATGGATACACCCACACACACATACATATCTCCTGTTACCGGAGGTTACTGGAGGACACTAGGGAAAGAAAAGGGAAGCCAAACTCACATCACACTGAAAAGGCTTTTCTCCGGTGTGCGTCCTCTTGTGCTCATCCAGGCCTCGCTTCTGGCTGAAGGCCTTGCTGCAGTCTGAGCACTTGTATGGTTTCTCCTGCAGTCAGTGAAAAGAGACCATGAATTTGAGTGAATGCAGAGCCCTCCTTTTGAAGGTGTACGTGGGAGGGTGTTTTATCTAGTTCTGCAAGGTGCTGGCAGCACATTCATAGTGGTGTCATGAATTATTTTAAATTTTCAGGGGAAAACAGGAGTACTCAAAATCTCTTGGGCAGTCTTAAAACTACCAGGTGGTTCACAGTTCCAACACTAGATCGCACAACATTTCTTTCGATGCAGTCCTATCTGTGCAAAGGGAGATTCTGCATGATTGCTGTGATCTAACTACTTACTGAACTGAACTTAACGTTTTCTTTTGGTTTCGGAGTGCATGCCACAAAGGTTTCGTGGAGCAAGACAGTTTGGGACCCCTGGTTTACATGGTGCAAACTGTTCACTGTCTCAAAGGGATTCCTGGGAATGAAAGCTCAGAACCAAATGTTCAACAGGTTTTGGGGGTAAATTTAAGAAGTTAGAGCTCAATTGTGCTTTAAGTATTTTCATTTCCTTTTTTTTTTAACATCTTTATTGGAGTATAATTGCTTTACAATGGTGTGTGAGTTTCTGCTTTATAACAAAGTGAATCAGCTATACATATACATATATCCCTATACCTCCTCCCTCTTGCGTCTCCCTCCCACCCTCCCTATCCCACCCCTCTAGGTGGTCACAAAGCTGATCTCCCTGTGCTATGCGGCTGCTTCCCACTAGCTATCTAATTTACATTTGGTAGTGTATATATGTCCATGCCACTCTCTCACTTCGTCCCAGCTTGCCCTTCCTCCTCCCCATGTCCTCAAGTCCATTCTCTACCTCTGCGTCTTTATTGCTGTCCTGCCCCTAGGTTCTTCAGAACCTTTTTTTTTTTTTAGATTCCATATATATGTGTTAGCATTTCTATCGTCCAATCTTTTTTCCTAGGTAGGAGATGTTCTTTTATAAAATCGAAATTACTTTTTAAAATGAGGCATTTTTTTACAGCTGGTCATAGACTCTTAAGGAAAAGAAATATATCCATAGACAAAGGAAAAAATGATCCACATTCCTTAGCCATCTTTGATACCAGGAACTTACATCACCATCTTTTTAGCTTGGAATAAATTGCAAAATAAATTAATTAACATTGTTTCATCAAAACAGCAGGCCACTAATTACTAAATAGTGCACGGATAAACAGATTCGTTTAAAGTAAAATTGCAGTGTTTTTTCAAATATAGCTTCAAAAATACTGTTACAGACACTTTTTGAATTGAGGTAGTGTGTATATATGTTTCATATTTCATGTTAGCGTAGACAAGTTCTATTTATATTTTCTCCTTGGTATTTAAAAGACATTATGAAAATTTTCAGGCCTACAAAACGGTATGTAAACAATCGCACACACACATGTGTACCCATCGGCCAGCTTAAGACATGGAACATTCTTGTGAACATGAGCGCCGGTTCATTCATTCTTAGTGAGTACAGTATTACATTCAATGGCTACATTCTCCAGTGATGGACAGTTAAGTTTTTCCCAAGTTTTCACTCTTACAAATAATGTTGTTCTGAATATTCTTGTAAATGTATACTTGAACACAGATGAGCATAATTCCCTACGGCATGTGTATCTAGAAGTGGAACTGCACCTTCAACTTTTCTAGGAATGGCCAAGTAGCTCTACAAAGTGAATAAACCATTTTACACTCCAATATCCAGTATATCCTTATAATTTTATCACTGTAGTTTACAAATTTTGACACTCTCATTAGGTACACGGTGAGTATATGTAAGTTTAAAACTATTCTACTCCTGGAAAATAGGACCTTTTATCATTTTGAAATGACCTTCTTCTTCTGTAATCATCCTTTTTACCTTAAAATTAATTTGGTATTAATATAGCTATAAAAGCTTCTTAAAATTAGTATCTGCTGGAGTTTGGGAGACTTGTTGAGATGTTGGTCAAAGGGTACAAATTTGCAGTTAGAAGATGAGTGAGTTCTGGAGATCTAATGCACGGCATTGTGAATATAGTCAACTGCACTGTAGTATGCAGTTGCTAAAAGTTGCTAAAAGCCTAGATCCTAAATGTTCTCACTGCAAAAAAAGAAATAATTACATGACATGATGAAGGTGTTAGCTAACACTATGATGTAATCATACTCTAATATACAAATGTATCAAATCAACAGGTTGCATGCCTTAAACTTATACAATGTTATATGTCAACTATATCTCAGTTTAAAAAAAGAGGCAAAAAATAAAATTAGGATTTGCCTGTTATATTCATCTTTTTACTTTCAAACAGTCTATATATCCTTAGGTATGATAAGCGTCTGTTGTAAACAGCATACGACTCAATTTTTTTAACCCAAACCAATGGCACTTTTCTTAAGATAGTGAACTTTGCTTTTTAATATTTATTATCATTTAAAAATTATATTGTTATAATATAATTTAATTGCCATTATAATAAATAAAATACAATAGTATATTTATCATTATTAATAATATATTTAAATATATTTCTAACATTTTATTTTGTGTACTGCTTTTATCTTGTTTGTTTTCTAAGGTTTTCTCCCCTATATTTTCTTTCATGTTTTGGATTTCCTTTCCCCCCTGCATTATTATAGAACTTACAAACTCTATTTCTATCCTTTTACTGGTTATCCTTAAAATTTTTTTTACCATGTGCATTTAACACAATTAAAGTTATTTATTTTACCTCGTATTAATTAACATGCCCTGTAGAATGCTCTGTCTTACATGTTATATGTAGCAGTATTTCATTTGTATCTTGATTTTTAATGCCCGGTATGGAATCATTATGATTTTATACAATCAGTGTGGTTTAGCCCAACACACTTTAACAATTTCTTTACTTTTCATGCTTTCTGACATATTTGAATTTCCAAGGATCTGTTGATAGTAAATTCTGATTTTGATTGAAAGTGGCTTTGCTTCTCATTTGTCATTGAATGAAAGCCTACAACCCCAATTAGATCTTTCTATTTTTCATGTCTCTTAACCTGCCTTTGCCATTTCCATCTCTTTGTATTGCACTCTATGTAATTTCTTTAGGATCAGTTGATCAATTCAATTCAGGTATGAATAACTTGCTACCTAATAGGATCACTTTGAGTTTTTAATTTCCTATACTGTAGTTTTAATTTCTAGAACTTTTTATTTGGTTCAATTATGCTTAAATTTTTGATACAATCTTACTTTCTATTCATGCTGCTTATGCCTATTTAAAAATATTCCAGGCATTTTTACAACTTTCTTCATCTGATAAATCATTATCTTATGTGCTCTGTGGAAGTCTAGTTCTGCTATTTGTAGTTTCTCCTGTCTCGTGCTCATGGCTCTTGTTTCCTTGGGTGTTTCTGGAATTTGAAATCATGAACTCATGTTTGGTGGTCTTTATCTGTTAAACTCCTGTGACCCCCAGGTTGAGGGTAAGTCCCTCCAGACAGCATTTGTGTTTGCTTCTGCCAGGCACTCCAGGATGCTATCAATCAGAGACCATTTTAGGTTTACTTCTTGCCCGAGGGTTTTCTGGTCAGGGAAGCATTTTAAGGCTGAACTCCAAACACACTTGAGGGAAGGACTGTGGTTACAAACTCTAAGGAGAACTCTTTCTCTAGGCAGCAATTACTTCAAGACAGTTAAACATCCCGAGCATTTCTGTTTGCCAAAAGTAGATTATTTCTAGCCTCTGATTTCATTTTGAGCATAGTCTTTTGGGGTCCCAGAATTATGGGGGGATGTGGTTCCATCTTGCCCTTTAACCTGAACCCAGAGCTTGTCCCTTTTCCATCACCACTAAAAACCAAGTCTTGAGTTCACCGAAACTGTAAACACCCTGCAAGGCGCTGCACCCTCAACTTGACCTCACCACTCTGGAGTTGGGTTTCAGTTTTGTTTGTTGGGTCCTGGAGATCACTTTTACTTTTTTTTTTTTACACAATCAGATATTTGCTGTTTGCTTTATCTTATCCAGCATTTGATAGCATTGTACGGGGTATCTTTTCCAGGAAATGGAGTCTACCATATTGCCAGAAATGGAAGTAACCATATGTATAATTTTCAGGACATGAAAAATGTATTTTAAGTTGACTGTTCACAATCAACAGGAAAAAAGTAATTGCGTTTTACTGGCAGTCTACGAAATACGATGTTTACGGCCTTTCCCTCTAGTCTGAATAAACACAATCTCTTTTCACATGTTGCATTATTCTTAGCCTCTATTATTTCTTCAAATACTGCCTAGTTAAAAAAAAAATCTTTAAAAGGAAAATGTAGTTCTAAGTATTTAGATCAGGAATTTTCTGGGAACCCCTGTGACTGTTTATTAGCTTTTATTATATCCAAATGTTTCATGTAACTTAATGTTTTAAAGCATATAAAACATATCAATACAATGTATATGAGAAGGAAAAAAAAGGAAAGCTTTTCTCCCTGCAATTTATCTGTAAAACGAGATCTCGTAAAGAAGTGAGAGGTACATCACTGTGGCAGCTGCCAATGACAGGTAAAGGTCTGGCAGAGAACAACCTAAGACAGGACCAACTAGCTGAATGACATCCTAAGAGAAGTTTCAGGGAAGAGAAGGCAGTGAAAAGCAAGTTCTGAGCATCACTGATTAAGACCATCCCTCCCACTCATTCCTAAATTTCCTCATAGGAGATACTGTCTAGGTAAGCATCCTAGAGGCGGCCCTATGGATACTGAGAGGTTCCCAGCCAGTATATGGAGATTCTGGTGGGTCACAGGGGCTTTGCAGTTATCACCAGAGGTTTGAAGTCTCAAATATGTTATGCATTGGCTTGGATTGAATAAATAATGTCTTATACACACACATACACTCACGCACATAGTGATATTTTCAAATGTTTACAGATCCTATTGGTGATTAACTCAATATATTCATTTACGAATGCCGCTGAATCATATCACTTTCACTTAATTATTTTCTCCTATAAGACACTAAAAGTGCAACAGCCATCATGTGTTTCTATGTGTATGTTGGCAGGAAAGTGGGGGGTGAAATTTATAATGTCAGAAAGGTCCCTCCACTTCAGAAAGTTTGAGAATCACCGTTGGAAGAGGGACCCGTTTGATTAAGTAGCTCTGTATTTGCCTGGACTCTCTCTTCTTTACTGAGAACCATTTGTAGCCAGGAATTCCCTGGGGTTTTTGCTCTCAGATAAGCTCACAAAGGACCCCAAAATCACATTTCCCTGTCAGTCTAGAAAGAAGCGTTCTCCGAGTGCTTAGGCCATAGCAAAGAAGAAACTATGTTTATCGCTCAAAGGCCTGTCTGTCTCCTTCATCCCTAGTTCTTATTCAAAGAGTCCATACTTTTCCTGAAGATCCTGAAAGGAGGGGTATAATTCGTGACACGTATTGGTCAGACTGCCTTGCAGTGCTCCTTGGGAGGACCTTTCATGCCCACCCTGGAAGGGATTCCGATTTATAGTGAATGTTGCCAAATCAAGTATTAGAGAATTCCTGCTCCAGAAAAAGCTTTTATGCCAGAGGAAGAGCCAGGAGGTCACAGGTCACTCATCTCAAGTTTAAGAATATCAAATGAACTGAAATAGGAGGAAATACATGCATTTTCTTTCTCAGAACAGAAAATCTCATCCCCCTTCCTTACTAATTTCTTCCATTACTCCTAATCAGCCATGTTAAAGAAATAGCACCCTTCACATGGTAAACACAGTCGGGCACAGAGAGTAAGCTGAGTGGTACAGAGCATATTATTACAAAGACACCTGCACCTGTTCCTGTTCCTTTCTCTGAAAATTGTGAAAAAATCTTTGCTGCCTCTAGAACATTCCTGAGTATACTCAGTCATAACTTAGCAATCCAGAAGAATCCATGCTTGTGCACAAGGGTTCACGAGAGCTTCAGTTCTGATCTTCACTGCCTATCCTTGCATTAAGGTTCACTGAAGATGACGGTGGTTAGGTAATTAGTGACTGACACAGCAAGGGACCACGTGACAGAGAAAGCTCCGGAAGCCATATAGGCTTCTTACTGCGGCTGAGCTATCTACTACCTTCCCAAGGACACACTGGAAAACAGCCTGCAGGCCGCTGTGGCTGGACTGCAAGCATGTCTGGATACTGCTGGACTTCCAAAAGCCTCAACACCCCTCCTCCACAAAGAGCACAACAATATCGTCATCTTAACATGAATCGCATCCTAACTTCATTACTTCTCTTCTGCTATCTTTCCCTCCATTATGAAATCTTTAAACTGGGCACAAAATCTGATTCAATGAAGTATCATGGAAATTGTCTGTAACTGTTTCAGAATGGAACACATAGTATAAATTACACATTTTAACTCATTAGCTGGATTTAACTAGAGACAAAATGATTAGGTTCTTGATGAATTCTGTTTCTGAATGATTATACAGTTTAACTGACAAATAGCTTGTCCTTTGTCATCGTAACTGGGGAGCCATTACGGAATGGAGGCAATCTATTTGTCAGTTAAACTGTGTAATCTACCAAAGGCAGAATTCATCAGCAGTCTAATCAGCCTAGCTTTAATCAAACAGCGCTTGGCAGAATTCATTCAGAAGGTAGGATTTATAGAGCTCTGATGCCCTGCACCTTGTGATGTAGCTAATAAAAGTCATATTTTTGTGCTAGCGCCCATCTATTAAAGGAACAGAAACTTCAAGTGTTATATTTCTTGCCAACATAAACTGAATAACTAAATTTCAGAATCATTTCAGAGGGCTCGATAGAGAAAATCACATTGTTTATAAATCTTGGAGGGGTCTAAATGTTGAAATTCTATGAAATAGAAATGTATTGGAGGCTTTCTCGTAGTTTAGTTAAGAATTGCTTGCCAGGAGGTAAAGAAGCACGTCCCCCATTACACAGACTCCCAAAGACAAGGATGGATCATGGGCAGATTATCCACATGCTGCGGATACATGATCCTCAGATGCCCTATGAGGGTTAAAGGACACTGCCCAAAATCCTTTAAAAATATAAAAATATAATGTAGCCCTTTTAGTTACAAGTTACCCATTTCACCTCTGCCAAAGTCTATAGTATGTCCAACAGGAGAAAGTCAACCACTACTGTAGCAGCTGAGAAAATGGGAAACTGAGTGTTTTCGTGCTAGGTCACAATCAAATAGAAAAAGAAAATATCACAAATGAGCATTTTCCCGTGTAGTCAGAGGTCAGTGTAAATGGTGTCAGGAAGTCATGGAATGATGGTTAATAAATGTTCTTTCACGGCAGTGGTAGCCTGACCTCAATACAGTTAAGAAAGGAAAATTAGTAAAGCAATTAAAAGAACACAGGCAGGCTAGTGAGTACGGTAATAAAGACTGTCAGAGCCTGTGGTATTCTGAATATACATAAACACGTTTTGCTTATGAGTGGGTTCAACCTGTGAGTGAAACACTTGGCTATTATAACTTAAATGAACGTTTGTTCACTTGATGGACAAACCTCTTCTCTATTTGTCTTGCTCAAAGCTGTAACGAGACCAAGAGTGTCTGTGCTGTTAATGAAATAATTTCCATGTGAGCAACCTGGGTATCAAGTACAATTTGAGAGAAGAAACTCACTAAAGAGGAAACAGATGTAGACACAAGTGTCTCTGACACTCCCTCTCTCACACACACACAAGTGTGTTAGCATTAAAAGTTATCTTCTGGTACAAATTAATTTCACTTGATTATGTTTTCTAGATTAAGGTTATTTTATAGCTATTAATATTTACCCTATTAGAGTTCAGAAAAACAAAGCCTTTTACTAGATGATCATTTCCTATTTCTAAGTTTAAAAGAAAATCCAAAACACCTCATGAAGCAGAGGTTCATGAATTTCTTAAATACGAGCTGTGAGTTTCTTAAATGCATGAATTTCATTTTGTTAAGTTATACATTTCTTAAATATGAAATAAACAAAAATTTTGTAAGGTTTTAGTTTCCCATTTTCTCAGCTGCTACAGTAGTGGTTGACTTTCTCCTGTTGGACCTACTACAAACTTCGGCAGAGATGAAATGGGCAACTTGTAACTTAAAAGGGCTACATTATATTTTTCCGTTTTTAAAGGATTTGGGGCAATGTCCTTTAACCCTCGGACTTTTCCATCTGCAGAGTGTCTCACTAATTTCCAAAGTGGAATATGGCACGTCAAGTGCAAGGCAAGATCATATACAGACAGTCTTAGCCTCTTTCTAGTCTGCACCTCGGCAAGACTCATTTGCCAAACGTCCCTGAGACAAGCACAGAGCTCCGCTGTGACCCGGAGCAGGGTTCCTCAGCCTCAGTACTACGATATCTAGGGCCAGATCATTCTTTGTTTGGTTGGGAGGGGGGCTATCCCATGCACCCAGTAGGCATCAATAGCACCTCCACTCAAGCTGTGACTACTCAAAGTATCTCCGCATGTTACTAAACGTATCCTGAGTGGCAAAACGGCAAAAGCACTGTACAGAAGAGTGCTTCTGGAACCATCTGTAGTGAAAGACTGTGTTTTTCTCAATGTGCTGCTGACTGATGCTTTTCTAAAATATATTTAAAATGAATTACTAAAAAAAAAACTGGTCGTGCATTTAGATGTGCAGCAAAGTCAGAATGCTATAAAAGTTCTAAACACTTCCTCACAATTTTCATACTTATTTCATCACAGACCAGAAACAAAGAGTCTGTGGGCTGGTACTGTTTTTTCAGCCATACTTTGAATAGCACTGGTCTAGAATAAAAATGTCTGATCACAGGATGTCCATGATTCAGTTTCATCATCATCTAGGTGAACACATTCTAAAATATAATTACACCTAAACCTTGAATTAAATATCATTTTAATATTACATATAAAAATTCCAAGTTTTATGGTTGGGAGGTAGGGAGGTTATAAATGGAGGAAGAATGAATACTTGTTTGAACCTGGGTGAGGTACATGGAGATTCATTATCCTATTCTCTCTGCTTCTGTAGGTTTGAAATTTTTTTAATAAAAAGTAAAAAGATATTTTAAAAATTGTTTTGTTATTATTATTATTTTTTTGCTTTCATGTTATTTTAAAACTTAAAACATCACCATTCTGCTTGAAAGATCCTGTCTTTTTTTTAGAGGGGCCCTTTTTGATATCAGGATGATGGACTTGGTAAAAATTAAGCCATCTCAGATGTCAGAAACACTGTCTCAGAAATGGCTTCTCAGAGGTGACCCGGTGCTCCTGGGACCGGCCCTGCTGTAAGCCCCGAGATGCGGCCTGGCCAGCAGCAGAGTCCCGAAACCCAGCTCCTCTCTCCCAGCCCAGCATGCCCAGCTTGTTCACTCAAATGTGCCTCCAGAGAAGAGGGTGTCTTGTGTAACTGGGTTAGCATCTGACCTCACGTTGGACTCCACATGACAGATCCTCTGAGAAGAAAAGAAAGCTCCAGGCAGCGTCGTGCAGTGGCCCTAACCACTGACCAGGGCTCCGCCTTGACGTGTGCTTCTCAGTGTGGCAGAGACTGTGAAGCCCATGCTGAAATTTCCAGATTTTTCCTAGGAGCCAACTAATTCTCTTGGTAACGTTGGCTTTGTGACCAAAAGATGGCAACCTGTTTCTATAAAGCATCCACTTGGCAACAGAATTACGGGTGGCATTTATAGGAGGGTGGCCCCATGGGCTGCTGTTACACACAGCCCAGCGGACAGATCTACGGCCCACAGGACGGCAGGCCATATATCTGACAGCTCCCCCTAATGGCCCCATTTCTGAAAGTGCACGTGCCACCAGCTGCACACCATCAAAAGGCACTGAGTTTCCCTCTGACAAGCAGCCTCGACTAGAAAACTTCTTTTACAGATGTTTATAGCTTTTGTGGCTTTTTATTCACCGTCTTATTTTTATAGCCGGTGTGATCTTTCAACATATGACAAAACATACCCAAGGCCTAGTAAACAACGCACCTAAAAATTCTAACTCTTAGGGAAGCCTACAGAAAGCTAGGAGAAAATTTACAGCAGGTTTCTACACAAGATGTCCATAACTGGTCTTGCATTGTAGCTAATGGAAAACACACATTGTGTAAACTAGGAAAATGTACTGCACAATTCACATTCAGAAAACTAAAAGCAAGCCCAGTAAATAGAATAGAATTTTTAAATTTAAGGGATGTATACAGACTTTAAATAGAAACAAGGAAGCACTCGGTCACTTGTTAGTTAATCCACTCTTGAGGCCCATAGAATAATGTGTGTAAGTGGCATGGCTGGAAGAAAGTCCTATCACTGAGAGCACAGAGGTGATAGAAGAGCTTGTCTGGCATAAACCAAGCAAAGAATTGCCCAAACTAGCTCAAAAACCTTGTTTTCTTGCGGCCACAGGAGTGACACAAACTGGTCCATTTGGAACAGTCAGATAAACCAACCTAACTAAAATTTTCCTCATACTTTCACTCTCCTAAGCTCTAGCCCAGTGGATTTCATACCTGCCTGCACATTCAAATCACCTGGGAATCTTTTTAAAAATATTGATGATAGGTCCCACCCCACAGAGACTGATTTATCTGGTCTAGGTGTGGCCAGGCATTGGTGTTTCTTTAAAGCTCCCAAGGTGCTTCTTCTAATGTACAACCAGAACAGATCAGTAAGAACTTATGATCTGGTCCACCATCCTCTCAAGTAATAACTGCAATAGTAATAATTACGACAACAGCAGCAATAACTTCTATCTCCCCTTCTCTTACTATTACTTATGCTTTACCACCAGGGCACTCTGGTGCATGTTTACAGACTGCCTACTTCATGGCTGGCAAAGTGCTAGGAACTTTTAAGGATTTTTTTTCCCCATTTAATTGTTAAGCAATGCTGCAAATTGGTATGGTTATTCTCACTTAGCAGACGAAGAAACATTAATTTAAACATATTTCCAAGGTTTATACAATCAGGTAGAGAGGGCAGAACTCAAAATAAGGCACTCGTACTCCAGGGCTGGGGTCTGTGGTGACCTATGGCTTCCTCCCCATGCACACCCCTCCCTTGGTCAAGCACTCTGGAACAGGTGACTCCAGAGCCCAGCCAAGAGAGGGAACCTGGATCAGGCTCAGCCTTGGCCTCCAAACCTGCCTGCCCATGGAATCACCTGGGGAGCTTCAAAAGCTGCTCATGCCGGTGACCCAGCCCCCAGAGGGTGTGACTGCACTGCTCTGGGGCGTGGCCTGGGATTCTCCAGGAGATTCTAATATGCAGACCCATTTAGAAACTGCTAGGCTAAGCCAATGACGGAAACTCCATTTCTTCTGCAGTGGTGGGTTTAGACTGGAGCACATGACACGTCTGTGGTTACTGAAGAGAAAGTAAGTCCACAGGGCATTCGGGAAAAGGCCTCCTCTGCCTGGTGAGGCCGACCACGGACAGAGGTGATGCCCGAGCGGCGGCCGAGGAGCTGACTGAGGACCGCAGGAGAGATGAAAGGACCTGGGCCACGGAAGACCCCGTTGAGCCACTGCATAACCAACCCCAGGCTGGCCCTACCTCTGAAAGTCTTGTTATGGGACTTAATAAATACCACAGTTTAAGCCCTTTTAAGTTAGGCTTTCGGTTATGGAGCGTGAAAGCATTCTGCTTTCTACATCTTCCCGACCATCACGTCATATTCCGGCAGCTCTATTCTAGTGACAGAGAGTACGTCTAGCTCAGACTGAAGCATAACACTACATAACTACATAATAAGGAACAAGAAACTCGAAGTCAGTGGCTGGCTATTAAAAATGATACTGTTCAACACAGTCTAAGAACCCCCAGCTCTAAAAATGGAAGTGAGTGTTCTTTTAGACAGCAGTGTTTTTCTTATGCACATGAAGGGAGCTCAAAAGAAGCTGAAAATATATTTGCTGATAAGAATTCTGAGAGAGAAGGCGGAAGATGGCGGAAGAGAGAAGGCGGAAGATGGCGGAAGAGTAAGACGCGGAGATCACCTTCCTCCCCACAGATACACCAGAAATACAACTACACGTGGAACAACTCCTACAGAACACCTACTGAAGGCTGGCAGAAGACCTCAGACCTCCCAAAAGGCAAGAAACTCCCCACGTACCTGGGTAGGGCAAAAGAAAAAACAGAGACAAAAGAATAGGGACGGCACCTGCACCAGTGGGAGGGAGCTGTGAAGGAGGAAAAGTTTCCACACTCTAGGAAGCCCCTTCGCGGGCGGAGACTGCGGGAGGCGGAGGGGGGAGCTTCGAAGCTGCGGAGGAGTGCACAGCAACGGGTGCGGAGGGCAAAGCGGGGAGATTCCCGCACAGAGGATCGGTGCCGACCGGCACTCACCAGCCCGAGAGGCTTGTCTGCTCACCCGCCGGGGCGGGCGGGGCTGCGAGCTGAGGCCGGAGCGCAGGGAGAGGACTGGGGTTGGCGGCTTGAACATAGCCTGAAGGGGTTAGTGCACCACAGCTAGCCGGGAGGGAGTCCGGGGAAAAGCCTGCACCTGCAGAAGAGGCAGGAGACTTTTCCTTCCCTCTTTGTTTCCTGGGGCGTGAGGAGAGGGGTTTAAGAACGCTGCTTAAAGGAACTCCAGAGACGGGCGCGAGCCGCGGCTAAAAGCGCGAACCCCAGAGGCGGGCGCGAGCCGCGGCTGAAAGCGCGGACCCCAGAGACGGGCGCGAGCCGCGGCTGAAAGCGCGGACCCCAGAGACGGGCGCGAGCCGCGGCTGAAAGCGCGGAATCCAGAGACGGGCGCGAGCCACGGCTGAAAGCGCGGAATCCAGAGACGGGCGCGAGCCGCGGCTGAAAGCGCGGAATCCAGAGACGGGCGCGAGCCGCGGCTAAAAGCGCGGACCCCAGAGGCGGGCGGGAGACGTTAAGGCTGCTGCTGCCGCCACCGAGGGGCCTGTGTGCGAGCACAGGTCACTCTCCACACCCCTCCTCCGCGGAGCCTGTGCAGCCCGCCACTGCCGGGTTCCCGGGATCCAGGGACAACATCCCCGGGAGAGCGCACAGCGCGCCTCAGGCTGGTGCAAAGTCACGCCGGCCTTTGCCACCGCAGGCCCGCCCCGCACTCTGTGCCCCTTCGTCCCCGCCGGCCTGAGTGCGCCAGAGCCCCCAATCAGCGGCTCTTTTAACCCCATCCTGTCTGAGCAAAAAACAGACGCCCTCCAGCGATCTACACGCAGTGGCAGGGCCAAATCCAAAGCTTAGCCCTGGGAGCTGTGAGAACAAAGAAGAGAAAGGGAAATCTCTCCCAGCAGCCTCAGAAGCAGCGGATTAAAGCTCCACAATCAACTTGATGTACCCTGCATCTGTGGAATACCTGAATAGACAACCAATCATCCCAAATTAAGGAAGTGGACTTTAGGAGCAAGATCTATGATTTTTCCCCCTTTCCTCTTTTTGTGAATGTGTATGTGTATGCTTCTGTGTGAGACCTTGTCTGTATAGTCTTGCTTCCACCATTTGTCCTAGGGTTCTATCCGTCCATTTTTTTTTTTAATTTTTTTTCTTAATAATTAATTTTAATAACCTTATTACACTTTACCTTCGTTCTTTCTTTCTTTCTTTCCATCCTTCCTTCCCTCCTTTAGACAACGAATCATCCCAAATTGAGGAGGTGGTCTCTGACAGCAAGATTTAGGATTTTTCCCCATTTACCTCTTTTAGTGAGGGTGTATGTGTATGCTTCTGTGTAAGATTTTGTCTGTATAGCTTTGCTTCCAACATTTGTCCTAAGGTTCTTTCCGTCCCTTTTTTTTTTTTTTTTTTCTAAATAAGAAGTTTTTAATTCAATAACTTTATTATACTTTATTTTATTTTTACTGTATCTTCTTTCTTTCTGTCTTTTTTCCTTCTTTCCCTCCTTCCTTCCTTCCTCCCTCCCTCCCTCCTTTCTTTCCTTCTTGCCTTCTTTCCTTCTTTGCTTCTTTCTTTCTTTCTTCCTTCCTTCCTACCCTCCTTTCCTTCTTTCGTTCCTCATACTTCTACTAATTCCCTCTACTTTTTCTCCCTTTTACCCTGAGCCTGTGGATGAAAAGCTTTTGGTGCTCCAGCCAGGAGGCAGGGCTCTGCCTCTGAGGTAGGACAGCCAACTTCAGGACACTGATCAACAAGAGACCTCCCAGCTCCACATAATATCAAACGGCGAAAATCTCCCAGAGACCTCCATCTTAACACCAGCACCCAACTTCACTCAACGACCAGCAAGCCACAGTGCTGGAAAACCTATGCCAAACAACTAGCAAAACAGGAACACAACCCCACCCATTAGCAGAGAGGCTGCCTAAAATCATAATAAGGCCACAGACACCCCCAAACACACCACCAGACGTGAACCTGCCTACTAGAGAGACAAGATCCAGCCTCATCCACCACAACACAGGCACTAGCCCCCTCCACCAGGAAGCCTACACAACCCACTGAACCAACCTTAGCCACTGGAGACAGACATCAAAAACAGGAGGAACTACAAACCTGCAGCCTGCAAAAACGAGACCCCAAACACAGTAAGATAAGCAAAATGAGAAGACAGAAAAACACACAGCAGATGAAAGAGCAAGATAAAAACCCACCAGACCTAACAAATGAAGAGGAAATAGGCAGTCTACCTGAAAGAGAATTCAGAATAATGATAGTAAGGTTGATCCGAAATCTTGGAGATAGAATGGACAATAGATTGGACAAAATGCAAGAATCAGTTAACAAGGACCTAGAAGAACTAAAGATGAAACAAGCAACGATGAACAACACAATAAATGAAATTAAAAGTACTCTAGATGGGATCAATAGCAGAATAACTGAGGCAGAAGAACGGATAAGTGACCTGGAAGATAAAATAGTGGAAATAACTACTGCAGAGCAGAATAAAGAAAAAAGAATGAAAAGAACTGAGGACAGTCTCAGAGACCTCTGGGACAACATTAAACGCACCAACATTCAAATTATAGGGGTTCCAGAAGAAGAAGAGAAAAAGAAAGGGACTGAGAAAATATTTGAAGAGATTATAGTTGAAAACTTCCCTAATATGGGAAAGGAAATAGTTAATCAAGTCCAGGAAGCACAGAGAGTCCCATACAAGATAAATACAAGGAGAAATACGCCAAGACACATATTAATCAAACTGTCAAAAATTAAATACAAAGAAAGCATATTAAAAGCAGCAAGGGAAAAACAACAAATAACACATAAGGGAATCCCCATAAGGTTAACAGCTGATCTCTCAGCAGAAACCCTACAAGCCAGAAGGGAGTGGCAGGACATACTGAAAGTGATGAAGGAGAAAAACATGCAGCCAAGACTACTCTACCCAGCAAGGATCTCATTCAGATTTGATGGAGAAATTAAAACCTTTACAGACAAGCAAAAGCTGAGAGAGTTCAGCACCACCAAACCAGCTTTACAACAAATGCTAAAGGATCTTCTCTAGGCAAGAAACACAAGAGAAGGAAAAGACCTATAATAACGAACCCAAAACAATTTAGAAAATGGGAATAGGAACATACATATCGATAATTACCTTAAATGTAAATGGACTAAATGCTCCCACCAAAAGACACAGATTAGCTGAATGGATACAAAAACAAGACCCTTATATATGCTGTCTACAAGAGACCCACTTCAGACCTAGAGATACATACAGACTGAAAGTAAGGGGATGGAAAAAGATATTCCATGCAAATGGAAATCAAAAGAAAGCTGGAGTAGCAATTCTCATATCAGACAAAATAGACTTTAAAATAAGGACTATTAAAAGAGACAAAGAAGGACACCACATAATGATCAAGGGATCGATCCAAGAAGAAGATATAACAATTGTAAATATTTATGCACCCAACATAGGAGCACCTCAATACATAAGGCAAATACTAACAGCCATACAAGGGGAAATCGACAGTAACACATTCATAGTAGGGGACTTAAACACCCCACTTTCACCCATGGACAGATCATCCAAAATGAAAATAAATAAGGAAACACAAGATTTAAATGATACATTAAACAAGATGGACTTAATTGATATTTATAGGACATTCCATCCAAAAACAACAGAATACACATTTTTCTCAAGTGCTCATGGAACATTCTCCAGGATAGATCATATCTTAGGTCACAAATCAAGCCTTGGTAAATTTAAGAAAATTGAAATTGTATCAAGTATCTTTTCTGACCACAACGCCATGAGACTAGATATCAATTACAGGAAAAGATCTGTAAAAAATACAAACACATGGAGGCTAAACAATACACTACTTAATAATGAAGAGATCACTGAAGAAATCAAAGAGGAAATCAAAAAATACCTAGAAACAAATGACAATGGAGACACAACGACCCAAAACCTGTGGGATGCAGCAAAAGCAGTTCTAAGGGGGAAGTTTATAGCAATACAAGCCCACCTTAAGAAGCAGGAAACATCTCGAATAAACAACCTAACCTTGCACCTCAAGCAATTAGAGAAAGAAGAACAAAAAAACCCCAAAGCTAGCAGAAGGAAAGAAATCATAAAAATCAGATCAGAAATAAATGAAAAAGAAATGAAGGAAACAATAGCAAAGATCAATAAAACTAAAAGCTGGTTCTTTGAGAAGATAAACAAAATAGATAAACCACTAGCCAGACTCATCAAGAAAAAAAGGGAGAAGACTCAAATCAATAGAATTAGAAATGAAAAAGGAGAGGTAACAACTGACACTGCAGAGATAAAAGAGATCATGAGAGATTACTACAAACAACTCTATGCCAATAAAATGGACAATCTGGAAGAAATGGACAAATTCTTAGAAATGCACAACCTACCAAGACTGAATCAGGAAGAAATAGAAAATATGAACAGACCAATCACAAGCACTGAAATTGAAACTGTGATTAAAAATCTTCCAACAAAGAAAGCCCAGGACCAGATGGCTTCACAGGCGAATTCTATCAAACATTTAGAGAAGAGCTAACACCTATCCTTCTCAAACTCTTCCAAAATATAGCAGAGGGAGGACCACTCCCTAACTCCTTCTACGAGGCCACCATCACCTTGATACCAAAACCAGACAAGGATGTCACAAAGAAAGAAAACTACAGGCCAATATCACTGATGAACATAGATGCAAAAATCCTCAACAAAATACTAGCAAACAGAATCCAACAGCACATTAAAAGGATCATACACCATGATCAAGTGGGGTTTATTCCAGGAATGCAAGGATTCTTCAATATACGCGAATCTATCAATGTGATAAACCATATTAACAAATTGAAGGAGAAAAACCATATGATCATCTCAATAGATGCAGAGAAAGCTTTTGACAAAATTCAACACCCATTTATGATAAAAACCCTGCAGAAAATAGGCATAGAGGGAACTTTCCTCAACATAATAAAGGCCATATATGACAAGCCCACAGCAAACATCATCCTCAATGGTGAAAAACTGAAAACATTTCCACTAAGATCAGGAACAAGACAAGGTTGCCCACTCTCACCACTATTATTCAACATTGTTTTGGAAGTTTTAGCCACAGCAATCAGAGAAGAAAAGGAAATAAAAGGAATCCAAATTGGAAAAGAAGAAGTAAAGCTGTCACTGTTTGCAGATGACATGATCCTATACATAGAGAACCCTAAAGATGCTACCAGAAAACTACTAGAGCTAATCAATGAATTTGGTAAAGTGGCAGGATACAAAATTAATGCACAGAAATCTCTGGCATTCCTATACACTAATGATGAAAAATCTGAAAGTGAAATCAAGAAAACACTCCCATTTACCATTGCAACAAAAAGAATAAAATATCTAGGAATAAACCTACCTAGGGAGACAAAAGACCTGTATGCAGAAAATTATAAGACACTGATGAAAGAAATTAAAGATGATATAAATCGATGGAGAGATATACCATGTTCTTGGATTGGAAGAATCAACATTGTGAAAATGACTCTACTACCCAAAGCAATCTATAGATTCAATGCAATCCCTATCAAACTACCACTGGCATTTTTCACAGAACTAGAACAAAAAATTTCACAATTTGTATGGAAACACAAAAGACCCCGAATAGCCAAAGCAATCTTGAGAACGAAAGAAGGAACTGGAGGAATCAGGCTCCCTGACTTCAGACTATACTACAAAGCTACAGTCATCAAGACGGTATGGTACTGGCACAAAAACAGAAAGATAGATCAATGGAACAGGATAGAAAGCCCAGAGATAAACCCATGCACATATGGACACCTTATCTTTGATAAAGGTGGCAGTAATGTACAATGGAGAAAGGACAGCCTCTTCAATAAGTGGTGCTGGGAAAACTGGACAGGTACATGTAAAAGTATGAGATTAGATCACTCCCTAACACCATACACAAAAATAAGCTCAAAATGGATTAAAGACCTAAATGTAAGGCCAGAAACTATCAAACTCTTAGAGGAAAACATAGGCAGAACACTCTATGACATAAATCAAAGCAAGATCCTTTCTGACCCACCTCCTAGAGTAATGGAAATAAAAACAAAAATAAACAAATGGGACCTAATGAAACTTCAAAGCTTTTGCACAGCAAAGGAAACCATAAACAAGACCAAAAGACAACCCTCAGAATGGGAGAAAATATTTGCAAATGAAGCAACTGACAAAGGATTAATCTCCAAAATTTACAAGCAGCTCATGCACCTCAATAACAACAACAAAAAAAAACAACCCAATCCAAAAATGGGCAGAAGACCTAAATAGACATTTCTCCAAAGAAGATATACAGACTGGCAACAAACACATGAAAGAATGCTCAACATCATTAATCATTAGAGAAATGCAAATCAAAACTACAATGAGATATCATCTCACACCAGTCAGAATGGCCATCATCAAAAAATCTAGAAACAATAAATGCTGGAGAGGGTGTGGAGAAAAGGGAACACTCTTGCACTGCTGGTGGGAATGTGAATTGGTTCAGCCACTATGGAGAACAGTATGGAGGTTCCTTAAAAAACTACAAATAGAACTACCATATGACCCAGCAATCCCACTACTGGGCATATACCCTGAGAAAACCAAAATTCAAAAAGAGTCATGTACCAAAATGTTCATTGCAGCTCTATTTACAATAGCCCGGAGATGGAAACAACCTAAGTGCCCGTCATCGGATGAATGGATAAAGAAGATGTGGCACATATATACAATGGAATATTACTCAGCCATAAAAAGAAACGAAATTGAGCTATTTGTAATGAGGTGGATAGACCTACAGTCTGTCATACAGAGTGAAGTAAGTCAGAAAGAAAAAGACAAATACCGTATGCTAACACATATATATGGAATTTAAGAAAAAAATGTCATGAAGAACCTAGGGGTAAAGCAGGAATAAAGACGCAGACCTCTTATAGAACGGACTTGAGGTTATGGGGAGGGGGAAGGGTGAGCTGTGACAGGGCGAGAGAGAGTCATGGGCATATACACAGTAACAAACGCAGTAAGGTAGATAGCTAGTGGGAAGCAGCCGCATGGCACAGGGATATTGGCTCGGTGCTTTGTGACAGCCTGGAGGGGTGGGATGGGGAGGGTGGGAGGGAGGGAGACGCAACAGGGAAGACATATGGGAACATATGTTTATGTATGACTGATTCACTTTGTTATAAAGCAGAAACTAACACACCATTGTAAAGCAATTATACCCCAATAAAGATGTTAAAAAAAAAAAAAAAAGAATTCTGAGAACAATATGAGATCTGTGCATTGTAAGAATCTTTAGAAGAAAAGAATGCTGGTTAAGTGAAAGAGTGTTATTGTTTAAATTATCTAAAGGGAAACTCTTTCTCTGCATAATAACTGTTTAGCTTTTTTCCCCTCAAAAATCATGTAAAAGAAGACTAATCGTATGAACAGGAAAATTTTATAATAAGGAAAAACTTATGTTCACCATCTTAAAAATTATGAAGTAAACTTTAAGATTATATGCAAATTATAATGCAAAAATAAAGGAAAGAAATAGAAGAGAAATAAATATGATAAAAAATATAGGGGATATATATACATACATACACACACACAGACAAGTCATAAATACAATGTCCAAGTCAAAAATGCTGAGTTTTAAATAACAATCCAAATGGAAGCCAATTATGAGAAACAAATTGTCAGTTATGAGAGCACAGGCTGGTAATGCAACTGCCTTACTCGTTTGTCACATATTGTCTTCAACATTTTTGTTTGTTTGTATCCCAAAAATTTGCTACTGAAAATCAAAGGAAGTCTTACAAGTCTAAGACAGCCTAATTCTGTTTTTTGCATGTTCCAGGGATCTCTATTTACCAATGTTCCTAAGAAATGTGGAGTCTCAGACACAGTAATCCACCACCAAAGGCAAATTTAGGAAGAAAAATATTCACCACTTCCTCTCAAAAGGTCCTTTCCTACATCTGAACTAGTATTTTAAGCTTACAAACCAATTAATTTAAATGTTTCAAGCTCTATTTACAAGTGAGCTGACAGCAATCAAGACAATTCCCATGATTAGATGATGATGTAATTGAGGGTGAATTTATCAGCAAAAGTCCCCATGCATATTGAGCAAGACATTGTGTTAGGAACTGTGGGAAACACAACAAGGTTTAAAATGCGGTCTTTATCCTCAAGAAGATTCCAACAGGTCGGCAAAGCAAAGACAGGGCAGATGGAGTAGACGGAGTTGAGGTGTACTTGTCCATCAACCTGAGCTTTTGTGGCTACACAACTTGAAATATGGTATTCAGCACATACCAAATATCCCTGTCGATTTAGGGGGCATAACATAGGGGTAAAGAGAATGATGTGAATGAGAACTCAATACAGTCACAGACTACATTTAAGAGGCAGCTCCAATCAGTCCACAGAGAATTGATTTAATTCAACTTGCCTACTTCCAAAAATAACAAGCATGCTTTCTGATATATGTGATGGTGGCAAGTGTAATCCATCTTGAATAAAAACCATAAAGTTTATTCAGAGGTCTCTAGAAGAAAGGAATTACATAAATGCAGAGCCTTAGAAAAAGGTATCTAATTCTAAAGGAATAACATACTTATCCCATTACACAATTTTGAAAATAATAAGAACACAGCAGAAAGGTGCTATCACACATGCAACTAATTCACCCATTTCAATAGCCAACAGAGCAGTCATTTCAGCCAAGTTCATGTCAACGGGTGAAACAAACCCAGCAAGGAGTGGGCAGAAGTCAGAGGAAATCATATCATCAATAGAAATTACATCTCTGAATCAACACACTGCACAGATGGCAAGGAGCTAGTAGCATAAACCTGCCCCTTTCAAACCTCAAAGATGCTGGAAAAAACAGCCTGTCTATTTGCACAGGTGAGAATTCCACAGTTGTCCTGGCAGAGATCTTGCTATATCTGAATGTGCTCAAGTCATAAAATGTTTTGACAAAAAGTAGGTCAGCCTAAAATGTTAAAAAAGGAAGAAATTCATAAAATTAGCATCTCCACTCTTCACCCTTTTCATCTGATATAGTTTTGTTCAGTGAGTAAATTTGAGCTCAATCTTCTTTTACAAATGGGTGAGGTTTTTTTTGGGAAAACTTTTTGTCATCTCTGGTGCTACTACATAGACTCCAGCAGGCTGATGTATACTTCATAGCTTCTGCAAAATACCATTCCTACCCCTAAAAATAATAGCCTACAGTCATCAACAGTAGCGAGTAACAAATCAGATTCTGCTTTTTTTTGGTAGTAGTGGTGAACTTTGTAACTAATAGTAGCTTCTGATTGTTTTAGGTTCATATGTTCCTTGTGAAGAGACTTCTCAATAATTGATCTCAAGAACCGTGACTAGTATGACCAACTGTCCCCATTTACCCCTGATTAGCCTGGTTTTAGCCCTAAAAGTCCCACATTCCAAGAAACCCCTCACTGTGGGGCAGAGAGCAAGATAATGCCAAGTTGGTTTCTCTATTAACCAGCACCACCTGCATTTAGGAATAACAGCCCATTGTAATGTCCCACTTAGATACCATCTAGGCAACTATATGCATCGTCCCTGTACATTCGCTCAGCCATCACTTGAGAGAGCAACAGACTAAATAGGAAAGAGACTGCTAACACAAGCCCTGCCTAACTCCCCCTCATCCTCTCTCCTGTTCTCTCATCCCATGTACAAAGAGCCACAGTCTACACTCTCATTGGCAGGATGAACTCAGCTACCAGGAAGAGTACTGATGACCCCCACCAAGAAGAGTGGCTTCCATCCCAGCGGGCGTACGTTAAGGGTACTGGAGGCACAAGGACGAAGAAAAGCAGTACTTCAGGGTGAAGTGCCAAGTTTTTGCTCTGGCCAAACAAAATGCTCTTCCCTCAAGAAGGTGGTTTTTGTTTTATTGTTTTGTTAAAGGAAGAACATTTTGACAGAGATGAACTGTTACTCAGAAATTGTCCAAATCATTCTCTCCGAATATATTAGGTAAAAGAAAAGACTTAATTGAGGCCACTTCCTTGTTTTTACTAAATTCCAAGACACAAGGAACCTGATGGAATCACAGATCTCAATTCTGAGCCATTCTTCTGCATATTGATCTTGTTTTACCGATTTAATTCTTTACATTTACCTCTTGATTTAGAGATACCAGTCCCTTCAGAATATACTGACATGTAAGAACAGAATTGCCAGTCCAATTTCTTAGAAATCTGTTCTCTCTCTTTTAGTGCGGTGGCAATGGTTTTTCTACAGTAGCCAGATATTGTCTAAGTCAAATCAACATAAATAACACACTTGGCAGAAGAGTCAGTTAACATAATTCTTAGTTTGCACAGAAAGGACCTAGGCCACAATGAGGTCCACATGCTCAGGGAGAGTTCAGTGAGTGCATGTGTTTCTTTCCTATCAAATAAAGTACACAACCAATCTCCAAAGACCTCTTTTCAGAAAGGGATGAAAACATACACTGGTCATCCCAAGACACAAAAATGAGGTTGGGGATGGGTAGTAGAGTAGATCCCTGGGGCTCTAAGCCCCGTATTGCATAAGAAGGAACAGACATCTCAGCTCTTAAAACGACAGATGTTGGAGAACTCACTTATGTCCTGCCAATGGGGAAATATAAACAGAATTTAATATTTAAAAAATTCAAAATTCAGGCATTCAGTCATATATCACTTGGTGATAAACTGTCCCGCATGTTGAAGACTGTAGCATAGATGGAATGTCATTTTTTTGGCAATGACTTGGTACACTGCTTGCATGTCTAAAAACACATGTTAATTTTAGTTCCTTCACTTCTGTTGCCTCTACAAAGCCAAATATACACATATAAGATCCAAAGCAGTCAGGCACATCCATTCTAGCAAAATGTTCATTTTAACTTATCCTGGCACAGTGAACCAAATGTGTTCCTTCACTGCATACAAGGGGTAGCTGCAACAGCAAACTACATGCATAGGAAAGGTATATGTATATGTGTACAGATACATGATATGTATACATATAGACATGATGTATACGGTAATAACAAAAGTTTGAGTTAAGTGGAATTCAAATTAATACACTGTAATGCTTACTGAGACTAGTCCTGGGAAAACCTCTAGAATTTCCCCCACTGATGTGCTGAGTTTTGGGGCTGGGATCCAGCCTGCCTCTGGTATGAATACTCTGGGATATTTGAGACCTGGGTCAAGTCCAGTACCATAGGCTTTAGGGCTCAGCGTCCAGGCACTCAGAGAGCCTCAAGGGTAGTGCTAAAGCTTAAGAAGGTTCTCAAATGTCTTCACTTTTTGCTGAGGCAGAAAGTACTTTATACTCTGAAAGTACCACTGAGGAACCTCAGACCATCGGTTTTCCATCATTCTAAGGATCCGTCCTCGGACGAGTGGTTTATGTCACTCACAACTTGCCCTAGCTCAGCCACTGACCCTGGAGTCAAAGGGTTCAGATCTGATTACCAGTCCCCAAAGCCTCTTGCCCATTCCTCCTGCTTCATGATTTCCAGACACCAAATCTCCAATCAGTAATCCACACTACGCATCGGTTACAATCCAGCATCAGGGCCACAGGCAATCAGCACCACCATCGTCACTATGAATCAGAGCTCTACAAAAGAAAACTTAGGAACACAATCCATTTGTCTGATCTGTCTTTACAATCTTATACTATAAACATTAACAGATAAACAACATTTAGTGACAAAATTGTACTTGAGAAACTTCTCTCAATTCTGGTTCCTGTTATTTCTATTTACAATCTTGAGCATATAATTATAGAGGAACCTAAATTGAAAAAATATGATGTATTTTTAGGTATCTTATAGATTTCTAAAATTATAAATACCCTATATTTCTTTTTATGCATTTATAAAATTATAAAAATTATGTATAATTTATATTTTTATGGATAAATTATATATTATACAATTATGTAATTATATATTTATATCACATGTAATGTTAAATATAAATATATATATTCTTTCTGATTCTGTTTCCATACAATAAAGATTTCAGAGAACACTGAGTTACATTTAATAATGTCCAAATATTCATAAAAATGAAACAGACCAATTGGCTTTTTTCTTTGAGTTAATGCCTGCTTTCATTTTGCAAGGACATGATATCATAGAACTTGGTAGAGTCACTTCTTTTGTCCAAGTTCCTCTTTCACTTTCTCACCAAGCAAGGTCCACCACCACATACATACTCTGCTCAGTGTTGCATTACAGGCATGGCATTAACCTTTTAATATTTGTACTTAAATACTTCCTAGAAGAACTGAGGTCACAAGAAAGGGAAGCACCCACATTAGACAGATTTCCCATAACAAGGAGATCAACTAAATAGAAGACAGACACAAGAAATAAGATTTGACTGGAAAATAGCCAAATCTGTGACAAAAAATAATTTACAATTGAGAACAGAACTAAAAATGAGATGGGAATTGAAGGGAAAGAACGGAATTTTACATGTTTAAATTAATGTTAAAATGTTCAATAAACAAATGTTAAAGTAGCACATCCAAAGAGTCCTCAAAAGCAGTGGAGCAAAAGCCCACCTAGAAGCTATGCATCTAGGACCCCACAAGGAGGTGATTTTCTCTCTCATGAACCATGATTTATACAGAGCGTAAGGACTCAGTCTTGGGAAAGTGAAAAAGGAGATAGCCAGAGCCTCAATGTTTCTCAGGATAAGCAGGTTTTCACTTGAACGTAAATATGGTCTGGGTTAGTCAAATTGTAAATGATGTGTTCTTAGAACCACTAACTGCCTCTTTTAGAGGGAAAAACATCAAAGAACAAAGCTTCTTTTGGGGAGAAAAAGGGAACATCCACATGATAATTTAAACTGAATCAAAAACTAAATAGACTTCTATCCTAAATACTGAAATCAAAGCATTTAAAAAATATTCATAACCTCCTGGAGATGAAAGCAGCACGACTGACCAGCCTGACGGGTCCTCCAAAGCCACAGTTCACATGTCCTGACCGCTGATCTTGTTATCAACTTGCTATGTGACCTTGTGAGTCGTTCTTGGCTGAGATGTATCTTCCTGGAAAAATATTATACCTAAAATAGCCATCTTCAAAGATCTGAAGGTTCTGACATTGAAAATGCTGTTTTAATTTCCAATGATGCAGAGAAACTGCAACATGAGGGATTTACATAAGACGTGAGGAGTAAATCTCCCTACACTGAAATTTCACTTATTTAAATGGATTACGAGGCACGTGAAATATCTCTCCCTGGTGGCTTTCAAAATATTAACAATACTTTCTTGAAAATAGTTTAAAATGCAAGTGAAGGGAAAACGCCTATAGAGGTCATACTGGTACTGTTGAATAATTTTCTATGAGGGGTGCCTTTGTGACAGTCATCGTGGAGCATTCTCCAGCAAGACACTATAGCATGAATCCTGGGGACCTTGCAAGGGGGGCTGGGAGGGGAGGAGTCCAGTGGACTTAGAAGCAGCCATGAGTTTTTTCTGAACTGGAGAAGTCAACACCACTATTCTTAGAATTTTTGTAAAAGACTGGTTCATGGAATATGGAACATAATCCTTTAGAACATCTTGGTAGCTATATACGTAGTAATAAAGAATAAGGTCTTTAGCAATAAAGAGATCTGAGTTCCAATCTTCATGCTGCCCACTATTAGTCGTATGACTCTGGACGAGCTGCCTAATCTCTCAAGCCTCACTTCCCACATTTGTAACATGAGATACTATACCTGTTTCACAGGATTTTGCTTATCATAATGCTTATGAATTCAATGAGGGTATTTTATATATCAACCTGCTTTCTTCTATGTATTATCAAAATATGCTTATGAATAATGTAATTCAAAATTGAAAAAGGCACACAAACCATGACAATATAAATGAGGTGATTTTATAAAGAAAGGAAATTATGTACGAGCCTCAATATGGCATTGTTCTTGAACTCCATTAATGGGACCTTCATATAAATAGACAGTCCTTTATTTCAAGATTCTTATGATACTTTAGTAATTAAAACTCCCTGAATAGAGTGCAAGATGAATATAAAATTCTCTTTCACAGAGAAAACAGTATAGAAATATATTACTTTTCTAAAACTAATGGCCTCATTTCTTTTAAAAATTAATTGTATACTGTCTATCCTAAAAACAAAGAAAAATTTTCTTTACACATTTCTGACAGTATGTACTTTCCTTTAACTCCTGAAGTATGTTATTGAAGTCTAAAGATAATATAGTGGTGGCAAAGCAGCCATCAGCTTAAATGCTAAATATTTAGAGTTTTATTTTAGCTAAATCTGCAAACTGCTCTACATACACCCCTTGTTGATATATCGAGTTCATGAAGGAGTTCAGCAGACATCCCTGAAACAACTGCATTATTATTACAGAGATGACATTCTCTGACAGCACTCTGCCCCAGCCCAGCCCTCCCAGGCACAGTTCAGGAGGATCCAGCAGCCCTTAGCCAACGTGTCGGGTTTCCACCGTGGGTGCCAGGGGAGAGGAAGAGACAGTTGGACTAAAACGCCACTGACTTAAAGCCCCATGACTTACACTTATGATTAGCTGACACGTAATGATCAGTTCAACAAGTATCTAATGAGTTCCTACTATTTAGAAAGTTTCCCTTTTTACAGAAAAGATATATAAACACCAATAAGGATAAGTAGAAAATTAAAAGACATACAGTTACATTGCTGAATTACTGAATGAATAAATGAACGGAGCGCTAAGGAAAAAAGAAGAAAAGGAAAACTATGACATGAAAGTGAAAAAAACTGATTTAATATAGTATAATTAATGTATCAGTAAAGTACGTCCATGGCAGGGGTGGCAGGGAAGGCTGTGGAGAAACTGATGCCTGATCAGGAGTTTTAAGGAGAGCTAAGATCTCCACCGGAAGGGGGGAGAGGCCAGAGGACAGGATTATTTTATTTGTACCCTCAAGAAATATTGAAGCAGATGCAGAAAAACATGGTGAGCTGAGGGAGAAGGACATGCTCTCAATACTGTGTGTCTATGTACTCAAGGAAAGTGGGGCTGGACAAAGGGCAGGGGGCGCCATGGCCAGGAGGGCACAGGACACCTCAGGCCAGTCTGGGTGCCAGTCTATAGGCAATGAGGAGCCACTGTCGGTTTGTTTTCTTTAGTAACTAAGAAACATCGAAGTTGACCTTTGTAAGTATTACTGTGGCAGCCAATCGTGGGATGAATTAGACCAAGATTTCCTAAATAGTATTTTGTAGAACACAACCCTCCGTGAGATGTAACACACACACACACACACACACACACACACTCACTGACTCTGCTCAAATTATATTGGTAAATGCTAGGTTAAACAAACAATACATGAAATATCTTTATTGCTGGACTTTCCAACCTGTAGTATGCTTATAGGTCATGGAACTCCAAGGGGAAGATGGGACATGTGATTTCTCCCTGAAATGCTAAATCTCTTCCTCTCCTGGAGCTCTGGTGTCACCTCTTTTCCCCTGGTTCTCCTTCAGCCTCTCTGGCTGCTCCTTCTTGGTTTCCTTTCGGAGAATCTTCTATTGCTCTGCCTCTTTTTTTCATTCCATGGAGTCTTCGTGAGTGAGCTTTCTAGTCCTGCAGACTAAACTCTCATCGATGTTTCTCCTGACACCTTTCCTTGCCCGTACCCTTCTTCCCTGGTGAAGCAGGCACTCCTCCTCTGTGTGTTTATAACACCCTTGGAATACTTCTCTTACAGGGCTTCTTATGCTCTAGCTGATCATCTTTTCCCCCAGAATACTTAAGAGCTAACCCTTTTTCTTAACCCTTCCTTGAATATACAGCACATAACTTAAAAGGGCAACTAAGACTAAATGTATGCTCTTCTAAATCTTAAGAGTTACAATATGAAACATACCACATCTGTCAAAGATTTCTTATTTAATTAGAAGTTCTCTATGCAACAACTGTTTGAAGTCATTGTTAAGAAAAGTTAAATAGAAACTGTCATAGAGTGCTCTAAGATAAATTCTTTTGTTTTCAAGTTTTAAGACATTATGTGAGATAATCAAGAAAGGCCATATGTCATCGTAAGTCTTTGCAACTTAAAACGCAGAGATCTGATTTTATTCCTACTGTTCAGGATAACAGCATTATAAATCAGTTAACCAAATATTCCATAAATAATCCCTTCAGGGCTTCCCTGGTGGCTCAGTGGTTAAGAACCCGCCTGCCAATGCAGGGGACACGGGTTCGAGCCCTGATCTAGGAAGATCCCACATGCCATGGAGCAACTAAGCCTGTGCACCACAACTACTGAGCCTGTGCTCTAGAGCCCGCGAGCCACAACTACTGAGCCCACGTGCCAGAACTACTGAAGCCCACGTGCCTAGAGCCTGTGCTCTGCCACTGCAAGAGAAGCCACTGCAATGAGAAGCCCGCGCACTGCAACGAAGAGTAGCCCCCGCCCGTGCGCAGCAACAAAGACCCAACACAGCTAAAGATAAAAACAAATAAATAAATTTATATATAAAAAAAAAAATCCCTTCAAATGAAATTCTGCCTGAATTTTACATTACCCATAAGCTCAAATGATAATGAACTCAAAGCCTCACCAATACCTCAGTTAAAATATCATGTTGATCCTAGCTGTGTTAATAGTCCCTCAGGGTTGGTTATGTGACAGATGGGGGAAAAAAGGCACTCATGTGATATATGTATTTGTGTTACTTTACCCTACTGGAGCAGAAAAGAGTGGATCACTTAAAATGCTGAGAACAGCTCTCCTGTCAGGTTTGGAGGGGGGGGATGGGTGGTAGAGTCATTTGATTTTAGGCAGATGTTTTACTCCTTACTCTAAAGCAGTGGGAAAAAAGGAAGACCAAACGCAGACTCGAAAAAGGTCACTGGAAAAGGCTTTTACTGTTTCTCCAGGGATGGCTTGCCTGGAAGCACCCCCCTGTCCCTGCCCAAAACTCCCTGGGCAAAGTAGTCAAAAGGGATCAGCAGGCTAAGCAGAGTCCCAGGAACCATGACCATGGAACAGAGACCTCGAACATTTAAGACCAAGGGCACCTGACAGTCAGAGCAGGGCTGGTACTGGCCGGTAATCGGCTATAAACAAAGTACTTAGAAGGGCCTGAAAAAGCCAAAACTCTGAGGCCCTGACCTTTCAGGACTTCTCAACAGCCCTGAGGGTAAATTCTAAATACTTCCATCGAGCATCCAGAGAACTTTCATCATCTGTCCTCTGCTCACGCTGGAAGCCTCTTTTTTTTATGACACCCTCTCTATATACCACGATCCATCACATGAAAGGACCTGAAACTCCTAGGCACCTTGTACTAGACAGTCAACCATGTTATCCCAGGGACCTAGTACAGTCCTGGCACACAGTAGGCTTAATAAAGAGTTGCAGAATAAATGAATTATCCTGTATCCTCGGCTCTAAAAGGGACAATCTTTAGATCAACTGGCACAACCTCAAAGCCTTGGCACAGTGATATACTATAGAGAGCGGTAAAGTGATTTCTCATTAATAGTAAAGTACTACAGTTTACAAGTGATCTACTTCCTTTTCTACAAATGAGATGAATTTTAATGTCATCCCCTAATCATGTGATCATTCGTGTCCATACCAGATGCTGTCTTCAGTGAGCAAATAAGCAGCAGGGGCTCAGGCTGGAGCCTGAAGCACTGTGCGTAGCCCACACTATGGCCTGAGGTGCACAGCCCACCTGAGCTTCCTCTGCTTCCTCAGGTGTGTCAGGGCAGATAAAAAGGGTGGGAACGGCTCCATCACAGGACCACAGACCTCCAGCTTCCCTCTTCGGCAGACAGACCTCTCAGAATAAAGTCTTTAAAGCCAGATGACAAGGACAGTCCAAGAAGGCAGGCAGGGCAAAGTGGGCCCAGTATACACACAAACAAGGTTTGTCAAGCACAGAGCAAAAGGTATACAGGGGTCCATTCCTGCCTAGACAGAGAGAACTGGCTTTTACTCACTGTAATGTGAGCAAACGTGGAGATGCACATGTAACAGAAGAAAACCAACACAATGAAGGAGGACTGCCGTGAGGCAGGAAAGCGCCACACCAAAGATGCCAGGATCTCAGGACCAGGCTTAGCGCCTGCTTACACCCTTGGGACCCAGTATTTCCCTCTCCACCACTTTGCACACTTAACTTTATTAATTCCTTAAAATAAGGTTTTCAGCGTTCATCTTTCCTGATGGACACAGACAGGGCCTGTGACACAGCGGTTTCTGGCACACGATGGGCACATCACAAATATCTGCTGAAGACACTCTTGTCTTCTCGGACCTTCTGAGCATGAGAAGGCATTGCAGATTAAGTAAGAATTACTCTTATTACGATAAACAGACTTCAAGCTCCACTGAGGGTAGGGACAATGTCTAATCTGTTTATTGCTATAGTCTCAGTTTACAGCATGCTGTAGTCACTTAGTAAATATTTGTCGAGTAAATGAATGAATGGGTTCATATATATTATTTACCTATATATTTTCTGAGTTAATTTGGTAAATTTAATATAGTTTACTATTGCTATAATTTAACTGCATTCATTCAAAAAATTCGATAACCAACTAGGTGTCAGGCACACACAGATGCTAAGGAAAACGAGGTGTAAGATTCCTGTCCACATGAAAGTGAAGGTCTAGAAAGGAGAAGCGTATAAACAAGTTATAACAGTCAATTTGTTAAACTCAAAAACAGAGGTTTGTGTATTTTAAACAGCTGCAACCAGAAAGTAGCCAAATCAAATAGAAAGTCCTAAACAGGAAATGACGCAAGTAACAGTCTACTCAAGATCATTACCTCTGAACGGAGACCACCCCTAATCGAGTTTGCCAGACCCCAGCCCCAAAGGCAAGAATTACACACCAAAGGCCCCGAAACACGGATCATTCCTGCTTGTAATACGGATAGATAACCTAGTTTTAGACTCTTTGGCTGTCCATTTACCTTTCTAAAAAGTATGGAGGAGAACATGTTATAATGGCAATGGGTCTCATCACTTCAGCCATCCCACTGCCACACCAATTATAAGGCCTATTAACTGAAAAGAAACCTCTGAATTTAGCTCACTTATACATATTTCAGGGTTACATAAGCAAACTTGCCACCAGACTTTGGATCTATGAATTAAATAGCCCATAAGTATCATGAGAGCCTTACAGTTCATGTGTCTAGGTCTCTCAAATCCTTTTTCAGAACAGTGTGTGCCCTTCTGAACAACTGTATCATCTTTTAAACTGAATTTTAAGAATTATATTTTTCCAATTACAAAACATGGCTCCCATTGCTAAATGATGATATTGGGATACAACAGCTAACCTCTGCAAGTGCTCATTTTAACACTTTGTCCAGAAATGTCAATGACCTTAAAATATAGAAGCATACTTCACAATTAAAATTGTACTTATTCAGCGTTATGTAATATTTAGCCCTCGCCCAGTTATCTACTGCTGCATAATAAGCTACCTCAAAACTTAAGTGACCCAAAACAAGCTATTATTTCTTATGGCTTTATGGACTGACGGGGGGGGGTATTTTTTTTGTGGGAGTGACTGGGTTTGTGGATTGACTGTTACACAGGCAAAGTTCTCTCTTAGAATCTTTCTTGAAGTTGCGGTCAGTTGGGTGCAGCTGAAGTCACCTAGGTTTCCAAAATGGCTTACTCACATGGCTGGCAGTTCCTGTCGGCTGTTTGCGGAGCGCCCTTCTGTGGCGTCTCCACGTGACCTCGGGTCCTCACAGCATGGTGGTTGGTTCCAAGAGACGTAGGCAAAAACTGCAAGGTTTCTTACCACCTAGTCTCAGAAGTCCTAGAATATCACCTCTGCTGCATTCTATTAGTCAAGCAAGTCATTGTGGCCAACCCAGATTCAAAGGAAGGGAAGTTAGGCTCTACCTGTCGACGTAAAGAGCAGCACATACATATGGGGAGGGAAGAAACTGAGGATAACCGTCTCAGAGGCTACCTTACCACACCATTATTCCAACTCATGCACATTATGCTTTAGATGGATAGTCCCAGCTTTTTTTTTTTCCTTCTAAAAATCAAGTTAGGCACAAAAATACTCAATGAAAATGTAAGCACTATTAAAAAAAACTCTGCAGAAAAATCACACTTGATGCCTAGGTCCAGTTCAATTCCACACATCAGCGGAACTCTACTCTTATAACCCTAAATACAGTGAAACAGGATTTCATTCCACATAAGACTTTTGTCTATTTTCCTATAGGATAATGTACCCACCCAATAAATGTGTCAAGCGTATGAGATCCAACTTATTTTAAGTTTTCACCTCTTACTCTCAAAACCTAGCGAAATTCAGGGAACCACTCCTCAGATCCTAGAATGCCTGGACCCGAAGTCCTACTTTTAGGACCATCATTTGGCATGCCGAAACAGTATTCCTAACCAAGAAGCTGAAAACGTTCTTTGCTGGTGATTTTAAGAGAGCTGACTAGCTCAAGAGCAGAGCTGCACAGAGAGTAAGAAGGGGAGGCACTCTGCCAAGGGAGTTGATGGCCATCAGGAAGAATTTCCACAGAGAAAAAGGGGAAAGAAAGGGCGAAAAGGACGATGTCAGTCCCTGGAAAGAAAGTTATTTTTCAAATGGTCTGATTTTCCCTTTTACAGAGAAAAGGGAGTTTACTGCGATAGAATAAGCATGTTCCATTTCATGCAGGTATGTCTTCTGAGCCAAAGAAAATACAATGGTATCTTAAAGCCATTTATCTTAAACGATTCATTTGCAGGCCATACAAAATCCCCCAAGCCATATGTGGGTTCTAAAACAATAAAAGATTTATTAATTCCAAAACAAAATTAAAGATGTTTTCAAATAATGGCAATGCGCCAGATCCTCTTGTCCCTACATCACAAAAGCTGATGAAGTTTAGAAAAACAAAAATGTAAAAAATTCAGTTTTCTCTAAAATTGTAATAAACTTAAAAATTATTGAATTTTTAAAAATCTCTTCCTCTTACCTAGATATAAAAACAGAAATAGCTGAGCATGTTCTTCACATACTTAGCCTGCCCAAGTGTGAACCGGCAACACCTTCCTCTCCTCCACTTGCTCTCTGTAAATCGACTACTTACCCTTCCTGTCTGTGGGAACTCCCCATCCCCCAAAGCGCCCCTTCTAGGATCTCAGGTTCAGCGCCCTCCCTACTTTTCACCACCTACGTGTACTACACGCCCAGACTTTGTCAAGACTCTTTCAAAGCTGTCTCTCATACAAGTTCCCTACTTTCAAATCCCAAGGCTGCCTGGTGTGGGTGCTCTGTCTCGTTCAGCCGCTTCCGGCATGCCTGCGTCGGGGCCCCCGCCTCCAGTCCTGCCTCAATTCACTCTCAAGGATGACTTCAGAGCAACCTTTCCAAAAGAGAGCCGACGATGTGACCCACCCCTCAAAGTAAGACACACCACTCAAAACAAGATATGTTTCCAGGATTCAGACCAACTCCTTGGTCCTAGCCTGTCTCAGCTGCAGTCAGACTTCAGTGTGCATCCTCGGACTTGGTCCCAGGGGACAGGCCACCCTACCTGGGTCTGTACGTACTGCTCTCACTTTGTCCATGTGGTTACATGTGCCCAGCATACCCTCCTCCACCATCCTCAGAGCTCAGCTCAAACGCCACCCTCTCTCTCCAGCATTTCTGGAATCAACTCGCCTACCCGCTACCTGATTCAGCAGACTTGCTTCTGCATCTGTCACCTACGTTTTTTAGGCATGCCTCATAATGTGTTCATGAGGATTCCAAGCTGGCTCTCTTCCTTAAAAGACCTCGTTCTGTTCTTAACCAAGGCTACCTTGAGAATTCTATCCCATGCTCCTGGAGCTAGGGAGCTCCTTCTCGCCTCTTCTTCCCCTTGACATCCGCTGCTCAATCCCTCTCTTCCAACATCTTCACCCATAAGAAATTAACGCTCTTCTTTTTCCTTCAACATCAAGCTTACCTTGCTCCCACATGATTCACCAGCTGGATGCTGTGGTCTGAATTTTTGCATACTTTACAAGTTGCTATAACGCTGTACCACCCCGAAGCCTCCAGATAAATCCAGAACTGCCTGATGCCAAGACACCCACTCCAGTCTGGCCTTGGAGACCCAGGGTCTCACTACAAGGCGTCTAAAGGAAGTGCAATGTACACACATTTGTAAACCCGGCAAACATCGGAACTGCCTAAGGATCAGGGACAGGAAGCTTCACGAAGGAAAATTAACAAAATATAAAGTGACATAAGAGACTGGCCATTACTTTTAACCACTGGCAATTAATTCCATTTTAATATGCTTAATAACTAATCTGGTTGTTCCTACAAACAAGGCTGGAGACTCAGCTGTCATCCTAGAACCCTGAAACCTGTGTAAGCCAACTGGGTGTTTTCACTGGTGTTCCAAAGGCAAGGTTTCTGGAATAACTTTCTAATTGGTCCAGGTGTTTTCCATGTTGAACATCAAAAGTGATTAAACGAGACATGAAGCTTTCTGTGGTAAAAGGTTACCAAAAACAATTTCTTTGAACTTAATGTTTACAAAACGGATACTTATGAGCACTTACGTTAACTCACTGACAGCCAGTGTTTTGGCTCAATGTGTCTTAACAATATAAACCTGAGGTCCATGATTTTCAGGTGATCTATAGTTCCTAAGTATAATGTACTAAAATGGACTTGAGATATTACACATAAAGAGTTAAGAAATGACATTTATACCTCAGATATAGTTTAGGGTGGTCAAGAAGACCTTTTAGACAAAAGACAACAGAGATGGGGTGGGGGGCGGTGGTCCTGGAACTATGTCTGGAGCATCTCCAAGCCTAAAAGTCCCGGGAAAATTAATATGATCACTGAGGCTGTTTTATAAGTCTTGGTTGAAGCCACAGTGTCCAAACTAAGAAAACTGTCCAATCCCAGCCTAAAGAGGCCCTACGCCTTCCCCAAAGCTGTTTCCTTTATCACCCAAGCAAGAAGGTGGTTGAGGAGAGAACCTACAGAGAGAGATAAGGAACTGCTCACAAGGCCAACACCCTCACTGAAACTCACCAAGCCCACCCCCTACCCCACTCGGGTCTAGTGCTGAGTTACAAGCACCAGCTGACAGGCAAAGGCAAAGACCACTTCTGTGGCAAAGACATGCAGGGTCTGCTAAAACCTGATGATGGAGCAGAACTACTGTGGAATCCCCTGGCCCTCCAGGTCTCCCACTGAGATCATGGAAATGGCAGACCACCGGGGGAGGAGATGAAAGTCTACGGTAACTATAGCAACAACATAACCCAAAGCCAGCGTAACTACTTACTGGATTAGCTCAACCTCTCGTATGAAGGGCCTGGCAGAAGAAGAGGTGTGCCCACTTCCAGGCATAAACAGTATTTACCTCAGTCTATACTATTCTTTCACGTGCAATAATAGGCACTCAATCAAAATTCTGTGTGACACACAAAAAGCAAACCCTCCCCCAACCCGTTACCAAGAGACAGAATAGAGGACACAACGAGACTGGAAGATGGCCCAGATGGTGGAACTACCTGAGAATTTAAATAACTGTAATTAATACTGTCGAAGAATCCAGTGATAAGGTGAACAACGTGCATGAACAAATGGACAACTACAACACAGACATGGAAGCTATTTTTAAAAAGCCAAATGGAAATATTAGAAATGAAAAACATGATGGTATCAAAGATGAAATCCTTCAATGTGCAGACTGAGCACAGTAGAGGAAAGAATCAGTGAAACTGAAAACACTCCAAGAGAAATTAGAAACACAAAGATACAAAGAGACAAACAGAACAGAACTACCAAGAGCTATGGGACAATATCAAACATTCCAACGTATGTAACTGGCACCTTATTAGAAAAAGAGAAATAGAAAGGGACCAAAGAAATATTTGGGGGAAAAGTTGAGAAGTTTCCCAAATTTAGTAATAATAAACCAGAAATATAAGCAGGATGAATGAAGAAGGACATATCTAGTACATCATAGTCTAAGTGCTGGAAACCAAAAATAAAGAGAATATATTGTAGGAAATGAATAAATTACCTGCCCTCGCCTTGAGTCCTGGCCTCTCCGTGAAAGACTAACGATTGTTTAGCCTTTGAGCAAAATTTAGATTTTAGCAAAATCATCTCCCACGCTTGGGGCCCTTGCTGGACCCAATAAATAATTCCCAAAGTGAAGGACTTTGTGTTCCTTCCCTAAGGCGTCTGTGCGGTTTCACAGAATGCAAATCGGGGGGGGGCTGCCGTGGCGTGCAGTTTTGTGTTGTCTCACCAAAACTTCTCAAAGACCCAACCTGCTGAATGATACAGTTGTTGTTGTAATGGAATTAAAAGCTTTTGATATAAGGACAAAAAAAAATGTCTGGAGCTAGAGCTATCTAAATACTAAATGTAAGGTGAATAAAAGATTGAAACTGAAAGGTGTTACAATCCAAACGTAATGTTATCTTTTGAATTGAGTCTTACAAACCCAAATAATATTGGAAAAATATAACCTTTCAGAGACTTCCTCTACAATGCTTTTTAAAAAGTCTCTTTTGGTTCTGATGTTAACTTGATTGCATTAGCTAATAACCTTAACTAGCTTTTGAAAAGTTGCTGATATGCTAAGAACATCTGTAATGCTTAGGAAACAGGATTTCAAAATGATGCAGTCTGTATAAATAATGAGTGAAAAAGAAAAATTTAAAAAGGGTTTGAAGCAAAACCCCAAAGGCCTCTTTGTCCCTCTTTACCCTCTTCCTTTGCTAGTACTCTCTACTAATTGTATGGGATTCTGTCTAAAATCTTGGGGCTTCTAGTCGAGGCCTTCTCTGGTGTTCCCTTAGTCACAGGCTGGGATTTGTTTTCTTTTTGTGAAGTCAGTGCCTGAGAGCTGCTAAAAAGATACCACCAGCACCTGGACACCCTGAGGCATTCCGGGATCCTGGACTCAAGGCCCAAATAGTCAAAGGAACATGAGACTTTTAAATAAATTTTAAATGAACTTCTGGGTTCATTACTGCAGTTTGCTTAGTTTGAAAATATACAGGAAAGTTTATCAGAGTCAGTGGAATGAGAAAATATTTAATTGAATTAATTGAATAAAAGGCATTGTCGTGTGCGCACAGTAGGTGAGTGGGTGGTCTCTGAAGCCAGACTACCTGGGTTCCAATCTCAACTCTGCTACTCACTTGCCTGTGCCTCAGTTTCTCATTTTTAAAGAAGAGATCATAATAATACCTACCTCGTAGAGGCTTAAGGGAATTGTTAAATGCATTAATGAATTGTTGTGAGGCTTACATGAATTAATAAATGTGAACTTCTAGAATACAGTACCTGGTATGTGATTAGTGGCCTTTGTATTTAACTATTAATATTATTCTTATTAATAAACTTCATGTTAAAACAAAGTAAAAGCCAAAATAGGTGAATTGGAAATATCATATCACCCTTTCTTGAGAAAACACAAAAGGTAATTTTTTTCTCTGCAGTAATTTGAACAGCCTCTTCTGAGGTATAATTATAGAGTACCAGATTTTGGTTAACCTCATGAGTTTTGATAAGAGAAACCAGGGCTCCTTTGCCTGTTGGTTGATATCTTCAAAACACATTACTGGCACTACTGTGACAACTGCACACACATCAAACAACCTCCTAAACTCAACTAGCTTAAACCTCTTTAATAGGGCTCACTGTGAAATAAGTATTTTGAGTATGTACATTCAAGTCATGTTGTGAACAGTAACATTTGTCTAATCCTTCATGGTCTATGAAGGAATTTTATATTTAGCCATTACTCCAGTTCCTAATACCCATATACTATAAATATGACATTTTATGTCATATGAGAAGCTCAATGTGGACTTGCTCTAATGAGCACAGAAGCCTCCTCTCTCCTCTACCACAAAGAGGAGTATTTTCTTAACAGGACCTCAGAGGTTATCTTTTACAGCCTACAGAACTGAAGTGGAAAGCTAGCATATTATTACACTGGAAAGGTATTATTATTACGTGTTTTCGCTCAAGTTTCATTTTACAGCTCAGGTAAAAAGCGAAATCCAGGAGAAGCCTAAATTAGAATTGCTCTTAAGGGGATCAGGCATGTCTCTTAAAATTTGAAAAAAATATGGCATTTACATACAGACCATAAGGACTTTTAAAAGACCAAGCTGAACAGAGCTGTGTGAAAGGTAATGCGGTGAAAAGAGGGGACAGAGCAAAATCAAGAAGAGCTGTTTAAAAACAACATCAAATTTTCAAGTGGAAAGTTCATGTAAAGTATCTAATTGTGTCCTAAACTGAACAGTGAGCTAAGCAATGTAGCTGCATGGAAGGTGAGCCGCTCATTTATTTTTATAGCATGTGAGGCAGATGCTTGAGTCTGAAAAAGCCATAAGTAACAGAACGACAAGAGTCCAGTGAGAGGTGCTGACAGCAGAGGCACAAAGGGCATCCTCGGAAAAAAAGAATGAAAGACAGCACCGGGCACGCCCTGTAGAGCAAGAAGCTGTCCTTCCTTGTTTGCCACCTCCCGTGATAATTCAAATTATTTTCAACGTCTTTCTTGCAAATATACTTGCTCATATGCATTAATTAATGGTCACATGCTGACAGGCGCACCTCTGTTCAAGAAGTGCTGGCATCTGCATTACTGGCAAACACTCTGCAGACAGCACCCTTATATTTTTCAGTATTAAAATGCTACAGTCTATTTACTTGGCAGTGTGTCCTTTATACCTCCTGTTACTCCTAAAAACTGGTTCACAATTCAAAGAATGGGGATGCTTTGGGAGTTTCAATTTCTGTTTCTTTCATTGTTGTGTCTAAAAAAATTATTCCCAAATGTTCATCATAAATATAAACGTATGATTTTGGATATACCACCTTTCTTTTCTCAGGTAAAGTTAAACCTTTTTAAAATAAGTATGGATTTTATAATACATATTAAGGAGAGAGAATATAATCTTACCCTGGTGTGAGTACGAATGTGCATCTTCAGCCCGTCATTTTTACTGAATCCTTTTTCACAGTAAGGGCATTGATAGGGACGCTCACCTACGAGATAAAGGAAAGCTTCCCGTCAGAAAACTCGAAAGCAGCAAAGCAGGCACCTACCGGCGCTCCTCCCGCACCAGATCCCGGCCACCACAACCTCTCCTGCACTGCACAGCAGGGCCAACACCTGGGGCAGTTCAGGGTGGCGGACGAGGCTTTCCCTCCTGCGGAGAGGCTGCAAGCCCAGAGCAATTCCAGCACTCAGAAACAAGCAACATTCAGGCTCGCTCCATTTTTCTTTTAATATTTGAGCCCAAATTAAATCTAATTTTAAGAACCTGTTAAAAAGATTTCCTATCAGTCAATTTGTTCTGTCACTATACTGCACATTACAGGGATCACTGTTTCACTGATACTTTGTTTTTTAAAAAAGATTTCAGAGGCTAAACGCTCTTTGGTGGGGCTAATGGCAGACTCCCAGAGGGCTCATGCCAAGGAGTACGTCCCAGAACTTCTGCTGCCAGTGTCCTTGTCCCTGCAGTGAGCGACAGCCATCCCCTGCCTCTGCAGGAGGCCTACCAACACTAGCAGATCACCACGGAGCCCCGAGAAGAGTTCCCTGTGCTATACACCATGTGGCCGACAGGGTCTTGGTGCTCCAGCCGGGTGTCAGGCCTGAGCCTCTGAGGTGGAAGAGCCGAGTTCAGGACACTGGTCCACCAGAGACCTCCCAGATCCACGTAATATAAAATGGTGAAAACTCTCCCAGAGATCTCCATCTCCATGCTAACAGCCAGCTCCACTCAACGACCAGCAAGCTACAGTACTGGATACCCTATGCCAAACAACTAGCAAGACAAGAATACAACACCACCCATTAGCAGAGAGGCTGCCTAAAATCAAAATAAGGTCACAGACACCCCAAAACACATCGCCGGATGTGGTTCTGCCCACCAGAAAGACAAGATCCAGCCTCATCCTCCAGAACACAGGCATTGGTCCCCTCCACCAGGAAGCCTACACAACCTACTAAACCAACCCTAGCCACTGGGGACAGACATCAAAAACAATGGGAACTACGAACCTGCAGCCTGTGAAAAGGAGACCCCAAACACAGTATGTTAAGCAAAATTAGAAGACAGAGAAACACACAGCAGATGAAGGAGCAAGGTAAAAACCCACCAGACCAAACAAATGAAGAGGAAATAGGAAGTCTACCTGAAAAAGAATTCAGAGTAATGATACTAAAGATGATCCGAAATCTTGGAAACAGAATGGAGAAAATACAAGAAACGTTTAACAAGGACCTAGAAGAACTAAAGAGCAAACAAACAAAGATGAACAACACAATAAATGAAATTAAAAACTCTCTTGAAGGAATCAATAGCAGAATGACTGAGGCAGAAGAATGGATAAGTGACCTGGAAGATAAAATAGTGAAAATAACTATCGCAGAGCAGAATAAAGAAAAAAGAATGAAAATAACTGAGGACAGTCTCAGAGACCTCTGGGACAACATTAAATGCACCAACATTTGAATTATAAGGGTCCCAGAAGAAAAGGAAAAAAAAAAGGAACTGAGAAAATATTTGAAGAGATTATAGTTGAAAACTTCGCTATTATGGGAAATGAAATAGTCAATCAAGTCTAGGAAGCGTAGAGAGTCCCATACAGGATAAATCCAAAGAGAAACACGCCAAGACATACACTAATCAAACGATCAAAAATTAAATACAAAGAAAAAATATTACAAGCAGCAAGGGAAAAGAAACAAATAATATACAAGGGAATCCCCATTAGGTTAGAGCTGATCTTTGAGGAAAAACTCTGCAAGTCAGGAGGAAGTGGTAGGACATATTTAAAGTGATGAAAGGAGAAAACCTGCAACTAACATTACTCTACCCAGCAAGGATCTCATTCAGATCCGACGGAGAAATTAAAACCATTACAGACAAGCAAAAGCAATGAGAATTCAGCACCACCAAACCAGCTTTACACCAAATGCTAAAGGAACTACTCTAAGTGGGAAACACAAGAGAAGGAAAAGACCTACAATAACAAACCCAAAACAATTAAGAAAATGGTAATAGGAACATACATATCGATAACTAACTTAAATGTAAATGGATTAAATGTTCCAATCAAAAGACACAGACTAGCTGAATGGATACAAAAACAAGACCTGTATATATGCTGTCTACAGGAGACCCACTTCAACCTAGGGACACATACAGACAGAAAGTGAGGGGATGAAAAAAGATACTCTATGCAAATGGAACTCAAAAGAAAGCTGGAGCAGCAATTCTCATATTAGACAAAACAGACTTTAAAATAAAGACTATTACAAGAGACAAAGAAGGACACTACATAATGATCAACAGATCAATCCAAGAAGAAGATAGAACAATTGTAAATATTTATGAACCCAACATAGGAGCCCCTCAATACATAAGGCAAATGTTAACAGCCAAAAAAGGGGAAATCGACAGTAACACAATCATAGTAGGGGACTTTATCACCCCACTTTCTCCAATGGACAGATCATGCAAAATGAAAATAAATAAGGAAACACAAGATTTAAATGATACATTAAACAAGATGGACTTAATTGATAGTTATAGGATATTCCACTCAAAAACAACAGAATACACATTTTTCTCAAGTGCTCATGGAACATTCTCCAGGATACATCATATCCTGGGCCACAAATCAAGACTAGGTAAATTTAATAATATTGAAATCATATCAAGTATCTTTTCTGACCACAATGCTATGAGACTAGAGATCAATTACAGGAAAAAATCTGTAAAAAATACAAACATATGGAGGCTAATCAATACACTACTAAATAACCAAGAGATCAGTGAAGAAATCAAACATGAAATCAAAAAAATACCTAGAAAAAACTGACAATGAAAACATGACAACCCAAAATCTATGGGATGCTGCGAAAGAAGTTCTAAGAGGGAAGTTTATAGCAATACAGTCCTACCTCAAGAAACAAGAAACATCTCAAATAAACAACCTAACCTGACAGCTAAAGCAGTTAGAGAAAGAAGAATAAGAAAAAACCCCAAAGTTAGCAGAAGGAAAGAAATCATAAAGATCAGATCAGAATTAAATGAAAAATAAATGAAGGAAACGATAGCAAAGATCAATAAAACTAAAAGCTGGGTTTGAGAAGATAAACAAAATTGATAAACCATTAGCCAGACTCATCAAGAAAAAGGGAGAAGACTCAAATCAATAGAATTAGAAATGAAAAAGGAGAAGTAACAACTGACACTGCAGAAATATAAAGGATCATGAGAGATTACTACAAGCAACTATATGCCAATAAAATGGACAACCTGGACGAAATGGACACATTCTTAGAAAAGCACAACCTTCCGAGACTGAACCAGGAAGAAATAGAAAATATAAACAGACCAATCACAAGCACTGAAATTGAAAATGTGATTAAAAATCTTCCAGCAAACAAAAGAGCAGGACCAGATGGCTTCACAAGCAAATTCTATCAAACATTTAGAGAAGAGCTAACACCTATCCTTCTCAAACTCTTCCAAATATAGCGGAGGGAAGAACACTCCCAAACTCATTCTACGAGGCCACCATCACCCTGATACCAAAACCAGACAAGGATGTCACAAAGAAAGAAAACTACAGGCCAATATCACTGATGAACATAGATGCAAAAGTCCTCAACAAAACACTAGCAAACAGAATCCAACAGCACATTAAAAGGATCATACACCATGATCAAGTGGGGTTTTTCCCACGAATACAAGGATTCTTCAATATACGCAAATGAACCAACGTGATACGTCATATTAACAAACTGAAGGAGACAAACCATATGATAATCTCAATAGATGGAGAAAAACATTTCGACAAAATTCAACACCCATTTATGATAAAAACTCTCCAGAGAGCAGGCATAGAGGGAACCTACCTCAACATAATAAAGGCCATATATGACAAGCCCAGAGCCAACATCATTCTCAATCGTGAAAAACTGAAACCATTTCCTCTAATTTCAGGAACAAGACAAGGTTGCCCACTCTCACCACTATTATTCAACATAGTTTTGGAATTTTTAGCCACAGCAGTCAGAGAAGAACAAGAAATAAACAGAATCCAAATTGGAAAAGAAAAAGTAAAACTGTCACTGTTTTCAGATGACATGATACTATACATAGAGAATCTTAAAGATGATACCAGAAAACTACTAGAGCTACTGAATAAATTTGGACACAAAATTAATGTACAGAAATCTCTTGTATTCCTATACACTAATGATGAAAAATATGAGTGAGAAATTAGGGAAACACTCCCATTTACCACTGCAACAAAAAGAATAAAATATCTAGGAATAAACCTACCTAAGGAGACAAAAGACCTGTATCCAGAAAACTCTAAGACACTGATGAAAGAAATTAAAGATGATACAAACAGATGGAGAGATATCATGTTCTTGGATTGGAAGAATCAACACTGTGAAAAAGACCAGACTTCCCAAAGCAATCTACAGATTCAGTGCAAACCCTCAAACTACCAATGGCATTTTTCACAGAACTAGAACAAAAAATTTCACACTTTGTATGGAAACACAAAAGACCCTGAAGAGCCAAAGCAATCTTGAGAACGAAAAACGGAGCTGGAGGAATCAGGCTCCCTGTCTTCAGACTATACTACAAAGCTACAGTAATCAAGACAGTATGGTACTGGCACAAAAACAGAAAGATAGATCAATGGAACAGGATAGAAAGCTCAGAGATAAACCCACACACATATGGTTACCTTATCTTTGGTAAAGGAGGCAAGAATATACAATGGAGAAAAGACAGCCTCTTCAGTAAGTGGTGCTGGGAGAACTGGACAGTTACATGTAAAAGAATGAAATGAGAACACTCCCTAACACCATACACAAAAATAAACTCAAAATGGATTAAAGACCTAAATGTAAGGCCAGACACTGTAAAACTCTTAGAGGAAAACATAGGCAGAACGCTCTATGACAAAAATCACAGCAAGATCCTTTTTGACCCACCTCTTAGAGGAATGGAAATAAAAACAAATATAAACAAATGGGACCCAATGAAACTTAAAAGCTTTTGCACAGCAAAGGAAACCATGAACAAGACGCAAAGACAACCCTCAGAATGGGAGAAAATATTTGCGAACAAAGCAACTGACAAAGGATTAACCTCCAAAATTTACAAGCAGCTCATGCATCTCTATGTTAAAAAAACAAATAACCCAATCCAAAAATGGGCAGAGGACCTAAATAGACATTTCTCCAAAGAAGATATACAGATTGCCAACAAATATATGTAAGGATGCTCAACATCACTAATCATTAGAGAAATGCAAATCAAAACTACAATGAGGTATCACTTCACACCGGTCAGAATGGCCATCATCAAAAAATCTAGAAACAATAAATGCTGGAGAGGGTGTGGAGAAAAGGGAACCCTCTTGCACTGTTGGTGGGAGTGTAAATTGATACAGCCACTATGGAGGACAGTATGGAGGTTCCTTGATATCTAAAAACAGAACTACGATATGACCCAGCAATCCCACTACTGGGCATATACCCTGAGAAAACCATAATTCAAAAAGAGTCATGTACCACATTTTTCATTGTAGCACTAATTACAATAGCCAGGATATGGAAGCAACCTAAGTGTCCATTGACAGATGAATGGATAAAGAAGATGTGGCACATATATACAATGGAATATTACTCAGCCATAAAAAGAAACAAAATGAGTTATCTGTAGTGAGGTGGATGGACCTAGAGCCTGTCACACAGAGTGAAGTAAGTCAGAGAAAAACAAATACCATATGCTAACGCATATATATGGAATCTAAAAAAAAAAAAAAAAAAAAGGTTCTGAAGAACCTCAGGGCAGGACAGGAATAAAGACGTAGATGTATAGAATGGACTTGAGGACACGGAGAGGGGGAAGGGTAAGCTGGGACGAAGTGAGAGAGTGGCATGGACAGATATATACTACCACATGTAAAACAGATAGCTAGTGGGAAGCAGCAGCATAGCACAGGGAGATCAGCTCGGTGCTTTGTGTCCACCTAGAGGGAGATGCAAGAGGGAGGGATATATGGATATATGTTTACGTATAGCTGATTCACTTTGTTATACAGTAGAAACTAACACACCATTGTAAAGCAATTATACTCCAATAAAGACGTTAAAAAAAAAAGCCATCATCCTAAGTGAAAGAAGCCAGACTCAAAAGGCCACATATTATGATTCCATTCATATGGAAGTCCAGAATAGGGACAGAAAGTAGATTAGTGGTTGTCTAGGGCTGGGGGTGGAGATGGGAAACACAGGAGTGGTAGCGAACGGGTAACGTGTTTTTTTTAGGGAGATGAAAATGTCCTAAAATTGACTGTAGGGATGGCTGCACATATCTATGAATATACTAAAAACAATATATTACACACTTTAGGTAGATTGTATGATATGTGAATTATACCTCAATAAAGCTGTTTAAAAAAAAAAGATTTCATAGTCTATCTCAGTTAAGGAGATGAGTTTTAAAAGAACTTCCTAAAATTGGTGTATGTTAAACAGAACCATCTTCTGTTATAACTGAGTCGAGGTTGTATCTAGAGATTCTTATTTAGAAAACAGCCAAACCATTTTTTTAAAACAAGCAAGCATACTCACACGCATCACACTTTCTAAAACATTCTACTGTAAGCTGACAAAGATATGACAAAATTTAATCTCCAGGAGGAATCTGAAGCATCCCACTGGTCAAAGCCTAATTATTCAGAATGGACACTACCTCAGAGTCACTCACTTCCTGACTTTCATTTATTCATTGTTTCATTTATTGATTCTTTCATTTCCTTCTCCTCAGAGACAGGCCTTTTGACAAGTAGTGTGCCGATCCTCTGCTCTCTCACATCCCATTTGATTCTCATTCTCGTTCAATCACGTATTACTTGAGTTATGCCAGCGAACGCCCCCATCAGGTCAGCAATGAGCTCCTAGTGGCTCAATCCAATGGTCACTTTTCATCATGGCCTTCCCTGACCTCTCCCCAGTTGCTTCACAAAATGTCCAGCCACGTGCCTGGGCCTGGAGGCTGCATGGCACAGGGGGCCTTGCCCTGTTCTCTGAACCCTGTGTTGTCGGCAGTAACATCACATGGAAGCAACTGGGGCAGAGCTCCCAGCTCAGCAGCTTACCCAGCTGCTCCTTGAGGAGCATCCAGGTCACTCCCTTTGAACTCTGTCTGAAGTGGGCACTGTGAGAGAATGACAACCACCCAAGACAGAAAAAACAAAAACCTAAAAATAACAATGGTAACACTAACGAGAACAGGACTCTAATGAATTATCCAGACTCGCCAATTTCTTCTGTGAGACAAAATCAACTTTTGCACTAAGTAAATCAAACTGGATTCTTTACCTTATGGTTGTGAACTGGGAAGGTGTGGCTTTTCACACACACGCAAAATAAAGGCTTAGAGTCCAATTTATTTGAAAAACTATGAAAATATTTTATTTTAACCTTAAGTCGATAATATGTGTTTATCTTCATTCCAGATCCCTCTGTTGAACCTCTGCCTTGAGATATCCATACACCCACCCGGTATCTTCATTTGGATATCTCACAAACAACTCAAATTCAGCATTCCTGGGCTTTAGACGCTGATCCTCTGTGTCCTGTACATCCTGTCCTGATTAGTTATACCACGATCATCCAGCTATCAAAAAAGAAACTTAAACAGCCATTCAAGATGCCCTTTTTTTTACTCACTTCTCCCTACATCTAACCTCTGAAGTCATATTAATTTCACTTCTCTTATATTTCTAGAACTTTATTCCTTGAAGGTGATGGCAAGAATGAAAATAATATTCATAGCATCAGCAGCAGGAGTAGTAGCAGGAACGGTTATTAATTGATTTCTTAATCATTAACCTTCAACCATGCACACACAGAGAAAAAGAACTGGAAGAAAACAGCAAGATGCTAATGCTCATGGGGCTAACTCCTGCATCATCGAAGTCCAGATAATGTTTTATTTTCTTCTTCATAAAGTATGAAAAGCAAAGTAATTTTTTAGATTTTCAAAGTAAGTGTTTTACATTAGTGATAAGAAGGCTAAAATGTTTAATTCCTATTTATCTATTAACAATCTAATCAATCTAGATAATAGATAAAGCATGATAAACAGTAAAGTGATGGACAGGAAAAGTCGTTTCACAAATTTTTAGCAATCATAAATTAATTTAATATTCACAGCTATTCTCTTTGTATCACAGAGCTTTATATGTGGTATTACTCTCCAAAGACCAATAGAATAGCCAGCACAAAAAAAAAATCAAAGATTTACAGTCATCAGGTTAGTTATATGTTAATTAAACCTAATGTAGTATATTGAATTATTATTTTCTTTCATGATAGCCAAAATTGATTGAGCAAGGAACGAAATATAGATAATACTAAGGAATTTTAGAGAAGGGAGCATAACAAATTCATTCCCCATTTTACCTGGTGTCGTAATACAGAAATTTCCACTACAGACATGAGCTTTTGCTCCTCTTTTAGAATCTGATTGTTCTGAGTTTGAAAAATGCTCATCCTCTCCTAGGTGTAACTCTGGGGAAGTCATGCAACCTCACTGAACCTCTGAAAAATGGGACCAAACATTCAGGTTTGTTTACAGCAGTCTCTATGCCAGTTACCACACGACAAGCAGCACTCCCTTTCACTTACACGAGTGACCCAACTGGGACAATAAAAACATATGGTCACCTATTATGGATTGAATTGTGTCCCCCAAATTCACATGTTGCAGTCCTAACCCCAGTACCAGAGCATATGACTCTATCTGGAAATAAGGCTGTTGGAAATGTTCCTAGAGTAGTCTGGGTCCCTAATCTTATATGGCTGGTGTCCTTTTAAGAACATGGCCTTGTAGAGACAGACAAACACAGGGAGAATGCCAGGTGAAGAGTGGAGTTATGCTGCCACAGCAAGGAACCACCAGAAGCCGGAAGAAAAGCCTGGAACAGATCCTTCCCTGGAGACTTCAGAGGGAGCACAGTCCTGCTCACACCCAGCCTCCAGAACCGCGGGACAACAAATTTTTGTTGTTTAAGCCACTCTGTGGTCCTTTGTTACAGTCCTAGCACACTCATACAATCACCCTGCTCATAATGGAGGCGATTATTATCTTCACTGATGTCTGTCTGTCTGTCTGCTGTCTGCGAGGCCTGTGTAGACTGCTCAGGAGAGAAACTGGTACTCTAGACGGCCAGTGTTTCCACCCCATCCCCACTCCAACCCTGAGATCCAGCGATACTGAGGTGATAGGTTTGGGAAACTTGGGTTGAGTCCCACTCCACTCATTCATTCCACTACCCCAGGATGTAACTCCAGTTTTAAAGGATGTCACTGGGTAAATGGCTTTAATAAACAGAAGTTATTTGAAAACTAGAGTATGAGGTTTGCAAATCAGCCTAGGCTACATTAAGCTGCTACCCTCTCTACCCTTTTGGCTGGAGCATGTTTAGGGCAAGCCTGCCTCTCTTAGACTCTGAGGACAAAGCTACCTGCTGTCCCACACAATCTAAAGCTGAAGGTTACGTGTATAAGTCAACATGCTGATAAACAGTAAAGTTATTTGTCTAATTTGCATATTAAAGACAAGCTGATATTCTTAGGGTTTTTTTTCACATTATGCATGTGATATTTTCCCTCATTAGTGCAAGGTATTGTGATGAGTAAGTTTCCAGGAAATATTTTTGTCTACATATAAAATTATCCTGGTATGAACAGGAATTTTCTTGAGTTAACTCTAAGAACACAGATCTTTTTTCTTGCTTGAACACTGCCAGTACATAGGTTCTGATGTACAATATGGTGCAAATCCAAGTAATGATTACTTTTAAATATCTGGTAGATTTAGATACTGACCGTTTACATTTTGCATAGGCTCATAGCAATGTTCAAATTCTGACTAACATGAAAATTAATCTTAAAACTAGCTTAAAAAATTGAGCTTAAAAACCAATGTAAATGGAAATAATATAATAGCTGAAACACACAGAGCCTACTAGTAGGCTCTGTTCTACGGTTCAGAATACTTAAGGTATATTAGTAATTTTGTTTCTTGTAACAACATTATGATCTAGGAATTCATATCTCTAGATTACAAATGAGGAAAGCAGGCACAGAAAAGATAAGTGATTTGCTCAAGATGACATAGCTATTAAATAGTGGAATCAGAATTTTAACCCTTCATCTTTAACTCTCATACCATAATATAAATTAGTAATATGGCTAGTATTTTATATAAATTAGGGTAGACTTCCTAAAGTTACTGACAAAAACTCTGCTTCTTGCAATTACAGCTGACATTAACCAGATCTTTCTGACTGGTATACCGAGGCATTCTTTTAGTTACCAAAGCTCATCAGGAAAAAGTCAGGGGCAGGTTAGGAATGTATGTTATATCTCAAAGCAGATCCCAAGCGGATGCAAATACTGACATAATATTAAACTCTGCCTTGAGAACTACATACAGGTAACCACCTTCAACATTCAGAAGGGAAAAACAGTACTGCCAAATAGCCCATACTACACTATGAGATTTAGCTACCAGTAGTTAGATTCAATAAGCACAGTAACATAAATAATATTGAAGTGTACTTAACAGCAAAATATTTCTCATTTAACTAAGGAAAATAGATGAGTTCTTCACATTTGCTTCTTTCTTTAAATTATGTTCTGACACTGAATATCATTAAAGTCCGCTTGTATTTTCGTCAAAAACATCAAGGAACATACAGAAACATGATGACAACTGAAAAAAGGTTGATTTTAAGTTGATTTTACAAGGTGCCACAAAGTAGGCAGTCCATGAAGCTAATTTATTCATTCATTAAATAGATATTTTTTGGGCACATACCATCTTCTAGTTACTGTCCTGGGCTTTGGGAATGCAGTTGCGAATAGATTCACAAAATCACTGCCTCTTCAATTTTACTAGTGTAAATGAGAAAGACAAGTAAACATTAAGAAAAAAACATAAGATAATTCCAGATACTGACATTGTAGGAAGAAAATAAAACAAGGAGATAGGTTTAAGAAAGACCTCTGGTGGGAGTGCACACAGGTTTAAGAAAGACCTCTGGTGGGAGTGCACACAGGTTTAAGAAAGACCTCTGGTGGGAGTGCACACAGGTTTAAGAAAGACCTCTGGTGGGAGTGCACAGGAAAAGGACTTAGGAAAAGGTCATTAGGAAAGGCAAAAGAATTGAATGAATGTAGTACCTAGATGCCAATTCAAGCACACTTTTTTGTAACCCTTAATCATTGAATTGGAAGCATTTTAGCTTTACTGGACTTGAAATAGGTCCCTCCAAATTCTCACTGCGGGCACACCTGAGACAGAAGAAGTTTAGAAGTATCTGAAATATGCAAGAGGGGCTGTGTGGATATTCAGAAAAGAGCTCCAGAAAATTGCAGATGGCCTTCCAAAGGCAGCTGGTGGTAATGAAAGGGGACATCTGGGTGCCACATGTAAGACTTTACCAGAGTCTAGCCTGGTCCCCAAATAAGTTACCTTGAGTCTTTTACAAAGAAAATGCATTATGACCACAACCATCCACTGGCAAGTATGGGCAAAAACAATAGGAAAAAAATCTGATTCTAGTTTAATATATGCCATTAGTATTATAATTTATTGACTTTACCATTATTTTGTGCAATATAATTAAACACATCAGAAGAATTCCAGGCCTCACTAAAGGATTAACATACTAATATTAAAACAATATCTTAAAATGTGTGAAGGGAATTCAGGTTAGCATGAATCTTCAGGATAAAAGGAAAGATCTTAAAGCCACTAAACCACTGAACATCCATCTATTGCCTGTAATCACCCCAACGTCCATCTTGAACAAATCCTTTCTAAAGATCTATGTTTACACAACATGAAATTACTAAAGAAAATATTGCAAACTTTGATATACCTATGTTAGATATCTTGATATTCTTAAATTTAGACCATGGATTTAATTTTAGATATGAACTTGATCACTCTATTAGAAGCTCAGAAATCAAATATCATTTCATATCACTAAATACACTGAATGCAAAAAACTTAGTAATATTGACTGTAATCAATTTTTAAAAGTTTTTTTGATGTGGTCCATTTTTAAAGTCTTTATTGAATCTGTTACAATATTGCTTCTGTTTTATGTTTTGGTTTTTTGGCCATGAGGCATATGGGATCTCAGCTCCCCGACCAGGGATCGAACCCATACCCCCTGCACTGGAAAGCGAAGTCTTAACCACTGGACCGCCAGGGAAGTCCCTTTACCACAATTTTTAAAAAAGCGTATGGCCAATGAGCCCTATACTTTGAGAGATTTTTAAACAAGTGGAAAAGTTTACTACATAATGTATGTTTTAAGACATTTTGATTAAAATAAAAACAGATTATTTCCAGAAAGCATTTTAATAATTTTAACTTTTATTCTGTTAGTATATTTTTAAAAACCTATATAGATTTCAGGGAACTCCCATAAATCTCTGAAAATATGAAAAAATGTACATACAGAGAAAATGCAATTTAAGATGGAATAAGGTCAAACTCTTATTTTCAATGAATCCAAATTAAATAATGTTTAAATAGTTAAATTACATAATGTTTAAGGATTTTGGAGCCATAGTTTTAATTTTTACTTTGATTTTTCTAAAATTAAGTTTTGGACACGGCCACTTTCAAATGAAAAAGCAAACCTCAGAAGTGTATGTTTCATGAAAAATACTCTAAGATGGTTCCATATGGTTGAACTTCAAAATATATATATTATACGGGAATTGCTTAGAACTTTATATTTGATTTTCACAAATATCATGGGACTGGCTTATTCTGCTATTGTGGACTAAGGAAACTGTTATAAAACATCAAAGTCACTCATTCTAAATGAAAATTAAACCAAAACTATAATTGTGTAAGCACTACCCAATCATTTTTTCCAATTCCACCATTCCAGACCCCTCAACCTATGGAGCATCTAATAAATTAGCAGCGCACCACAGAGAGAAGTGAAATGCTATGCTGGCTAATGGGAGCAGCTCAAGTTCATTCTTGGCAACTTGCTATGAACTCAAATACTTTTCCTCTGCAGCAAAGAGAGTCACAACACCCCACTGACCTCACTGAACCCCACGTTGTTAGTCTTGGAATACTATTCATCAAATCCTGTGGCATTTCACTTGCCATCTTCAAAAAGAAAGACAACAAAATCTGAACTTTACATTTGATATTCTACTTATAAAAGTTTAAAGAGTTTACTACTGGAAGGAAGTGGACCATAAAATGTAAAAATCAAAAGATGACCGAGGGGACCTTTGCTTTGGCCACCTGAATCAAAACAAATTGAGTCTTTTTTAAAAAATGCAAGTTTCTATGGAGCTCCAAAACAGTAAAAGATGCATTGTTTTCCTTAAGAGCCTTCAGTTACGGTATCCCACCCTCATCTCTGAAAAGATGCCACATCAAGTGAGGTGAGGTTCCCTGGGAAGAAGAAAAATAGGAGAGCCACGTGCCCACTGACTTTCTAGTCTGAAATAATAAAGAGCCAGACCTACTTATGGGTGGAGGGCAAAACAAAAAACAGTTTTACTGATGCAGACAAAACAGGATATGAGATGCAGAATACGAAAGGACAACAGTTAACTAGGAAGAGAAAGTAAAAGTTTTCCTACTCAGGATGCCCTGGCTTGGGCCAACCAGGTATGTAAATGACACCCATTACATGTCATTTTGTCTGAAGGGAGCAAGACATCTTCCTCAGGTCCTTGATACGGGTGCTGATAGAAGCAAAGTGGATTGTTTAATAGGAGAAACCTCAGCACAATCCAGACACTGAGGAAGTTTCAAAGGTTCTGACCAGAAAGAAAAACTCCTACATGAGTTCTCCACACTGCTATGTGAAGAGACACTTTACAGTAATGTTGGGAAGTAAAATAAGGTAATCACTGATCTGGTTTTGCTGTTAGGGAGTCAGATTTTGGTGGGAAAATCATTAATCTTTTCACCCAGTAGTTTTCCGTTTTTAGGAATTTCTACCAGAAGTTTTATTTAACCCAGTATTTACGAGCACAGTTTGTGAAGAGTGGTCACGCAGTGATGAAGCAGTTAAACCTTAGGTGCCTGCACACAGAGGGGTTTTCCTGCTCACAGGGCCAGCAAGGAAGAATCAGAGTATAAAACCGGGAGCAGCAAGAAACCCAGAAAACTAGTTTCTTATCCAAAACCTAGAAAAGCTATAAAACCTTCCCCAGGCCTGAGGCACAATTCAGAACTACAGAAAAACAACACACAGAGAAGCTGTTCTTGGAGGGAAACATGGTAGCAACGGTAGGAGAAAGCACATATCAGAGGCAATCAAATCTCCTTCGGTTTTCCTAAACTAAAAAAAAAAAAAATGCTGTGTTCCAGATTTAACAGAGGCAGCTATTGATAATATTAGCTAATAATTTACCAATAAAGCTGCTGAAATACAGTTTCAATAATGAAAATCATTGCACAGGCCACTTCTGTTTTTGAGGATCCCAGCAGATCAAAAAAAGAAATGATAAAAATAGTTACATAAATGATGATATATTTTAAATGATCCATCTTATCATGGTCCCTGTGACTGTACTATTAATTCACTTGATGACTGTTCATCACACTATATTCCAAGACAATGTCACTCCCTCACTCTTCCTTATGTGCCCCATATCCCAGCCTATGACTAACCTTGACATAAGCATTATAATTTTTATATTAAAAACTAGGGCCTTTGATATTTTCGAAAAAAGTAAAAAAAAAAAAAAAAAACATAATCACATTACCAATGAAAGTCAAAATGAATGTCTCTCCCTCTTAAGTTGTTATATATGCTTGTTACTAGCCCAAAATCAACCAGGGAAGAGATAAATACAGAAAAGAGGAAAAAATGGTTTATTCCACTGATGTGGTTGATCAGAAATTATCTGAAGTATCAAAATCACACTGAGAAAATAAGAATCATACATAGAGCTCAAGACTCTACCCACGAGTAAGACTTCTTAGGGAAAATCTGAGCTCTCAATCTTAATCTCTGAAGTATGATGGGGGGGTAGAGGAAATCTTTTATTTCTATGCAGATTCTATACTCAACTATTCTGTTAACTCTTAGATTACCTGTGGGTAAAAGAATATGTGATTTGACCTAACGTTAGTAATTAACCACTTAGAAAATAAAGATAGCAAAATAAATTCCCTCTCAAAATATAGGGGTTATCTAATTATAAAAATGTGAAAAGACATGTTTAAATTTTCATTTGTGTTTACAATGACTGTTAATTGTTTATTTTTGTTTAGGACTAATTGTAATTGTTGCCTTATAGTTACTTAGCTGCTGTTTTTATTAACTTTGGACAAATATTCTACAAAGAATGAAAAAATTCCTTTAGAAAAACTATTAGAGAAGGAAGAAAAACAGTGGGTAAAATCCAAGTATCATCAAACCATGATATACCAATTCTTTATTTCTAAGATGATCACAGGTAGTTACCAAAAAATTAAATATTTCCTAAGACAGTGATTTATTACTACATTCAAATAACAGTGTGCAAGCAAGCCTGGAACAGAAGGGCCAACACAGCCGGTATCTATTAACACGGAAAGTTGGTTGGAACTGTAGGCAAGTAATTAACCTTCTGGCCCAGAGCTTTAAAACCCCAAAAGCAGTTCCTAGAATTTCTTTCATAATTTATGAACGACTGATGGAATTCATGTCACAGTCCATGGATTCCCTTGTGGAATTAACCCCAGCTCTCACTGACCCTAAGAAGCTATAAACCAACGGGAGAACATGCTCTACTATTTCAGCTGACCCGCAGAGTGCCATCTCTGTCATTCCAACGTAGGAAACTGGATGATAAATTACAGAGCTGCCTGCCAGGCACAGACCTAAACATTCACCTTCACTAAAGATGATGGCAACAAACAGTCCACGCACCCTCACTCACCCCAGACCAGCCTATTTGACAGCAAACCCTCATCAGTGTTCTAGAGATGATCTATATGCTGCTGCTAAAGGTTATAAAGAAGATGATGGTGACGACACTGGGACTAGAGGGTCAGACCTTATATTAAGGGAGTATGAATACCCGTGATTAAATACAAGTAGGAATAACAAAAACAAAACACACAGCACAGCTGGCAGCAACAGCTCACATTATAGCACGCTTACACCATGCTAGGCACCGTGCAGAGTTCTTTGCCTACACGTTCAGTTGTTCCCTGAAACAAGGCTACGAAGTTGGTGCTTTTATTCCACCTGTTTTTCAGGTGAGGAAACTAAGCCTTGAAGAGGTTAAGCAATTTATGATAGCTCATACAAGGAGGAAATCAATAAGATGGAACTTGAAAACCTGTAATCTGACTCTAGGATCTGACTCTGGATATAAACCAGGTATAAAGTAATATGGTATCATAGACGGTTGATCCTGTGGTACAGAAGTTTCTCCATACCTAGAGTTAAAGACCTCAGTTAGACCATAAGTAACAAACTACATACCCTCAAGCTTCCAAGTCGAGATTATGATCCTCAACTGGTTGTTTATCAACATGATAATATCATCTAACGTTACGCATTATGGAAGGAATTTACAAAATTCTAGGGTGAGTTCGAGAGTAACAGTAAAGGTTAGGAGGCATGGTAAAGAAGAAGAAACAAAAATACCAGCAATGTGATATACTGGAAAAAGTTTAAGCCTTAGTTTAGTTCTAGAAGAACCACATATAAATTATGTAACCTTAGCAAATCATTGTATTTTTCTGGGCACTAGTTCAATTAAAAGGCTTGAACTAGAAAACTTCTGAAGTTCCTTTCTTTTCTAAAAGTGAAGACTATTATATTTTAATAATCTATACAAACAGATGTCTTGGGCACACTTGCCATGCATGTCCTTATTCTAATCACCTAATTACGAAGAATGAGTGGACTTTAGAAGGTAGATACAAGGTTTGTGACAAATAATATTTTCAATGTTAATGGAAAAACCAGAGTTTTGCCATACTTCACCCTTAGCAGTACGATATGGCAGCAATGAGAATAGAAGACAGAGAGGCAGTAGACAAAGAAGAAAGAGGGTGAACCAAGGACACAACTGGTTGGTTATTTAAAGTAGTAAAGGAAAAAAATCAATCGAAACATGAAAGAATTAGAGAGATTTTAAAAATGTAGTTTTTAAACACTATTAACAAAAAAAGACAACAGAGACATAAATAGGAAGATCCCTCCCAGCACTAAAAAACGGGTAGTAATCCAACAGCTAAGTGATCACACCTTACAGAATGACCACAGCCATGAGCCAATAAAATAAAGCCTGCTGTAAGAAAGTTAACACGAAGAAAAGAAAAAAGTGCATTTAACACTACACAAAGCAATACTGTCACTATACCAAATAGTACACGATGAGAGATACCAAATGGCAAACTGGAAGAAAGAAACATAAACTGAAATCATATTTCTTCTTCATAAAGCTTAGTGTTATTTGATGTCACAAAAAAGAAAACTGACATCCCCAGATATTGATGTACAGTTTGAATACCATAAAAACAAAGTGAAACTGACTCCTTCAACATAATGGGAAAATGATGAAAAGACTATTTATTACCTCTATAAAAATCTCATCACATTGCAGTGTATTCAAATGTACATTCACCTCACTGAAAGGCTCAACTATCAATTAATAATCATTTCTCAGAAATAAAAGAAGTAATCTGTCCAACCATATGACATTCTGGAAAACAAAAAATTATGCAGAAAGTAAAAAGATCAGTGGTTGCCAGGGGTTGAGAATTGTGAGATGAACACACAAAGCAAAGTGGATTTTTAAAGCAGTGAAAATACTCTGGATGACATAGTAATGGTGGATACATGTCATTACACATTTGTCCAAACCCACAGAATGTGCAACACCAACACTGAACCATAAGGTAAACTATGGACTTTGGGTGATTATAATGTGTCAATGTAGGTTCATCAATTATAGCAAACATACCAGTCTGGTTAGGAATATTGATAGTAGGGGAAATTACACATGCATAGGGGGAGGAAGTAGATGGGGAAAACTCTGTACCTTCCTCTCAATTTTGCCGTGAACCTAAAACTTCCCTAAAAATAAAGTCAATTAAAAAAAAAAAAAAGAATCTGGTGAAACTAAACTTAATCATCATTTTCTCTGTATTACTGCCCACTATTAAAATGAGTCAGAAGTAAATGACCAAGTAAATGCTGCTTAAAAAAAAAAATCAAAACACCTTTCATTTGGCTCTAAAGCATAAAATTTTCATACTACAGAAATAATAAAATACTTTCAGAATTTCACTCATCTTTTATACTGGAAAAGTTATAAAATTTTTGTAATTTTTGTGGTACTAATAATAACTGTGTAGCAGCTATGTAACCGTGTAGCAAAATAAAAAAAAAAAAAGAAGAGAACACAAAAATAAAACAGAATTTGAAGTAAAAAGATTTGGATCTTATTACTTTGGATAGGTCATTTGCTTCTCTGAATCTCAGCTTCTTCACCTAGAAAATGAGAATGATATTGGAAACCCATCACACTGACTATGAAAGGATTAACTTAGAAAATATTTGAGAAAGGTTCCCTCCTTCGATTAACGTGATTAAAAACCTGAGCCAGATCTGCCCTGCCCTTCAGAAGGAACAGATAAAGTAAGTATAATATCATAGCTGAGAAGAGACATTCATAGATACCAGACAATGGGAACCCTCAAAATCTCTAGTAGATGAGAGGCTACATAGCGCAAGAGACTATAATATACCACACAACTGTTTGTAGTCGTTCTAGTTCCTATAGAATTGATTCATCAGACAAAATGGGTGGGCAATTTGTCAGGGCTAGTATTCCTCTCTGTTTTTTTCTAATGACAATTTAAAACACTAGGCAATTCCAAGCTAAAAGGAGTCACAAAGAATGGAAAGAAAAGCAAAAGCTTACTACATTGTGAGTAGGCCCAGCTGATAGATTGAGGAGTTTAGCAATTTTATTCTTTGATGCTAACATTTCTCGAAATGAATTCCACAAACTCTTGTGGGTATTATATGAAAAAATGGTTCTATTGTCAATTAAATTTGGATTCAGATCTGGGACTTCTCACTATGAAGCCAGTATCCTTCCCACTATCCTACAGGTACTGCAATCTACTTGTAGATACTTTTACTTATTCAAGAAACATTCACTCAGTTCTTTCTCTATGCCAGGTAGTGCTCTGAATAGGATCAGATATGGGCACAGCTCTAAGGAAGCAAGAATCTACAAACTACTGAAGAAGGGCCAGCATCTGAAGGGTGCTGTGTGGAGAGAGGTACACCATAGAGCATGCCAACCTAGTAAGAGGGGAGTGAAGCGATGGGCGGGTAACACATCAGGGAGAAAGTAACATTTAATTGGAGACTGAAGGGGAGTGAAAGAAGCCCAGTAAAGGAGCCTGGGATGTCAAGTGCGAGGGATGTTCATTTGCACAAGGTAAGGGGAAACCACTGAAAAGTTTTAAGTAGGAAAATAGCTTGACTAGGTGAGCCTCATCAATTCTTTACACCTTCTTTTATAAAATAATACATATGCTTTCCAAAGTATTTCAAAGAAAACTTCGAATAATCCATGAGAATTGCAAATTTCATGGAATTCCTTTTTCAAGATGGCTAAGCATGAAGTAACGATACTCTGCTTCTCCAAAAGAATCTGAGTTCTCTCTGAACAGTATAACTGTAAGCAAAAACCAAAACAACAAAAGTCTGTTTTGTTTAAAGAATATAGTCTTCCCTGCTGAAAGAATTAGGCTCTGAGGGAGATGTACACAAGATGTGAGCTATGAAGCTGGATGTTCAGGAGACAGAGCTCAGCTGCACTTGGTTGGCATCTGTGTCCATTCCATTGTTCTTACTGAAATAATACACTCCCACTTTTAATTATGAAAAATTTCAAACATGAAGAAAAATTAGAAAAATAGTGCAATGAACACTATATACCCTCACTTGGGTTTAATATTACCATACTTGCTTTCTTATTCTCATTTCTCTCTCTTCAACATATATTTTTCTACGTACTTCTTCTTGCTGGCCCATCTGACAGTAAGATGCAAAGACATGTCACACCTAAGTAATTTAGCAGGAAGGTTCTGACAGTAACAGTTACCTGCATAATCATAATATAAGATTAATATACTTTAAATATTTTTATTGTACAAGAAAATTATTATAGAAAAATTAGAAAACAGAAAATCATGAAGAAAATTCAAACTGTCCATATTCACAATACACAGAGATAACCAGTTACTAATTTAGTATTTAACCTTTAAGACCTTAATATAACAATGTTTTACCCTTACAAAAATATACTATTTTATTTTGTAACTTATCATTCTCATTTCTTTTCATGTTTATATTTATACAATCATTTTTATTGTCTATACAATATCCCAATTTATAGATACACCATAATTTATATAACCAATCTCCTGAATGTTGGATATGCAGGCTCAATCTCCAATTTTTTGCTATTTATAAACAGTTCTTCAAGAAACAGGACAATATTTTTTAAACAAACCTTACTGCCTTTTTGGACTTATTAATCAAGCATACTTAGGGTTTATGTCTAATAAAGAAGGTAGTAATAATTTTAAAAGCCAAGGACAAGTTTTCATGTCATATGGTCAATTAATTTGTGAAAGATTATTCTGGAGGTCATTAGGGTTTAATTTCAATAAAGAAAGTAGTGAGGCATACAATAGTTCAGATTTTAAAATACCACCAAAAATAATTTTTCCAACTGAGTTCCCCTTTATTAAATACTTATTAAAAAGAAAGGCTTAGTTAATCAGGAACATACCCCTCTACAGTGCATTTTTCCAAAGGTAATATGCTAAGAAAATTCCATGATTATGCCAGACATCATGATGTTAACTTACTTCCTTATCAACAGTTAATCCAGATTATGTTTATAAACTAAGTTATTAAAGTTCCAGCATATTCAACAATTTAAGATCTTGATAAAGTTGAAAGAAAGAAAAGGAAAGATATTGAACATAAAATTCTCAGTACGATGTCCTGTAAGAAAGCAAAACCAAAGAAAAGGAGGAAGAGATAATATAAGAAACTACATCTTTCAATAAAGCCTTGCCACCCAATGTTAATGAATACAATTCAATGATTCATTTAATTTTGGAAAAGTAGTCTTCAGTGGGAATATTACAGAAGACTTTCAGAGATTATACTTATGACAATTAACTGACCATCTATTAATACTATGAACCAGCAGCACTAAGTATTTTACAGACACGATTCAATTTATTCTCCACAAAGGACTTATGAGGTAAAGTGGATTCAGAGAGGTTAAGTAGTTTGCTCAAAACTGCACAGCTAGTAAGTGGCAGAGGTCAGGATTCGAATTCAAATTAGTTGTTTCTGAAGTGCTGCCCTTTCCATTACCCGAAGCAGACTCCCCTGGCAGAGGAAGGTAGCGGAGGAGACACATTGGGACTCGCTTCTACTGAGCAGGACAACTCTCTAGGTGGGGAAAGTTGTGCAATCTCACTATCACTCAGATTCCTCCAAACCCCAACTAAAGGATTTCACATAGCAGGAAATAGCTTACTGGTAGGATAACCTTTTAGAAAGGTTCTATCTACAGGCAAATTTGAGAGGTAAGGTCTGCAGTATTCCTATAAATATGCCCAAAGTTGGAAAGCTTTAAATGGTTTTCTGTTTACAATCATAAACATATCAACCCAACAGCAAACGGTACCTATAAAAGTGCACCGTTGGCACACCTCCTATTCATCACCTGCCCTTTTAAAATCCAGATTCCAGCAAAGGCAATGACAATGGACATTAACATGTTTCAGTAGCAGTAGCAGTAGAAGCAGCAGCAGCAGCTTAAGAATTTATCTCAAAAGACAGAGTGACAGTTGGAACCAAAACAGTCTGAGCAATCAAATGAGAGAAATGGTGTCAGTTAAATAGGATGGCCTCTGTCAGTTGGATCCTTACCTGCACAGGCAACACATTCTTCTCTGCAACTTCTACCTCACCTGACCCCAAAACACACACACACACACACACACACACACACACACACACACACACACACACACTCCTATTTTCCTAGGCATTTATCATTGGCTAGGTGGTCCTTCTAGAGCATTATTTCCCCAAATATGGTCTGTGCACTCCTGGGGATCCCCAAGATTCTTTCACGAGGTCTTCATGGTCAAAACTACTTTCACAATAATATTATTATGCTATTTTCCTTTTTCACTGTGTTGATTTTGCACTAATGGTACACAAGTAACAGTGGGTAAAACTGCTGGGCCTTGGTGCAGATCAAGACAGTGGCATCTGATGGTACTAGTCATCACTGCATCTTCACAGACACACACTCATAACAGAAATACATGCTGGTTTCATAAACAGAATGTCCTTGATGAAGTAAAAATTATTAATTTTATTAAACCCTAACTCTTGAGTAAGATATTTTAATATTCTTAGTTATAAAATGGGAAATAAGTACTTGTAATGCATATTGATATATTAAAGTTGTCTCAAGGAAAAGCACTTGTGTGACTGAGTCATGAGCTCACCTAACAGCTTTTGCTCATGGAACACCATTTTTACTTGAAACAAAATGATTGACATATAAAATATGGTTATTCAGATTTGGTATCTGGTAAACATTTGTTTTTTGAAAATAAAAGAAGCCTGTCGTTTCAAAAGAAAGAAGGAACGAAGGAAGGGAGGGAGGGAGGGAAGTGTTTCTTACCAAACATAAGCATTAGAGCAGTCAAAGCAAAATTTAGAATTTTGGAAAATCTGTACATGCTACCATGTGCTTGAAGGCTTCCGAATACTTAAGACTTGCCTAATGAGATCGGTGATGACACTAACACATGTGGAGGATCCACGTAACTCAGTGAGCCACTATTTTCCAAGTGATCTGTGCATCATGTTACAGAATCACACATGGGTAAAAGATCATTCAAAGTGCGAGACACACCAATGGATTTTAATGCGACAGAATAAGAGAAGTTCACCGAGATGATTTTAAGTTCCACAACACAAGCCTTAAAAAAAAAAGACCATTTTTTGAGTTTTACTGTAGTAACAATATCTAAAATTATTTACAAAGGCTAGTTAAGAACTCTCCTCTTCTAACTGCACACCTATGTGAGGCCAGATTTTCTTCAAATTCAGCAATCAAAAGAACATGTTGCAGCAGGATGAATGAAGAAACAGACATGAGAAACTGTCTCCCCTTGAACCAGACATTAAAGAGAGTTTCAGAAATGTAAAACAATGTCTCCCGTCTCACAGTATTATTTCTGATTAGAAAAATGTAGCTACTTTCTATAAAAATATGTTCTTTATGTTAACATGTAATGGGTTTCTTATTGTTATTTTTAACAAATTAATAAATATTGTTAAAGGTTCTCAGCTTTAATTTCTAATATAGTAAATAGCTATAGACACAACCCACACAAACGAAAGCTTCCCAGGGTCCTCAATTATTTTTGAGATGATATGGAGTGTTGAGGCCAAAACGTGAGCACCAATGATCCAGAGGGCCCTGTTCCTCAGAGGCCGCATCAGCTGTCTGTCCTGACCCTTCCCACCCCACCTTCACTCAGGGTCCTCGCCACTTCACTGTGTGCTCCCTAACAGTATATAACTAAATGTTTCCTACAGAATAGGCTGTGACCCCATACCTGTGTTACCCTATAGCACAGACACAAATCACTAAACCTAGTGTGGGAAAGGGCTGAATTAAACCACGTGATTTAGAGACGGGCGCGAGCCGCGGCTAAAATCGCGGACCCCAGAGACGGGCGGGAGACGCTAAGGCTGCTGCTGCCGCCACCAAGGGGCCTGTGTGCGAGCACAGGTCACTCTCCACACCCCTCTTCCGCGGAGCCTCTGCAGCCCGCCACTGCCAGGGTCCCGGGATCCAGGGACAACTTCCCACTGAGAACACACAGCGCGCCTCAGGCTGGTACAACGTCATGCTGGCCTCTGCTGCCGCAGGCCCGCCCCGCACGCAGTGCCCCTCCCCCTCCCCACTCCGGGCCGGATTGCGCCAGAGCCCCCGAATCAGCGGCTCCTTTAACCCCGTCCTGTCTGAGCCAAGAACGGACGCCCTCCAGCGACCTACACACAGAGGCGGGGCCAAATCCAAAGCTGAGCCCCTGGGAGCTGTGAGACCAAAGAAGAGAAAGGGAAATCTCTCCCAGCAGCCTCAGAAGCAGCGGATTAAAGCTCCACAATCAACTTGATGTACCCTGCATCTGTGGAATACATGAATAGACAACGAGTCATCCCAAATTGAGGAGGTGGACTTCGAGAGCAAGATCTATGATTTTTTCCCCTTTTCCTCTTTTTGTGAATGTGTATGTGTATGCTTCTGTGTGAGATCTTGTCTGTATAGCTCTGCTTCCACCATTTGTCCTAAGGTTCTATCCGTCCCTTTTTTTTTTTCCCCTAAATAATAATTTTTTAATTCAATAACTTTATTATACTTTATTTTACTGTATCTTCTTTTTTTCCTTCCTTCCCTCCTTCCTTCCTTCCTCCCTCCCTCCCTTCTTTCTTTCCTTCTTGCCTTCTTTCCTTCTTTGCTTCTTTCTTTCTTCCTTCCTTCCTTCCCTCCTTTCTTCCTTCCTTCCCTCCTTTCTTTCTTTCTTTCTTTCTTCATACTTCTACTAATTCTCTCTACTTTTTCTCCCTTTTATTCTGAGCCGTGTGGATGAAAGGCTCTTGGTGCTCCAGCCAGGAGTCAGGGCTCTGCCTCTGAGGTGGGAGACCCAACTTCAGGACACTGGTCAACAAGAGACCTCCAAGCTCCACATAATATCAAACAGTGAAAATCTCCCAGAGACCTCCATCTTAACACCAGCACCCAGCTTCACTCAACGACCAGCAAGCTACAGTGCTGGACAACCTATGCCAAACAACTAGCAAAACAGGAACACAACCCCATCCATTAGCAGAGAGGCTGCCTAAAATCATAATAAGGCCAGAGACACCCCAAAACACACCACCAGACATGAACCTGCCCACTAGAGAGACAAGATCCAGCCTCATCCACCACAACACAGGCACTAATCCCCTCCACCAGGAAGCCTACACAACCCACTGAACCAACCTTAGCCACTGGAGACAGACATCAAAAACAGCGGGAACTACGAACCTGCAGCCTGCAAAAAGGAGACACCAAACACAGTAAGAAAAGCAAAATGAGAAGACAGAAAAACACAGCAGATAAAGGAGCAAGATAAAAATGCACCAGACCTGACAAATGAAGAGGAAATAGGCAGTGTACCTGAAAAAGAATTCAGAATAATGATAGTAAGGATGATCCAAAATCTTGGAAATAGAATGGACAAAATGCAAGAAACAGTTAACAAGGACCTAGAAGAAATAAAGATGAAACAAGCAACGATGAACAACACAATAAATGAAATTAAAAGTACTCTAGATGGGATCAATAGCACAATAACAGGCAGAAGAACGGGTAAGTGACCTGGAAGATAAAATAGTGGAAATAACTACTGCAGAGCAGAATAAAGAAAAAAGAATGAAAAGAACTGAGAACAGTCTCAGAGACATCTGGGACAACATTAAACGCACCAACATTCGAATTATAGGGGTTCCAGAAGAAGAAGAGAAAAAGAAAGGGACTGAGAAAATATTTGAAGAGATTATAGTTGAAAACTTCCTTAATATGGGAAAGGAAATAGTTAATCAAGTCCAGGAAGCACAGAGGGTCCCATACAGGATAAATCCAAGAAGAAATATGCCAAGACACATATTAATCAAACTGTCAAAAATTAAATACAAAGAAAGCATATTAGAAGCAGCAAGGGAAAAGCAACAAATAACACACAAGGGAATCCCCATAAGGTTAACAGCTGATCTCTCAGCAGAAACCCTACAAGCCAGAAGGGAGTGGCAGGACATACTGAAAGTGATGAAGGAGAAAAACCTGCAACCAAGACTACTGTACCCAGCAAGGATCTCATTCAGATTTGATGGAGAAATTAAAACCTTTACAGACAAGCAAAAGCTGAGGGAGTTCAGCACCACCAAACCAGCTTTACAACAAATGCTAAAGGAACTTCTCTAGACAAGAAACACAAGAGAAGGAAAAGACCTATAATAATGAACCCAAAACAATTTAGAAAATGGGAATAGGAACTTACATATCGATAATTACCTTAAATGTAAATGGACTAAATGCTCCCACCAAAAGACACAGATTGGCTGAATGGATACAAAAACAAGACCCTTATATATGCTGTCTACAAGAGACCCACTTCAGACCTAGAGACACATACAGACTGAAAGTAAGGGGATGGAAAAAGATATTCCATGCAAATGGAAACCAAAAGAAAGCTGGAGTAGCAATTCTCATATCAGACAAAATAGACTTTAAAATAAAGACTATTAGAAGAGACAAAGAAGGACACGACATAATGATCAAGGGATCGATCCAAGAAGAAGATATAACAATTGTAAATATTTATGCACCCAACATAGGAGCACCTCAATACATAAGGCAAAAACCAACAGCCATAAAAGGGGAAATCAACAGTAACACATTCATAGTAGGGGACTTTAACACCCCACTTTCACCCGTGGACAGATCATCCAAAATGAAAATAAATAAGGAAACACAAGCTTTAAATGATACATTAAACAACGTGGACTTAATTGATATTTATAGGACACTCCAGCCAAAAACAACAGAATACACGTTTTTCTCAAGTGCTCATGGAACATTCTCCAGGATAGATCATATCCTGGGTCACAAATCAAGCCTCGGTAAATTTAAGAAAATTGAAATTGTATCAAGTATCTTTTCTGACCAAAACGCCATGAGACTAGATATCAATTACAGGAAAAGATCTGTAAAAAATACAAACACATGGAGGCTAAACAATACACTACTTAATAATGAAGTGATCACTGAAGAAATCAAAGAGGAAATTAAAAAATACCTAGAAACAAATGACAATGGAGACACGACGACCCAAAACCTATGGGATGCAGCAAAAGCAGTTCTAAGGGGGAAGTTTATAGCAATACAAGCCCATATTAAGAAGCAGGAAACATCTCGAATAAACAACCCAACCTTGCACCTCAAGCAATTAGAAGGAAAGAAATCATAAAAATCAGATCACAAATAAATGAAAAAGAAATGAAGGAAACAATAGCAAAGATCAATAAAACTAAAAGCTAGTTCTTTGAGAAGATAAAGAAAATAGATAAACCACTAGCCAGACTCATCAAGAAAAAAAGGGAGAAGACACAAATCAATAGAATTAGAAATTAAAAAGGAGAAGTAACAACTGACACTGCAGAAATACAAAAGATCATGAGAGATTACTACAAGCAACTCTGCCAATAAAATGGACAACCTGGAAGAAATGGACAAATTCTTAGAAATGCACAACCTGCCAAGACTGAATCAGGAAGAAATAGAAAATATGAACACACCAATCACAAGCACTGAAATTGAAACTGTGATTAAAAATCTTCTAACAAACAAAAGCCCAGGACCAGATGGCTTCACAGGCGAATTCTATCAAACATTTAGAGAAGAGCTAACACCTATCCTTCTCAAACTCTTCCAAAATATAGCAGCAGGAGGAATACTCACAAACTCCTTCTACGAGGCCACCATCACCTTGATACCAAAACCAGACAAGGATGTCACAAAGAAAGAAAACTACAGGCCAATATCACTGATGAACATAGATGCAAAAATCCTCAACAAAACACTAGCAAACAGAATCCAACAGCACATTAAAAGGATCACACACCATGATCAAGTGGGGTTTATTCCAGGAATGCAAGGATTCTTCAATATACGCGAATCTATCAATGTGATAAACCATATTAACAAACTGAAGGAGAAAAACCACATGATCATCTCAATAGATGCAGAGAAAGCTTGTGACAAAATTCAACACCCATTTATGATAAAAACCCTGCAGAAAGTAGGCATAGAGGGAACTTTCCTCAACATAATAAACGCCATATATGACAAGCCCACAGCAAACATCATCCTCAATGGTGAAAAACTGAAAGCATTTCCACTAAGATCAGGAACAAGACAAGGTTGCCCACTCTCACCACTCTTATTCAACATAGTTTTGGAAGTTTTAGCCACAGCAATCAGAGAAGAAAAGGAAATAAAAGGAATCCAAATTGGAAAAGAAGAAGTAAAGCTGTCACTGTCTGCAGATGACATGATATTATACATAGAGAATCCTAAAGATGCTACCAGAAAACTACTGGAGCTAATCAGTGAATTTGGTAAAGTAGCAGGATACAAAATTAATGCACAGAAATCTCTGGCATTCCTATATACTAATGATGAAAAATCTGAAAGTGAAATCAAGAAAACACTCCCATTTACCACTGCAACAAAAAGAATAAAATATCTAGGAATAAACCTACCTAAGGAGACAAAAGACCTGTATGCAGAAAATTATAAGACACTGATGAAAGAAATTAAAGATGATACAAATAGATGGAGAGATATACCATGTTCTTGGATTGGAAGAATCAACATTGTGAAAATGACTCTACTACCCAAAGCAATCTATACATTCAATGCAATCTGTATCAAACTACCACTGGCCTTTTTCACAGAACTAGAACAAAATTTTTCACATTTTGTATGGAAACACAGAAGACCCCGAACAGCCAAAGCAATCTTGAGAAAGAAAAATGGAGCTGGAGGAATCAGGCTCCCTGACTTCAGACTGTACTACAAAGCTACAGTAATCAAGACAGTATGGTACTGGCACAAAAACAGAAATGCAGATCAATGGAACAGGATAGAAAGCCCAGAGATAAACCCACGCACATATGGACACCTTATCTTTGATAAAGGTGGCAGGAATGTACAGTGGAGAAAGGACAGCCTCTTCAATAAGTGGTGCTGGGAAAACTGGACAGTTACATGTAGAAGTATGAGATTAGATCACTCCCTAACACCATACACAAAAATAAGCTCAAAATGGACTAAAGACCTAAATGTAAGGCCAGAAACTATCAAACTCTTAGAGGAAAACATAGGCAGAACACTCTATGACATAAATCACAGCAAGATCCTTTCTGACCCACCTCCTAGAGAAATGGAACTAAAAACAAAAATAAACAAATGGGACCTAATGAAACTTCAAAGCTTTTGCACAGCAAAGGAAACCATAAACAAGACCAAAAGACAACCCTCAGAATGGGAGAAAATATTTACGAACAAAGCAACTGACAAAGGATTATCCTCCAAAATTTACAAGCAGCTCATGCAGCTCAATAACAAAAAAACAAAAAACCCAATCCAAAAATGGGCAGGAAACCTAAATAGACATTTCTCCAAATAAGATATACAGACTGCCAACAAACACATGAAAGAATGCTCAATATCATTAATCATTAGAGAAATGCAAATCAAAACTACAATGAGATATCATCTCACACCAGTCAGAATGGCCATCATCAAAAAATCTAGAAACAATAAATGCTGGAGAGGGTGTGGAGAAAAGGGAACACTCTTGCACTGCTGTTGGGAATGTGAATTGGTTCAGCCACTATGGAGAACAGTATGGAGGTTCCTTAAAAAACTAAAAATAGAACTACCATATGACCCAGCAATCCCACTACTGGGCATATACCCTGAGAAAACCAAAATTCAAAAAGAGTCATGTACCAAAATGTTCATTGCAGCTCTATTCACAATAGCCCGGAGATGGAAACAACCTAAGTGCCCATCATCGGATGAATGGATAAAGAAGATGTGGCACATATATACAATGGAATATTACTCAGCCATAAAAAGAAACGAAATTGAGCTATTTGTAATGAGGTGGATAGACCTACAGTCTGTCATACAGAGTGAAGTAAGTCAGAAAGAAAAAGACAAATACCGTATGCTAACACATACATATGGAATCTAAGGGAAAAAAAAATGTCATGAAGAACCTAGGGGTAAGACAGGAATAAAGACACAGACCTAGTGGAGAACGGACTTGAGGATATGGGGAGGGGGAAGGGTGAGCTGTGACAGGGCGAGAGAGAGTCATGGACATATATACACTAACAAATGTAAGGTAGATAGCTAGTGGGAAGCAGCCGCATGGCACAGGGATATCGGCTCGGTACTTTGTGACCGCCTGGAGGGGTGTGATAGGGAGGGTGGTAGGGAGGGAGACGCAAGAGGGAAGAGATATGGGAACATATGTATATGTATAACTGATTCACTTTGTTATAAAGCAGAAACTAACACACCATTGTAAAGCAATTATATCCCAATAAAGATGTTAAAAAAAAAAGAAGAAAAATGGAACCAGACTGAACATTAAAATATTACAAAGCACAAAAAAAAAATCACGTGATTTCATAAGAAAAAATAATAAAGAGAGAAAAGTGAATGTATAGATCTCAAAATGCGAGCTTTATCATCATAGAAGCAAAATAACTACATAAACCCATCTGGTCACTGAGCCAGGTTCCAGCTTGGAAGGGAAAATGGATGCACGTGATTTGGAGGACAGGACAAAGCGAATAAAAGAGAAGCAGGGCTTCCCTGGTGGCGCAGTGGTTGAGAGTCCACCTGCCGATGCAGGGGACACGGGTTTGTGCCCCGGTCCGGGAAGATCCCACATGCCACAGAGCGGCTGGGCCCGTGAGCCATGGCCGCTGAGCCTGCGCATCTGGAGCCTGTGCTCCGCAACGGGAGAGGCCACAACAGTGAGAGGCCCACATACCGCAAAAAAAAAAAAAAAAAAAAAAAAATAGAAAAAAAAAAGAGAGGTAAAAGCAGCATTAGTCCATGCAGGAAAAGAAATCCACGCCAGGACTGTTATGGAAGGCCAGATACTGCCAACCCGCCAGGTCTCCGCAGCCACCTCTGTTGCTTGACACCGACCACTTCAAATACAGCCCCAGCCATGCTGCCAGGCAACTGTCACCAAAAACACAGGTTTCACATCAAAATAACTCAAAGAAGAATTGTAAAATGTGAAAATGAAATGAGTCTGATTTTAAACAGAAAAATCCAGTTATAAGTAAATAATAATTGTAAATAAATAATTATACAACTATCTGTGTGGACATACATAAACACATAGGCCACCTTTATGTTTTTACTTTACTTATTTAAATGTATATGCTGGCTGACTGTGCCTTAGCACTGTTGTCTGAATTTAGGTGGCCAGTTTTCTTGATCAGAAACCAATAAACCAGAACCTGTACAACATTTAAATAACCAAATCATATAAAAAAGATTTGAATTTTTAAAAATATTCTTTAGATTACAGATACTATAGAACATGACAACAAAAAAACCCAGAAATATTTATTAATATTTTTATCACAGAGAATTCTTGGAGCTCAAAAAAATCTTATTATTATTGCAACTTTGTAGCAGATAATAATTAAAATTTTAGAAGATATTACTAGTTTAAGTTTATTCTTCTCCACTGCCCATCCTCTACAAGTAAAATAAAATGTAGGCTCATGGAATTCTCAAGGATGGAATTATTTTGAATAATCAAGTGTTCTATGATTGGATTCATCTTTTCTATGCTGAAATACATGTTTTAATGCATTCTGAACAATAATCACTGCCTTTTAAAAACACACTATATCAACCATAATTCAATTACATGATAATGTCTCAGGGCATTACTCTAAACTTATTACTATGATACACAGAAATAATACACTTTCCCCATCTCCTAGTTGCCCTCCTTCCACATACAAATTATACACACAAGCACACACATACAGACATAAAATCTGCAGAGCAAATTATAAGTTACATTTTCAGGGTGGCACAAAGACGTCTTCTAAGAACTACGGATCCAGAATGGAAGGCTGCTGATTTCACTCTCGCCTTTAACCATGTCTGCCACAATTCCGCATGGCCTCCAAAACACAGAAGAGAGTGGTGCCCACTGACGTCAAAGACTACGCTGTTAGGTTCCGGGGCTGGCCTGGGACTTCAGAGCTCTCTCTCCTCTCTCTTCATCATTTACTTGCCTCTTCTGTACAATCAGGACACGGTGCTAACAGTCTCTGGCACTATTTTAAGTCCACCTGTCCTCAGCATGATTCTCTACTGCCCTTTTCTTTTTGCTTCTCTCTACTTTTCTTTTTGTTGTGTTCTGTTTCTGCTACACATATTGGACTGTGTCCTGAAAGCCTCACTTTCTGTAGATACTTCTAGTCAAGAAGATCTCCTTTCCTTCTTTAGGGCGCCCATTATTCCACAGCCATCATGTATAATGCTTGATCTGTTCTTGGTTATATGTTTCATTTGAAAGCATTTAAGAGGCTATTCTAAGATGACAACTACTAAGTTGACCTACGCTTTTCAGCTTTAGCCAGAAAATTTCCAAAATAAGAAATTATGCTGCATGGCTGTCCTTTTTTTTTCCCACCTTTGTATAATAATCACAGTATTATTCTTTGACCTGCTTAAACTAACATTTCTTCATTCACAACACAGTTATTGTGCTAAACACTGAGCTAGGAGCTAGGGACACAATGATAAAGAAAGTCAAATACTACGGCTCTTGAATAAAAAGCTTCAGCAATTTAATCCAGTTACACAGTTTACCAAACACAGTCCAGCTACTGACAACCACTTAAGATTCACACACAATAATCTGGCTATCAAAATAAAGAGTATTCTTTCAAGTCTTTTCAAGAACTTCTCTACATGACAGATAAAACCCAAACAAAGTTCTTTGAAGAATATTTAGCTGTTCATTCACTAGGGCACAGCCCTCCCTCATGGGAGAAATTACACAGGAAGTTGTAAGAAATGAAGAAAACCCTTTAGGAAGCAATTCATGGCATAACAGATACTATGGTCACATCACCCTTGCATCCAATAAAATCTTATAGCATTCAAGCCACATTCCAAGGACTTTTTACATTTTAAAAGGCCACATTTGATGCGAGTTACAGGAGGGATTTTTAAGAGGAGGCCCTTAGCCTTCTGTAAAACTGCTACACCCTATTCCATCTATTAGAATAGTATATAAAGTAAATCACAGTTATTTCACAACGAAACATTAATCAGTTGCCACTTTAGATATTTAACTTAGTTTGGGAAAGTGTACTTATTCAAAATTTTTCTAGAGTAAGAAACTAGATGCTATAAAACTTTCCAAGAGAGGAAACAGTCAAGATTAATTCTTAATCTTGGAGTCATTTTGTAAAACTATAAACTCCTTCTCTTGGAAGAATTTGATTTCTCTACGTTGTTTTTATCTACATACCTGTGTGGCTACGGATATGAACTCTCAGTGTACCACTGCTGGCAAACTTCTGGCCACAATATGGGCAGATTTTCTCCTTTTCTCCTGTATGTGTCTAAACGGAAAGGAATAAAAAAGGTTGAGGACAAATATAAAGAATGAGGTTAAAATGATTAAGTGCCTCTGACAACAGTAAATCCTTTTTTTCCCAGGATTATGTTCCTTTAAAATGATTTAATATCACAATGAGATTTTAAACAATTTATCATGGTTATTCCCACTGGTTCAAAAAAACCTCTTAGAATCATGTGTTAGTGTTAATTTGAAAATAACTCTGCAGTTTACATTTTAAGCCTTTATGGAGCCCCCATGTAAAGATGATTAAGTTATACAAAGCCAGTATATGTTAACAAAACCGCATAATCAAAATGGGGCTACAGCTGCCCTTGACTGCTGCCAAGAAACACTTCCTTAGAAGCACTTTTCACATTCTTTGTGTGTATTTAGTGCTTGAGGACAGAATTAACCTCAATAAAGTAATCTGTTACTTGCATTATGTTTGTCAGACTGGATTGATTTTACTGCAAAGCAAAAAGGAGTATAAATCTTATTTGATCTTTAAATTCAGCAGGTGTTAACTGAACAGTCAATTTGAAAGATCACTGCTGCCTTCAGTACCTTTAACCTGGACATAAAACCACCACACAAGAAAAGGTGAATGAGTATCACCAAAGCCAGTTTCAATACAATGTTAAGAGAGGTCAAAGAAAAAAAGAGTGACCTCTCCCGAAAAAGGAGGCAGATGAGGTGTTTTAAACTTGTCTCACAATCTCATCAGGCAAGCAGTGTTTCTACCAACATCAAAATAGGTCATTCCAATAAATGAGGCGACAGAGCTACTTTTCAAGTCCCATTGGTTTTCAAACTTAGGAGGAGGGAAAAGGAGAAGGAAGCCATTACTTCAGATACCTGCACATTCTCTCAGACCCTTTTTAGAATTGTTAGCTTCAATGATAACCTGAATATGAACAAAAGCATATAGTGGATCATCCGGGTTACCACCACCGTCACAAAACAGAACTTCCAGGGCCTGTTTCTTCTGCCTTTGTTTTTACGCAAATTACTGGCAAATATTATTATTGGAATTGCCATGAGCTAATGTAGAAAGAACAGGAAAGGTTTTTTAAAAAGGTTTTTTAAATAGAGAAATATTTAAAAATATTTTTATGGGATAGAGATGGGATAGAGAAAAAAGGGTGGGGTAATTATGTCAGAACCTGACAACCTCGAGGAACCACTAACTTAGCAAAACATTCTCATCTTCCATATTAAATCAATTGTTAACTTTAATATAATTGGTTTATAACCTTATTGGTTGATATTTAATTTATAAATTTTCATATTTGAATTATAATCTATATTTGGATATACACTATCATATTTGTAATTTTTAAAAGAGTTATAAATGAAATATCTTAGTCAACTTCAGTGTCCTCTAGATGTTTTTCCCTTGAAAAACATTTATATTACATTCAAGTTTGAGGAATACAGTCTAATCAACAGCCACACTAGCCAATGATACTGTCTACAACAAACATCTCCTTGATTCTTCAATTGGCAGCACTTAACTTTCCATTTTCATTACAAGTTCTTATACAAAACAGTTATACATTCTTTACACCTCAGTAAGAGCTGTTACTCCCATGGTCCACATTATGGTTCAATTTAAAGGAAATGGTATAACATTTTAACATATAACAGACCTGTGTTCTTCTCACTCCCTGACAGAAGGGACAAAATATGGCAATTCTTTCCTGATTAATATAACGTTGTTTGGGAATGGTATACATCTATTATTACAACATGGGATTATTCCAAACAGGAAACTACCAAGTTCTTCGTAGTACGTTTATAAAATCCACAGGATTTCTTTTGCTGCTACATAAGTATTTCATTGTTCACCTACTTATATTCAGTTACTTATAGTACTTCAGTAATGTGAGTTTCAAACTAAAGGATACTACGGCAATATTAATTAAAATAATTAAAGTGTTCTTTTTGGCTTAATTCAAAAATATACATTATTATTAGGTACAGAAATTTGACTGGTTGGTATTGTAAGATACTGAAAGTATAACACTACAAAATCTTAAATATGGTTGGAAAGCATGGAAACATCACTATGAGAACAATATTGGATAAATGTATGAGACAAAAATGAACAATGCACCACAAAATATATTCTATGATAATCTGTTATTGCAGACAAACAACTATATCTTTCTGGAAAATTCACTATACTTTCCCTCATTGATTAAAACATAATAAAAGTCTATTAAATTCATGAAAAAGTAATCCAATCAAAGAAAGTTGAAAGATTATTCTATTCAGACCTTTGAAAAGAGAAGACAGTATCATTATTAATCAGCATTAAAGATACAAGAAAAGAAAGTTACTCAGTCCAGTTCTTTTGAAACAGCTGTATTAAAGACAGGTACCAAAATAAAAGTCATAATGACACAGAAGCCACTTCACATTCACTAGGCAGGACACGCCGAGCAGCAGAGACTACCACACTTCAACAGTCATTTCTGAAGTCAACATTAAAACTTTCAACTGCATTAGTTATAATATGAATTTTGCTATTTAAAAAATATACTTAGAATGTATTTAATCAACAAGTAAAAATAACCTGTTGATTTGCTGGAGGTAATTAGCATAACACAAATAAGATAATCTCCAAATCACCATCAGTATGAACATCATTTTATTCAAGTTGAGCAAATACTTATCAAGTCCCTGTTCTGTACCAGGAATTTCCCTAGGTCCTAGGGATGCAAGATAAAGAAGGACCACTCTAATCCTAGAAGAAGTCAGTCTAATAACTTGTCAATAGACAGCTGAACTAGCTTTGAAAAATAAAACTATTAAAGCTCTACTCAGTATCTTTAAAAAAAGGAACCTATGTTAATCCAAAAATGTATAAAGTCGAAAAGCTCCCGTTCATCGAGTACACTGTAAGACCCACCTATCAGCATCGTTTAGGACTGTGTAGCATCCATACCTGAATCTAGGTTTGCTTTCATATGACAAATATATTCTCTTCTGATAAAATGAAGAAAACAGACATTTGCTAAAGAGCTGCTATCACTCATGGGTTTCGTATTTGTCATTTTGAGTAAATATGTTGATAAATTCATATAAAATTGATTATCACATGATAATTAACATACACGCCTGTATGGTTAAAATACGTAATCCATTCAAACTCACGGAAGGCTTCTACTTACTTTCTTATGACTTCTAAGCACTGAAGGTGTAACAAATGCCTTATTACACAGCTCACATCTGTACTTCTTGTGTCTTTCATGAACCACCTGGACATGAACATTTAAGGTGTCCTTCCTTTTAAAGGTAGCATCACAGTGATGACACTTGAAAGTCCTCTCACCTTAGAAATGAAAAAGCCAAATAAGAGAAACACAGACACAACAGCAGGGTGCTGTTAACTCCCCCTCACATGTACTAGATTTACGGCTGTTTTCTCCAAAAACCCAGCTTTACAGCTCTAACAATTTATCATAACCATAAAAGGTCACTTTTCCAACAACTGTTCAGTTCCATATTTGCTCATTCCCTGTGTGAATCATGTGGGGGGGAGGGAGAGTCCTTTAACCTTCGTAGATTCTCAGTACCTTTAACTGGAAAATGTGGGGACTGAATTCGCTAATTTTCTAAAGGTCCTATGAATTTTCTTTAAAAGTATGTATTTCTAAGGCAGGGGCTTGAGTTTGACAAAAGGTCTCTGTTCTGCAGAGTGAGTTGCCTTTGGGGCCCCTCCTGAACTCCCCTCACCCCATAATTCTCCCTCTGGCCTTCAGGGGCAGAGGCAGAACTGGCTCCCAGGCAGTAAACTGGAGGGAAGCCCCTGAAGGCAGACTGTCAGAGCAGATCCTTCACCCCGGGACAGGAGAGGGCTACAACTCCACTATCTCAGGAACTTGGCCTGGAGGCCCCCTAATGCAGTCCTTGGTCTGCTGTGAAATGGCTAGGGAAGGGCTTCAACTTCCAGGCTCTCAGACTGTTTGGGGGCTGCCTCTCAAAAAGGCAGTTGGGTTGGGGCAGGGGGACCCAGAGTGGCAACTGCCCTTGTCTACCCTAGAGCCCCTCAAAGGGCCCCCCAGCTCTAGGGCTGGGGTCTAGGGCTGTACCCTAGAGTCCAGCGGGGGGCCTCCACCACCTGGCCCCTGGCAGTGCCCTCAGGCCCCTTTTCTTTCCTGGGCAGGGGACCCGTGGTGGGACACAGCGTCTTCCGAATGCGTCCCGGAGAGGGTACCTGGGAGGGTTTTCACCTTCCCATCAAAGAGCCTCGGCTTGCAGGAAAGCAACTCCAGAAACTATGTTTAGGGAGTTTATGGGACTTTTTAAACTTTCATACCATGCTATGTCTGAAGTCCATTTTAAATACATTTTAAGTGATCAATGTACACAATTAGAAGATAGTGAATCTCCCAGAAAGATATAAAACATATGTAGCGTGTATAAAGACAGACTAGTATTCGCATATATTTTCCCTTTTTACAGAACAATTTTAATAGCACAGATTCAAAAAGTATATTCACTATGAGATAAAATATGCAGGTAACTGTCTACATCTAAAGAAGAGATTACCTCAATTTCAACCAAGCTCTTCCACCTGCCCTCCATTTAACTAACATAAATTTAGAAATGTGAAGATCCTATTATTTCGTCACACCAAATTTAAGGAAGGAATGACAAGAAGAACGAAAATAAAAAGGAAAAGGCAAATTACCCTCCCTTTGTCTTTTCAAACAGAAGTATGGCTCTTTAAATTCTCTTAAAGTCTCTAAGGAAGTTGTTGAGTTGCTGAAATTCGATACTTGAAACCAAGTCACACCAAACCATGCATGAACTGTATAGATTCTGAGAGCTGTGTTTATATGCTGCCTTTGTGCTTTTTTGTTGCAGGGTGTTATTGTTGTCACCTAGTTTGTCTTCATATATCTTTCTAGATTTATTTAAAATTTTATTGATATTTGTATAAAATGTATAACCAGTGAGAGTAAAAGGACAAGTGACATAAAATTGTAAATGTTAATAATACCAAATCTATTCAGGCACTGGAAAAAAATACTCCACGATTGCTCCTAACAAAGTATTTCCATTAAATTATTAAGTGAATCAAAGTATTGGTTCCTGTACGAAAATCTTATTCAAGCTATACCAAGGAGGTCCATACCTTTCTTCTTTCATATTTTAATTCCAGATTTTTTTGTTTTAAGTTTATCAGAACTTTAAAATTCTGATACGAGGTTTTATCAGATTTCTTTACCTTAAATTTATCAGGATTTTTCCCTATCTTAAAACCAAGAAGCTAGCTAGTAACCTGCCTTTTGGTTTTCAGTGTATTAGGAAATAACAATAATTTCCAAAATAATTATGACATCTTATTTTTCATATTTGGAGCCACAGTGCTGATGTAAGTTTCTAAAACAATCCTCATGTTTTGAAGTTAAATGGGTTTTAACTTTCCTATTGTACAAGACAAGATCTAGTCTTTTGTCCTCTCTATTTTAGCCATTTTCTTTATCAAATGACAGTGAAATGGGATGGAAATTCCTGCTGTTACATGACGTATTTTATTTCTTAAATGCAGACCTCTTCTTTATAAGGAAAATGGAAAATGGTGCTAACAGCTTCTCCAGAGCTGTAAGGTGAATACAGAATGACATGAGATCTCAGCACTGTCTTTCCTATAGGAAAAGACGCATTTCATCACAATCATTACCACTCAATAAATATAAAAACTTTAGTATCTTTATTATTTTTCATTTTAGATACTTTGACTTGACCAGAGAAAATTTCTTCCAAGATCTGTACAATCAAATGTCAAGACTGTTTTGCTTTTCTCAGAAATATTAAAAATTTAATAAGCATTAGAAACTTGTTAGAGGATGTTCTACTGATTAAACATGTTAGAGGATGTTAGAGGATGTTCTACTAATGTTAGAGGATGTTCTACTGATTAAACAATGTTAGAGGATGTTCTACTGAGGATGTTCTACTGATTAAACAAGTCAAGTTAAAAGAAAGTTATTACTTATGTTATACCATTTTTATTTAACTTTAGATACAGTAAAGTAGTAAATCTCTGGTGGCTTCAACATCTGAACACAGAACCCACTTTAAAACTCTGTTTAGCAATAACAATTTCTTCTCTGAATAAAGTGACACGGCTAAAAACTGTGGTATTCTAAAATCAGCTCTCAGTGTAACTGCTAGACAGACTTCACGGTACATAGGTGAATAACTTAATTCCCCCCTACCCCCACCAAAAATTCCTTTGCCAAAAGAAGTAAGAAATCAGAGGCAGTGGAGTAGGCAGGAAAAACACAGGACTAACAGGCTTGGATGCTACCCCCAGTGCTGTGCAACCCTTCTCTGAGTCTCAATTTTCTCAATTCCCCTCCAATGAAGAGGTTAAATTAGATGTTTACTCTGATCCTTTCCAATTTTAAAAGCCTGTGAGCTAATAAAATCATGCCAGATATCTGCATGTTTTAAAGAGTCAGGCATGTTTCCTTAATCATTACATTTAAAAGGGAACAAAAACGTGTGTTTCAGAACAAATTTCAAAGACACTTTACTGAACATGTTTTTATACACAGCTTTTAATAGTGGGAAAAATGATATAAAATAAAATGTCTCATAAAATGATTAATCTTACTGTGGGAAAATAAATCAAGGATAAAGGATGAAAAGGGGAAAGGCAGTTATCGGTCCTTTTTAAGTTTAAAAGCAGATTACATAACTACTTATAGGTCCGCTTCTGTGATGCCTACATTCTCAAAGGTTATAAGAACAAAATATGATATAATTCCTTTGGTCCTCAACTGCCTGGATTGTGACTTACTGTTATGTATAAGCAGGTGTCTCTGCAAAGAAAATGGGGTCCGGAACAAAGCTTTACATTCCTCACACTGGAAAGGCCTCTCTTCAGAGTGGGTCTGCAGATGAAAGAAACAGGTGAGTCAGGACTCTCTAGAATCAACTAGTCATCACAATAATTGGAGCCTGGATTCACGATGGCGACCAGGAAAGACAGGAAGGTGGACAATATCCTGCTCCTTCTGGTAACATTCTTCCCCCGTAAAATTGGGAACACAAATAGGCTGTGTTCATGGGAAAAAAATGACTGTATTTTTAACTTCTCAAATTAATTAACTATAAACTTGATAAACAGTAAAGGAAACTGCTCCTATAATCTCAAATGCTAATCTCAATACACATTGGGATTTCTCAGAATCTACTTTGCAGAGTGAAATGATATGTAATTTCTCTAAAGACTAAACCTCCTTTATCAATGGACAGACTTTATGCTGGTACAACATTTTCAACACAGGCAAAGGAAACTGTATAAGGGAGACTGTTTCCACCCTTTTCCTTCAACTTCACTGACTAACTTCAAATAATTTTCAGTCCTAGGTGCTGCTTTTCCCCTAAATTAAACTAGAACATTTACTCATGTTTTAATTAACACCAGGTATCATTAATTAAATATTTATTTTGGATCAAATGCTATGCTAAACACTTCACATGAATTATTTCACTTAATTCTAATAGCAATTTGATAAATAAAATACCACTAGTGTCTCCATTTTATAGATGAGAAAACTAAGGCTCAAAAAGTTTCAGTAACTTGCCCAATGTCAAGCAGCATAGATGTAGGAAGCACTATTAATCCGTGACAGACAAAAATATATGTGTAAACAAGAAACAACGGAAATCCACCTGCTAGATCTAAAAATCAAAAACAAAAAACAACAGTAAAAACAGCTTACTCACTTGACCTGTTTTCCATTACACATCAGTATTAACGCATTGGGCACAAATCAGTAAATAAAATTCTATTCTACCAAGGATGGCGAGATAACAATGCTCATAAATGCTAACATGTAAAAAACTGAACTATGTTCTCTTATTAAAATAAAGCAAATCATATAATTGATGGGTTATGTTATGATAACTGTGGTATAAAAATAAAAGGAATTATTTAAAGAAAAGTCACTTTATTCACAGCATACAGATTTATACATTTTCTTTGTCTAATGGACACTATAATATTAAAGATATAAATATTACCTATTAACATAATGTTAGTGAGAAAGGGATTATCATGACTGTTTTCAACTGTGAAAAATATAGAAAAAGGATGGGAGGAACAAATATATAAAACTCAGGATAAACTACAGATATTCAAATGTGCTATTTAGAGATATTAAAATGATAGGTGGGAATAAACATATCAATAAAATAGAACAAAGAGTAGGTTTCTTTTATTACCAAAGATATATGAACATTTAGTATAGGAAAATATGGCATTTCAAATTGGTATAAGAACAGTGGACTGTTTAGTAAATGGTTGTGAGGCAACTGTATAGATATTCAGGAAAAATTAAGTTGTGTCTATTCCCCACCCATTACAAGAGATAAATCCCATTTCAATTCAGCTATATTTTTTTTAATGTGAAGAATAAGACACTAAATATACAAGAAAATATGAGTAAATATTTAAATAATTTTTGAGTAGGAAAAGGCTTTCTAGGCATGGCAGAAAACTGGGTACTCAGATGAGAGAATTAAATTTAAAACTGCAAGGCAAAAATATTCGGTGACACAGAAAATATTTGCAACATACACCAAAAGTTTAAAATTACTAATATAAAGAGTTATAGCAAATTAATAATATAAAAATTCCCCCAAAAGGGCAAAAGGACTCTCCTCCAAACAGCACTCTTAAAATTTCATTGATTATTTATTTTGCGCCAAGTCTATGATATGCACTTCATGCCGCTACATGCCAGTCCTATTTTATATTCTGGGGATATAGTTGTGGGAAAAAAAAGGCAAATGTCTCTGCTACTGTGGAGCTCTTACTCTAGCAGAGAGAGAGGAACAATCAACAAATGATAAAATATCAGATACATGCTACAGAGAAAAATAAAGCAGGGAAAGAGGACAGCAAATGTTTCAGAGAATGGGGTAGCAATTTTATTTTTTATTTTTTTGCGGTACGCGGGCCTCTCACTGTTGTGGCCTCTCCCATTGCGGAGCACAGGCTCTGGATGCACAGGCTCAGCGGCCATGGCTCACCGGCCCAGCCGCTCCGCGGCATGTGGGATCTTTCCAGACCGGGGCACGAACCCGTGTCCCCTGCATCTGCAGGCGGACTCTCAACCACTGTGCCACCAGGGAAGCCCGGGTAGCAATTTTAAACAGGTGGTCAAGGAAATTCTGGCTGAGAAGGTGACAGTTGAGAGAAGATCTGATTGCACTGGGGCAACAGGGGCAGGTTTCCCTCTGGGTGATCTAGGCAGGAAACTCCACGGAGGCCAGTGTGATAGGAACTAAGTGGAAGAGTGGCACAGAAATGGGAGAAGGTGGAGAAATGGGAGAAGCAAATCATGTAGGGCTTGGTTAGCCACTGCAGGAATTTTGTCTTTTACTGAGAGAAATATAAAATCCCCCTAATGGGTTTTAAGCAGGTAAGAGGCATGATTCACTTGGCATTTAACAGGATGCTAAGGTGGCTGTGTTGAGAACAGGATATAGGGAGACAAGGGAAAGCAGAGAAACTGAGAAGTAATAGCAATAAACCAAGCAAGAGATGATTAAGACCTATACCAGGGTGGGAGCCACTAATGTGAAGGAAAGTCAGAGGCTTCTGGATCTATTATGAAAGTGAACAGGTTTTGCAGAAAGACCTGGATATGAAGCATAAGACACAGAAAGAAGGAAGCAAGCATGCCTCCAAAATTGTGACCTGAGTAACGGTAGGATGGATTAGCCATTAACTAGTATATGAAAGAGCAAGCAAGAAACAAGTCTGGGTAAAAGATAAGGGGTTCGATTTTGGACAAGTTCAGATGACTATTAAGAGATGTCAACAGGCAGTTGAATATTTCAAGTCTGGATTACTGGCTCTAAAACTTGGGGATGTCAGATTACGTACAGTATTAATACTTCAAGCCATGAATGCAATTAAAGAATGAAAAATTTAAAACAAAATACTATCTATGGTCTATCAGACTGGCAGAAGTGAAGAAAATAGATATCAGTCTGTGTTGTCTGAAGGGTAAGAACATGCAAGCTCACATCTGGTAATTGGGAATGTAAATTTTCTGAGGGGCAGTGTGGCTCTATTTACCAAACTGATAACTGTGCATAGACCTCTTGACTAACCAATTCCTTTTATAGAAATATATCGGACAAATTTTTGCACTTTTTTTTTTTGGTAGCGCTTCATGGCATGTGGGATCTTAGTTCCCCGACCAGGGACTGAACCATGCCCTTGGCAGTGAGAGCATGGAGTCCTAACCACTGGACTGCCAGGGAATTCCCTTGCACAATTTTTTTTTAAAAAGTAAAGAATTCTTTTTTAATTCCCATTGACAGTTATAAACCTAGTTAACTAAATTCTAGTGACTATTAAATATATTTTTTCTTTGATATGGAAAAGTCTCCATAACATATTTTGAGTGTCAAGAGCCGAATGCAAAGCGTTATACAGTAGAATACCATTTATGGCACATTCATACTCACACAGAACAGGGTCTAGGAAGATGTTCTACAAAACACTGAGGAGGGTTTTCACAGTAAAGTGGACAGTGGTATTTGACAGAGTTTTTGCTTTGTTCTCTAGAACTTTCTTTGATGTTTTAATTTCCTACAAGTAGTAGATAATATCATTATAAAAAGAAAGAAACTCTTTCATTTTTAGAGCATCCAAATTGGAAAACAGGGTTGCTTTAATCTTCCAAAAATATATTCCACCCTAACCCATTCTTTCTCTTTTTCCAAATCTAGGACAAAACAACTTGTGGATATGATTTAGTGGCTTGATGATTAAAGAACTTGGGACAGCATAATGCCTTAGACCTATGTTAACCAAACCAAAGCCACAACTTCTAGATACTGACCTGAAGTCAGTAGCACGTTTCAAGCAGTAAGCTGTTAGTACATAGCCAGGTGAATAAATACTTTGTCAAAAAGGTTCCAACGCCCAACACCACGGAGGTGTGATGGCATGACCTGTGAAAGTCTCAGCATTCAATCTCATTTAAGTAAGGTGGTAGTGAAATACCTGCAAGTTGTGGATAGAGGACTTCTGTCTCCAAGATATATTTTACAAATACCAAATAAAATTAACCCTCTTAAAGGGTTTCTTATCCTTCAATTTTTCATCTCTACAGGGTTCCAAACTTTCCACTGACTTATTCATCACATTATCCTTGAGCTCCAGAACACCCTCCTTTTAAATGCCAGGCACTGAGACACCAATATCTGCTGACGTAACAAATGAGCTAGTCCACGAACTGGCACTATGAAATGTATCACTTTATGCACCATGTCTGATTATTGTTGCAGATGTAGAAAATACATAAGAAAACGTGTTGCACTACCTGTAACACCTAGTAAAATGTCTCAAGAATGCTTCAGAAAGTTTACAACATAATTTTTATACAATAGTTAACAAATTATCACATTTCTAGCCAACCAAACCAAATACTAATTTCATGAGAGCAGATTAGCCTTTTCCTCAGGCCCATTCACAATTAAAAATAACTCTATCAGTAATATATACAGCTCCACAGTTAGCAATATTACTTGAAATGACATTTCTTCTTTCAGTCATGTGCAAAACAAGAAAACTATGACAAATTCAGGGGAAATAAGTAGAGATAAAATAAAACTGGAAAAAATATTCCAGAGATACATGTGTTAGAACTATTCTTTAAAAAAAAAAAATCTCATTATTGAAGTCTGTATAAAAGTATATTACTATCCCACAGGGTCACATAATAAACCTAAGGTTTTATAAAATGTGTGTCATCTGGCTGTTTACAAGGTCTGTGGATTAAATTTTTACTGTCAGACTTACAACTGGCTTCCTTTAAAGGACTCACTAAAATGAATAGAAACTGGAGAAATACCGAAGAAATCAGTTTCTTTAAGCTCAGTACAGAAAAAGGTAGCTCATGCTACACAGAGAAGTGAAGATGGAGTACAGCCTTGAGTAGCCAGTCCAACCTTTCCATTGTTTGAAAGCCACAACTCATTAGTACAAAACCATAATCTCAAGGGGCCAACTACTGAAGTCCCTGCAGCCCTAAGGACACTCCTCCTCCATATCTGTGGGAGACTGGTTTCAGGACCTCAGAGGATACCAAAATCCAAGGATGCTCTCAGCTAGTGGGAACATACTACAAAGCACATGAGGCTCAGTTCAGTGCTCTGTAACGACCTAGATGAGTGGGATAGGAGGGGGTGGGAGGGAGGTCCAAGAGGGAGGGGATATAGGTATACGTATAGCTGATTTACTTCATTATACAACAGAAAATAATACACCATTGTAAAGCAATTATACTCCAAAAACAAAAAAATGGCATAGTATTTGCAAATAACCTATGCACATCCTCTCGTATATTTTAAATCACCTCTAGATTACTTATAATACCTAATACAATGTAAATGGTTGCCAGTGCACAGCAAATTCAAGTTCTGCTGTTTGGAACTTTCTGGAATTTTTCTTCCAAATACTTTGCATTCGCGGTTGGTTGAGTCTGTGGACGTGGAACCCGCAGACACAAAGGGCCAACTGTAATGCCCTGATCAAGGCAAAGGGAATTTGCTAAGAGAAGAAATAATCATAGGCTTTCAGATGAAGTCTTCCTTGGAAGGCAACTCAGGGGGCTTCCCCTCTTCTATACTGCTGAGAGACGGTATCTCATATTTGTTACCAAGGATACCTGTAGCAAACAGTGTTTTCAACACATGACTCTTCAGGCTAGCTGATTTGACCATTAATTTAAAAGTTCTGCCTCTGCATGGCCACTATTTACTACAGCTAGTCTAGAGCCATACAGAACAAGTTTATTCTCGCTTCCAAATGAAGCTCTTTGAATATCTAGAAACAGCAACCATGTCCCTTCACAAACTGTCCAGATAACAGAAACTTGTAGCTTCACTACTGAAGATAAAGTTTTCAGATGCATCATAATAATGTGAAGCAGAATTTTCTGCATAGAAGTAGGTCTCCTAATTTTTATAAGTCATATGTAACACACCATAGCAGCTATACTAGCTCCTTTAGTGGATAACTTGTTTGCTAGGCAAGATGGCGAAATAAATTGGTAATCTTGCATTGAACTTTATGTGCCATCCAAAGAGAAACAAGTGCAGATTCCTAAACTACAAACAGACAAACAAACAACAATGGATCAATTCCAGTCCTATCCAAAAATTACTCTAAAAATTAATACCAGTCCTTCAACAGGAAATAGTTTTCTTATAGTATAAATCCCTAGTAATTAACAGATAATAGGAAATAGGATGAGAATAGGATTCCAAATATTTGGAATAGATAGGTATAAAGTAAAATGTCTGTGTATGTATGTGTGTGTGTGTGTATTTAAACCACTACCCAATTATCTAAGTGTCAACATGGCCAGAGGATATTTTCTCAATTGAAACCCTTATAAAAACTAATCTATTTTCAACATAATACAGATGCAAACAAAGTCAAAAGATCAGTCTGATTCTAAACTGATTCTAGTTTCTAATTTTAAATATAAAACACTCAATATGGGATATTAGGTTCAAAGCTTATTTTTTACTGAAAATACTGCACGTCAGCATATTTTAATTATAACATACAATTCTCATTTGTACAGTTCTAGTTTTCATTGGTTCAAGTTTGTGGCATTTTCTAGTTTGATACAAATTGTTATAGAAGAGAGAAGAGTGTCTCTTTTTAAAAAAGTAATAGTTTTCCATTTATTTTAACTTAGCTTCCAAATTTATACTACTTATTCACTAAGACTGTCAACATCATTTAAAATTCATTACCCTGTCTATTGCGGGTTCACATAAGTACACTTCCTGCCCTCATGCTAAATCTTCCTCATTTGCCATGCTCTATGAGTCACAGTTTATTTCTAAAGTTTTTTGTCTTCTCTGGGTGAAACAAACCATCACCAAGTCTTCTGGCTACAGCTAACCTGAGGTTTTTTTTTTTTTTCCCCCCAATCCTCTTTCACTTAGTCTTCTTCTAATAGATCCTCTGGGCTGAGAAACGAGTCAACCAAACTTGGTAGAATTTCAGGTAGAATAGAAATGAAAGGGACAAGGGAAGGATCTCCATGTTATACTAAATACTATGTTTTAATACATGAAAAAAATAAGAAATATACTGATAATGGAGAATTAATTTAATGATAATAGAGGAAAATAAACTGTTTTTATTTCCTGCTTTTTCTATCCTGAACATTTCTGAACCAAAACATTCAGAAGAACAAGGGTATATTTGAAGAATTTTTGTGAAGAGGAGCTGTTTTTTAATATATGACACTGATTTCCAGGAAGATAAAAAGGAAGCAGCGGGGCTTCCCTGGTGGCACAGTGGTTGAGAGTCCGCCTGCCGATGCAGGGGATGCGGGTTCGTGCCCCGGTCCGGGAAGATCCCACATGCCACGGAGAGGCTGGGCCCGTGAGGCATGGCCGCCGAGCCTGCGTGTCCGGAGCCTGTGCTCTGCAATGAGAGAGGCCACAACAGTGAGAGGCCCGCCTACCGCAAAAAAAAGAAAAAAAAAAAAAAGGAAGCAGTGATAAGACATCTGCTTATTAACATTAATCTTCCGAAAACACCATGTGAAAGAATTTTGAAAAAGGAAAATTACAAAGGAGCCCTTGTCCAACAGATATTAAAAAACATTATAAATCGCAACTATTAAAATAGTCTGGGGCTTCCCTGGTGGCGCAGTGGTTGAGAGTCCGCCTGCCGATGCGGGGGACGCGGGTTCGTGCCCCGGTCCGGGAGGATCCCACATGCCGCGGAGCGGCTGGGCCTGTGAGCCGTGGCCGCTGAGCCTGCACGTCCGGAGCCTGTGCTCTGCAGCGGGAGAGGCCACAACAGTGAGAGGCCCACATACCGCAAAAAAAAAAAAAAAAAAATAGTCTGATATTGCAAGAGAATACAGATTAAATGGAACAGAATGGAGTCCAAAAATAGATTTATACAAGAGGCGTTCAATAATGTGATAGCAGTGGTATGAATCAATATTTCAATCCATACCTAAAAATAAATTATTGATGGATTAAAATACCAATTAAAAAAGAAATATAACTTTTAAAAGCATTGACGAGTATTTGCATAATCTTGGAATAAGAAAGTTTTCTAAATAAGACTTAAAACTCAGAAGCTATAAATACTCAGAAGCCATAAAACTCATAATCCATGTCATACTTGAAAACATAAAAATGTAAAACTTCTTTACTCAAAAGATACAAGTTGATAGATGGGGACAAATATTAGAAACAAAAACAGCAAAGTATTGATATTCATAATATCTATAGAGTTCCTAGAAATCAATAAGAAAACAGCCAAATAGGCCAGCAGAAAAAGGACAAAGAGTACCTACAAGCATTTCTCAGAAGAAAAATGGAAAAAAAAAAACATAAAAAGAATTTCACCCACCATTGCTAAAATGCAATGAAACATCACCTTTCACTTCTCAGACTGAAAAAAAAAAAAAAGGCTGATAACATAGATGTTTGTGATGGCACGGAGCACTTTCATCACTACTAAGTGAAAATAAGAGCTTTTTCAGAAGGCAGTTGGGCAGGAGCAATCAAAATTTAAAGTAAACTTAATATCTGACCCATAAATTCCATACCTAAGATCTAGTTGCATAAATACTCTTGGCAAAGTTACAAAGTTTTATGTAAAAGGATGTTCACTGAAGTATCGAAATAGTAATGGTCATAAAAAATGAGTAGCTTTCTATGAACCTACCTGAAATGCTCTCCAAGTCATAATGTCAAGGCAAAGAAGTAAGTTCCTGAATGACATCTGTGTCATAAAACCATTTACATTTAAGTAGACTTTTCTCCCAGATGGGTAGCCGAGACCTTGTGTTCTTCTCCAAGCTCCACCCAAAAAGCACATCCTCTTACACACAAACATCAGTGTGGAACGTGGAAGTTCCTGACGATTTACTAGGGTGACGAAGGAGGTGCTCTGTACTTACAGCATTTGAAAGCGCCCCTCCCAACCTAACACTCTGGAGTCTCTTCTTACACTCTCTTCTCCATTCCAATGGTCACCCTTCCCACCTTCTACCCCCCCACCTTCCCAGCTCTTCCCAGAGGTGCTCTGTACTTACAGCATTTGAAAGCGCCCCTCCCAACCTAACACTCTGGAGTCTCTTCTTACACTCTCTTCGCCATTCCAATGGTCACCATTCCCACCTTCTACCCCCCACCTTCCCAGCTCTGCCACCCAACCACCTCCAGGTCGCACCTTCCCATTTCTAATCTTCCCTATTCCAGCCCATTACAGTGACTTAAAGTATGTCAACGGCATTATGCTGAGGATAAAAACTGAATTTTACTCAGTCTACAAAATATCCTCCGGTTACTAGGATCACCTGCCTTTGAATATAGTAGTAGATGTGGTAATAATGAACAAATAATTTGTACAACAACGTGTACAGTTGTTAATATACTTGGGAAAGCCCAGAGGCTATTCACTGAGAAGGGGCCTAGAAACGTGGTAGGCAGAAGGGAGGGTGGCTGGTGCCAGGGATTCTAACCTAAGCTGCATAACTGACTACCCATGCATTCATGTATGATTTTAGGGATTTGTTTTCATAAGATGTCTACTACAAAGGAAAAAAAAGGAAAACAAAATTAATTAAAAAATAAAGAACATTTCCCTTTGCGGTTTTAAGAAGGCTTACGGTGTGCACTTGATCAGGCGGGTCAAGTAAAGTGAGCTCAACCCCTGGGTTGGGCTGGGCTGGTAAAGAGCAAAGAACAAAGGCAGTATTCTGGAGGTGAGAGCCAGTCTGAACCTTTAAGTGCAAGGCAAGAGTCAGAGGCTAGAGACCTGGAAGGCAAGGCCCTGTGCCCACAGGAACCGGGGTGAAGAAAGCTCTGAAGAGCAGCAGCAATGCTGTGGTTCAGGGAAACACCAAGGCACAGTCTTTAGTTGACGGCTCTTCAATCATAATCTGGGGAAGCAGAAGCAAGCTGGGAGGCAGGTTCTTCTATTAAAGTTTCTCAGGGGACAAAGGGCCATCACTGATTTGGGAGTAAGTGAGCTACATGTGAAATATCTAACTCAGAGCCAGGAAAGGGTTCAGAAAATTCGAACTGTGCAGTGTCTTCAAATGAAAGGTTTAAAGAGTTCTTAGCTATCTCGGGCTGATAAACCCAGTGCAGAAGGAACACAACCATGATTTTTCAGTGGATCACTAGATCACTGATATGCTCATAAAGTCAAGAAAGGGAGTGCTCAGAAAGGGAAAAATGCTGCAATACATACTGCAAATAGAGATTTAGAGAAATCACTCCTCGTATCATAACTACCATTTAACTAAGAACATTAAATCATTTATTTGGGATAATTTTTTCATGAATTTTTATTCATTCGGAAAATGTCTGCCACATTCAAAGCACAATGTGGTCAACAGGTGCCGTGAATTAAAGTACAGCATCTATTTTCAAAGCTTACTGTCTAGTACGAGAAATAAGGTGCTTACATTAGAAACTGTACGATGCCGTCCCATCATCCACCGAAGAAAAATAACTGAAACAGGGTAAGCAATTTGCCATTAACTAAATGAGCTTCAGAGGAACATCTGTATCTGTTCCTTTCCTCTGTCAGGTTCTATTCCTACATGCATGCCCCCCTTAGTGTGAGCATCTCATCCTTGTGAATGTGCTTCTAGAACACAAAAATAGGCAATTCTGGACATACAACACCTTAAATGAACCACCCACTACTTCACCTACAACCCACCTGAAGAAGAGAAATCTGATGCAAAGTTGAAGGAAAAAGTGGTTGTGATGGAATTACTGAGCCACTGTCTTTCAATCTACAACTTGGCACCTTTCTTAGAGACTGCCAAAGATTTCTTTTATTACGTAAAATTTATGCCATATATTATGGTCTTAGAACCTAATCCCTGATTTCTTTATAGAGAGACCTGTCCTTTTCTTTAAGGTCTAATAAAATCTCACCTGCACAAAGTCTGACCTGCAGTGTCTTTCAAACTGTCTGATCATGACCGAAAAGATAATTTTTATATCAAAATCTAACACATACACACAGACACACACACACGTGTATTATTTCATTAAATGACCTTTACTCTCATACTTTCTATTGTATTTTTTATTCTATTCTATTCTGTTCTGTTCTGTTCTATTCTATTCTATTCATGACCCAGTTAATTACTTCAAGACCTACAAAGTGGTCATGGCCCAGAATTTGGAAATCACTGGATGAGGTGTTAGTAGAGGACACCCAATGGAATTATTTTAGGAGAGGTTATGACCAGAGTTCCTCATCGGCTTCTAATGTTCATCCCTTGAAGGTCATATAAAGGTCAGGAAAACAGGTCTCTCATTTGAATAGACACAGCTCTTTCCCCCAGGAGCTTGTCTATGACTTAATCAGGACAAAACCTCTCTGTACTCATTCCCATCATCAAGCAAGTAGTGCCAGCTCCAGGATCCAAGATGGCTCAGCCCATCTAGATACCACACCCGTCACAGGAGTAGAAAGCACTATACACATCTCAGTTTGGCTTTGCTTTAATCTGACAGGGAGCAAAATGGAGGGTGAAGACTAATTAACTAATTTCTGTTTCCTGCGGTTCTGAAATGTCTGTCCAATTGTGATTTAAAGGATCACAGAATATAGGTGGATCCAGACGAACAATCTTTATTTAACTAGATCCTAAAAAATACAACTATGAATCAGGTTAAATGGCTGTCAGGAAGGATTAGGGAAAAGAAAAACTAATTTTGACCAGTTGAGCTTGTATAACTGGCAGGATGACGAAACAAGTAATTAAGTTTAAGAAACAGAAATCACTCCTTCAAAATTTCACGCCCTATTGTCCATCACAATGAAAACATTTCCTTTTCAAGCAAATTTAAATGTTAAAAGAATTGACCCCAAAATAAACCAAATAAGTATAATAGAAATACGCAAGTTACATAATCAAAAACCCCAAAGAATAATTTATTTAAAATAACAACCTTCGGTCATGCTACATGATGAAGATGGGTCTGACTTTTAGTGGGTTTTTTTTCTGCTTTCCTTGCATATCCTTACTTTTTAGGTTTGGAACTGGCCACTAATGAATAACGAAGGAAGAAAAAGTTGATTTGCTTTTTTCACCATAACTCTTGGAAAATATTTTAAACATTTTCATGTAACCATACCAAATACACGCTAGGATCATAACACAGTGAGAAGCACAACTGTCCACAGCAGAAGGATTGAATGTGCTTTCCATTTTGGAAATTACAGGCATCGTTGTTTCTATCCTTCCCAAGGCATCATTATTACTTTCATATGATTTATGATTAAAGGTATGAGAGATGGTGCAAAGATCCTGTGTCAAATTCCCATATGGCATATAACATAAGTCAAACTGTGAAAAACTCGTAAATGTGGGTAGGTCAGTTTCATCAAAGAAAGGAGCAAGAGGGTTCCAGAGACTTAGCAGGAAACTAGCCAGATAATTTTTTATAGGCATGTAATTCCAGTGCAGCAGTAATGAATGTGGTCCTGCCTCTGAACATATAATGCCTGAGTTAAACATAAGGGCGGTCAGCAAGAAATTAGGCAGAGATGATTTGGTACACCATCAATCAATCCTGTTTACTCTTTCGTAAATCTGCCTTTTCTTTTCTTTTTAGACTGAAGCTGAAACTGATACCGTAACTTCTTAAATGATTTAAAGAGATAAAATGATGTGTTTGTAAAGTCCCAATAAATACTGAAATAATTATAATTCCAATGGAATATTGCAAATAAAAAGGTAACAAGTTATTTGAAAATGCATTATTTATACGTTGTTTAATAGCATCCTACAATATACCAAAATCAATAAGCAAATATGTATCACATCACAAATTTAAACATACACTTCTAAGACAATGAATATCTTTGCACACATTTTCTGAATTCAATTCAAACATTATTTATTACCTACACAAAGTAGATTAGATAAAACTTTCTTTTTTTTTTTTTTTTTTTTTTTTTTTTTTTGCGGTACGCGGGCCTCTCACTGTTGTGGCCTCTCCCCTTGCGGAGCACAGGCTCCGGACGCCCAGGACCAGCGGCCATGGCTCACGGGCCCAGCCACTCTGTGGCATGTGGGATCTTCCCAGACTGGGGCACGAACCCGCGTCCCTGCATCGGCAGGTGGACTCTCAACCACTGCACCACCAGGGAAGCCCAAAACTAACTTTCTGATACAAGAACTTGAGTAAAGTGTAGGAAATGCAAACAAAAATCAATAGACGAAACTAAGAGACTGTAACTTGAAGAGAGTCCTGCTAGAAAGGAGGGACGGGAAAAGTTAGAGAGGTCATGCTGAGTTGTTTTTGATATGTCTCATGCAGAAAATAGGAGGATACAAAGCTGGAAAAGGAAGCTGAGGTCATGGTGAAGAGAACTCCGAGTGACAGGGTAAAGCATCATATGTTAATAGGTGCTGGAAATCTACTTATAATATTAGAGTACAAGAGTGATAGAGTTGTGCTTTGGGATGATTTATCTAGTCAGCTGAATAAGTGGGAAGTGATAAGTAACAAGAAGCTGATGAGATGAGTATTAAAGTGATGAAGATGAGCCATGATCGGGATGTGGAAATGGTAAAGCAATGGATGATTGTGATGGTGATAAGGCAACGTAGAGGGTACAATCTTTAAGAATTAGCTTCTAATTCTAAAAAGGGGCTAATATTACAGAAAGAGACAGGGGTAATTAGATGCTTTTGTCCTTAACAGAAACTTCCAAAAGTGAAGTTATCTGGAGCGTGCTAAATTCTTTAGGTCAAAAGGTGCCCAGTTATGTATCACACGAGCTGTGGCAAATGTGTGTCTGAGAGCTGGGATTAACAAAATAAATCACTTGGAAATCATCAGTACAGAGTTTGTACCAGAATTCATGGATATAGCGGACACTGAGAACATAGAAGAGGCCTACAGTCAAAGCAGCCGGGATAACCCCCTGGGGGAGGGTTCAGAGAACAAAGAAGCGCTCAGAGAAACTGGCAGAAGACCTAGCAGAGTCACTAAAATGGCGCGATAGATGAAGAGGATTTCCAAAAGGTAACAAGAGCAAGAGTGTCAAACTTTATAGAAAGAAAGAAGAGAAGACTTTGCAGTTACTGCAATGCTGGAAAACACTGGATGACACTCTGCTTGTGAGGAGAACAGTGTCAGTAGAGAATACAGATAGGAAACAAGGCCACAGGGGTTACGGCCTGAGTGAGTGGTTAGAAAACAGAAGCAAGATCTTCTCCAATTATTTCATATGTACAGCATGACTCGGATATCCAAAAACTTCTTTGAAGGTAAACAATTGGTAATTATATCAGGAAATCAGCAAAAATACATATGTTTATAACAATATTAATAAGCTTTTACCTTCTTGTGATTCTTGTAAACATTTCTGTGGGCAAATCCCTTTCCACAAAGCTTGCATTTGTAAGGTTTATCTTCACTGTGTATTACTTTGTGAGCACCCACTTGATCGAGCCTCTTGAAAGATTTATTACAAATCTCACAATTATAGGGTCGTTTTTCTGTGAAAAATGAGTGGAGACAATCTCATATCTACATAAAGGTAAAGGATAAAAAAGAAAACAGCCTTACCTTGTATTACTTCTTATGGATAAGTCAACTAAAACATGATCCAAACAACTGAAACCATCTATTACCCAATCCATCTGTTAGATAGGTGAGCCTATTCACAAAAGAAACATCAGTTTGTTCTTTTATTGATCTATTTGCAAGCTAAATGTATAAAGTAGCTTAGATATAAAGATGAAGTTTCAATTCAAGGAAGAAATCCTACTTCTAGATGAAAAATCTGCTGATCGGTATGAGTTCAAGCCAGGGTCACAACTCCGAATGCAAAGGGTGAGTGGCCTGACAGTGATGAAGGTAAAGGACAGACCTGCCTCCTGCTGAGCCAGCAGACCCCACACAGGCCGAGCTTCCAATTCTCAGCAGAAACTACACATTTAGGTTGCTGGGTAAAATCCACATTTATACAATATTCATGTAATGCTGACAACTTTTTCAAACAAAGCGTATCTGAAGGCCACCAGATCTTCTATTTTCGATCCACCATTTTTGATCTTCCATTTTCATTTGCCAAAATATCTATATCTGTCTCCAAATGAAGTAGCTATTCAAGAACATTCTGACTTAAATGGTCTCAAAGTACAGACATTCTAAACTCTAGAAAAGAGACTTCATAAAGCTATAAAGTTATTTTCAGAGCTGAATTTTTCTAAGTCTGTGTAACTGACCTGTTACTCAAACTTGCTTAAAATGAAACTATAGCTTTAAAAACTTACATTCTCAAAATGTATTTATAAATTTCTCACTAACATTTATTAGTTCCTTAGTTAGAATGTGAAAACATCTAGAAATGTCAGAACTATAATTGTTGAGTCGCTCCTAAATATGAGACACTCTGCTAGCGTGGTACGTAGATGACTTCGTTTAACCTGAACAGCAATTTTGAAAGGTAGGATATCTTTTCACAGATGAAGAATATAGAAACAGAGGCTCAAGGAGGATTAGGTAACAAATTAAATGGTGAGTTTGAAGATCTTCAATTTCATTTAGTCCAACCACATATGCTTCAGAAACAAACTGAGGTCGAGAAGCTAAGTAACTTGTTCAAAATCACATGGCCGGTCAATGGCCAACCTGGAACTAATAACCAGGTCTCCTGATTACCACTCTCAGAGCTCCTGAAAATGACGAGGTGAATCTTTTGTAGAGATTTCAATACAAATGGAAAAATATGTATTTTACCTGAGTGGGTGATCATATGACGTTTTAGCTGATTAGCTGAAATGAATTTCTTCATACATTCTTGACAATCAAATACCTCATGAATCTGCAAAACGTTAAATTGACAGTTAAGTCAACTATCAAAGCCAAAAACTGTACAGAGCTCAAGTAAAAGTATAAACATGTGGACAGTTGCTACTGCAATATCCAAACTATATATTATAATTCAGCCCTAATTTGTTCACACTATCCTACATAAATTGAAAATACAATGAACATGTTACCTAGTAGAAACATATTATTAAAAAAATGTAAGACTGCACATTATTTAAATATGTAAAACAGCTGACCTATTTTTAAAGTGCATAATAAATTTACACTCTCTGTAAAAAATTACACCTAGTATATATTAAGTCTCTGTTATGCACAAATTTAGACTTGGAAATACGTAACTTGCCAGTAAAAATATCCCCTTTACAGTAGTCAACACTCCTTTAAACTTAAATATATGTAGTACAGAACAACACATTAATTAATGTTAGAGACAAGGAGATACATGATTGTGAAAAGCATTTAGCTCACTGCAAAACTCTCACAGGATAGGATGACCACAATAAAAAACTTTATTAGTTTTATTTTTAAAAAATTATAATAAGGGGGAGGAGCATAACTTTAGCAAACAACTGGCTAAATATTACAGTTTAATATTAAATTTAGTTCTTTCCCTCCCAGAGACTTAATCAGAGAAATTGAATAGGCGGTATGAAAAGCAGAAGCTTAGTTTATTACCAGTAACAATGTACAAAGTTCTAAGAGGAATGTGTTGCAAGAAGCCTTATATTAGAAATGTTGATCACTCCAATGAATAAGAGCATCATACCATTTTGCTGAAGATTCAAAAATGGTTTTGATGAGGTCCTGTTTTTGTTTCAACCTCATTAAAGGTAGTGCTCACAAAACTAAACCCCAGACAAGCAAAGGTCCTTCTGCAGGAAGCCAAGATACTGTGGTGATCCTTGCAGGATATCTAGCGCCACTACAGAGTGAAAGCCAAGGCAGAAGACCCTGAACTGGTACAGCAATGAGTAAAGAGTGGAGGACTGGTAAACGGCTCCCCTGACCTAAGTGACCGCAGAGGAACTCAAGGCAGGAATGGTGAAAAGATGTCACCAGGAAGGAAAACGGAAGCTGGGGCAAGGCTCACAGATCCCTGGTCTGCAGTCTGTGCCTTAAGCCTATGTCCAGCCACATGACAGGTCTGAGGAAGGCAAGTACCACATAGTACAGCAGGAAAACTTTCAGCCTAAGAAATTTTAAAGGCAACATCTTCAATCATCAAAGACCCTCACAGCAATTATATGAGGTGTAATGTTTATTTAAAGATAATAAGAACAGATTTATATTCTTAAACTCTGTTTCTGTAACATATATCTTTTATAATAAGCTACTCTAAAAAATGATGATGTGCCTTCTGAGACATACATAAATGAAAACATATTTATTTTCATTTTTAATGTTAAATTTTAATTAGTATATACAAATTTTAAATTATCCATATGAAAGTGGCAGCTGTTAAATAAATTACTGCAAAATATATTTGTTCACTTAACTCTCATGGCTTCTGAAACATGAAACATTTTTATTTATTTATTTATTTTTTTTGCGGTACGCAGGCCTCTCACTGTTGTGGCCTATCCCGTTGTGGAGCACAGGCTCCGGACGCGCAGGCTCAGCGGCCATGGCTCACGGGCCCAGCTGCTCCGCGGCATGTGGGATCTTCCCCGACCGGGGCACGAAGCCGTGTCCCCTGCATCGGCAGGCGGACTCTCAACCACTGCGCCACCAGGGAAGCCCCATGAAACATTTTTAAAGGTTGAATTGAATTGATATTATCAAAATTATAAAAAAGAATATTTACTGCACATGAAAGCATTTTTGTATTGACTATCTTATAGTGGAAAATTCAATCCAAAGCTATTCTCAAAACTCCTAAAAAAGTTTTAATAGAACAATCAGATTTAAAGTGAAAATGACACTAATTAATGCCTAATGCTAAGTAAAGCACCTTTTGTAAAATGTCCAGCTTATTAAATTGACATAGATGGTAATAACTTATCATTTGAAGTCCCAAATTAAATAATTTTCAGGAGGATCATAATATATCTTATTGTAATATAGGGCAGTACACAGTAATGTAAGACACTGTTCTAGACTATAAAATAAATTTGACCTATTCATACAGCACCGTCTACTGGCAAGGTGAAATACTACAACCAAACTCTATTAGACATTAGACATACCCAACTATACGAACAGTCAAAAATGGAGTCAGTAAAAGCTGCCTGTGGCTTCAGAAAGGCTGAGTCAGAGGAGTTATGCTGTAATGAAGAGCTGCACTGAGCTACTAAGTTATTAACATTTGCAGAAACAGAATGGCTGTATTCCACCACCACCAGGTAGGATTTACATCTACCAAGATATTCCCTGGGGGAAAAGTTCTTATGTTATGAAGAAAATAAATGGAAAAGAGAACACTTTTCAGAAATATGCCCCACTACCAACTTTGTTGAAATAGTCTATTTGGGAAAATCTGAAATTTGGTAAGATATCTTAAATTTCAACTTCTTAAGATCAGGGAAGGAAATCAAAGAATTATAAAAGTATGAGGATTTTTTTTTTAATGTTTATTCAACTGGATTTAATCTTTTTGTCTCAGACTAGGTTCTGCTTCAGAAATCTTAAGGGTGATGAGAAGGGAGGAAGAGACACGTAAAGCAGCAGCATCTGGACTGGAGTTCTGTGCAAAACTTCCCTTAAAAGGTAGCTTCAGTGCTTGCTTCAGCAGCACGTGCACTAAATTTGGGATGATACAGAGAAGATTAGCACGGTCCCTGAACAGGAATTATATGCAAGTTCTTGAAGTACTCCATATTTTTAAACAATCTGATAAAATAACCACATGGAAACTGAAAAGAAAAAAAAAGTAGTTTCATGGCACTTAAGAGAAGTAATTAAAAGACACTGATCAGTTCAAAAGTCACACTTCATAAATGAGAGAACACAGGCCCAGTGTTACATGGGGGGTTAGGGACAGAAGAAGGGGACATCCACTGTCTTCACTCCTGTCCAGTGCTGTTGCATTATTTCTCCCTAAGGATCATAATCATTCAACATGTAGGATATAACCTTAGACATCTTAACAATTCAACTGTCTTACATGTTACAGGTTAAATCAACAGCACATGCTTGGAGCTACAGCATTGAATATCATATGAGTTTTAAGGCCTGTCAAGTTATTTTGGAATACAGACACACACAAAGAGACAAAATTCAACTTACAAACCATAACAAAAGTAAAATTTTACTTTCACTAGTATCATCTCCTCTCTTCATTAGTATTAAATGACTAAAAGACAATATTATATGCTCCTAGATATTCTGAAAAAATAATATATGAACTCAGGAAATAATCATTTATATCTTTGTTATTATAATATAACATAAAATATATTTTTGGACTCTGCCATGATATGAACAAAATCTAAATTTTAATTTAATTCTATTCTGTCGAAAATTCTATTACCTAGTGCTAATGTTGTTAGGGTTAATAACTGTCATTTACTTTTCAGGATAACTTTCACATTAAGATAGCAACTTAGTAAGTTTAATGCTTATTGCAAAATGTATTAAATTTATTTTCTCCTAACACAGTTGGCCCTTGAGCAACACGGGGGTTTGGGGGTTGGACCCACTGCACCCCACTCCCACCCCCCAACCTCTCCCTGCAGTGAAAAAATCGTGTAACTTTACAGCGGGCCCTCCGCATCTGCATAGTCAACCAACCCCTGATCGTGTAGTACTGGAGTATGTGTTTACTGGAAAAATCTGCTAAAAGTGGACCAGCACAGTTCAAACCTCTGTTGTTCAAGGGTCAACGGCATAACCGTTTCTGCTAACAACACTCTGACATTCTTCTACATTATTTTTAGCTCTTCAAAATAATAGAGCTCTTTGTCTTCGTTTTGCCACACTTAACTATAATATGCATCCATTTTAAGCTAAATGTCACTGCAGAGCATATCATAAATACACAAAAATATATGGTTTCCTCAAATATATAGTATTTCCTGAGCAAACAGCAACTGGGAAAGCTTGAAACCAGTACGAGGTGTCAGTCAGACACAATACCGTTTTGGAGAAATATTTCTAGTAATTCTGAACAACAATAAACAACTCAAAGTATTCTTTTGCGAGAGTTCACTCTTCTGCATATCAGTCTTGCATTTTAGAATATGTTAGTAGTTAAACTAATGACAAAACTCTGTCTTTACCATATAAAAATCAGCTAAAAATTTTCATGGCCGACACTATAAATGACTAAAAGATCTTACACTATGATGAGCATTAGTCTTTATCTTACTGACCTTCCTATGTTCCTGCAGGCTTGATGCTGAAGAACACTTTTTATTGCACACTGAACATATGAGTTTTTTCTTAGGATCCCCTAAACAAAAACAACAAACAAAATAAAATAAAATACCACCATGATTTATATGAGAATATTAAGAGGAGTATTAGATACAGAGTTTCTAGGTGATTTATAATTTCTAAACAGGTATTTCATCTTCTTAACTTACAACTCCAAAATTTTCAGTGTTGCAGATATATCCATTAAACTCAGAAAAAGAAGAGGCTACATTTTAAACGCTTTCAAAATCTGAGAAATATTCAGCTTGGTATACCACTTTCTACATATATAAAATGGGCCTTTCACCTTTCCACGTTCTAATTTAGTATTAAAAGAGAAAAGCACACTTCCGTGAAAAATTAAAATTAATCAAATGTGTACATAAAAGAAAACCTGTATTTATTAACTCATAAGTTGATTTTGCTACTTGCTTTAAATTTTAACAGAATATTTGATTTAATCAGCTGGATTTTTAAAAATGGAATTCAGAGATTATTCTTTTCAGCACTAGACTTGATCAGCCTGCAAGATCTGAGAGTATATGATTTATCATATTAATGTTAAAAACCAGAATAAGGTAAAATCAAGAACAATGAAACATTATATTGGCATTCATATTATTTTACAAATCAAAACAAAGCTCAGTTTTGTCTTCTTATAGAGTGATTATAATTATAGTAGACCATTTCAAATTTCAAATTTCACAGTGGTTATAAAAAACAAAAGACTCAACAAAACAAGATTTTCAAATACGATATAATAGCAATATCATCTGCACGATCATAAGTAACCACAGAATGGTTTTTCAATTTTTAATTGATTGACTACAAATACTCAAAAAGTAAACAAATAATAAAAGGAACCACCATGCAGCCACTGCCTGGCCCCCAAAATGACTAATCCATGGCTATTCCTGCCAAAACCTCAACCTCATCCACGACCTCACTCCTCTATTTTCTTGAAAGAAATCTAAAATCAGTAGAAAACACGATTACAAAATGACTTGATTAAAAGACTGCGTTTACGAGACAGCAACACTTTCAGAAAAAGGAAGAGATTAATTTTTGTCTTATCATTCAAAATACGGATTTCATATAATGCACTATTTTTAGCATGCCAAACAGTACAGCCAAGAAAAATTTTCTTGGTGATTGACAAGTAATATGGCTACTAAAGGAGAAAATTCTCCCGAGGAAAATGAATATCCGACAGCATGCATTTGGTCATCAACTCTCCATCCATATCTATTATACATGAGGGGCCACTGAGAAAGAATATTCCCTCTTTTCCAGCTTGCACCAGCGGGTATGTCCCTCCTTCAACCCACAATCCTTTATTTCCCTAGCTTATCCCTCAACTCAGCTGCTCTCTGAGACTAGACCTTATTCTTTCCCAGAAGGTAGGTCAGGCTTGAGGGAGAGAAGAGAAAGAGAAGTGACATTTCCACAACCACCTGTTTCACCTTATCCCAATACTCCTGCCATGGCTCCTCCAGCTAGAATCACAGGCAATACACCAAACCCCCATCCCTACTCTCCAATCTCTTCTCTCCTCCTATAGCTTCTATTCTTCATCCTAGGACTGGAATCCTAGTTCCTCAGAGAAGAAACATGGGAAAAGTTTATGACTGTTTGCCTGAGAATGTAGATAAATGTTATTTCCCATATATACAAAATCTCTATGTCAGCATCCGCAGAATCGAAATCAAAAGAGAAAGATGGTTAAGGTGAATTAAGGAAGTTAGACCCTTCACTGTTTCCTCTTGAGTAACTGGGAAGGTCACCCTACAAGCTTCCCCAGGTTCAAGGACAAGAGCATCTACAAAGCCACTGCTAGACTTTATACCATTTTAGTTTTACTATATTCAGGTTAAGTCTGACATTTGACTTTCTGATTCAGCTTTCAAAAAGAGTCAGGAACACATTACTTACAAAGGTAGGAGATGCACTGAAAATTAATACAACTGTACTGAATACGCAGTCACTTAAGTACTGCGAGTTTCAGCACTATGTGGGTTAAGTGTGCTTCTAGGAGCTAGTCTGAGAACCTACCCACCGTATGTTACAGTTTCTATGGAAAAATGTGATCCATATTTAAAAATTCAGCTACTCTCTTCTCAGCATCTTCAATTCATATCATCTAATGAGGAACATTTGTCATCATCGGTGGTAAAAGCTGCAAGATCTTCTCTTTCCTTGAATACCTTTGTCCTTCTACAGTAAAGTGTTCTACGACCATGCGTATGAACACTGCTTTTTTCGCTATTCTGAATATGGAATATTCTTTCCCCCAATGTCTGTGTAGCTGACAGATGCAAGGGAAGAAGCCAGAGAGGGGCTGTGAATGACCGATTGAGCACCAATTCCAGCAAAAAGTATGCATGGTGGCCTCTGGCTGAAATACAGCAAGTTTCGTATTTTATGTGATCCACAACACAGAAAAATAAAAGACTTCCTTTTACGTTATTTCCTACAAAATCACCGTAAGTTTTCAGAACCAGTAATATTTTAATATCCAAGACCAACTACAAGAAGCCTCAGAGAAATTACGCTTCCAGCACAGTCTGAAGACCACATGCCCAATAACAAGAATGCAAGTTTCCAGAGTTTCAGCGTGCATCTGTTTTTTTACTTAGTTCAGCAAAGTTAACTTTAACAATGACATGAAAGGTTTGTTATAATACATTGCAGACAAAGATGGAGAAAATTAAGAACAGCATTTTAAACATAACAGCTTTAAAAAAACAAAAACTAGGAAGAGACAGGTCTATCAAAAAGTTATGATTGCCTTTTGCAAAGACAGGAAAGGCCCAAGTAGAAAGAATTCAGAAAAATGTCATCTTCTCTATATCCTTCAAAAGGAAAGAAAGAAATCAGAAGACTGTGAAGTCCAAGTGATGTGCACCATTCTGAAGCCACATTTCACAAGCCCATACCTTCAGCCACCCTGAGCTTTCAAATATGGCTTGTACTGAGCGTGCAGCCCAAACTGGTGGTGCGAAGTTGTAACTAGCATTAAAAGAGACACTTTTTGGACAATGAACAAGTATAGGAAAAAGAAACCGAGTACCGGTTATTCTTTTCTCCTGAATGTGAGAATAAACAGGATAGGAGAAAAGAAATAACACTTTCCTCATTTGCAGAAAGACATTTCCACCCAGAAGCCAACGGCTAAAGTAAACACATGAGAAAAATGTAAGTATAGAAGGATAAGAGGAGTGCCATGAACCTCAGCCTCCTTTAAGGAAAAGACACTGAAGAAATAAAACATTAACTCTGACAATAATCATCTGTTCTATTTAGTGCAACAGATTCAATCCCTAAAGTCAAAATACATTTACCATGTGCGAAGCAGATGAAATCTAAGTGACAAATTTTCTATTTGTCTTATTGTTTAGCTAGCCATTAGAAGGAATTCAAATAGTATCTACTTTATAAATCCAAATATATTCAATTAGCATGTCAAAATGTAGCCAGTAATTTTCTCCAATATAGAAGAAATATAAGGATTTTTAAAAATATTAAGGCAGAAGGGCATCACTTAACAGTTTTAAAATATATCTACTAAAAGAGAAATTTCACATGCTAAAATATTAAAATTATTATTTAAAACATTAATTCTTAATGCACCTGGCTACCAAGCACAACTAGATTCTAGCTTAGGTTTCCAGTTATGATTAATTCAGAGATAGGAAAAATGACGAATATTGCTGAAATCAAAAAGAAATAGTGCTCAGTAGAAGAAAAAAATTCCATTTCCAGAGCTCTACATCTGTGTGAAATACAATGGAAAAGCAAGCTCTCTCCTCAAGAGTGAGAATTAAAAACAGATCGCTGTGGCCTGGGGAGAGGAAGCCCCTTTAAAAACAACCCTCTGATGAGTTCTCACCGGCGTGGATGTTTTCCTGGTGTCTTCTCAGGGCATCCTTGCTCTTCAGTCTCTTTCCACAGCTGTCAGCCTTACACACAAACCTGGCATCTCCCCGGCAAGTCTCCTGGTGCTGCTCAAAACTACAAGACAACCAGGAATGGGAAACAGGGAGAAGAAATGGTGAAGACACCTACAAACTTCTAACATCCAGGCTGGCTTCTGTAATGCATGCTCCCCAGTAGAGCTTCAGGGTCATTACAAGTGTTACCTAGGCAGGTAGGAAGGAAAGCACTGAAATTCTGCAGCCATATGATACTAAATCACTAAGAAGCATGAAAGCATGCATGCCTACGATGACCCGCAACTATATAACAGCCATCTGATAACTCAGATACAAAACCTTGACGCTGAACTGAAGGAAGAATTGCAAACAGAGCACTGAAAACTTCGTGAAGAATCCTTCAGACTGCTTTTCGCTGAGCACTGAAGAACACTGAGGGGAAATGGACAAAAAACAAAAACTGGAAGTCTAAGACAAAGACTTATGAAAATATCTCTACTTTGAATGAAGTCACATTCATGATCTCTCCTTTCATTCTGCCTTTTGCCCTTTAAACTGTTAAGTAGCACCTGCAGTTGAACTATAAGACTCAGCTCAGCAAAAGTATGTTTGGTGTAGAATATGTAATACTAAATTGAATAAAAGCTGACTAGAATGCAGTTTTAAAATCTATTCATTAAAAACTATATAGCCCTTGCTTGGTTTTTTTAAAGAGTGTATAAGAGAATTTCCAAGTTTTAAGTTTAAGTTTTGAACCGAAATTTTTCACCTCAAATTTCATAAGCAAAAGTGGATGCATATATGAAAACTGTCTTAATATGAAATACAGCATGTTTCAGAATTTTACTTTAATGAATTAAAAAATGAAACATTAAACCTATGTTAAAGATTTCTTGCTCATATGCAAGGTGACATTCTGTTAAAAATAAGTTTATAAATATATGTATCCACTTTCTCATTTTTAATAATTCACGATACTGTACAATACTTAAGTAAAAGGATAACTTAATATGCTGTTAATATATTTAAAATAATAAAGGGTGCAGAGCAATGACTGGGACCATTTAATTCATTTCATCATCATATCTTGTACATATTCATCTTTAAATTATTTCTCCAACATCGCTAGGAAATAAACAGTGCTTCCCAAAATGGTCCTGTATTCTTCATACTCTGAACTCTCTCCATTTCTTAAACTATTTTTCTTTTTTTTTTTTTTTTTTTACAGATTTCAGAGGGAATATCGAATGCAGACCGCTGAAACTTGATCTGCCACCTCAAAGCACTAGCTAAATTATGCATATCAGATTTCAAATTAGTACATCAATGAGCTTAATATTTAATGGCAAGTTATTAAATGGACAAAGATTGATTAGCATAAACAATGTTTACTTGTTAAACTTCATAATCAGAATGTTTCAAAAACCAATGTACTATATATAGTAAGAGAAGTTTATGACAGTGACGATAGAGAATGCTTAATTTCTACACACACACCATCACACACGCACACAGGTTAGAAACTATAAGACAAACGGAATGAAACAGTTAAACAACGTGTCAGCTTATAATTTTAGATATACTCTTGAATGTACGCACTGTCTTTGCAAAGCCTGTTTAACTGGGAATTTCTTCCCACAGCTCTTGCACTTAAATTCTTTCTCCTCTGTGGGTTTCTGGTGCAATGTCTGAAGATGCTCAGCAAGAATTTCCTCACTGGTAAAACTCGATTCACACTGGGGACAGGCATAGTCCTCTTTACAGCCAAAGCGACCTGCGAAGAGCCAAGAACTGCTCAGTTTTGCCCTCATTTTAAAATCAAAATTAATTGTGCTTAATGGTACCAGATTAGTAAATTTTTATTATCTCTAGGAGTATGAATAGGTTGCCCATGAAAAATAATAGGAAGTGTTACTAGAACACATTATTTTTTAAATCATTTAACTTGTGTTTCACCAAATTAATACAAATCAAAATCAATGTTTAATTTACCCTGTAACATTAACTTTTCACATCAAAGAGTTATAACAAATGTTGAACTGCAACGGCAAAGTCTTCCCTGAAACGGGTTATCCTGAGTTCACTTTTAGCTGCAAAAAGAGAAAAACTCAACCAAGGGGAACTATGTTGAATTACCAAGGGGAATCTCACATATATAAGAAAAAAGGCCAAGGTCACAAAAACAGCACTCATTACAGTAGGCGGAGTGAGGCTCCACTGTCTCTCTGGCTGTCAGTCCTATATGGACTCTCATGGCTCTACCCAAATTTTTCAAAGTGTGCTTCTTAAATTACATATGTTTTCTGGTTATCAAATAAGATTAATTTTTTTAAGTTTTTTTTGGATGTGGACCATTTCTAAAGTCTTTATTGAATTTGTTACCATATTGCTTCTGTTTCACGTTTTAGTTTTTTGGCTGCGAAGCAGATGGGATCTTAGCTCCCCAACCAGGGATCGAACCCGCACCCCCTGTGCTGCAAGGAGAAGTCTTAACCACTGGACCACCAGGGAAGTCCCAAGGTTAGATTTAGATAAAATGCAGAAAATATGAAGAGAATAAAAATCACCAATAACCCCACCATGAAGAGACAACTGCTGTAATCTATTTCCATGCCTGAGTTGTCTTTTGTGCATTCATATTTCATGTGCAGTCTAAGAACCTTTATGATCATACTTTTTATGCAATTTCATGTATTGCTCTTTTTTCCATTTAATATTTTCTCAAGTCAAATTTTTTTTAAACTTAAGGTACCATAATTTACTTATTTAACCAAACTCTCCATTGTTTGACATTTGAGTGGATTCTTTGTTTCTTTTGATCACTGTTTGGTTGGTTTTGCTTCTGTTTTGGGAGGTTTTTGTTTGTTTGTTTTTTGGGTTTTATATTTTGCTTTGATAAACAAAACTGAATTCTAAACTGAAAATATCAACAATATAAGCACGTGATTCATATGTTCTAAGAATCTGTGTAAGTTTCTGTTGATTCTTCTTACAAAAGTAATAGAAATTGATATTTTGTTAACTAAATAAAGAAAAATCAGGGTAGTAATAAGTAGGAGACTTATTTTTAAGGTAAAATAGTGGACACAGTAATACCGTACCCTGGGGGCAACGCTGAAAATAAATACAAAAATAAAGAAAACATAGAATAGTACAGAAATAATTCCCATCACCCCAAATCTGACATTCCAAACAGCATAATGCATATTTGGAAAGACAAAACAGATAGCCTGTCCTCATCTTCCTTTTAAATACTCCAACTAAAATAAAGAAACAGAAGCATAATCTGGCAATACTGGGAATACTCATACTTTTTCAGCCAATGACATACAGTTAGAATAGAAAATTCATATAAAAGACATTAATACCACAGTAACTAAAGAAACCAGTGTCACTTCTGAAGTGGCTTTGTTAAGCAAAATGGAAAAATTCTCTATAGTAAGTATCAACCCTTTACAAAATGTGAACACCCTTAACACCATTCAAATTTCCCTCAAAGCCCATCAGGAGTAAAACACAACAAAACAGAAACAAGCCCTAATAACAACTGATTATTCCCTGGCAGATGACAAACAAGTGACATCTATCTCCTAGATTGCAGGGCTGATTTAAGCAAGTCTACCTATGGTCATCATACATTTTTGGTTACCCTACTAGAACAACCCAGCAATGCTGTAGGCCTCTATGATCAGAACAAAGAAAGATTTCCAGATGCTCCAGATTCTCAAAGGATCTTAAGAGTGAAGCCCAGGAATAATCCCACAGGGCCCAGCAGGACCCCTGCACTCACCTTTCCCCATGTGCAGATGAGAAAGTAAAGTCTCAGAGTTAGTGACTTGCCTGGTTATAACAGGCATGAATGGCAGACTCGGGGCTGGAGTACAAAAATCCTCATTACTGGCTACCCACCAGTGAGAGCAGTGAAAGCTGGGAGCTGCCGCTGACCTTGGCAGTCCTACAGGGCACGTCCATCACCCACCCCAGCCCATCATTCCCTTCCTGCTGGAAGAGAGGCACACAACTGAATATCCTCTGAGAGTTCTGACAAAAACTAACTTTATTTTGAGAACACCCTATTATATTGCAATTATAATCAAGCACAGTTCAAACTTTATTTCTCCTACAATTTTCATTCTCTCGGACCATCAATTAGAGGTAATACCTTTTCTGCCAGCTGTTGATTGTCCTTTAGAATTTTTACCTTCCTCTTCTTTGATCATTGTCATAATTTGCTGTTCTTCTTCATCGGCCTCCATGTCACTATCCAGGTAGCCAATCAGAAGCTCTGTATCTGTTTCTATATCTTCAATTGCCAAATAGAAAATGTTTTCTCCTTCCTGAGACAAAATTAAAAACATGTGCTGTTATATGACCAATATATCTCAATAATAAAAAAAGCTAAATCATTCATTTTTGATAGTAACTAAGAAATCATTTTTAAGATACACTGAGTATCATGGGCTCATGAAAAGTTACTGCTCCGTTTTTTCTATCTCCACTTGATCTGAACACTGAAAAAGGAAACTGACAATATTTAGTCACCTGGCAAATAAACTACAAATATATATTAAAGATAGTGATATTTATACCTACCAAATGAAATAAGGATAATTATTTAAATTTCTAAAAGTTAAATTTTGCATCATTAATTGGCTTTATGCAGTAACACCTTGTGGAGGTCCATAAATGCAGGAGAAAATAAATTTGTTAAGTAATGGTGTCATTTCTGAACCCAAACAGAGAGCAATGAGATATCAATGACTTAATTATGATTAATATAAAATGCAAAACTGAAAGAAGAAAACTTTCAAGTTATAACACAAACCAGAGGAACTGCAAATGAACCCTGAAAGAATTTCCAAAAAGCTGGACCGGGAATAGAAAAAACACTAGATACCTGGGAGGTTCAAAACATTGACTGGGTCATCACATGTACCTAAATCCCACTAAAATGACAGAAGAAAGAAGAAAGCAAGTTCCACCCTTAACATACCACCATTTTTTAGAAAATTCTAGAAGAAGAAATTAGCCAGGGTTGCTAACGCAGAAGAAATCTCAACCCATAACAGGCTGAGAAGAGGAATGCAGCAAAGAATAACCCAAGGAAACCCCAGAGAAACTTCATACTTGGAACCAACGATACAAAAAGCCCCTCTGGGGCTTCCCTGGTGGCGCAGTGATTGAGAGTCCGCCTGCCGATGCAGGGGACACGGGTTCGTGCCCCGGTCCGGGAAGATCCCACATGCCGCGGAGCGGCTGGGCCCGTGAGCCATGGCCACTGACCCTGCGCGTCCGGAGCCTGTGCTCCGCAACGGGAGAGGCCACAACAGTGAGAGGCCCGCATACCGAAGAAAAAAAAAAAGCCCCTCTAGGCCTGGGGCCAATTACCAGGGAAGCCAGAACTGGGGCTGCTTAGCCGGCAGTCCCCAGGAGAAACACCCTGAATTGATGTCTTTTACACAGCTGAGGATTTGTTCTGGGAGGGCTCCTAGCTTGGCTGCTGAGGATAAAGAGAAGCAAAGCATAACCTGAATTGCGGTGGGCAAGCGAGGGAAAGAAGAAGGACAAGAAGCTCCACCCAGGAGTGAAATCCAATAAAGCGAAGAACACAGAACAAAGCCTCCTCTCCTCTGCCAATACCATAGCACCTAGGTGAGGGAGGGGGAGACAGAGGAGGAGGAGAAACCTGTAATGAATGTATGCGTGTATATGTATGTATGTATACACAAGCAGAACCCCATGAAAAACTGGAAAATATGCATCAAACTGTTATAAAGTTATCATTTTGAGGCTGGGAGAAGTAGGAGTCTATATACTGTTTTAGTTTCTTCTTACAACAAAGATTACTTTGTAATTTAAAAATGCAATTTTAAAAACAATAAATATTAGAAAATTCCATGGATGAGGCAGAAATTATGATCACATTTATCAAATATTGTGTAAGGGGAGGACTGACTCAGAAGTTCAAAGCAATGAAGCACATTAACCATTAGCTGCAGTTGATTAAATGAAGTTCCTGTAATATATTACAGCATTCTTGGAAGTTCATGAATTTCATACCTCCAGAAACACAGAAAGTTATTTCTAATTAAGAACACAGTTAACTTCTACACAACTGTTACTTTTAATGCAACAAAAACAAACAAAAACTAATGTGGACACTCAGCAAAAGAAAGATTTCTTTTTCAATTAACTCAGAAGCGCACTTTCCAGGTTTTGGAAACTACTTGCTAAAAGAGTCACCAAAGCAACAAAGGGCTCACCTAATGAAGATTTCAGAAAATAATCATAAACCTTAGTGGTTATCTGATCAATATCCAAGAAAGTTAACTGAAATGTCTTTCCAGCATATTAGTCATTCATTTTATAATGAATGACCTTCATAGCACCAAGAGAAGATAATCATTTTTAATTGTGAAACATGATAGCATTAACTTAAACAGCAATCGTAAGACACAACATGCCTATTTAGGGGTTCCGTAATAAAAGAAAATTTTAACATACCAGTTAAAACTTCAATTTAACAAAAGTAATGGCTGCATTACAAGCTCCAAGGATCAAGTACATGTTCTATCTGTATGCCAAACATGTGATAAGAGGAATGTCATGACAGGTATTGCTCCAATCTATTTATTTAATGCAGATAGATATCTAGATATCTCTCTACATATAATTCCTACCACTACCCAGACCAAGAGCCTCTTCCTTTTCATTTGCCACCACAATAAAAGTATTGTAAGAAGTATCCTGTTAAATTGCTTCCTTACTGATTTAATCACTCAACAACCTTTCATTATATTATTCTCCTTCTTCAAAACCTCTGATTGTTAGAACCTACCAGATTTCTAATCCCTGGAGCGCTCTCAAACTCTCTGGGGTGATTTTCCCCACCTGTAGGTTCATCCCAGGCCCAATCTCCAGCCCTTTGGCAAGAAGGATTTAAACAGCGTTGACCTAACACTACGGGACTGAGCATCAACTCCCAGTGGTCATTAGGCTGGCCATGACCTCCAGCTTTGATAACTGTTTTAATATTCTGATCCTTAAATTTACTTCTCTTTATTTCAGCTATGGTTTCTGGTCATTGGGTTTGTGGCTTATTCCCCTGAACACAGTTCCTCCTAGCAGAGGCACTCCTTGCATTTACATTTTAGGGATTAAGCACCTGCCTGGGACTTTGCCTGGGGGCTGGGGTCCTGCTTATGGTTCCTGTCATGAGCTCTAGGTGACTTCGCTGAAAATTCAACTTTAATTGAAAGAAAGCTGTTCAACATCATGGTGTGTTCAGAAGCAAATATTCCTTAGTCCCTGGTTTTCACCGTATTGGTGATCCAGATACAACAGAGAGAGTGATTTTACAACTGTTATGCATCTCCTGCATTACTGTCCAGCATTATGAATTTTTTGTGTTCTTCAGTCTTGTTTCATTTTGCTTTATTTGTATAACGTCTTCAGCGAATTATGTCTACTATAAGCTGTTTGTAATATCAAAAACTTACAACAGCCTAAACATCCAACAAAATAAGTTGAAAAAGAATAAATGTCTAACAATTGGCTTTAAAAGATTTATCAAATGTCATTTGTATAGAAAAAAACATATATCAATGTGCCCCCCAAAGAAAAAGATATGAACAAAGGTGTCAACAGACTTTGTTTCTAAACAGAGGAAATTGTATTTTGCATAGTCTCCTGCTAGCCCACATGTTTCAATTTTTCTAGAGTTAACAAGTATTACTTTTGTAGTAAAAGGAAAAAGTAAATAATAAACAAACCGGGTTCCGTGACACCAGGAATTGGTACTAAGTAGTAACTAAGAGCTTTGGGATGGCCACGGTTCAAGTCTCCTTCTATGACTAATGAGCTGTGGAACTGAGCAAACAGCTTCATCTCTCAAACCACCAGTTTCCTCATCTATAAAATGGAGAAAATAATGCTGCCTATCTCATAGGCTCGTTGTGAGGATTCAAGGTGAGAATATTTGTAAAATCTAGCAAGGTGCCTGGCACAAGTTAAGTATTCATTAATGATAAGTACTGCTATCATTATTAGTATTACTATTAAACAAAACTTGAAAGTCAGTGATTAAAATATTTATTTTTCCAAATTTGTTTCCATTAGACTGTCACATAAGCTAAGCTGCTATGACGATGCTCAATTTCATTTGGCTGAAATGGTGTCAGCCAACATACAATTCAACTCCACGGCCTGCCTACCAGAGCTCTGAACTGCTCTGGATTTCTGACTGTCATGCTCTGTTCACTTGCTAACGTGCTAATGTTTTACTCTGGTTTGGACCTCAGGTACCAATTGCTCATCTGATCTATACTATACCTTAAGTGACCAACCATCTACTTTCCCTGAGGGGTTTCCATGACATGCGGTTTTCAGTGCTGAAACTGAGAGAGTCCTGGGCAGGCCAGGACAGTGAGTCACTCTAGCTACACCCATCATGCTCTCCAAAGCACACTCTAAGCTCTCCTTAAGATTTCCTGGGGCTTCCCTGGTGGCGCAGTGGTTGGGAATCCGCCTGCCAGTGCAGGGGACACAGGTTCCTGGTCTGGGAGGATCCCACATGCCGCGGAGCAACTGAGCCCGTGCACCACAACTACTGAAGCCTGTGGCGCCTAGAGTCTGTGCTCCGCGGCGGGGGAGGCCACTGCAATGAGAAGCCTGCAACAAAGAGTGGTCCCAACTCACCACAACTAGAAAAAGCCTGTGTGCAGCAACAAAGACCCAACGCAACCAAAACAAACAAACAAATAAATAAAAACAAACAAACAGATTTCCTGGGACTTCTCTGGCGTCCAGTGGTTAAAACTCCATGCTTCCACTGCAGGGGGCACGGGTTCAAACCCTGGTTGGGGAACTAAGATCCCACAGGGCACGTGGTGCAGCCAAAAAAAAAAAAAAAAAGATTTCCTGACAATAATATTTGCTGCTCCCCCCACAGTATCCAACAGCTCAGGATTCTCAATATGTGGTACCAGTCCTGTCCCAAATACGGCTCCAATGGCTTACCAATTGGTAATCTAAACCCATACTTCATCCTCTCATCCCCAACTATCCTTCGAGTTAACCTGCCTTCTGTTCTTCAGTCCAACTGGTACACCTCCTCTCAGAAAACACTGAACTCATTCCTCCTCAGTACAACTGCAAAGATGCCACCTGGCCTCCCGGCTACGACTTCTCAGCAGCGTCTGAGCCACAGCTCACGTTCACCCTCCATGAAACCTTTTCTAATCTACTAAATTCATGTAGGTTCCAGGAGTTCTTCAACTGGACACTTACCTGTAATTTATTTCTGTGGTTTTCATCATTTAATTCATGTGATCAACGACATTCATGTGTTCCTCTTGTCTCCCCAAACAAAGATGGTTTCCTCAAGGTAGTGAACAAGAATTGCCGTGTATCCCCACAGCACAAGCTATACTCATAAGAGTTGCTCAATATGTTACAAATATGCATAGTAAAAGAGAACACTAATATGCTTGTGTCTACAGAAGAAAAGCACTTGCTAGTAAAAAGTTCAGTGATATCTGCCTTCATTTACTTTTGGTGGGAGGCTATTACAGTAGTCCAGTCACGGACAGGGGTGACATGGGAGGATTATGGCAGGGAAACAGTGGCGATGGTGAGAAGTAATCAGATTCTGAGTATGATCTGAGAAGAAGCTGACAGCATTTCCTGACAGACTGTATATGGAGTGTGGGAGGAGGAGAAGGGTCAAGGAGGAGAACAAGGTGATGAAGTTTTCCCTCAAGAGTTCACAGATGTTACTCCGTTTAATAATAATTCTTCGTAAGGATTCAAACTAAAACACCAACGACACATTTTTGCTTTAAACATGTATCTTCTCTGTATGTATAAATGTATTTTCATGTGGTGCTTCATTCAGGGGCCTAAGAATATTAGTCAATTCAGCCGTTTTAAAGCTAATTACTATTCTTTCTTTCTTTCTTTTTTTTCTTTTGTGGCCATACCGCTCAGCCTGCGGGATCCTAGCTCCCAGACCAGGGATCGAACCCAGGCCCTCGGCAGTGAAAGCGCACAGTCCCAACCACTGGACCACCAGGGAATTCCCTAAAGTTAATTTCTATTCTTCGACAAGTCTGCAAAGTAAGAGTCATTCAAAATCCCCAATGGAAAAAAATTTATTTTAGATAATAAACTACTTGCAAAGCTCTTCCTCTGGACAGCCAATGCATTCTGATAACAAAAGCATAGAATTCTGATGTTTCTTAGGAAAGCTGAAAAAAATAGTGGTGGCTTGGATTTTATTAGTCATCACTGTGATAACATCACGTATTATGGAATTCAGATTTACATGCAAATTTACACACACAAAAACGTCTCTGAGAATTCTGAGTGTCAGAGTTTCCGAAACAAACTTATGTAATGAAGACAAACAAATCCAGAAAAAAGCAATAATCTGACTGGGATGATTCAACAGGAAAGTCAGAGGTAGTGCCATGTGGTACGGCCACTACAGAGCATTCTCTTGAGGCAGGGGGCTCCACCGAAGTTTGTATGCACTGAAAGAATCATTTCTGAATTCAGAAATTATAGGAGAATAGCCCTATGAACAGACGTATTCAACTGTCATGAATTTTGAATGTGTTAACTTAGTGTAAATAAAAATACTATCATCAGGGCTTCCCTGGTGGCGCAGTGGTTGAGAGTCCGCCTGCGGATGCGGGGGGTGCGGGTTCATGTCCTGGTCCGGGAAGATCCCACATGCCGCAGAGCGGCTGGGCCCGTGAGCCGTGGCCGCTGGGCCTGCGCGTCCGGAGCCTGCGCTCCGCAACAGGAGAGGCCATAACAGTGAGAGGCCCGAGTAAAAAAAAAAAAAAAAAAAAATACTATCATCAATACCAATATCTCATACCACACTAGGAACCTATTCTTCGCTTACCAGGGTACCTTAGCACACTGACTGGGAAGTTCCACCACAGGAATCAGTCCGTGGGCAAAGGAATCCCAGCCCCCGCTCCAGAGCAAGAACCCAGGCCTAGGGAGGAGGCCGAGGATAGTGGGATCTAGGAACTGATACTATTCTGCCACTCTCCGGCTATGCGGGCATCTCCCTTATCCCTGTGGGCCTCAACTTCCTCAACCATAAAGCAGAAAAAAATAACACCCCGTCAAAAGACAGCTTTGGCCTTCACTCTTGGGCTCTTTCCCCTTAGGCAAGTCTCCTATTATGTCTGGAAAATGACTGAGGTGAACTTTATTCTCTCATTCCTTCCAGAGATGGATTCAAGCACAAGTGAAATAAACTCATCTTCATGAGAACCGAGTTAATGAATATGAAGGGAAAAGTACGCCTACGTGCTGATGTGATCACGGCTTTTCCTCTCGGGCCTCACTCTACCGGAAGGAATGAAATGGAGAGACCCATTTAACTGGGCTGTCAAGGAAAAGCTGGAATATACAACCTTGTGAGGTCAGAGGGCCCCTCCTTGGAAATTACATCAGATAATGTAAGCCATCACTTGGTAAGATTTTGTCAATGTGACTGCTTCTGTACTGTGACCACAGTTAGGACCAAACAAACTAAACATGCCTTCCAGTCTAATCCTTTCTGATTCTACCACTATTTCAAAACATTTACTCCTGGATATCTAGGAGATGTAACTAAATTTCCTATCTCCCTTCGACATCCGACATTATGGATAAACCTCAACTTTCTCTGACAATTTGCCCATTGTCCCTTCTGAAGTACCACGCCTCACTAGGATAGATTTCCTGAACTCATGCATTTGAGGTTCAGTTCTGCTATTTCTAAACAGCAAAAGTAACTGTCTCTTGTTTTGCAAAGAAATACTAATCCTCACTGTGTGCAAATAAACATAACTCCAGAAGAGGCCATGGGTGACTTGGTATTTCAGCTGCATCTGTCTGTAACTTAACTTGGTATTTGTTTATTTTTTGGCAGACTGCTGTCCACATGTGGACTATGTAAGAAAAACCACGATTTTGAAATTGGCAAAGGCCCAATTCACTGTACTGAAAAGGTAGTAAGCTGCGAAAATCCAGATTATCTAGCTAAGACGACTAATGGGTCATCAGCACAAAAGGAAGTCTCTTCAAAACAATGCTTGGTCTTACAAATTCAAACAATCTATACCAGTGTGGGGCGGGGGAAGTTTGGACTTCTACTCAATAATCAATAGAAGTAGGAGACAAGTGACGAAGGTGGAGAAAAGAAAATATAATGAAATAGTGAAAATTCCATATTTAATATCCTGTCACTTAACTCTTCCTTACTAAAATCCTGAATCAGTCTCAACATCATGTCTAAGAGCTCCATACACAAAACTAAAACAATCAGGAAAAAAAAATCATTTCCGCAGCAAAGTTCACCGACTGTATCTATTAATTTTGAACTAACAATAAAACCAAAAATCCTTAAAATGAGACATAACTATGACAGATCATAGCATTCCAGTTTATCCACCACTCCCCTCCCAGTAGGAGGACGGTGGTAAGCAGCCATGTGGCTCAGAGTGCTGCAGGTGGGGGGCATGCTGTATCAGGTTTGACCAGGTGACTTGCACTGACCCATGAGATGTGATTAGAAGCAAAGTGAACCATGTCCAAGGGAAAGCTTTCAGAGCCATCACATGTTTGGGTCACTGCTCTTTCCCCTCTGTCAGGAAAATGCATGTCCCTGATAAGGGCTGTTCCTTCAGACACCAAGTAGAATGGAGCTGTGGACAGAATCGCAGCTTCCATCAGCCCATACTTGTGTGCACAAGAAATAAATCTTCACTGCTATAAACCACTAAGAGTTTAAGGATGTTTGTTAGAGCAGTCTTCTTGGCAAAAGTTGACCGATACCATAATTTAGGCAAAATAACATTTTTAAAAATTATTTTGAGAGTAAGAAGAAAACATCTCGCAATCAAGGAAAACAGTATTTAAAACAGTGAATAGTGCAGGATAAGCTAATTTCATGTTTAAAGTGCATTCAAGTTCCTGTAAGAAAAATGAAGACAAATGCAAATAAAACTGTCTCTTTTCTAATCACAACTCATAATTAGCCACATAGCAAGAAAAAAATTTAATATGATTCCTAGGAACGGGATACCATATGAAACAAAAAATCAAATCTATAAGCAAAGAATATCAATTACAAATCACTAACACATATACGTATCTCTCTTTGAGGAGTTCAAGCAAAGATAGTAATGTCTGAAGCATCATAAGAAACAAATCTGACATCATAGAGAAAAAAGTCAAGAGGAAAAATGAGAAGAATAAAAAGAAAAATTTGCTACATAGAAAAGAAGTGATGTGATCCTAAGAAACTGGCTCTTCACAGAAAAAAAAAAAACTACTATACCTCAGCTACTTTATTTAAAGGTAAGTTATCAATATTGACAGGCCAAAAAATTCTAGAATAAGATAATGCTATGGAGAATAGGGTAGCTATTTTATATACAAGGGATTAGAAGGCATATTGTGTTCCTACAGTACAGTTGCTCTATTTTTTTATATACAATGTTTAAAGGTTGCTTTCCATTTACAGTTATTATAAAATATTGGCTATATTTCCCATGTTGTACAATACATCCTGGAGCCAATCTTATACCCAATAGTTTATACTTCCTACTCCCCCATCCCTCCCCTTCTCTCCCCGCTGGTAACCACTAGGTTTGTCGTTTATCTGTTGAGTCTGCTTCTTTTTTGTTATATTCACTGTTTGTTGTATTTTTTTCCGATTCCACATATAAGTGATAACATGCAGTATTTGTCTTTCTCTGTCTGACTTATTTCACTTAGCATAATGCCATCCAAGTTCACCCATGTTACTGCAAATGGCAACATTTCATTCCCTTTTTTGCTCTATTTTATATTGGAAATGCTTTTTTTTTTTTGCGGTACGTGGGCCTCCCACTGTTGTGGCCTCTCCCGTTGCGGAGCACAGGCTCCGGACGCACAGGCTCAGCGGCCATGGCTCACGGGCCCAGCCGCTCCGCGGCACGTGGGATCTTCCCAGACCGGGGCACGAACCCGTGTTCCCTGCATCAGCAGGTGGACTCTCAACCACTGCGCCACCAGGGAAGCCCTGGAAATGCTTTTAACTGACATTCAATTAACTGATTCCCAGATTTACCTGACACTCTGCACATCCTAAAATCTGCCGAATGACGGCCAAGGCCACATACTCTCAGTCAGCAGCCTGCTCCCTGGTTTGCCTGCACACTCCTGTCCTCATCACTTGACTTGCTTGCTTGAGTCCCAAGGGTCAGCTGTGTTTGTTCCCACACCGGTTTATGCCACTGGTACAAGTTACTGTAATTATGTAACTTAGCTAAACACTACATAAAGCAAAAATATATGAGTCAGAAAAAATTCAATAGTTTCTAAGAAGATCAACTGAAGGTTTTGGAAAGACTTGCAAAGCAACCTGAGTGTAGAATCCTTCTCTTTTTATGATTTCCTCCCATCTTTTATAATTGCTTTCCTTTGTGTAATTTGACAGCTTTTTTAAAGCCTTACCTTTGTGTCTTTTAGTAAAACTGGATACTATACAGAGTGGTTATGAAAAAAAAAACGGTAGCAAACTCTAGTGAGAGAACCTAAACGCAGAATCAAAAAGAATTTGGTCACAGATCAAAAACTTGGCAAATAAATGTATATTTCTAAAACAAGTTAAAATGCAATGGTTGAAATATCAATTCTATGATAATTCTTTTTCTATTAATTGACCAAGTACTGGTCCATATCACATCAGAAAACAGGGTCTCACCCAAATTATTATATAAGCAAGCCAGAGCTATAGGTCCCCCAAACGTTCCTCCCTAACCATCTGGCTGGTCCTCTCAAAGTATTTACCCTTGATCTGTATTTATTTAGCTGTAGCCCCAACTGGGCTGTAAAGTGCACGGGGAAGGGTCTATTTACCTGTATTATATATAAATTATCATTCACCAAACAGTCATCATTCTAAACTGCATAAGCCTTAGCTAAGCACACTCCCTTCTCCTGTCTCCTCCCTTCCCCAAAGACTCCCAGCTCCCTGAGGGCAGGCACTCTAGTATATTCCTCTTTGTATGAATCTCAATACTGATGCAACACCTTGCTCACGGAAGGGTGTCAACAAAGGATCTGCTGAATTGAACTAAGTAAGAGGGAAACAAATGCAATTTCCTTTTGAATTAATAAGACAGTGAAAGCAAGATTCAGGGAAGTGAAACTCACTACAAAAAGAGTTCTAGAATCCATTTCCCAACCCTAACAAATTCTTAAGAATTCAAATGTTAGCCAACACTTGGGAATACTTCAACCAACTGGAAATAAGGGAACAAATTAGACAAGCAGATGTGCTCCCTAGAAAGAAGACCAGAGTCAGGCCAAGCACACCCCACTCAACATACCTAGAGTTAATTCAAAAACCTGTTAAAGAAACTGAATATTCATTCAACACATTTATTGTAGCACATAATGTGCACAGTACTGCAGAATACTCACATTCACAAGAATACCCATATTTGTTCCTGTCCTGAAGCACTTGAAATGCTCTCAGTGGAAACAGAACAAAATGGTTAAATTACAATAAAGTGCAAAAAGGGTCAAGACAGTTGCACAGAGAGTAGCAGCTGTAGAATTTGGGGAGGTAATTTCACAACAGTGTTTGAAATTCACAAGCTGGATGGGTTTTGCACAAGATAAGATCATGAGAAAATGGGTTTATTAAAGTAGGGAGAAGGACATCAGCAAAGTCACAGCATCACAGAGGGTATATTTGCCCTATGAAAAGAACAAACCTAGCTAGAACATTGGGCATTACAGAAAAGTTGCAGAAAACTAGACAGAAAAAGCAGCTTCAACACATGGAAGTACTGAAAAGTTAGGCACAGGTTAACCATGCCCTGTGAATTACAGCATTTGAGGAAAATTACAAGGCAACCACAAGAGGCTGACGTGACAGAAAAAAGACTGAAAGCAGAAAACTGTAAGATATTTTTTAATTTGATCAATGTGATGGTATAGTTCATGTGTCAACTTGGCTGTACCACAGGGTTTCCAGATATGTGGTCAAACATTATGCTGGGTGTGTCAGTGTGAGTGTTGCTGGATGACCTTAACAGGTGAATCAGTAGACTGAGTAAAGCAGACTGCCCTGCACAGCGTGCGTGGGCCTCATCTAATCAGTTGAAGGCTTGAACAGAATAAAGGCTGACCTGTCAGGGAGTAAGAGCGATTTCCTTCTGCCTGACTGCCTTCAAAGTGGGACATTGGCTTTTTCCCGACTTTGGACTCAAGCTGAAACATCGGCTCTTCCTGTGTCTCAAGCCTAAGGGCCTTCAGACTTGAACTACACCACTGATTATCCTGGTTCTCAGACCTTCAGACTTAGACTGGAACTAGGTCTCCAGTTTGCTGACTCATCCTGCAGCTCCTGGGACTTGTCAGCCTCCACAAACACGTAAGCCAGTTCCTTATAAGAAATCTCTTTATATACATATACACACACATACACACACATACATCCTATTCATTGTTTCCCTGGAGAACCCTAGCTAATAAAATCAAACTTAAAATTTAAGATGTTTGTTATACTGTTACAATAGAATCTACATGAAAAACTAAAGTACATTTGAAATACCTTCTGGTGAAAGAAAACATATTAACCTAGATATGAGTTTTTAATTTTAACTAAAATGAAACTTCTGATAGAGATAAGTAATTCATTTGAAAAAAGAATTTTTTGAGCACTTTACGTACCAAGAACTATGCAAGGACTAAGTATAATGTAGTGAAATAAAACAGATACAGTGCCTACCTTCAAAGAGCTTACAGACTGGGAGTGGAGTCTGCCATGAATCAACCACCAGAGAAATGGAAAATGACTTGATAAGTTTGAGAGCAGAGAGGGACACGGTGCTACTGGAGCATGTAGCGGAGAGAGCTCACCTCCTCCAGCATTAAGGGACAGCTTCCTGGTAATGTGATAACTTAGCTTGGATTCCAAGGACACAAATAAGAAGAACCCAGCAAAGGGAAAATGCATGTGCGAAGCAATGGAAGGGACTCAGACATTTAATAGCTGGCAAAAAGTATAAGGTGCAAAAAAAAAAAGAAAGAAAGAAAAAGGCTGGCTAGGATGGTAGGTGGATTCAGAGAAGCCAAAGGAAGAGATGTTTCAGGACGGAGGCACTTGTCAGCAACACCTAATGCGGCTGCAAAGATCTTGCAAAAAGCCTTGAGTGGCTTAGTGACCTGGAGAGCAGTGGTGACCTGAGAGAGAACAACTGGAAGGCTTAGGGAGGAAGAAGCCTGGTCAGTGTGGGCACTGGTGGTGAGAAAAACGGAGCATATAGACAATTCAGGGAAGGAGAAAGGGTCCCTGCTGGAAGGGAATATGGAATCAAGAGGGAAAGACTTTGAATAGAAAGAGAAACTTGATGTTTAAAACCAATGAAAAGAATCCTGTTGAGTGTGAGAGGGTAAATATCAAACGGAGAAAAGGGATAACCTACATTGTAAGTGTTCACCAGGAGGAGATACACGGGTGGAAGGCCTGCTCTTAGGAAAGAGAAGGGACCCTTCTCTGTGTGGGAGAAAGGATAGAGAAGAGGTGCGGCTGTAAGTAGGTGTGCATGTTTGATGTCAGAAGTTGCGGAACCTGTAAGTATTATTTTTATCACTTTTCTTAACATTCACCAAAATAAATGAAAAATGTATCTTCTTAGAACATCTTTTTAATTTTCAAGTATTTACACACATTAAAACAGGTTACTTATATTCTTTTATAGAAGCATACTCCTGACTACTGAACCCCCAAATCAAGTGTACAAATAACTTTTGCCTGTGATTTCTCCTGTCTCACAGTAACATATTTCACTAATTTTGGCAATAGGTCAATTGTAAACATCTCTGCAATTTCATTTATTAAAAATGTATTTAATGACTAAATGGGTAAAGGTGGTCAAAAGGTATGAACTTCCAGTTATGAAATAAGTCTTAGGGATATAATGTACAGCATGGTGAACAAAAAGAAATACTATTTGAAGTATATATTCGTCACTGCTTTAAAATGTACATGTATTCCTCTGAGTCTTCTAGATAAAAATTGGGCTCAGCATCCCTCTCTCTCTGGGAGAACCTGGATACCAAAATGGCATGTCCGACTAACTGGGTCAGAAAGCTCTGCTCTACCACTTCTAGGCTTTATAAACTTGAGCTCAGCTTTTTCATCTACAGAATGGGTATAATACTACTACTTTTGGGGGGAACTGTTGGAATTAAATGAAATAATGCTGATGCAAAAATTCTACAAATTTTTATAATGGGCCAAAGTCGCACAGTTTGAAATCTCATTTCATAAGCATGGATAATCTGTTTTCATTTGTTTTGTTTTCACTTACTGATTGACTTTCTAGAGGTAAAAATATCGTGGGGTTTCCTATGGGTTTTAGATGATGTCAAGAGAGTATTAACATATGTGTTACCTGACAGCAAGGTGCCAAGTATTTCAAGGGATTATTATGAATCTCCCCTATGTACAACATGATATTGGTCCTACTGAATTGAAACAAAGCAGTATATATTTATAGAAGTTTAACAGAAGCATATAAATGCTTGATAATAAGCATTTTCAATCTGAAAAAGTAGAAAAATAAAAGCTACATATAAGCACACTACATTCCAAAGTCTAGAAGTGGGCACAGAATTAAGTCACATAGGGAAAGCTCTCAAAAGCCTAGCTGGCTATACATGCTATTGCTTGAAGAAAAGTAGGGTAAATTCTCAGCAAGAATGACCATGTGCCTTTTTGTTCCTGTCTCCTGTCTGAAAAACTAATAGAACAGACAGATGTGTAAACCACCATAAAGTGTACACAACTATATCTCAAAGGACTTACTTAACCACAGGAAAAGAAACCAGGAAATGCTGCTTTAATCTCTGCGCACTGAGGTGAATTTAATAAAAATGCTCATTAAATCCCAACTTAAGAAATCACAGACACATTAGTCAATTGATTACCCATTTAATTAAGTACAGTAGGCCCTCCGTATCCCATATCCATGGGTTCTGCACCTGAGGATACACAGAGCTGACTATACTACACCATTTTATACATAAGGGATTTGAGCACCCACAGATTTCAGTATATATAAGGGTCCTGGAACCAATCTCCCACGGATACTGAAGGATGACCCTGTAATAAAAAGTGTGTATAGTTTTGACATAAATCAGTCATGATAATGATACATTTAATTACTTTCTAGACTCCTGTTAAACGAAGTTCCAAGTGAAAGGAAAGGCCATACTCAAGCTCAGAACTCCTCCTCCACTGGACTCTGTTCCTTCTGGACGCAATGAAGCACCACAGACAGTGGCCTACAACCCAGTAAGCAGTCGTCCTTTCTCCTTTCCCCAACCTGTCTTTTTTGAATCCTGTGAGATTTCCAAAGAGGACTAAGACACAGTTATGGAAGATTAGATTTGGTTCTAAGGTAACATTTCTCCTAAAGCTTTGTGAGCCAGTTTCCTCAAAATCTTGAATTTAACATACTTAGCTGAATACAGGGTAACCTGGTTGTGCGGCTTACATCAATTGAAAGATACATAAATTGTAAGAGAAATTGTACACCTTCTTTTGAATATTTTATCAGTTCAATGATGGAATGTGGAACTTCACAATTTACTTTTTATTGCCTAGTAGTGGCTGAACCTTTATGAGAATCTGTTCGTGAAATGGATAGAGTCGTTTTCTCTAAATAGAAATTTCCATAGAAAACCCAACTGTCACTGATAAATAAATAAATGTGGCTAATTCTAGTGTTTTCTGTTATATGCATTACATTGATTGCACTTTGCAGTTTATTACCTATTTTAATACCAATCATTAAAAACTAAATCTAAAACGCATCATAAAATATATCTCCAATTTTGAAAAACAAAAACAAATCATTTCCTTCTTTATGTTCACACACAAAAAAATCTTGCCTGGCAACAAGTAGTATGTATACTTAATTTCAGGTGTCTAGATTTTAGTTTTAACACTTAAAAATAAATTTCATACATAATATATATGTAATATATATATAATACATATATTTATTCGTTTAATTTCTTCCTCTGATAAATGGGGTATTCATGTTGTTTGCTTCACTGCATCAATAACAACTGTCTCTTCTTTTCACTATATTTTTTAGCAACTAAAAGATTTTAAACTTTCTTCTTTTTAATTTCTACCATACCTCTTCTTAAACTTTGTAATGGCATAGGCTGGTTCCAGTGTATTTAATGCAATGTTGATTAATTCTCAAATACCAATCTTTCATTATTACATTTGTTAAATGTGATTTGAAAGAACCCTACCACTTCACAGCAAAGGCCTCCTGTCCCATTAACCTTTGCTATTTCATTCCTCTATATCCCAGGTTTCTGAGTTAGTCCAGACTGGACTGTCTAGCTATTACTCAACAGAGTATCTGAATTTAAGACTCGGATTGTCTGTGGTTATGTCTGTAAAAGGACTTGACATAATGATGAGGTGCTATTGGCCACACAGTCGTCTGGCTAAGAGATAAAAATGCCTACGCTGTAGACTGAGATGTGTACACATGTACCATACATACTCAGCAGGGACAGAGTGAAAGTGTCCCTGCCTGACCAAATACTCACATGCACGCAAACTGCAGGCCAGAGTTCAAGTGGAAGCATTTGCTCTCGGTCATTTCAAAGGAAATAGACATAAGGGTTTTTTCCAAGTTGACAAGGCGCATGCAACTAGGTGTACCAGTTCCGGAAAAAGTCAGCAGAGGAGTCACGTGAGCAAGCACCCATTGGGCCCCCCGAGACGCATCCATGCAGGGTGGGCAGTGTGAAAACCAACGAAACCGACACAGACTGTTCTTGAGGAACTCCGACTAGTGACAGAAATTCATAGGTGAATAAATCATTGCTCTAAGTGAGACCATCGATATATTACGTGGTTTGGGTTTCTGCTCTGGTGGTGTGGGGAATATTTTTAATTAAATATTTTTTTAAGTTTTTAATTTTAAGTTTTAAATCCAATATTAAATAGAATTTAATTCTAAATGAATAATCATAATAAATTTAAATTAAATATTAAAAGACTCAGCACCTTTTCCTCCACAAAGAATCATTTCACAGAATTTCTATTATTCAATTCTATTTCATACATTCACTATCTCTAACACCCTGTTACCAAAGGCCCCAAATCAATTAGGAAACACACACTCTTCAGCCCTCTGGCTTCCTTTCGGTTAATGCTTTGCTGGGTTACAAAATGATGAGCCTTTGAAGTGATTTCTAGGGATGCTCCCCACTAGTACCCAGCATTCACTGAAAGACAGCTGAGAGCAGGCAGAATGTAGACATGTTCTTTAGGAAACAACCAACCTGCACAAAACCTGCTTCTTTGAAAAAGCTGAAAAGTGGCTTAGCACAAACATCACAATGATCCCAAACCTATCTCTAAGGTTGCCAAACCACTGCATCTAGTAAAGGTCTCTGCACAGCACAAGACATCTTCTACGTCAGGACATTTCTTGCGTCTATAAAGTCCTAATTATCTTTCCAGAGGGAAGATAGGCCACACAGCCACAGCCAGCAAAGTCACGGTAAACAGTGGTCAAGTGCCCTTAGCAGTCGCGTGTGTCCCTGTGCATCCAACAACCGAGGTGCCCAGGGGCCGGGATCCAGGCGTCTGCAGCCACAGTCAGGGGCGGGCCCCTTATGGTTCCATCATTCCATCCAGCAGGTTGTCCTGTCAGTGGTGAATGTTCACTGAGAAGTCTTCTACATGCTTAGAATTATATTAGCTACCTTGAGAGGAATTTAGAGGAAATAAAACAGATTTCGTTCTGTTTTACGTAGAGACAAAACTATAAAGACAACAACTATGGACATGGCAGGGGTAGTGATAATGCAAATACTTGCTAACATATATTGGCACATACAGGGGTCAGGGGTTTTGCATATGTTATCTCATTTAATATAATCCTCACAAAAATCCAGTGAGGTAGGTATTATTACCACTAATTCACAAAGAGGAACAGAGTTTTAAAGATTATTTTTACTGCTATGAAAACAGGAACTAGATCATCTTTTTAACTATAATATCTCCAATGTTGAGCACAGGCCCTGGCACACAGCAGATGCTTGGGAGCTATCGGTTGACTGAACGAGTTAAATAAATTGCTCAGCCAGTGAGGTTAAGGGTCAGGAACCTACTGCTTGAAATGGCCTTCCTTAACAGTATCCGAACTGGGCTGGGTTCTGCATTCCCTCTGATTCTATATCAAGGCCTCGTTTTGTCACTGATTCTAACCTTACCCCATCCTTCTCTAAAGCGCATTCCCCCCGCTGATCACTGCTGTAGCCAGCCTTGAAGACGGCCTCCGGTGACGACCCACCTCCTGGTATCCACACTCCTGTGAAGTCTCCTCCTGCACTGTGCCATGCTGGTCTGCGTCTGTGTGACTAACAGCACGCTACAGAAATGATGGTATGGTAGGTCATTTCCAAAATTAGGTTATAAAAGACTGCTGCTTTCTCTCTCTCACATCACTCTCAGAGAAGCAAGCTGTTTCTCTCTGTCGTGAGGAGTCCTAGGGAAGGTTTACACCGTGAAGAACTGAAGCCTCCTGCTGATAGCTATGTGAGTGAACTTGGAAGTGGAATCTAATCAAGTCTTCCGAGACCAAACAGCCCCAGCTGACTACCTGACTGCAACCTCGTGACAGTCCTGGAGCCAGAACTCCAGAACCACCCAGCTAAGTTGCTCCTGAATTCCTGACCCTCAGCAAAGGTATGAATGATAAATGTTTGTTGTTTTAAGCTGTTAAAATGTGGGTGAAATTTGTTACACAGCAAATATGTAACTAACGTAACCACAAATACATAGAGATAATATAGGCTAGATAAAAATCGTTCTGAAAAATATCATATGATATCACTTATATGTGGAATCTTAAAAAAAAAGGGTACAAATGAACTTATTTACAAAACAGAAGTAGAGGCATGGATGTAGAAGACAAACTTACGGTTACCAGGGGACAGCGGGCGGGGTGGGGGAGGATAAATTGGGAGTTTGGGACTGACATAGACACATTACTATATATAAAATAGATAACTAATAAGAACCTGCTGTAGAGCACAGGGAATTCCACTCAATACTCTGTAATGGCCTATATGGGAAAAGAATCTAAAAAAAATAAAAGAGTGGATACATGTATATGTCTAACTGATTCACTTTGCTGTACATGTGAAAACTAACACAACATTGTAAATCAACTATACTCCAATAAAAATTTTTAAAATAAGAAATGAAATAAATGTTTGTCAATGCAAAAAAAAAATAGCTCAAAAGTCGAGCTCCAATAAAGCTCTGAAGTGATTCATAGAACCCTTGGATGAGTCAAAAGGCAACAACACATCCTACTTTATTGCTGGGTGACACAAGGACACTGGGAAGCAGGATGGTCTTCAATTGAGGTAGTTGAGAAAACTACCTGTATGGTTTCTGGATTGACAGACAAAGAAAATCCTACCTACTCGAAAATTTCCCCTCTACCTAACCTGACATGCTCTGATTCTGAAATTTTACTTTTTTTAATTTCAAGAGATCTAAAGGTTAACTTTATCTCATTTTTAACACATTAGCTAGCAGCTGAGACAAAAAGAAAGGAACCAAAGGGGAAAAGAGGTCAGGACAGATATTGCCTAGACATCACCTTTATATGAAAAGAAGAAAGTGCAATGCTTTGTAATGAATTATGGGTAGTTGGGGAACTTAAAAAAGATCAAGGAGTATGTGATGTAAATAACTTTAAAATATATTTTTAAAAATTAAATTGTTCTGCAAATTTTCATCAGTTTCAAAATATGTAAATAGCAAGTTCAGACATATGGAAGTTTTTTTTTTTTAATTGTTATTGGAGTATAGTTAGTTGATTTACAATGTTGTGTTATAGTTTCAGGTGTACAGCAAAGTGAATCAGTTATACATATACATAGACCTACTCTTTTTTAGATTCTTTTCCCATATAGGTCATTGCAGAGTATTGAGTAGCGTTCCCTGTGCTATGCAGTTAGGCCTTATTAGTTAACTATTTTATATATAGCAGTGTGTACATGTCAATCGCAATCTCCCAATTTATCCCTCCCCCGGAAGGTTTTTAAATCTGACTTTACTCCTTTATAATTTATCTCAACTCTAAGGTATTAGAGCACAGAGGTTCAGAGAGTAGACAGGGGAGATAATTCACCAGGGTTCAAACCCTATCCAGCTACCCCCAGGCTGTGTGGCTCAGACAAGTCACTTAGAGTCTCTGTGTGCTAGTATCCTCATGTGACAAAGGGAAATGATAATTATAGTGTCACAGTAAGTATTAAGGTTTTAATACATATCACCATTTACTGGCGTATAGTAAGCATGCAGAAAGGGTTAGCTGCCAACATCATCATTATTAAGGATTAACTCATCCTTCAAGGTATCACTATGTATCTTAAAGATCTCTCTATACATATTCATTTTTCCTACCAATAAACTACAACCTCATTGAAAATAATAAACTGATAAATAATAAAATTCCCCCACTCCCTGTAGGAACATACGGCAACAGTAGGGTTGGTATTTAAAACCTCATAGGACCAATTACTTGTGATTTTAATTTAGTTTAAATTTTTACCCTAGTGAAAGACAAATATGTACCTTACTGGAAGATAACCCATTAAAAGACAGACCTGCAAGTTATTTAACTGATATTTTATTGAAGGAAATCGCCAGAGAGCTGCACCTTACAATTCTGTAACATACAAAGTCTAGAAAATATTGTAGAAATACCATTTGTATAAATCTGATAGGAAAAAAATAGAAATAGGGAAGAAACAGAATTAGAGGAAACTATGTATAATTTTGGCTATAAGTGATAAATCCTTTTAATATTTCTTTTGGTTGGCTGCTTGGCTGGTACCATTCTGCATCAACACTATTTGATAAGCCTGTTGACCTTGGTGGCTTGATGACAATGGAGAAAGTACTATTTGGGCTCTAAAAACACGCAAGTTGCTGCTCTCCTTGGAGAGCCACATTTGATCTCCCACTTCTTCATACTGAAATGCCATGTGTCACCAGAAAAGACTCTGGGATAAACTGTCTAAGATTGTCCATCCTCTCACAAGGCACAGGTAGGAGAGCAAATAATATGTAATAAAATAGCTTTCCCGGTAATGGGGAAACCAAACTGACATCGGAATCAGGGTGGAGCTGTTTTGATACCACAAGCTCAGCTCAAAGCCCAGTGCCCTCTAGACTTAGTTAGACCACCCCATCCCCTGGCACCCCTCACGGAGTAGTGGACCAAGACCCAAATATTCTTCCATATGCTCCTTTTTTTTTTTTTTTTTTAGAACAACAAGCCATCTTTCATTACGTTGATAAGATAATATACTGTGAAAAGTCCCAGGAAAGGTATGTCTGGACACGTGTCTTAAGAACATGAGATACAATACTCTAGCTCTGAAATGACTAAAGAATTCCAAGTTTTAACTTTAAATGACATAATTCTGTATTTAAACAAATAGCTTTCTACCAAAAGATCAGAAATTTTCAAAAGCCTGCAAAACACTAAGTAGTTCAATTACTTTTCAAATATTACATATTTTTTTCCTTTAGTATAATAAAATTAGCATTTAATAAGAATCACCCGTTCCTTACGGAGCTTAAGAATTCTCTTGGTTCATTTTAAGCCAAATCTTTCATGTTTAGAATTTTCTGGTTTAGTCAGAAATAGTTTTCATGGGTCTGAACATCCAGTTCAACTGATTATTCTGAAATGTGCGCATGTGGGAGGAACTGTTGGCCTATGAGACCCTTCTTCAGTAATTCAGATATTTAAATCATCATTTCCAAAGCAAGTCTTCCAAAATCAAATAAATTGCAAAACTAGAAGTATAACTGAGTCTCCAAAAAAGAGTTCCCATCCTCTGCCAAAACAGACCTTGAATTCTTAATCCCTTGTCCAAAAAAACTGGACCAAGTATTGACGTTTTCCACCAAGCAAGCCACATAGCCACAAATATTTCTCATTTACTTCACTCCTGGGACACACAGCTCAAATAAAAAATTTCCTGAATACCCTGAATTTCAGATGCAACTTGGAAGGCAAGTGATTCATAATGCTTTGCAGGAAACATTATGATCTTCTCTTACCAATTCAGTGTTTCTGGAACGCAGTCCTCAGGAGATAATCCCAACTAATCAGAAGGATGATATCACTGTCAGCCATGTGACCCAAATATTAAGCTCTCTGCCTCTAGCTCAAATGTGATTTTGAACCCTGAGCAATCCACTTCTCCAGCTACTGTTCAAGTAAGAAAGACGTTACCTCAAGGGACCTAGCAAAGATGCATACTGTGCTCCATGGCAAGAAACATGGTAGCACCGCACTCAACCCCCCCTTAGGAAAGGCCAAAACCACGTTAAAAGGAATTAAAGGCACTGTCATCACTTCTGCACCCAAAGACTCTCACAGTGGCCTCTGAACAGTCACAGATTCTAATTAAATTCAAGTGTGAAACTTCACATAGCCTCCAGCTAGTTTATGAGTCCTACTCTACTGCCACTCCCACTTCACCCCCTATTAGCAAGTCAAACAATAACATCTTGGAGTACCAAAGTTGCAACAGTCATCTTTTGTAGATTCCTATTTGCTTTCAAGGAAAGAAACACAGTTGAAATAGAGGAAGAAAAGTACTGCACTGAATACAGCGAATTAACATGAAAACTGTGTAAGTCTTAGAAATCCTGGTTACCAAAAAGGAGAGAAGTGTAGGTGGCTACAATATGATGAAATAAACAGGGCATAGAGTAGCAAATCTGGGTAGCGAAAGATGGAGACAAACACTTACTGACAGTAATCCGTTAACTAAAGAATTCAGTATAAGCAAAATGTACAGTTGAAGGGAACTCTTCAACAAGGATAAACCTGATGAGAGATTCTGGGGCAAAACTCAAAGCTGAGCATATTACACCTTGAAGGTTTGGGCAAATGGAGAGAGCTACTGATGCTACAGAAATAACAGCCAATAGGAAGAACTGCCCAAAAAGGAATTTGAGAACAGCTTAAAATCATTATTTAAGCATAAGAAGAAAAGAATCTAGTTTAAACAGAATAATATTCTCTAAAACACAATAATGAAGAACCTACAAAACAATGGGTTTGCCTAAATTGGGTTTCATGGTTCTACAGGCAATTTTGATATTGTTAACATTTACAAAGGAACACTTAAACTGAGTCTGTAAATTAAAATTAGGATATAACTGAAGATCCTGTGAGATAAGTATGCCTCAGAAAACCATAAAAAAATATAAAATACTTGAAAAAAAATAATGTCTACAAATTAAAAAAAAGAGATCAACTTCAATGTGTGATTGGATCAACACATGTCACGAACAATCTAAAAAGTGGCTTGAATACAGCTGGCTGCCAAAACATCCTATTTTGCATCCCCCACGTGGCCCTTTGGTAAGTCATCACTCATTTATCCATACTAAAAGAAACAGTAATCACACTGGTGATCCACTACTTCTTTTTACTGAAGAAAGCTGGTGAGCTAATAACATCAGGAAATGAAATATTCTAAATGATTGTGTTTTCTGGTTACTTTAAAACCTAATTCTGTGCATTTTTCCCTCTTGCTCCTGTTGGTTTTAGACTTGGAATTGAGTGAAATCAGCATAAGCTCTGAGAGTTTTGAATAAATGACATAATATATATGAAGCTTCTAGAATAGTGCACATGGGTAAATACTCAAAGAACTGTTAGTTCCCTTATTCTTTCCCCTTCCCTCTTGCTTCTGCCAACCATAGCTTTGCTTCCTCTTCTGCAGTTTAGGATTCAGGAGCTGAGTTTTCACATGTGATAAGTTAATTCCCCAACAGAATGTAATGTTTCTTTATTCTCTTAATGATCTGTCCAGTGAGTTTTAATTATAGAGCCCCTCTAAAAACTCCTTGCCTTGACCTTTTCTCTTCTTCCCTTAATTTCCACCGAGGGATCACTGAAGTTCAACTCACAGTTTGTATTAGAGACTAATGTTGTGTGTAGCACTATACTAAGATATAGGGATACAGAATTCAGGAAAACATTGATCCCACCTGGCAGAGTTAATTTTATGTGCCAGCTTGACTGGGCCACAGGGCACCCAGACAGTCTTTCAAACACTACTCTGGGTTTTTCTGTGAGGGTGCTTTTGAATGAGATTAACGTTTTAATGCATGAATTTGAGTAAAGGAGATTGCCCTCCACAATGTAGGTGGGTCTCGGCCAATCAGCTGAAGTCCTGACAAGAACAAAAGGGTCTCCTTCCCCCAAGTAAAAGAGAATTCTTTTGCCTGATGGCCTTTAAACTGGAATATCCACGCTTCGGGCCTGACAGCCTTTCAAGTGGGACACTAGCTCTTGCTGATTCTACAGCAGCCTTCCAGTCATCAGACTTGAACTAGACCATCCATCAGCTGTTCCTTGTTCTACAGCAGCCTGTTGCCTCTGGACTCAAAGTGGGACATCGGCTCTGCAGATTTTGGACTTGCCAGCCTCCAATTCCTTACAATGAGCCTCTTTCTCAGTCTCTTTCTTTCTCTCTCTGGATGGATGGATGGATGGACTGACAGATAGATAGCTATACATCATAGATATAGATATACAGATATAGATACATAGATCCTATTGGTTCTGTTTCTCTGAAAACCCTGAGTAATACAATACCCTCAAGAAGCTCAGAGTACAGTCATAGGGATATACCCAAATAAACTTTCTCCATGAAGCCTTTCCCAAACAATAACACAGAATATGGTGCTATGAGCCAAATAAACCATCAAACAGAAAAACTATCAATAAACATTCACTGAGTGAATTAGAAGTACTTGAAAGCAGAAGCCGCCAAGGACAATATCAGCCCATGTAATTCATTCCCTCAAGGATTCTCATAAAGTGAGTGATCTGGTGTCAATTTACAGCTAGGCTTGCCCTTTCCTGCACATGCTGCCTAGATAAGATTTCTCTGCTTTTATGAGTTAGTTACTGTTATTTGAAGCAGGTCATTGGGAAATAAATTTAAAACAGGGAGTACAGTTATAAATTAGTTCATTCCCCTCGCAGTACAGAGTACAAATAAGAAGCAAATAAGCTCACCTGAATGGCAGCCAAGTTCTTCTGCTCCTGAGATGGTGCCTCATGGACAAAGCGAAGCCAGTTGGAGTGCCGTGGGTTGGTAGCATCCAATATGTACAGAACTTCTCCCTTACTCCCACGAACCTGAAACATAAAAGCTCCTGAATTTGTACTTGAAGTTAATACTAACCATACTAAATAGATTACCCATACTAAAAATAACATGATATTTTTTATAAGTATTACCTTTCTTATTAACAGGTGTTGAATAGATGCTGGATTAACATCCGTTCTTCCCTTTAAACATATGTACAAACAGAGCCTACTTTAATTTGGCAGATGTCTAGATGACTCACAATTGCAATCAACTCTCAGAAGCATCCGGTGTTGATAGCTCTTTTCTGGTCAAGATTATTTATTTGTAGGTGTATTTCAATATATGTGTCACAAATGCAATTGTTCAGGGGATAACTATAATTGCAAACCATCCCCTTTCTTTCCACCCAAGACGGCAGGGCTGCTTGGTTCCCCAAGTGGGAGGGGTGGAGCTGGATAAATCCTTTCAATTTCTCTCTCCACCTGCCTACGGAATCATTTCCATATGCGGAGAATTTGCTAATCTAACCAGTGGAATCTGACATCCCCTGGGCCACAATTCACATTTTTAACTAGTGGATGAATAAAACAAGTTCAATTTTGTCCTTTCATGGCCTGCTCATGTCTTGCTGAGAACGACGGTGGGCTCTCTGTTTTTTGTTTCTTGCCATAAACCCTCCCGGTCAGATTTACTCAACTCTCAATCAGGGGAGGAGGGTAACTGCCAAAGGAGCAAGTACTCCACTGGGCATTCTTGAATCCAAGTTGCTTCGAATCTAGCTTCTCAAAACCTCTGCATTGTAGGGTACTGGGCACTTGCTCAGTTTAATAAAACATATACCAATCTCTACCCAATGTTCATTGTGTGTTTATATTCAATTGGAATTGAGGACAGGAGGGGGGGGAAGCAATGCGTGATTAGCACTCCACATCTCTAACACCAAGTAACACAAATATAAACACTATACCTTCACTGACTTGGAGTGGGAAAAAACAAATTCCAGACCTCCAAACTTTTATAAAGTAAAGCACAACTAGCCTAATAAGGTACGTATTTTCATGATACATTTGGACAATCATTCATTCACTGAACAAATACTGACTGAGTCCCTACCATGCTGCCAAGTACTGCTAATGCACTGGGAATCTTTCAGTGAACAAGACAGATAGATGAAGCCTGACCTCACAGCACTTAAGAGCAAACAAGCACAGAATATAACTTCAGGTAAAGGTAAGTGCTACGAAGACAACTAAAGGATAAGAGGAGGATGCAGAGTGAGGAGAGAAGGGCTCTTCCAGATGAGCTGGTCAGGCAAAGCCTCTCTGATGAGATGACCTGAAAAGAGTCCTAAATGAAGGGAGGGCACAGCCCAGGGGAGAGCTCAGGAAAGTGTGGTTCCAGGCTAGAGGGAACAGCAAGTAAAGGGCAAACAGAAAGGCCCTGAGTTGGAAACAAATTAAGAACAGCAAGAAGGTCATGAGGCTGGAACAGAAGGAGCACCAAGACAATGGTGGGCGTTGAGATCAGACAGGCTGGCATAGGCCATGGTGGGCGTTGAGATCAGACAGGCTGCCATAGGCCAGATCGTGCGCTGACCTGGAAACCAAGAAGCCACCCCTACAGGTCAAGTTACCCAAAAGCTGCTGTGTAAGAACATCTGCTGCATGCACTGCAAGGACTGATATTCAAGATTCTAATACATATTGTCTGGGAAAAAATACAGTTAGCCTGCCCCTTGTATCTTATATCTGCCATGTTTCTCAAACAATCCCTGTTTTCTTAAGGGCCCAAGGATCCTCAATAATCATTTAAAAATCTCTCTAATAAATGGCAGACCCTCACTGGAAAGCAGGGATTTAATTTTCTATACTGTAATCGCTAAAAGAACGTAAGACTATAAATACATCATATTTACATCTCGTATGTTTAGGTGTGAAGCTATGGGAATTTCTCACTAAATAACGATCTCACGCTGAGATCTGCTTTGGGAGGTCCTTGAAAACTGTCCTGCCTTCCTGCTTACCCGTTAACTCAGAACCCTCACTGCCCACTGGGTGATGCCAAAAATGTCCAGCCACACTGCTGGGAAAAATAGGACACTCTACAACCCCTCTTCAAAGAGGACACCAGTTCACATGTGTTTAAGCAGAGTAAAAAGGTAATTCTAAATATCTGGGTATAAAATCTCCTTTCCAGGCTCCTCCACAGCTACAGTAACAAAACTGTTTATATTGACAAACAACTAAATTAAGCAGAACAGGTAGCATCGCCACTAGATACCTGAAAGATAAATTTTCTCAGAACTGAAATCTAAAACCTACAACTGTTGTTGAAATCCACACAGTCCAACTGATTCTATGTAGGGAAACACCAGCGTGCTCGCCCATGGCAGACCGCATTTGAGAGGAGAAAACTACCTACAGAAACCGGTTAATGGCTCTTCTTAGCTATACATTTGTTACCCAGTATTAAGTACAATATATATCAGATGTGTTTGACATTTGAAATTCTTTCTTCAAAGATGTGAAACACAACAAAGATTTCTCTGTGACTTATTATAATAAGCCCATTTTACCAGGGGCATTGTTTGTTCCTTAGTTTTTCAGCTTTTTCCCAGGCCCTTTGGCTCCAGCTATGTTGAATGACTCAGCAACTCAATTCCAGTCCATCAGATGTATGCACTTTCTGGTTGTCTATTACCTTCTCACATCATATTCTGGCTTAAGAGACATGCACAATTTAATTTTTTATTAAAATGCTTACAAGATTTGTCACATTCAATCATCTAAATTTATATATTATCGCTTATACTCTCATAACAACACTGTAATGATATACTACAGTGGCTTACACATTCATATTTGAGATAACTTGTTTTGTTCATTAACAGAGCCATTGCCCATTTGTTTCACTCTAAACATCCTTACCCAAGTGACTCTTAAGTCCCTGCACAGACTTTGCAGGCTACCTGTTTTCTCCAGCTTTCGAGTGGCTGGTCCTTTCCTCGTTCCTCCATTCCGGTCCTCAACACTTCACTGCAAGCTGCTGGATTATCTGCTCACATGACTTTTATCTTCCTACCCTAACCCCGGCATTCTCCTCACTGAAATATCTAAGAGACATCCAAGGATAATCTAATCCATCTTTCCTCTTCCCAGAGAAACCAAATCAAAAAAACTCTAGACAGATGGCTATTATTAAAGTCTCCATTTATCTATTTTAATTTGATACTGAACCCTGAGGGAATAAATTGAACATTTTTTTAAAGACTAATGAATAAAGAAGATCCAAAATTCCTCTTAGTACCATGTTCCAGCATCGAACTGACCTTTACAGCCAATGTGTATTGTTTTTCCTTTCAAAACTAGTCTTCCAAATGCCATCTTATTCTATTTGAATTTTCATGGAAATGAAGTGTATTGGTTACTGTCCTACTGAAGGTCATCTTCTGAATACCTGGGGCCTACAAAGAAGTCAAATTCTCATCTTGCAGTAAAAACCATCTCAATCCCAAACTCTGATCTGCACAGTCTTCCTAAGCCAGTTACACAAAAATAAGTTAGCTAAAGTAGGAAAGGGACAGAAACCCTCATGTGAAAATGAAAACCTTCCCCCTTTAATCCAGTCATTCATATCTCTAGGACTCTGTCACTGTATATTAAATGAAAATTATCGCTGCGCAGGAACTTGGCAGGTTCTCCGCTCTGTCAAATGCTACCGACGTCCTTTTGCAAGGTCCAAGACAATGTGCTACAACGGATCTGTCTTTTTTCCAGATTAAAGATCAGCAGCATTAAATATGTCACAGTTTGTCTTCCCACCCAGCAAAGGACGGAAGAAATCACAGAAAGACTCAGCTCAACAAAAGTAAACCCTAACATGTAAATGAAAGAAATGGAAATACGTAATCAAATAAAATATATAAGAATTTTTCTTTCCTTAAATTTAAATATTTTCCCTGTTAAATTGTGTCAACTATAGACAGAAAAGCTTATTTATTACTTGGATGGTTCATTTTCACAGCAGAAGGGTCGACAACGTTACTCTATTATTTTCCTTCAATTATTCTGAATGCCTGAGGAATCTTTCACTCAACACATACAGGACATCAGGGTTCCCAGAGCAAAGCTAATCAGCCAGATTGGTCCCCAGACAGGTCAAAATGTACCCAATGGAATTTTATTTAACATATGGTAAAATTTAATGGCAGTGAAATATAGTCAGTTCCAAAAATATACAAATAATATCCTTAATTAGAAGTCACAATATGTTATGTTGATTTATTAAAGAAACTATATTTTCCTTTCTGTCTTTCAACAAGACTTTTCAAAGAAGGTAGTTTTAAGAACTAAGATTTAGAGTATGGATGTCTTTAGAGGATAAAATGTCATCATATTTTTGTATTTAAATTACAGGCATTCTTTCGGCAATTGTTTTTAACTGAAGGCCAGATGCCCTGCCTTCAGTATTTAATTACCCAGGCTTCATGATATCTTTAGGACCACAAAAAACTAAGTGTGCTCAAATAATCAATTCTGACAGCACACTGTTGTCAGATTTAAACTAAAGAGACACACTTTCAGAAATCAGCAAAGATCATCCCTAGGAAATGCTAATGATTTACAGTTTCTAAGCAAAGGGATGGTTTTTTCCTGTTTTTTTTTTTTTTTTTTTTTTTTTTGCGGTACGCGGGCCTCTCACTCTTGTGGCCTCTCCCATTGCGGAGCACAGGCTCCGGACGCGCAGGTTCAGGGGCCATGGCTCACAGGCCCAGCCGCTTCGCGTCATGTGGGATCCTCCCGGACCGGGGCACGAACCCGTGTCCCCTGCATCGGCAGGCGGACTCTCAACCACTGCGCCACCAGGGATGCCCTTTCCTGTTGATTTTTCAAAGTATTCAGTCTAAAATTCTTCCCAGCTTTGGTGCCTTTAAACACACACACACGTATCACCGTAGCGTATCTACTTATATCTCCCCCACATAGTGTCCCATGATCCTAATCCCCAGAACCCCCGTCCTCAGACGGCAAAGCACACAGAGAGAAAACACAGCCTTTTACAGATGACTCTTCACTGAATAACATCCATAATATAATACACACAAAATTAAATAACTTAAAAAGACTGATGAGAAAAATAAAGTCTCTTTTTCATTATAAATAATTAGTGCCCTAAATATTTCAAGCTGGAAGGAACCTCAAGAAGGCATTCTAGAGTGGTAAAAATGGTAAAAATGCTGGACCAGGAATCAAAAGGCCAGATGTCATCCAAGCTCTGACTGTATCGCATAGGGTGAGTCATTTCCTCTAGCTGAGCTGAGCCATGGTCTCCCGACCTCTAAAATGGGGATGACAGTCCCTGCCCTGTGACCTCACAGACACTGCGTGAGCCTCAAAGGAATAAGATGCATGACTTCTTTATACCAATGAATATTTTGCAATCACAAAGTTATCAGTACACTGTGGAAAGTGAGGCTCACAGCAACTAACAGACATTCTCAAAGACGAACACTGCTTTCAACAGCGCAGCTGGGCACGTATGTACCATTTTTCTGCCATGTCAGCTTTTTCAAGGAACAAACATGAAGGATATCCTAAAAACCCCTATTCAAACCCAAATACATACAAGTAGCCTCTGCTTGGACACCTGAAGTAAGAACAGGTGCCATTACTAGGTAGTAGCAAACCCAGGTGTAGTTTCAGCTGAGCTGACACGCTTCCTTACGCCAAATTCAAACATGTTGCTCTGTGACCAACTGCATTCAATCCCAGCTCTGTCCTTTCAGTAGTTTTAATTTCTCTCCTACATACATACAGCCCTTCAAATTTCTGAAGGCTGGAGTCCCTCCTTCTCTACACTTTCTCTTCTACAAGAAAATAACTCTTTCCTTGTCTGATGTGATAAACGTTCCTTCACCATCCTGGTTGTCCCCATATAGATGCACACTAATCTGTCAAAACTCTCAACACGGGACAGAAGTCAGCACACAAAGGACTATTATGATCTGGGCACTGTCTCTACTGACGCAATTTAAAATCACAAAAGCTTTTTTGGTTGCCATGTCTTAGCTGAGGTTGCCTTTTTAATCACGTAAGCTGTATCAAGGAAGTTCTCCTGATACCGTCAAAGGCAAGTTTAACTGAGGAACTCGGTTAGGTTTCTGTAGGTAAGCAAATCCTGTACTTGGGCACCTGTACAGATTGTTTCAGAGATGGAAACCTTTTATTTGGTACTGTCTCAATAAATATTTTATTCACTAAAAGCTCAGCTAATGTGTCTTTTTTTTAACTGTCTTGCCTTTATTTCCTTTAAAAGTTCAAAAATAATTTATAAGAGGTAATGAGAGACTTACTTGAAAAGCACTCCATATCTTGCTTTTCAAAGTACTTTTTAAATTGGGCTAATTTTTTAACAGAAGAAATAACTGACATGACAACGTGAAAGACACAGTGAAAAGCATATCATCTTTTCCATGGTAAATTTATGAGAGCGCCTTAGCAGTGTAGCCACTGTCCCTTTCTACAGTTTTACAAGCATGTTCAGACAGTCAGATTTCAGTGAGATTTTTGGATAGACTAGTTTTTTACTGCATACAGAATAAAGTAAATTTAGCTGGCATTAGCTTATTATACCCACTGCTTTAGGGGTTTTCTGTAAAGAACATGCAAAAGATAGTGTATAGATACTGTGGCATCCATTTGGACTGCTTAGTGGCTTTTTTTTTTTTTACATTTGATTTTGTCAATATCATAAGACAGGTAACTTCTCTATAAGTAAAGTATTATTTCACCAAAGAATCAGAAAACCACATTAATAAAGTCAGCATGTCTTTTGACAATTTGGTGTGATCCATCAGATCCATTAGAAATGATTCACAAAACTTTAAATCTGGTTAAAGTTTTATGAGCCTATAGCGTTGCTCAATTTTTAATACAGATTTGAGACTTAGACAAAGCCTTGAAGTCAGCTTTTGGAGAACCCTCCCTACGGTATATTAAAAGGGCACAGAAAATATGGCAAAAATATGAAAATTTTAGTAGCAAAATTCTACTTATCAGACATGAAAGCATTTCAAAGAGTTGGTCATATAAAAAAACAATGATAATCTCCAAGATCCAGAGATCATAGTTTTGATATTGTTTTTAAAAGATGATGCTTTGTATCTGAACGTTTCTGGGCAAGGGTTATAGAAACACTGAATAACAAAGAGCACTGTGCAGTCCACAGGGAGAAAAAATGAAAAGGAAAAGAAAGATCCATTTTTCCTTTGATTCTTATCTCCTAACCCAAATTCCACTGGTGTAGTCACTGTTTTTAGATTTTTCCTAAATATATAGCTTTTCTACAGCTATTAAAATTGAATCTGCCCAGCCCATTTAAATTAACTGTACTCTCTTCATTCACGTCTTCAAAATATACGCAACTTCCTCGATAAAGAAACAAATGAATTATCTTATTATAAGAATACACCTAAGGCAATCAAGTATTTCCCAATCACTAAGGTTCATCCTTTCCCTTCTTATAATCATCCAACAACCACAGTTCTGTGCTGAAGAATTCTAAAAGGTAACATTGGTTATCAGTAAGCAACATTTATTTAACAACATCTACTGCGCAGTTCTTTATCAGTTATTTTAAAACATGCCACGAGAAGCAACAAATGAAATTCTAGAATACAGTTCCTTTATTCAACATCTTCAGTATTAATAAAGAAACAAAACATGATTTAAACAAAAAACCCACAGAGCAATGCCTGGTTATTATAAAGTAGATGTACAAATAAACTTCATTCATTTCAAAAACATTTAGTACATACAGATGTAAAGTAACACACAGTTCCAAGTCCTGAGGATGGACCAAAGTGAAAATAGAATATTAGAAAAGAGTATGTTATGAAAATCTTTCAGTAGACAAGGTTTGAGAAAGGAGTAAACCCAGCAGGCCTCAGAGGCCTGCTTGTAAGATTGGCCTTTGACTGGCAATGGGAACTTGTGTTCTCAGGGTGCCCCCAGTAAATAGTTAATGGGTAAGGGTGGTTCACTGTTCCTGGACAGCGTAAACGCTACGGTTTATGCTGAACACCTGCTTTTCTTCTGGGAATCTGGAATTTGGGTGCATGCTAAGGCAGAAGGTGCCTACAAGCCCCCAGTAAAAATCTTGGGTACTGAATGTCTAATGGGTCTCCCTGTACAGAAACATCACACGTGTGTGGCTGCTTCTTCATGACTGGGAGAAGAGTGAGCTCTGTGTGACCCCTCACGGGAGGGAGAAAGCGTAAGGAAATCTATACATGGGTTCCTCCAGACTCTACCTGAGCCTTCTTCCCTTATGATCCAGCTGTACCGCCTCGCTACATCACTGAAATAAATCTTACCCATGAGTACAACTATATACTGAGTCCCAGGAGTCCTTCTAGTGAATCTCTGAATGTGGGGTAGTCTTGGGAATCCCCAACACACAAGATGAGGCTAGTTCCAGTTGCTGAATGAATGGCATACAAATTTGTCAACAGAAGAGGTAGAAAATCATTTCAAGATCAACAGTTTTATCATACTCATATTTAAATTACACAAATTAAACTACATCCATTCAATGAAAGGAAAAAATAAATAAGAAAAAATCAAAGAAAGAAAATAAATATTACAGTTAGGACCGTTCCTTTTCATGGTCCATAATTTTAATGACATGAGATTGTTGCCATATGAACTGGTTTCAGAACCTAAGCCCTGCATAAGCTGTGATTCCACTGCAGGGAACGTTATCCCAATGAAAGAATGGTAGAGCAGCTGAGGCATTTTGCGCAGAGGAAGCAAGATGAATGACACTGGTTGGGAAGACACAGCTAGTAAAGAACAAGGGGACTCAAATGTGGTGGTTCAGGCAGCAAATTCAGAGAAATAACAAGAAGTAAACGGGAAATGTGTCAATTAGGAAGTTTTGTGCCTCACCTAACAGAAAGTGCAAAGGCTAATCAGGGTGCAGCCCAGCAGGAATCATCTTCTTGGTAATAATGTGCTACTACGTGGAGGAAGAGTGGAAAGCAGGAAAGAGGATTCAACTGGGAAGGATGAAGGAGAATGGATGACGGGTAGGCATCCAACAACTCTAATACACAGGATGGACTGCGTGTGGAGGGAAAATTTTATGAAAGGAAAAAGAATTAAATAGGCTATTACCATGAGCTAGATGTGAAATAATAAGGCTCTGGAAAGAGGTACGGGTAGGAAGTTTAGAAGCCTTGAAAGTTGGCACCTAATACCTGAAAAATAGAGTATAGAAGAAGGAAAATCAGACAGACCATTCCCCTAGAAGGTCTGAATCCAAAGCAGACGAAACAAGATAGACAGGCATATTTAAGGTAGCTACAGGAAGGAATACAAACACAGAATGTAAATAATATTTATGTCATATGCAAGCAGAGAAGAAAGTAGAAAATTCTTCCCAAATCCTCCTCCCACACATCTAGCCCTTCAGGTGGGTTGGCCAAGGATTCCCTACTCTCTATAGTGGTCACGATACAGTGGAAAGATGCTGGAATATGACCCTCACGTACAATTCATAGAAGGCCCTTGAGTATCACAGGACAGTATCAGTAAGGGTAATTAACAGTATATCCTCCGAATTAAGGAGTGTTCAGAAAAAGAAGTCTTCTTCAAGGAGTGGATCTTCACCTGCTCCTGAAAGATTTAGGTTTCTCGCTCAAAATTCACAAAGAAAGTTCTTACTTCCTATCTTGCAAATGTGAACAGAAGGACAGCCTCAGAAGGGGCCACAACAACCATGTTGTACATAATTCTCTCTTACTATAGCTCATTTTCTAGAATTCTGCCAAAAGGCTCATGCTGCCCGGAAGCAGGGTCACTGAAACAGGAGTGTCTCCCTGCTACAGACCAAGCTGTGTCTGGCATCAATCATGCTCTGGCAACAGAAGGGCTGGCAAGGAATGCCATCCAAACCTGGAACACAAATAGCGCAGCAGAGGATGTGTTCTGATAAAGAAAGCTGGGGCTTTCCCCTTGATCTGATTTCTTTGCAGCTGGCCATATACGCCCAGGCCTAGGGAGTCAACGGAAATGAGGAATCCCCCTGGGAAAGAGCCCTTGAGAAAAAGAATCTTGGAGAATCCAAGGGACTCTTCCAGAGTGTGGTCCCTTCCAAAGACCCGGGGCTTACTGGGCTATCTTGGTGGGCCCTCTGACTCTACCACTCAGGCCACTTAACCCTCACTCTCAAATCCCTGCACCTCTGAGACCAGCTCATGGCCTGCTTGAGAAGAATATGGGCAGACACTGAGATTATTCAGTCCCTGCTATTGCTAAATCAGCCCTGCTATCAATCCTGCTCCAACTCTGGTACTACAAAATCCTAAAATTGCATTCTTGACTTGTTCTCTCATGGGATAATCTGCTCTCTCATTCCCAACCAAGTCCCTAAGCGACTGGGATCCCACCCAGCTCGCTTTACATACAACTACTCACTCTATTCACTGGATTCCTTTCCCTCAATCCCGACTTCTTTTTAACAGGGCACAGTCATGCGCTGTTGGATTCGTCCAAGGCCAGATGAAGGCCAGCCCAGGTCCCTGCCAGTCGGTGCTCTACATGCCAGCAGTCCCACTCCTCGGGGATGGGTAACCCAGATGGCAGATTATAGTTCCTGGGCAGCAGCTCAGATGCTCTCCAAGACTGATCTCCTAGATTCTTATCTACCCTTGGACTCAAATCCCAAACCTGGACCTGCTTCTGGATCAGATGCTCTGCCTCTTTCCGACCAAGAGCATACACCAGGACTGACCACCCTCACCTCCATCAGAGCATCCTAAACTTTTCTTGTTAAGATGTCAAGGAAAACTACTGGATTTGGGGTATGTTCTGGCAATGATCTACTATCTGAACATAAAGAGCATTCTCCTAATTGAGTATTTTTCCACAGTGACTCAAAATCTATCTTCAAATCCATGCTCCACACTCTCCCCAGAGTTCTCTCTGTAATTCACTCATCTCCCCATGCTAACGCCCATTTAGAAGCTGCCTATTTTCTGCCAGAAGTCCTTGGCATGACATAGGAGGCCCTTCACATGCTGATTTGTCTTGTCTCAGCCCAGGTCACTCTACCCATCTCCCACGGCACTACACACAGGTACACACCTACACACACCTGGCCCAAGCAATCTAAGAACACACATCTTCTGCCTGGAAGAGGGGAAAAGTGCTCACACTTCCACCTTAGGGATGCTCACATGAGTCAGATCCCGTGACAAAAGGCTCTCATTTGGGTATCATGTCACTCTTACCGAAAATACGCCTTTGATTCAGTCAAATTCACTCTATGAAAACCAAAACATAAAAGAAAATGATACTGCTTTAAATAACAAATAATAATAATAGAAACAGCTGTTAGCTGAGTGTTTATTATGTATCTGGCACTTTGCTAAGCACCTTTACAGGTGTTATATACTTTACTCCTTGAAATAACCTATGAGGTAGGTGTTACATATTAACTACATTTAGCAGATGATGAAACTGAGGCACAAAGAGAATAAATAATTTGTCCAAGCTTTCACAGTTAGTTAAGTACTAGAGCTAGAGTCTGAACCAAGACAATCTAATTCCTGAGCCCACCACATTACACTACCTCAATATACTTACAGCCTTGGTCACCAGCCGCTGACCGATATGCAGAATTCTAAGAATAACTCCTCAGGACCCTCACCCTTGTAGCATGTCCTCCTGTTGGAGTGTGAGTGGAACCTTGAGTACGATGAGATACCACTATGATTATGTTGTACTGCAGATAGAAGACTATCCTTGGGGACAGCCTAATCCAATCACACAAGATGCTTAGAAGCAGAGTTTTCTCTGGCTGATAGCAGAAAAGAAGTCAGAGAGCTAGAAAGCATCAGAGGAATCTGACATGAGGGAGATTCTCCACTCCTCAGATGGACAAGCCACAAGGCAGTCTGACAGCAACCCCAAAGAAACCTAGGGACTGAAAACAAACCCAGCAATAGAACAAAGAACTCAGTCCAACAACCTCAAGGAACTGAATTCAACCAATAACTTCAATGAGCTTGGAAGCAAACTGATTCTCAAAGCCTCCAGATAAGATTACTCAGCCCTGCCAACACCCTGATATGACCTTGTAAGACCCTTAAGCAGAGAAGCCGCCTAGACTTCTCACCAATAAAACTGTATGATTAAAAAAAGGATGTTGTTTTAAGCCACTAAGTTTGTAGTGATTTGTTATAGGCAAAAGCAGAAAACTAACAACCCTCTCCTGGTACCAAAAATCTACATTAGTTTTCTATCACTGCACAACAATTACCACAAACAGCTTGAAATGATACCCATTTCTTATCTCACAGTTCTAGAGGTAAGAAGGCTGGATGAGCTCAATGGGATTATCTGTTTAGGGTTTGTGAAGAAGGCCCTGTGAGGGAATATGCTTCCAAGTTCACTCAGGTTGTTGGACAAATTCCAGGTCCTTGAAGCTGTAGGACCAAGAGACTTGCTTCTTTCACTTTAGATGACATAATAGATGATGATTTATAATCTACAAATAATGTTAATTATGTAAAAAAGAATGTGAATGCCTTTAAATATAACATAAACTTATGTTTAATGTAAGGAATTTAGTCTTATAGCAAATGAAAGAAGGGGAGAGAAAAAATAGGGAAGGGACCTAACATGTATTCTTTTTAAATTTTAATTCTAATTCTTAGGTTACAGAAACAATCAGTTCCTCTTAAAAAAAATAAAAAGTAGATGCTGCTACATTTCCCATTTCATCAGTTCTCTCCAAATCTTAAACTTTAAATTATGGGGTTTTTTACATTTATTATGGAGCTGCCTGAGTACATTTTCACTAGTGTATATAGAGACATCAAACTTGTATCAAGAACTTCACACATAAGGAAACTACTGACCATAAATATTTTTCTATTACTTTCTCACCTCATAAAGACATATTAAACCATTAAAAATACAGATGTAGAACACACTGAAGAGAAGAAGCTGGGGAAATTGAAAATCAAAAGGTATTATATAACACTGGTTTGAGTTTTTAAAAGTGTGCTTACAAATCTAGGGCTTTCCCCAAGGGAGTGTTTTTAATTTTGCAACAAACTACCTTTTAAGATAAGTCATCTAAAATTACAAAGTGACAAAAACACCTTCTTTGCCCAGAGAGATCTCATTTTACTGCCGGCTGTTAGCTCAAAAATGAGAAAAACCTGTCTTATGCACAAACAAAAATCCTAATACTAAACTCTAATGACCAGCTCACTAGACCCAGGACCTTACCTTCCAAATGTGTTCACAGGGTGAAACGGAAACAACATTGGAAAGTTGCCTGCAATGAACTCCTGCAAGTCAGAACAACTTAGACATGTGGGTATTATTACCATGTTCTGTAACATGAATACAAAGATTTTACTTTTATTAACAGTCCCTTATGACTCTAAAACTGACTGCTTTACTCATCTATTATTACCCAATTATATTTACCTTTAATAGGTCTCTACTACAGAAATACCTACAGTTCTTAGGCTTTTACCTGAACAAGAATTGGCAATGACCCTAAACAACATCACAATACCATATATATTTTTTTTACATCTTTATTGGACTATCATTGCTTTACAATGTTGTGTTAGTTTCTGCTGTACAACAAAGTGAATCAGCTATATGTATACATATATCCCCATATCTCCTCCCTCTTAAGCCTCCCTCCCAGCCCCTCTGTCCCACCCCTCTAGGTCATCACAAAGCACCGAGTTGATCTCCCTGTGCTATGCAGTAGCTTCCCACTAGCCATCCATTTTACATTTTAACATATGTTTTTGAAAGCTGATTTTTTTAAAGTTTATTTTAGAAAAGTAATATGGTGCATACATTGTATTTATGTAATGTTTTCTACAGGGTTTGGAACACCATCCCATAGTCAAACATATTCATGTTTCTGCAACTAAAAGTATGAATAGTCTTCTAAGTAGGATAAAAACAAAAGGCTACAAATGGCCTCACATAAGTTCAAGTCAGATTCTGCTGCTAAACATGTTATTAAAAAAGAAAAAAGAAATTTGGTTTTCAGAGCTTTTTAGATTTCCGACTTCCAGGTAAAGGTCTATGGCCCTAGAGGTTAAAATGAGAAATTAACCCGTTAGAGTACTTTTTCTCCACAGAGATGACATAAATGTATTAGAATGATAACAGGTGCTCTGGCAATAGTACAGCGCTACAGAATTAAAGAAAAACATGCTAAGTTACCTGGGAACAGAGATCCTTATTGTGCTAAATGTGTAAAAGGTTGCATGGACAGTAGGCAGTCTATTAAAGGGCTAAAAAAAACAGATTTCTTTGTGGAGAACTACCCCGACGCTGTCTTTGACCTGGAAGTGAAGCCCATAGATTAAAAACTAGGCACAGGGGCTTCCCTGGTGGCGCAGTGGTTGAGAGTCCGCCTGCCGATGCAGGGGACACAGGTTCGTGCCCCGGCCCGGGAGGATCCCACATGCCACGGAGCGGCTGGGCCCGTGAGCCATGGCTGCTGAGCCTGCGCGTCCGGAGCCTGTGCTCCGCAACGGGAGAGGCCACAACAGTGAGAGGCCCGCGTACCGCAAAAAAAAAAAAAAACCTAGGCACAACATGAAGATCTACAGTCTCTACGTAAGAACGCATGCCTCTTTGATCACCTGCAATCTACTTATTAATATGCAAAGTGGAGACAACATGCAAGGTGCCCTCCTTTGGGCTTTGAAAGGTCTGACATTTGTAAAATACAAAATTACCATCTTCAATACGGACAAAGGACTACGTATGCGTTTCAACTGATCTCTGGGGCCTGACAGAAGAAAAAGTGTTTTAAAAACATGATTCGGGGACTTTCCTGGTGGTGCAGTGGTTAAGAATCCGCCTGTCAATGCAGGGGACACAGGTTCAATCCCTGGTCCGGGAAGATCCCAGATGCCGCGGAGCAACTGCTACAGAGCCTGCACTCTAGAGCCCGTGAGCCACAACTACTGAGCTCGTGCGCTGCAGCTACTGAAGTCCACACGCCTAGAGCCCATGCTCTGCAACAAGAGAAGCCACCGCAATGAGAAGCCCATGCACCTCAATGAAGAGTAGCCCCCGCTTGCCGCAACTAGAGAAAGCCCGCGTGCAGCAACGAAGACCCAATGCAGATTTAAAAAAAAGTGATTCGTTAATCAAAAGTTAAAAAATAACAAATATGCACATCAAAATGTTAATTATCTAAGCTGCCCTAAAAATTCTGCTAAGAACAATGTACTTTCAGAGTAGTCATTTATCATACGGTAAGGAAATTACAGGCCACATCATTAACTGGAATGTATTCAAGTCCATGAGCATTAATCTTCCTTATATAAAAAGAAAACACAAAATTTCTCAGGTAGAATTTTATGCAAACTTTCAGTAGTGTTTGGAGAGCCTCCACTGTGTGCAGAGTAGTTACATACATGTTGGTGTTTCTGACTTACAGAAACACCATACCTATCCTTAGAAAAAATTCATTAAATCCACTTTTTTATATTCAACATAAATTAGAGCTAAAATCTGTTACTAAAACAGACCAAAAACTAAGTAACCTGGTTACACATTTTCTATACTCAGATGCAAATAAATCAAGCTGTTCATAAAGAGAATTCTAGTGACTTCCCTGGTGGTGCAGTGGTTAAAAATCCACCTGCCAATGCAGGGGACATGGGTTCGAGCCCTGGTCCAGGAAGATCCCACATGCTGTGGAGCAACTAAGCCTGTGCGCCACAACTACTGAGCCTGCGCTCTAGAGTCCGTGAGCCACAACTACTGAGCCCACGTGCCACAATCACTGAGCCTGCGCTCTTAGAGCCTGTGCTCCACAACAAGAGAAGCCACCTCTTGATGCAACTAAAGAAAGCCCACGCACAGCAATGAAGACCCAACGCAGCCAAAATTAATAAATTAATTTTTTTTAAGTTTAAAAGAAAAAGAGAATTCTAGCCTGCCTGTTGTTCTCACATTTTACTACATAATAACAGCAAAAGGTCTTGGCAAACATAAAAATGTAAACCGCACTGAATACAAACAGAGCCTGTGTTGCTATAATATTAAAGAATCCACAGATGGTTGGCGTCGGGAGACTGGCACAAATACAAAAAATCTAGAAAGACAAGTAAATAAAAAGATAAACGTGTAGAAACTGAACAAGGTATGTGTGAACCTCATTTGCCATATTGGAAATAAAAACACACAGGTGATCTGGAATCTCTGTTATGATCTGTGATCTGAGGTCTTGGGAAAAACTCAGGCTCAGTTAACTGATACATGAACTACAGAGTAAAAAGCCTGCCGAACTGCATGAGAACACTGTGTAAGGAGGCTGCATGGTGTTAAGGCAGGGAGGGGTAGTAGCAGGAAAAGGGAGGAAATGGAGGAAGAAGAGGAAAAGAGGGAGGAAGGAGGGAGGAGGCTGAGGAAGGGGCGGGGAGGGGCAGGAGAAAGGAAAAGGAAGAGGGGAGAAGCAGGAAAGAAGATGGAAGAGAAGGGCCGGCGAGATGCCCACTCTGAGATTCCGCCTACACGTCCCAACCAGATTAAGGTTTCTAGAACTATATGAAGATGTTATGACCTAAACTGAAAAAACATGTATTCAACTCTTGTATTGTTCCAAAGTGATAAGCAAGTACGGTGTGTCAAGCACTGGACGAGGCACTGGGACACACGGATAATGACTCTGCCCCTTTTCATGTCATTCAATAAACGTGGTTCCTTTGCACTACGAAATCAAAGACCGACAACATTTAATCCCTGTGAGCGAGCTCATGGCCCAGCGAGCAGGGACAGACACCCCAATGTGCAGTAAATGCCAACACGGTGACCTGCCTCACTATTCCGAGAGCAGTGAGGAGAGGCCCCCTCGCCCCCGGTCAGCCGGGCAGGAATAAGAAGGCGCGGCATGGGCAAAAAAGTAAAGGGGGGCTTCCCTGGTGGCGCTGGTTGAGAGCCCGCCTGCCGATGCAGGGGACACGGGTTCGTGCCCCGGTCCGGGAAGAGCCCACGTGCCGCGGAGAGGCTGGGCCCGTGAGCCATGGCCTGCGCGTCCGGAGCCTGTGCTCCGCAACGGGAGAGGCCACAACAGTGAGAGGCCCGCATACCAAAAAAAAAAAAAAAAAAAAGTAAAGGGACTGGCAAAAGCAAAGGCACATGTGCAGGCGAATGAAACGTAAAACTGAAGAGTTCTGTGTAAAGCGGGAAATATCAAGAACAAGCGCAGAGAGGTCAGCAGCGGGTCAGGGCTCCGGAAAGAGAGTATAACTCTTCACCGCCCCTGAGTGGATGCCCAGCAGTCAGGACACTTAAGAGTTCCAGACTCTTCTTAAGGGGAGATTCATTCGCTCAGTCCAGGTAGGATTAACCTCGGGCAGGCAAAACTGGACACCTACTCTGTTTTAGGCTTTTGTGTATGGAACTATTTTTTGTCCAGAGTCTCACACTCTCTTGTGCATGGAAGAAGGCACAGAATCGCTTTTACACAGTCCACTGTGCCAGGTTCCCATGTGGGAGAGGAATATCCTTCCCAGCAGAGCTCCTACTTTCATGCAGCTTGACTCCAACACTTTCCACAACAGGAACTCTCTGTCCTCCTGATGCCAGAAAGGTTTTCCTCATGTTGGTTAGGAACACGTCTGTCTCTACTTCCACATTGTTCTTTTTGTTTTCTTTTGTCAGTTCTGTCCTCAAACGAGAAAGCTAAGCCCGCACAGTCTCCACACAGCAAGCCTTTAAATCGTATGAAGACAGCTATGATTCTGCCCCTCCTCTTCTCCAGGTTAAGAACCCCAGCTCCCTCCTGACTGACTGACAGCTCACAGTTTCCAAACCCTTTTTGTGTATGGCTGCTCTCTGTTGAACGTCCCCTGTTTACCAATTTCCAGATTCATATCTAATACCCAGAACTTGACATGACTCTCCTGATGTGGTCTGACCAGTAGGCAGTATAATGGCACATTTCTCTCCACGGTCACGAGATTCTATTTCTTTATTTGCAGTCTGGGTTTCTGATCTAGCCATCAAGTAATACTGCTAACCAAAACGCCCCCATAAACCAAGTAAACCTTAAGACATTTGCATATGAGTCACTATCAAGTCTGGTATGCCTCATCTTGAACTTGGAAAAGTGACTTTACATTGATCCATGTTTAATTCCGTCATGTAAGTATTTGGTCCATCACTCTACTTACTAACAGTTTTTGAATATTGACTATATATCTTAAAATATTATCTATCCTTCATATCCATTAGGATGGCTACTATGAAATAGTAATGGGAGGGCTATTCAAGATGGCAGCATAGGAAGAACCTGAACTTAGCTCTTCCCAATACAGCTACATATGGATCAACCCCCTTGGAAAGAACCTGAGAACTAGCTGAACAGCTGCTCCACAGCAAAGGATAAAAAGGATCACATCAAGACAGGTAGGACAGGCCAAGAAGCACTACTGCCAAAATTCCCACCCCCAGCTTGAGGTCACATGATAGGGAGGCATCTCACCAGGTGGGCCTTCTCCTAGAGGACTGAGGGGTTGGTGCCCCACATAGGGCACCCTGCTCCCTGGGATATACACTGGAAGGACAAGCCCCCAAAACATCTCACTTAGAGAACCAAAAGGGTTGACATACAAGGGTCCCAAGGTGCTATAGGAAACTAAGACTCCCCTCTTGAAGGGCTCTCAAGTGGTCTCACTCGGTGGAAACACAGCAAAATAACAGCAGTTTGAAAAATGCCAAGACTCTATGCGATGGAGAGTCATTTGTGAATCTAAAAGCATCAGCTGAATGGGTGGGGAATGGTGGAAATGCTCCCCCCAGACGCAGGGAGGCACTAGCAGACACTAATGTGCTCCCTACTCAGGGCGAGTGATTACTGCAGCACTGACCAGCCACTTTGCTGAAGCCAGAGAGCTCAGGCGGCTGCTCTCTGGCTGGGACTGGCAGGGGCGGGCAGTCACGGTATTCTCACACTCGTGGCTTAGGCCGACATTCTCGCACAGACTAGGCACTCTCTGGCTGCAGTGCTGAAGCCCACGGGGTGGTGTACTCACATCATTTTCCCGCTGCCTTCCAGAAGCAAGAATGCACGCTCCGCCCTTCACTCTGCAGCTGCCTCGCCAAAGCCGGGAAAGGTACAATCCACACAGGGGACACCTCATGATCACCTGGCTCTGCTGGCATTCCTGAGCCCAAAGGACCACAACAATGGAAAACAACAGCTCTTGACAGGCCAACAGTTCTTGACCACCAGGCACACTGCACAGACGGCAGACTACAACACAACCCCCGTCTTCCTATGACAAATGTGTTTATACTTAGCCTGGAGCTTCACCCTGAGCAACAGAATTCAGGTTTCCCACATGTCTAGAGGATAGGCAGAGACCCCCAGGGAATCTAAGTAAGGAAACACCATCCTGCGCATGCCCGTGGCCTCACAACAGGACAATGAGACTCCCCAGAAAGCTACTCAAACACTTGTCAAAAGCCTTGGGGACAACTCTAGTTCTCCTGGTCTGGAGGTCAGCAGGGATTATAACTGTAGCTACACAGGACAGTATATACCTGTGTATTTTAAAAGCTGCTGCCTGGGGGTCTGGCTTCTAATCAGCCTGAAACTAGGCGTTAAATGAGATTGCGCCCTTTGGAACAGACAGGTTTTGAACAGTGGCATATCAAGAATAAATCTGGTGGAGACTCACCTTTGTGACCACCTAGAGGGGTGGGATAGGGAGGGTGGGAGGGAGACGCAAGAGGGAGGGGATGTGGGGATATACAGTATATGTGTAGCTGATTCACTTTCTTATACAGCAGAAACTAACACACCATTGTAAAGCAATTATACTCCAATAAAGATGTGAAAGAAAGAAAGAAGGAAAGAAAGAAAGAAAAAAAGAAAGAAAGAAAGAATCATAGAACCATCTTCACTCCTCTCCCCCCCAAAAAAAGAATAAATCAGGTGGTATGTACAACCACAAAGAATCAAAAGACAACCAAGAACTAGGGCAGGATTAACAAGAAGGATGATCACTTACACGAGGACACTCATCCAACACCAAGGAAGGTAGTTTTGCCTAATACATAGAAACAATGACAGAGAGCCAAGCAAAATGAGGAAACAAAAAAATATGTTCCAAATAAATACACAAGACAAAATCTCAGAAAAAGACCTTAGTGATATGAAAATAAGTAATATACCTGATAAAGAATTCAAAGTAGTAGTCATAAAAATGCTCACCAAACTCAGGAGAGTTTGGATGAACACAGTGAGAACTTCAAAAAAGAAACAGAGGGACCTCCCTGGTGGTCCAGTGGTTAAGACTCTGCACTGCCACTGTGGGGGCACGTGTTCAATCCCAGGTCAGGGAACTAAGATCCCGCATGCCGCATGGCATGGCCAAAAAAAAGAGAGAGATAATAGAAAATATGAGAAAGAACCAATCAGGGCCGAAGAATACAATAACTGAAATGAAAAATACACTAAAGGAAATCAACAGTGAATTAGATGATACAAAAGAACAGATCACCAATATGGAAGACACGGGAATGGAAATCACCCAATCAGAACAGCAAAATAGAGAAAAGAATATTTTAAAAGGAGGACAGTTTAAGGGACCTGTAAGGCAACGTCAACCATACTAACATTTGCATTATAGAGGTCCCAGAAGAGGAAGAGAGAGAGAAATAGACAGAAAACCTATTTGAAGAAATAAAAGCTGAAAACTTCCCTAACCTGGGGAAGGAAATAGGCATTCAGGTCCAGGAAGCACAGAGAATCCCAAACAAGATGAACCCAAGGAGATTCTCACCAAGACACATTATAATTAGAATGTCAAAAGTTAAAGATAAAGACAGAATTTAAAAAAAAAACAAGAGAGCACCAACTAGTTACATATAAGGGAACACCCATAAGACTATCAGTGGATTTCTCAGCAGAAACTGTACAAACCAGAAGGGAATGACATGATATGTTCAAAGTGTGGAAAGGAAAACAACTTACAACTAAGAATACATGACAAGGTTATCATTCAGAATTGAAGGACAGAGCAAGAGATTTTTGGACAAGCAAAAACTAAATGAGTACTCACCACTAAAAGGGCCTTACAGGAAATGTTAAACAGAATTCTTTAACTGCAAAATGAAAGGCTATAGCTAGAAATAAGAAAACATATGAAAGAAAAAACTCTCACTTGTAAGGGCAAATGTACAGTAAAGGTAGTGAAATCAACCACTTATAAAGCTAGTATGAAGAGTAAAAGACAAAAATAGTAAAATCAACTGTAACAATAAGTAGTTAAGGGATGAACAAAATAAAGAGATATAAAACATGACCTAAAAAACATAAAATGTGGTCTGGGGAGTTAAAATGTAGTGGTTTTAGAATGCAGTTGAACTTAAGCAAATATCAGCTTAAAACTGACTGCTTTATATGTAGATTGTTATATATGAACTTCATTGTAACATAAATCAAAAGCCTATAATGGATACACACCAAAAAAAAAATAAGAGAAAGGAATCCAAACATAACACTAAAGAAAATCATCAAATCACAAGGGAAGAGACCAAGAGAAGAAGGTAACAGAAAAATACCAAAACAACCAGAAAGCAGTTAACAAAAGGGAAGTAAGTGCATACCTACCAATAATTACTTTAAGTGTAAATGGTCCAAATTCTTCAATCAAAAAACACAGGATGGCTGGATGGATTAAAAAAAAAGACCTACCTATATGCTGCCTACAAGAGACTCACCAACACAGAGGCTGAAAATGAAGGAACAGAAACAGATATTCCATGTACATGTAATAAAAGAAACCTGGGGTAGCAATACTTATATAAAATAAACTTTAAAATAGAGACTATAACAAAAGATATTAAAACTCTTGCTCTGTCCTTCAATTCTGAATGATAAGAGCATTACACAATCATAAAGGGGTCAATCCAACAAGAAAATATAACATTTGTAAATATTTATACACCCAACATAGGAGCAACTAAGTACATAATGCAAGTATTAACAGACATAAAGAAAGAAGTCCTCAGTAATACCATAATAGTAGAGGACTTTAACACCCCACTTACATAAATGGACGGATCATCTAGACAGCCAGTCAACAAGGAAACACTGGCCTTAAATGACACACTAGATCAGATAAACTTGATATATATAAACATTCCATCCAAAATCTGCAGATTACACATTCTTTTCAAGTGCACATATAACATCCTCCAGAATAGATCATATGTTAGGCCACAAAACAAGTCTCAATAAACTTAGAAGACTGAGATCATATCAAGCGTCTTTTTTTTTTTTTTTTTTTTTTTTTGCAGTACGCGGGCCTCCCACTGTTGTGGCCTCTCTCATTGCGGAGCACAGGCTCCAGACATGCAGGCTTAGCAGCCATGACTCACGGCCCTAGCCGCTCCGCGGCATGTGGGATCTTCCCGGACTGGGGCACGAACCCGTGTCCCCTGCATCAGCAGGCAGACTCTCAACCACTGCGCCACCAGGGAAGCCCCTCAAGCGTCTTTATGGATCACAAAAGTATGAAACAAGTAATCAATTATAATAAGAAAACTAGAAAAAAAAATGCAGACACTAAACAGCATGCTACTAAACAACCAAAGGGTCAATGAAGAAATGAGAGAAAATTTTTAAATACTTTGAAACAAACACAACTTTCCCAAATTGAGGGGATGATGCAAAAGCAGTTCTAAGAGGGAAGTTCATAGTGATACAGGCCTACCTCAAAAAAACAAGAAAAATCTCAAATAATCTAACTATATACCTAAAGGAACTAGAAAAAGAAGAACAAATGAATCCTAAAGTTAATACAAGGAGGAAGAAAGGTCAGAGTCAAAATACATAAAACAGAGATTAAAAGAATAGAAAAGATCAATGAAGATAAGAAACAATTTTTCAAAATGATAAAATTTACAAAACTTTAGCTAGATTCATTAAGTAAAAAAGAAAAAGGGCTCAAATAAATAAAATCAGAAAAGAAAGAGAAGTCAGAACTGATACCAAAAAAATACAGTGGATCATAAGAGACTACTATGAACAGTTATACACCAACAAATTCAACAATCTAGACGAAATGGATAAATTCCTAGGAACATACACTCTCCCAAGACTGAACCATGACCAAACAGAAAATCTGAACAAATTGCTTACAGGTAAGGAGATTAAATCAGTAATCAAAAGCTTCCCAACAGGGACTTCCCTGGTAGTCCAGTGGTTGGGACTCCATGCTTCCAATGGTGGTGGGGGTGGGCAGGGCAGATTCTATCCCTGGTCAGGGAGCTAGGATCCCACATGTCTCATGGCAAAAAAAAAAAAAAAAAAAAAAGCTTCCCAACAAACAACAGCCAGGGATCGGAAGCCTTCACTGATGAATTCTACCAAACATTCGAAAAATACCAATCCTTCTCAAAGTCTTCCAAAAAATTAAAGAGGAAGGAATTCTTCCAAACTCATTTTATGAGGCCAGCATTACACTGATGCCAAAACCAGACAAGGATGCCACAAGAAAAGAAAATTACAGGCCAATATCTCTGATGAATATAAATGCAAAAATCCTCAACAAAATATTAACAAACCAAGCTCAACAACACATTCAAAGGGTCATATACCATGATCAAGTGGAATTTATTCCAGGGATGCAGAGATGATTCAACATCCACAAATCAATCAATGTGATACATAACACTAACAAAATAAAGGATAAAAATCATATAATTACCTCAAAAGATGCAGAAAAAGCATTTGACAAAATTCAACACTCATTTATGATAAAAACTCTCAACAAAGTGGGTATAAACAGAACATACCAAAACATAATACAGGTCACATATGAGAAGTCCACAGCTGACATCATACTTAAAGGAGAAAAGCTGAGAGCTTTTCTTTCAAGAACAAGACAAGCATGCCCATTCTCACCACTTTTATTCAACATAGTATTGCAAGTCCCAGCCACAGCAATTAGGCAGGAAATAAGACATCCAAATTTGAAAGGAAAAAGTAAAACTGTCACTATTTGTGGATGACAGAACTTTATATATAGAAAACCCTAAAGACTCCACAAAAAGTGTTAGAATAAATAAATTCAGTAGACCTGTAGGGTACAAAATCAATATACAATATCTGTTATATTTTCATACATTAACAACAAACTATCAGAAAGAGAAATTAAGAAAAGAATCCCATTTACAATTACATCGAAAAGAATAAAATACTCAAGAATAAATTTAATCAAGGAGGTAAAAGACCTGTACACTGGAAACTATAAGACACTGATGAAATAAATCAAAGACACAAATAAATGGAAAGATATTCCACACTCATGAATTGGAAGAATTAATATTGTTAAAATGTCCATATTCCCCAAAGCAATAAATAGATTCAACTCAATCCTTTTCAAAATTCTAATGGCATTCCTCACAGAAACAGATAATAAAATCTGTATGGAACCACAAAAGATTCCAAATAGCCAAAGTAATCTTAAGAAGAACAAAACTGGAGGCATCATGCTCCCTGATTTTAAACTATATTACAAAGATATAGTAATCAAAACAGTATGCTATTGGCATAAAAACAAAAACATAAATCAGTGGAACAGAATAGAGAATCCAGAAGTAAACCCACACATTTGGCCAATTAATACGATAAAGGAGGCAAGAATACACATGGGGAAAGGATAGTCTATTCAATAAGTGGTGTTGGGGAAACTGGACAGCCACATGCACAAGAATGAACCTGGCCTACTCCCTTACACCATACACAGAAAGTAACTCAAAATGGATTAAAGATGTGGATGTAAGACCAGAAACCATAAAACTCCTAGAAAGAAAACACAGGTGTTACCTTGACATTGGTGTTAGAGATATTTTTTGGATCTGACTCCAAAAGCAATGGCAACAAAAGCAAAAATAAACAAATGGAACTATATCAAACTAAAAAGGTTCTGCACAGTGAAGGAAACCAGCAACAAAATAAAAATACAACCTCTGAAAGGGAGAAGGTATTTGCAAATCATATATCTGATAAGGAGTTAATATCCAAAATATAAGGAGTTGTATGAACTCATACAACTCTGTAACAAAAATACAAACAACACAATTTAAAAACGGGCAGAGGATCTGAATAAACAGCTTTCCAAAGAAGACATACACATGGCCAACAGATATGTGAAAAAATGCCCTACACCATTAATCATCAAGAAAATGCAAATCAGAACCACAATGAGATATCACCTCATAGGTGTTAGAATGGACAGCATCAAAAAGACGAGATGACAAATGCTGGCATAGATGTGGAGAAAAAGGAACCCTTGTGCAGTGTTGGTGGGAATGTAAATTGGTGCAGCCACTATGGAAAACAGTATGGAGTCTCCTCAAAAAACTGAAAAATAGAACTACCATAAGATTCAGCAATTCCACTTCTGGACATTTATCCAAAGAAAACAAAAACACTAAATCAAAATGATATATGCACTCCTATGTTCATTGGAGCGTTATTCACAATAGTCAAGACATGGAGACAACCTAAGTGTCCACTGATTCTCTCTCTCTCACATGCACACACGCATGTAGACACACACACACACACACACAATGGAATACTACTCAGCCATTAAAAGGAAAAAATCTTACCATTATGACAATATGGATGGACCTTGAGGGCATAATTCTAAGTTAAATAAGTCAGAAAGACAAACACCATCTGATCTCACTTATGTGTGGAATCTTATAAACAACACTCAAAGATTCAGAGAACAGACTGGTGGTTGCCAGAGGCGGGGTTGGAGGGTGGGCAAATGGGTGAAGAAAGTCAAGAGGTACAAAATTCCAGTCATGAAATAAGTCAGTCATGGGGATGTAATGTACAGCATGATGACCAGAGTCAGTAATGTTGTGTTGCACATTTTGTAACTTTGTATGGTGACTAGGGAAAACTAGACTTACCATGGTGATCACTTCACAGTATATACAAAGAGCAAATAATTATTTTGTACACCTGAAACTAATGTTATATGTCAATTAAACTCAAAAAAGAAAGAAAGAAAATGTCAATTGGTTCCAAAGTGACTAATATATTAGGGAACAATTTGAGCATAACACATTTTGCATTTGCTTGTTCACAATTCTGTCTCCCAGAAACCGTAGGTGAATAAAGAAAGCTGCACCCAGTTGAAATGAGCCACAGAAATACACAAAACACCTCCATCTCAAATACCTACCACCTTCTTCAGTTTACCATATGTGCTATGAGACACACCCATCCACTTCAGGTGTTCCAACCTTCTATCCAATTCCAGAAAACCTTCTTTCCACCACTTCACAAGAACTCAGAAGGTGCAAACCTTCTGATGTACACATCCACAAGCAAACTTCAGGTCTTTTTAAAGGTAAATTGACCTATTTATCCAGTTATTTATGTATTCCTTAGCTATTTAACATGTGTAAAACTATGCTACCATTTTTATTAGATTCCTATCTTTTATTTTGTGTCACTGACAAAGTTTTTGCATATCATGTTCCTGACCCTATTTTTCCCATAAGGCTTATGGTTTTTAATTGAACAATTTTGCATAGCACACTGATTTTTAAGAACATGCATGTCACCTTGTAGCAGAACTAACTGTATAGCCAAACAGCTGAAGAGAAACAAGGTCAAAAACATACAGACCTCACAGAGTGAAAAGAGTTGAAAACACTTAAGACCACAAAATAAATTCCAGGTCTGATATATATTCCAGGGTAAGATTAATTTTTGTAAGTGTTATTTACTGGAGATACATTTGATGAAAAATTCAAGGATTCTATTTACTACAAGTCTAGAATCCCCAGGACATGAAGGAATGCACGCAAAAATTTAGAAAAATAAAAGCCGCCTTCATTCCCTATTGTTATAGTAACTAGGAAGTATTCTGCTTTACGTAACTTAAGTAAAATACTGACAGAAACTTACAATGCCATGTGGGAGCAGTCAAATTCAGAGGAATCCTTAAAAACAAAACAAAACAAACTCTTATAGGACATTCTCTTGCAAAACTCAAAATACTTGTTATCAAGACCTATCCAGAAAAACAATCATCTGAGAAATACCACATACAATTTATTATAAACGGAAAAAAACATTTATTTTCCTGAGAAAAAGAGTAGCCTGCTGAAAATGACTCCAATGTTAACTCTGAGTCAAAGTACGTTCGTAAGAGAACATGAAGCAAGTTCAGCTTTATTTTTTAAGTCACCGAAAAAACAGAAGACTCTGTTCCTGAAACACAAGTGACCTTTACAAGTAGCAAATAGTTTCCTCCTCAATCACCCGTACTTCTGACCATGGTTACTTTCATGTACCACATCTTTCAACTTGGAATTGCCAGTGAAGTAATCAAGGTAACATTTGTTTAACCTAGCAATCATTTACTGGCCAGCTGCTGTGTTAACCACATTCTGTCTCTGGGATAACTTTCCAATTTACCAATTCAGTTGCTTTTCCACTGCTGGTACCAATTTTTCACTCCAGGCTGTTTAAAGAACAATTTCAATTAAAACGACATTATCTTTAGACCAACTCCATGTTTACTGCCCAGGAAATCATAAAATGTGGTATGCAAAAATTTCTGGCCACATGACAAAGATGAAAGAAAAATAAAATAAGTAACTAGCTTCTGATTATTAAAAAAAAAAAAAAACTAACCACCTTGTTTTCAGATTGGATGTCAATTAAGTCACTCAATTATATTTTAAATCTCTAATAAATAAATATTATGCGTCCATATGGTAACTAACAATTCCAGAGAGAATAATACAATTTTTGAGCAGCTAACTTCTGTAGACTTTCATTTCTGTGCTTTACTATAATTCCCTAAGAAACAAGCTCACTGAAGTCACCGCTTGATTAAAAAGCAATCTGCAAGAACTTTCAATAAAAAAATAAGCTGGTTAACAAAGTAAAAGCAATTTGATGTAGAAAAGACAGTCTGTTCAACAAATGGTGCTGGAAAAACTGGACACCCATGCACAAAAACTAAACCAGATATAGACCTTAAAACTCTCAAAATTAACTTCTCCAAACGCATAATACACCTAAATGTAAAATACAAAACTATGAAACTCCTAGAAGATAACATGGAAGAAAACCTAGACAGACCTTAGATTTGGTGATGGCTTTTTCAGCTACAATACCAAAAGCACCAATCCATGAAAGGAAAGTTAGATAATTTTGACTTCATTAAAATTTAAAATTCTGCTCAGCAGAAGATACATGAGAAGAATGAAAGACAAGCACACACAGAGGGAGAAAATCTTTGCTGGTATCTAATAGATAAAAAGAACTCTTAAAAGTCCACAATAAGAAAACAAAATGGGCAGAAGGGGAAACTGGAGGAAGGTGGTCAAAAGGTACAATATACGTATCTTCCAGTTATAAGATAAACAAGTACTAGGGATGTAATGTACAATTAAAATCATCTACATATTTCTTCATTTTTAAAAATGTGTAAAGACATTTTTACTAATTTGTTTTATTAAAAGTTTTAACTTCAAAAACAAGCTAAGTTACAAAACTCTTTTCCTTTCCTTGGAGCTCCATTTAGCTAATGCAGTGTAATACTGGTCAGAAAATGTAAATCATATTGAATTTTTTTGTGTCTTTATTGAGCATTTGACAAGCATTCCTCTTTCAGGAAAACCTTGGAGTTAGCAGTACAGTGATCCTTGTAAAACTCTTCCACAACTGAGCCATTGATTATTGGCAAAGATCATTAAATTCGTTGTCTTCTACTACTTTTAATAGTTCAATAAACTGGCAATGATTAAAATCATTCACACATAAATGAATGAACTTAACAACTGAATCCATAATACTTTTCATAGAGTCTACTCAGAGAACTGAATGCAAATATTTTCAATATGTATCATGAAACAGAATTAAGCAATATTAGAGAAAGAGAATTAGGGAAACATTAGTCTCTCTTTTAAAATATTCCATAAATCTTGATTTTTTTACCTTCCATACCATGCAAACTTTTTTTAAAAAATCTACACTAAAAGTTCATTTATTTGGGCCATGTATTGACAGTTCTTTGTAAATCTGTAAGTCCTTTGAAACAAACTATGCAGAAAGTATTAATTCTGTGGTGTCTCGTGTCACATGACTCATCTAAAGCCAAAGAAACAGACTTGCAATGTTTCAAACTTTGGCTCAATTGATCTTTATTATTAGAACAGCCACGTACTCTACAGACAATTATTTGACCTTTCAGTTTATGTTTTTTCCTCATAATTTTCAATAACTAAAATAATTTCTCCTGTAATCTCTCCAACTTAAAAGGTTTTTTTTCCTTGGAGCAAGAACCAAGATGGCCAAAATTACACTCTCAGCTACTGCTGAAATCATATGCAATTCTTTTTTTTTTTTTTTTTTTAACATCTTTATTGGGGTATAATTACTTTACAATGGTGTGTTAGTTTCTGCTTTATAACAAAGTGAATCAGTTATACATATACATATGTTCCCATATCTCTTCCCTCTTGCGTCTCCCTCCCTCCCACCCTCCCTATCCCACCCCTCCAGGCTGTCACAGAGCACCGAGCCAATATCCCTGTGCCATGCGGCTGCTTCCCACTAGCTATCTACCTTACTACGTTTGTTAGTGTGTATATGTCCATGACTCTCTCTCGCCCCGTCACAGCTCACCCTTCCCCCTCCCCATAACCTCAAGTCCGTTCTCTAGGAGGTCTGCGTCTTTATTCCTGCCTTACCCCTAGGTTCTTCATGACATTTTTTTTTTCTTAAATTCCATATATATGTGTTAGCATACTGTATTTGTCTTTTTCTTTCTGACTTACTTCACTGTGTATGACAGACTCTAGGTCTATCCACCTCATTACAAATAGCTCAATTTCGTTTCTTTTTATGGCTGAGTAATATTCCATTGTATATATGTGCCACATCTTCTTTATCCATTCATCCGATGATGGGCACTTAGGTTGTTTCCATCTCCGGGCTATTGTAAATAGAGCTGCGATGAACATTTTGGTACATGACTCTTTTTGAATTTCGGTTTTCTCAGGGTATATGCCCAGTAGTGGGATTGCTGGGTCATATGGTAGTTCTATTTGTAGTTTTTTAAGGAACCTCCATACTGTTCTCCATAGTGGCTGAACCAATTCACATTCCCACCAGCAGTGCAAGAGGGTTCCCTTTTCTCCACACCCTCTCCAGCATTTATTGTTTCTAGATTTATTGATGATGGCCATTCTGACTGGTGTGAGATGATATCTCATTGTAGTTTTGATTTGCATTTCTCTAATGATTAATGATGTTGAGCATTCTTTCATGTGTTTGTTGGCAGTCTGTATATCTTCTTTGGAGAAATGTCTATTTAGGTCTTCTGCCCATTTTTGGATTGGGTTGTTTGTTTTTTTGTTGTTGAGCTGCATGAGCTGCTTGTAAATTTTGGAGATTAATCCTTTGTCAGTTGCTTCATTTGCAAATATTTTCTCCCATTCTGAGGGTTGTCTTTTGGTCTTGTTTATGGTTTCCTTTGCTGTGCAAAAGCTTTGAAGTTTCATTAGGTCCCATTTGTTTATTTTTGTTTTTATTTCCATTACTCTAGGGGGTGGGTCAGAAAGAATCTTGCTGTGATTTATGTCATAGAGTGTCCTGCCTATGTTTTCCTCTAATAGTTTGATAGTTTCTGGCCTTATATTTAGGTCTTTAATCCATTTTGAGCTTATTTTTGTGTATGGTGTTAGGGAGTGTTCTAATTTCATTCTTTTACATGTACCTGTCCAGTTTTCCCAGCACCATTTATTGAAGAGGCTGTCCTTTTTCCACTGTACATTCCTGCCACCTTTATCAAAGATAAGGTGTCCATATGTGCATGGGTTTATCTCTGGGCTTTCTATCCTGTTCCATTGATCTGTCTTTCTGTTTTTGTGCCAGTACCATACTGTCTTGATTACTGTAGCTTTGTAGTATAGTCTGAAGTCAGGGAGCCTGATTCCTCCAGTTCCTTCTTTTGTTCTCAAGATTGCTTTGGCTATTCGGGGTCTTTTGTGTTTCCATACAAATTGCGAAATTTTTTGTTCTAGTTCTGTGAAAAATGCCAATGGTAGTTTGATAGGGATTGCATTGAATCTATAGATTGCTTTGGGTAGTAGAGTCATTTTCACAATGTTGATTCTTCCAATCCAAGAACATGGTATATGTCTCCATCTATTTGTATCATCTTTAATTTCTTTCATCAGTGTCTTATAGTTTTCTGCATACAGGTCTTTTGTCTCCTTAGGTAGGTTTATTCCTAGATATTTTATTCTTTTTGTTGCAATGGTAAATGGGAGTGTTTTCTTGATTTCACTTTCAGATTTTTCATCATTAGTATATAGGAATGCCAGAGATTTCTGTGCATTAATTTTGTATCCTGCTACTTTACCAAATTCATTGATTAGCTCTAGTAGTTTTCTGGTAGCATCTTTAGGATTCTCTATGTATAGGATCATGTCATCTGCAAACAGTGACAGCTTTACTTCTTCTTTTCCGATTTGGATTCCTTTTATTTCCTTCTCTTCTCTGATTGCTGTGGCTAAAACTTCCAAAACTATGTTGAATAAGAGTGGTGAGAGTGGGCACCCTTGTCTTGTTCCTGATCTTAGTGGAAATGCTTTCAGTTTTTCACCATTGAGGATGATGTTTGCTGTGGGCTTGTCGTATATGGCCTTTATTATGTTGAGGAAAGTTCCCTCTATGCCTACTTTCTGCAGGGTTTTTATCATAAATGGGTGTTGAATTTTGTCAAAAGCTTTCTCTGCATCTATTGAGATGATCATATGGTTTTTCTCCTTCAGTTTGTTAATATGGTTTATCACATTGATAGATTTGCGTATATTGAAGAATCCTTGCATTCCTGGAACAAACCCCACCTGATCATGGTGTATGATCCTTTTAATGTGCTGTTGGATTCTGTTTGCTAGTATTTTGTTGAGGATTTTTGCATCTATGTTCATCAGTGATATTGGTCTGTAGTTTTCTTTCTTTGTGACATCCTTGCCTGGTTTTGGTATCAAGGTGATGGTGGCCTCGTAGAATGTGTTTGGGAGTGTTCCTCCCTCTGCTATATTTTGGAAGAGTTTGAGAAGGATAGGTGTTAGCTCTTCTCTAAATGTTTGATAGAATTCGCCTGTGAAGCCATCTGGTCCTGGGCTTTTCTTTGTTGGAAGATTTTTAATCACAGTTTCAATTTCAGTGCTTGTGATTGGTCTGTTCATATTTTCTATTTCTTCCTGATTCAGTCTTGGCAGGTTGTGCATTTCTAAGAATTTGTCCATTTCTTCCAGATTGTCCATTTTATTGGCATAGAGTTGCTTGTAGTAATCTCTCATGATCTCTTTTATTTCTGCAGTGTCAGTTGTTACCTCTCCTTTTTCATTTCTAATTCTATTGATTTGAGTCTTCTCCCTTTTTTTCTTGATAAGTCTGGCTAGTGGTTTATCTATTTTGTTTATCTTCTCAAAGAACCAGCTTTTAGTTTCATTGATCTTTGCTATTGTTTCCTTCATTTCTTTTTCATTTATTTCTGATCTGATTTTTATGATTTCTTTCCTTCTGCTAGCTTTGGGGTTTTTTTGTTCTTCTTTCTCTAATTGCTTGAGGTGCAAGGTTAGGTTGTTTATTCGAGATGTTTCCTGCTTCTTAAGGTGGGCTTGTATTGCTATAAACTTCCCCCTTAGAACTGCTTTTGCTGCATCCCACAGGTTTTGGGTCGTTGTGTCTCCATTGTCATTTGTTTCTAGGTATTTTTTGATTTCCTCTTTGATTTCTTCAGTGATCACTTCATTATTAAGTAGTGTATTGTTTAGCCTCCATGTGTTTGTATTTTTTACAGATCTTTTCCTGTAATTGATATCTAGTCTCATGGCGTTGTGGTCAGAAAAGATACTTGATACAATTTCAATTTTCTTAAATTTGCCAAGGCTTGATTTGTGACCCAAGATATGATCTATCCTGGAGAATGTTCCATGAGCACTTGAGAAAAATGTGTATTCTGTTGTTTTTGGATGGAGTGTCCTATAAATATCAATTAAGTCCATCTTGTTTAATGTATCATTTAAAGCTTGTGTTTCCTTATTTATTTTCATTTTGGATGATCTGTCCATGGGTGAAAGTGGGGTGTTTAAGTCCCCTACTATGAATGTGTTACTGTCAATTTCCCCTTTTATGGCTGTTAGTATTTGCCTTATGTATTGAGGTGCTCCTATGTTGGGTGCATAAATATTTACAATTGTTATATCTTCTTCTTGGATCGATCCCTTGATCATTATGTAGTGTCCTTCTTTGTCTCTTTTAATAGTCCTTATTTTAAAGTCTATTTTGTCTGATATGAGAATTGCTACTCCAGCTTTCTTTTGGTTTCCATTTGCATGGAATATCTTTTTCCATCCCCTTACTTTTAGTCTGTATGTGTCTCTAGGTCTGAAGTGGGTCTCTTGTAGACAGCATATGTAAGGGTCTTGTTTTTGTATCCATTCAGCTAATCTGTGTCTTTTGGTGGGAGCATTTAGTCCATTTACATTTAAGGTAATTATCGATATGTATGTTCCTATTCCCATTTTCTATATTGTTTTGGGTTCGTTATTATAGGTCTTTTCCTTCTCTTGTGTTTCTTGCCTAGAGAAGGTCCTTTAGCATTTGTTGTAAAGCTGGTTTGGTGGTGCTGAACTCTCTCAGCTTTTGCTTGTCTGTAAAGGTTTTAATTTCTCCATCAAATCTGAATGAGATCCTTGCTGGGTAGAGTAGTCTTGGTTGCAGGTTTTTCTCCTTCATCACTTTCAGTATGTCCTGCCACTCCCTTCTGGCTTGTAGGGTTTCTGCTGAAAGATCAGCTGTTAACCTTATGGGGATTCCCTTATGTGTTATTTGTTGTTTTTCCCTTGCTGCTTTTAATATGCTTTCTTTGTGTTTAATTTTTGACAGTTTGATTAATATGTGTCTTGGCGTATTTCTCCTTGGATTTATCCTGTATGGGACTCTCTGTGCTTCCTGGACTTGATTAACTATTTCCTTTCCCATATTAGGGAAGTTTTCAACTATAATCTCTTCAAATATTTTCTCAGTCCCTTTCTTTTTCTCTTCTTCTTCTGGAACCCCTATAATTCGAATGTTGGTGCGTTTAACGTTGTCCCAGAGGTCTCTGAGACTGTCCTCAGTTCTTTTCATTCTTTTTTCTTTATTCTGCTCTGCAGTAGTTATTTCCACTATTTTATCTTCCAGGTCACTTATCCGTTCTTCTGCCTCAGTTATTGTGCTATTGATCCCATCTAGAGTATTTTTAATTTCATTTATTGTGTTGTTCATCGTTGCTTGTTTCATCTTTAGTTCTTCTAGGTCCTTGTTAACTGATTCTTGCATTTTGTCCATTCTATTGTCCATTCTATCTCCAAGATTTCGGATCAACCTTACTATCATTATTCTGAATTCTTTTTCAGGTAGACTGCCTATTTCCTCTTCATTTGTTAGGTCTGGTGCATTTTTATCTTGCTCCTTTATCTGCTGTGTGTTTTTCTGTTTTCTCATTTTGCTTATCTTACTGTGTTTGGGGTCTCCTTTTTGCAGGCTGCAGGTTCGTAGTTCCTCCTGTTTTTGATGTCTGTCTCCAGTGGCTAAGGTTGGTTCAGTGGGTTGTGTAGGCTTCCTGGTGGAGGGGACTAGTGCCTGTGTTGTGGTGGAAGAGGCTGGATCTTGTCTCTCTAGTGGGCAGGTTCACGTCTGGTGGTGTGTTTTGGGGTGTCTGTGGCCTTATTATGATTTTAGGCAGCCTCTCTGCTAATGGGTGGGGTTGTGTTCCTGTTTTGCTAGTTGTTTGGCACAGGTTGTCCAGCACTGTGGCTTGCTGGTCGTTGAGTGAAGCTGGGTGCTGGTGTTAAGATGGAGGTCTCTGGGAGATTTTCGCCGTTTGATATTATCTGGAGCTGGGAGGTCTCTTGTGAACCAGTGTCTTGAAGTTGGCTCTCCTACCTCAGAGGCAGAGCCCTGCCTCCTGGCTGGAGCACCAAGAGCCTTTCATCCACACGGCTCAGAATAAAAGGGAGAAAAAGTAGAGGGAATTAGTAGACGTATGAGGAAAGAAAGAAGGAAAGGAGGGAAGGAAGGAGGGAAGGAAGGAAGGAAGGAAGGAAGAAAGAAAGAAAGAAGCAAAGAAGGAAAGAAGGCAAGAAGGAACGAAAGGAGGGAGGGAGGGAGGGAGGAAGGAAGGAGGGAAAGAAGGAAAAACAAAAAGAAAGAAGATACAGTAAAAATAAAATAAAGTATAATAAAGTTATTGAATTAAAAAATTCTTAATTAGAAAAAAAAAAAAAAAAAGGACGGATAAAACCTTAGGACAAATGTTGGAAGCAAAGCTGTACAGACAAAGTCTTACACAGAAGCGTACACATACACCCTCACAAAAAGAGGTAAAGGGGGAAAAATCATAAATCTTGCTGTCAGAGACCACCTCCTCAATTTGGGATGATTCGTTGTCTAAAGGAGGGAAGGAAGGAGGGAAGGAAGGAAGAAAGAAAGAAGCAAGGAAGGAAAGAAGGCAAGAAGGAACGAAAGGAGGGAGGGAGGAAGGAAGGAAGGAGGGAAAGAAGGGAAAACAGAAAGAAGATACAGTAAAAATAAAATAGAGTATAATAAAGTTATTGAATTAAAAAGTTCTTAATTAGAAAAAAAAAAAAAAGGGACGGATAGAACCTTAGGACAAATGTTGAAAGCAAAGCTATACAGACAAAGTCTTACACAGAAGCGTACACATACACCCTCACAAAAAGAGGTAAAGGGGGAAAAATCATAAATCTTGCTGTCAGAGACCACCTCCTCAATTTGGGATGATTCGTTGTCTAAAGGAGGGAAGGAAGGAAGGAAAGAAAGAAAGAAAGAAAGGACGAAGGTAAAGTATAATAACGTTCTTAAAATTAAAATTGATTATTAAGAAAAAAAATTTTAAGAAAAAAACATGGACGGATAGAACCTAGGACAAATGGTGGAAGCAAGACTATACAGACAAGATCTCACACAGAAGCATACACATACACATTCACAAAAAGAGGAATAGGGAGAAAAATCATAGATCTTGCTCCCAAAGTCCACCTCCTTAATTTGGGATGATTGGCTGTCTATTCATGTATTCCACAGATGCAGGGTACATCAAGTTGATTGTGGAGCTTTAATCCGCTGCTTCTGAGGCTGCTGGGAGAGATTTCCCTTTCTCTTCTTTGTTCTCACAGCTCACAGGGGCTCAGCTTTGGATTTGGCCCTGCCTCTGCGTGTAGGTCGCTGGAGGGCGTCTGTTTTTTGCTCAGACAGGACGGGGTTAAAGGAGCCGCTGATTCGGGGGTTCTGGCGTACGGAGGCCGGCGGCGGGGAGGGAGGGGCACGGAATGCGGGGCGGGCCTGCGGCGGCAAAGTCCGGCGTGACTCTGCACCAGCCCGAGGCCCGCCGTGCGCTCTCCCGGGGAAGTCGTCCCGGATCCCGGGAACCCGGCAGTGGCGGGCTGCACAGGCTCCGCGGAAGAGGGGAGTGGAGAGCGACCTGCGCTCGCACACAGGCCCCTTGGTGGCGGCAGCAGCAGCCCCAACGTCTCCCGCCCGCCTTGGGGTCCGCGCCTCCAGCCGCGGCTTGCGCCCGTCTCTGGAGTCAGCGCCCTCAGCCGCGGCTCGCGCCCGTCTCTGGGGTCCGCGCCCTCAGCCGCGGCTCGCGCCCGTCTCTGGGGTCCGCGCTTTCAGCCGCGGCTCGCGCCCGTCTCTGGGGTCCGCGCTTTCAGCCGCGGCTCGCGCCCGTCTCTGGGGTTCGCGCTTTTAGCCGCGGCTCGCGCCCGTCTCTGGAGTTCCTTTAAGCAGCGTTCTTAAACCCCTCTCCTCACGCACCAGGAAACAAAGAGGGAAGAAAAAGTCTCTTGCCTCTTCGGCAGGTGCAGGCTTTTCCCCGGACTCCCTCCCGGCTAGCTGTGGTGCACTAACCCCTTCAGGCTATGTTCAAGCCGCCAACCCCAGTCCTCTCCCTGCGCTCCGTCTGAAACCGAAACCCTAGCCTCAGAGCCTCAGCTCGCAGCCCCGCCCGTCCCGGTGGGTGAGCAGACAAGCCTGTCGGGCTGGTGAGTGCCGGTCGGCACCGATCCTCTGTGCGGGAATCTCCCCGCTTTGCCCTCCGCACCCGTTGCTGTGCACTCCTCCGCGGCTTCGAAGCTCCCCCCTCCGCCTCCCGCAGTCTCCGCCCGCGAAGGGGCTTCCTAGTGTGTGGAAACTTTTCCTCCTTCACAGCTCCCTCCCACTGGTGCAGGTGCCGTCCCTATTCTTTTGTCTCTGTTTATTCTTTTTTCCTTTTGCCCTACCCAGGTACGTGGGGAGTTTCTTGCCTTTTGGGAGGTCTGAGGTCTTCTGCCAGCCTTCAGTAGGTGTTCTGCAGGAGTTGTTCCACGTGTAGATGTATTTCTGGTGTATCTGTGGAGAGGAAGGTGATCTCCGCGTCTTACTCTTCCGCCATCTTCCCTTACTCCCCCTGCAATTCTTTAATAGTACATTTACTTCTGATTTTTTGGCAACCAATTTCATACTTCTTTGAATTGTGAAAGGAAACTTATCAAATTTACTCTGTATTTGCTGAAAATCTCTCTTCATACTGTAATCTTTATTACTTTTAATTTAACGTTTTTATTTTAAAAAACAGATTTTGTTTCACTCAGCTGCAGAAAACACAATTGCCATTATTGTGAAATCTGTGGCATACGTTCTTCCATTCTCATTTTATCCTTTATTGTTCTGGTTGTGGTGCTAACTTCTGCAATCCACCCAATTCTGCATCAGTTGTATACTTTATATACTATTTTTCCATACTTTATTTTTATATTAGAAAGCTAATATAATGACATAGTAATTAAAATAACCATGTTATAATATATAAAAATATACATAAAAACACTATATATAAAGACACATATAATACTTCTATTAATACTAATCATAAAGGTATCATTGCAACTCATTCTGTCTGAATAAAATATTCAAATACACATTACAATGTTACATAGGTGTACAGAAAAATCATTTGATTTATCTTCAGAAAAATCATTTGAATCATTCCACTGACACGTGTTAAGTCAGTGGCATGTTTCTATAAAATACTGAAAACAATGCACATGGCTGACACACACCTATAATACAACAATATCTCACATGATGTAATGGAAAAGTAAAATGTTATCCTAGCAAAGAATAAAACCGTATTTAACAGAAAAAATATTTTACACTGCTTTAGCTTTTTTTAGTTAAATTTTAATAAATAAAATTAAATAAAAATTTAAATTCAGTTTCCTCAGTCATACTAGCCAGATTTCAGGTGCTCATAGCCACATGTAGCTAGCTGCTATAATACTACACAGTGGAGGTCTGTACACTTAAGGTTAAATAAGGTTATTTTAAAGTGCTTTTTTAAATTCAGAAAGAGTCATGTACCACAATGTTCACTGCAGCTCTATTTACAATAGCCAGGATGTGGAAGCAACCTAAGTGTCCATTGACAGATGAATGGATAAAGAAGATGTGGCACATATATACAATGGAATATTACTCAGCCATAAAAAGAAACGAAATTGAGTTATTTGTAGTGAGGTGGATGGACCTAGAGTCTGTCATACAGAGTGAAGTAAAGAGAAAAATGAATACCGTATGCTAGTGCATATATATGGAATGTAAAAAAAAAAAAGTGGTTCTGAAAAACCTAGGGGCAGGACAGGAATAAAGACGCAGATGTAGAGAACGGACTTGAGGACACAGGGAGGGGGAAGGGTAAGCTGGGATGAAGTGAGAGAGTGGCGTGGACTGATATATACTACGAAATGTAAAATGGATAGCTAGTGGGAAGCAGCTGCATAGCACAGGGAGATCAGCTCGGCGCACGGGCTTAGCTGCTCTGTGCAGGTGGGATCTTCCCGGACCAGGGCTCGAACCCTGGTCCCCTGCAACCATCCCTGAAGCCTGCTAGACTATTGAATTTCCTCTTATTTAACATATTGTCCTTTTTATTTAAATGAATTGGAGCTGCTGCTGTTTGTTGCCAAATGCATCTATTTCATAAAATTTCTATGGAGCTGTTGTGATCAGAAGCACAAGGATGATGAAAGTACTCCAACAATACAAATATTGTCTGACTTTCTTTTTTAACCAAACTACTCAGCCTGGATTCCCAACGTTCTTCTAATCACACCTCTGGTTTGGCTGAATGGCCAGAAGTTGGCTGACATACTGAGGCAGGAGCCATCTTGTGATGAGCAGACAAACCACCACCACAAAACAAATGCAGAACTTCTGGAAGACATGTAACATTGAATCGCTTTGATTTATCCCAAACTAGAGGACTAGTGTCAGGAAGAATGTACCATGACATCTGCTCTAGGATTCCCAGCATTCTACAAGGCTTCTTAGGTGGTATTTTTCCACTAACATCTACACTAAGTGGTTCCATTTGGAATCTAAAACAAAATGTTATCATCCACAAAAGAAGAACATTTGGTAAAGAAACTTTCTTGTTCCAAACACCTAAAAGGACTTCCATAAACAATAAAGAAAAATAACAGATTTTAAACAATTGAAAACATTTCTTCCAAAAACTAGAACACATTGGAAACCTGGTGCTGAATCAAATTCCCAAACAGCAGAACAGCTGTAATCACAAAATAACTGCAGAGAAAGAGAAAAACATCTAAACAAAGTGTCCAGTTTAATATCTAACCAATCAGCTTCTTTAAAAGCTGTATTTCACTCAAATCACCATATTCATGACAAAAGAAAAAAAAAATGTCTACAAAGTAGGCAAACCCAAGGTAGTAAAATACCAAGGGATCAACAGTTGTTTTTTTAACCCTTAAATTACATATTTTCTAAGAAGGCCAATGGTGAAAATAACTTATACACTTATTCAATATGTTCACTGAATGTGAATGATTAAATACTGACTACAAAACGAATCAAACTTTTAGCTAACTATATTTATGTTCCAGATACTCTGCTAAGACCTGGGGAATAAAGATTAATAAGACAATGCACTGTCTTTGAAAGTTTACAGTGTAGTAGACGACCCCATCCTCCCAGCCCCTTCACTCTCACTCTCCAACTGTCCTACCTCAGAAATGCTGTCCTGTCTCAGAAATGTCACCAACTTCCACCCATATGGCACAAGCCAAATATTTAAAAGTCATTCTGGACTTTTCTCTTTCAACACACAATTCATCAGAGTTAAGCCCTATCAGTGTTAGCTACCCCCAATCTCTAATAACATACAACCAGAAGCCGACCACTTCTCACCAAATCCACTGCTAAGGCCCAAGTCCAGGTCACCATCAGATCACTCCTCCACTATAGCAACAGACTCCTGCCTGGTGTGTCTGCTCCCTCAAGCCTGTTCTCCACACAGCAGACACACTGCTCTTCTCAGGGCATGAACAGAATCACATCATTCTCCTAACTAAATCTTTTCTGTGACTTCCTACTGCTGCTGTAATAAACCTCATAATCTGACCTATAACTACCTCTCTAATGCCATGCCCTACCACTGGCCCATCATCATTAACCACTAGCTTCCCTGGCTTTGCTTTTGTCCTTTGAAATTCGTTGCCACCTCTGCTACTCCCTGGGCTCTTATCCAGGTCTTCTTCATATGGCTGCACCCTCGTTGTGTAGGTCTCGGTACAACCTGACAGCCCAGCTAGATTGCTAAAGTAGAAACTCATGGCCAAGGCATTTTATCCCACTGTTCTGTTCCATTTTTTTAAGTAAGCTTTTTGTGGAAGTATAATACAACAATAACAACAAAAAAGAGAAACTGTAAGTGCACAGCTCAATGAATTCTCACGAAGTAAACACAACAAACTCACAAACTAGCACACAAAGAAACAGCACCCCAGAAGTCTGCCCAGGTCCCTACTTCCAGTCACTAAGTAACCACAACCCTGATTTATAAATTACCTTTACCTGGTTTTGAACTTTATATAAACAAAATCATACAATACGAATTCATTTGTCTCCAGCTTCTTTCACTCAGTGTTATGTTTCTGAGATTCACCCATGTTGCTAAGCATAGCTGTAATACATTCATTATCATAAAGCTTTATAATCTTCCATTTCATGAATATGCATTTGTACAGTTTGAGACAACTTCTCATGGTGTTGCTATGAAAGTTCTTGTACAAATCTTTTAGTAAATATATGAACGCAATTCTACTAGGAATATGTCTAATGGAATTGCTGTATTGCATCATATGCACATACTCAGCTCTAGTTTTCCAAAGTGCCTGTACCGATTTAAAAACCCAGCATTCGCATATGAGAGTTTCAGATAATTCTTGTAAGTATTTGACATTATCTGTCTTTTCAATTTTAGTCATTCTGGTGACTATATCATGGTTTGCATTTGCAAGATGACTAATGAAGATGACCATCTTTTCGCAGTTACTGACCATTTAGATAACTTCTTGTGTGAAGTGCCCGTTCAAGTGTTTGGCCCATTTTTTTTTAATCGATTTGTAGTTTTTAATATATTCTGGATACAAATTCTTTTTGAGACAAATACATTACCAATATCTTCTCCCCCTCAGTTATTTGCTTTTTCATTCCCTTTATGGTATTTACTGTTCTCCAATTTATCATTTTGCCCTTCACACAGTGCTTATTAAAGAAACCTCCACCTAACCTAAGATTATGGTATTCAACATTTTCCTCTAAAGGTTTACTGTTTTTACCTGACATATTTACATTTATAATCGTATTAAACTGACCTTTTTATATATGATGTGAGTTAGGGATAAAGTACCTTTTTTCCATAAGAAAATTATTTTGACCTGACACTATTATTGAATATGCCATCCTTTCCCCACCATGTTGTTAATGACATTTTTGTCAAAAATAATGTCTTTTTGTCTATCCTTGTGCCAGTATAACAGTATTAAATTATAATTCCTTTATAATATGCCTAAGTCCTCCAGTTCTGTTCTTTCACTTTAAGGCTGCCTTGGTAATTCATGACCCCTCGGATTTTCGCATAAATTTTAGAATCAGTTTCCACCAAAAGATGAAAATAAAAATAAAAACTTGCTAGAATTTTTAATGAGATTGCACCTTTTTGTTTTTTGTGTTTTTTTGCGGTACGCGGGCCTCTCACTGTTGTGGCCTCTCCCGTCGTGGAGCACAAGCTCCAGACACACAGGCTCAGCGGCCATGGCTCACGGGCCCAGCCGCTCCGCGGCATGTGGGATCTTCCCCGACCGCGGCACGAACCCGTGTCCCCTGTATCAGCAGGCGGATTCTCAACCACTGCGCCACCAGGGAAGCCCGAGAGTGCACCTTTTGAAATCAACTGACTTGTGCTTTATGACTCAGCATATGGTTAATTTTGGTAAGTGTTCCATGTGCATTATTTGATGAACTATCATTGGTTACTATGTTCTATATATGTCAATTAGACCATGTATGTTAATTATATTGATCAGGTTATCTTTCTATCCTTTTCAGTTTTATCTTCCTGCTTACTCCATCAGCAGTTGAGAAAGATGTGCTTAAGTCTTCCATCTGGATTGCTTTCACAGTTGGAACATGTACATCGTCTAGTGTATAGACCATCTTTATTTTTAGTAATGCCTTTTCCTTAAAGTCCACTTTGTCAAATACTAGTAAGGTTACACCTGATTTCTTTCCATTTGTACTGGCATAATATGTCTTTTTCCATGTTCTATTTTCAGGCTTTCTTTGTCTTTATATTTTAAAATTGCCTGTTAAGGGACATTGGTTGGTTCGGGGATCCAATCCATTAATAACAGTGTTTTAATGGAAGCACTTAACCCACTTAAATTTTATATAAATATTAATCTAGTTGGATGTATAGATACAATTTTGGTATTTACTTTCTATATGACCCAGTTCTTTTTTCCTCACTTCTTGCCTGGCTTTTTTCATTAATAAAATTATCTTATCAATTATCTCATTTTCCTTTTCTTGTTAGTTACAACAATCTTCCACTATTATTTTAGATAATTTAGTTAGATAAATTTACCTGATAATGCTAGAACTTCGAAACACCTTAATTCCATTTGCTTCCCTCCTGCCTTTCAAATTGTTCTACCGTTATATAAATTGTGTATGTTCTTAAACTCACGAATCATTACTATAATTGTTTAGTACCATCAATATTTATGTTTACTCACCCATACATTTACCCTTTGTTGATCTTTGCCCTGTTCTGAATTTCTGAGTTTCCATCAGGATTCATTTTTCTTCTCCCAGAAGAGCTACCTTTACTTTAGTATTTCTTTTGGTGCAGGTCTGCTGGGTTTCGCTTGTCTGAAAACATCTTTAATTTTTTTTTTAACAGTACGACTTATTAAACAAATTTGTAAGGTCTGAAATTTATGTTGTCAAAATACACACTTTAATGCCATTATCTTTTCAAATTTGTTTCTGCCCCACTCTCTCTCTCCTCTCCTACCAACACTCAAATGCCCTAACATCTCAAACCCATCCTCTCCTCACTCAATTCCATTTTATTAGATTTTTTTTTAACAAAGTGCATGTACATGGTGATAATGTTAAATGCCCATATTACATAGAGTCACAATGTAATCTCTGAGCACTTTAAAGAAGTAAAAATCAAGAATTTTAAGCACAAGGAAGATGAAGCACCCTCCAGCTTCTGGCAGAACAAAGGGAGAAAATTTTCTTCTTCCCCACAGTGCATGGTGATGTGTTAACTCCACATCCCTACTTTCACATTTTTTGAGACAAGAAGGGATAAAAAGGAACTTGAATCAGAAATGGGCAGAGGGACTTCCCTGGAAGTCCAGTGGTTAAGACTTTGCCTTCCAATGCAGGGGGTATGGGTTCAACCAGGGATCTGGGAGCTAAGATCCCACATGCCTCGTGGCCAAAAACCAAAACATAAAACAGCAACAATATTGTAACAAATTCAATAAAGACTTTAAAAACGGTCCACATCAAAAAAAAAAAATCTTAAAAAAAAAAGAAATGTGTAGAGATTTTTCCCCATTGTATTTTGCTCAAGACAGTCTCCCACAAAATAAGTGGGCAATCTCTTTATTATATGAGACAAAAAAAAATAAAGAAACCTCATTAGGACAAGAGAACTAAGCATAAGAGGGAAAAAACTGGAAATGGCACCTTGCTCAAGAGAATATAAAAGATTTTTAAATAAAAGGAACATTGGAGTCTATTAGTATTCTTTTAGTCATCTTCCTCTTCAACCTTTCTTCTTCTTCCACATCATCACCATCTTCATCTTCTCTTTCACCTTCATCCTCTTCATCATCAACATGTACCAAGTCTCCTTCATCATTATGAACATCAGCTGCTTCTCCTTCTCCTTCTTTATCATCAATAGGTTCAATAGATATGGCCAAATATCATCTTTGATGAACGCTCTTAATTTGCATGCACCTGCACCCGTATCATCAGTGAACAAGGTGAAGAATGTCTGAGATTTTTTTCATGCTACCTCTTCAAGACAGCTTTATTTTGTGTCTGACATAAACATTTCATCAGGTCCTTCCCAGATTCCCATTTGATTTCAGTCAACATTGAAGATGGGTCGCCACTCTTACTGATATAAAATGAGTTGCAAAGAAGCTTATTTTAAAGCAATGATTTTTAGCAAAATTAAAACATGTTTGTAATATGATTTAATATCTTCAAATTCTGTCACTTCAGTTGAGAAAATAATTCAGCATCTCTTCATTCTCATCCCCAAGCCAGGGAGTCATCTGCACATGGTCAGCAAACATTGCCCGTAAATTTGGGATCTGGGAGATCAATTATGACCTCCTTTGAAGAGTTTGCAGAGTTTGTTAACACTTTTGTTATATTTGAAAATTTCCTCACTGGTTGTTTGTAAAGTCTGTCAATTTCAATTTATACAATATCTGTGTATCTAAATGCTTCCTATTGTTCTTTCCCTCCCTTCAACGACTCCAGAGTAGCAAATTTTTCTTCTGGCTGGGATCTGGACATAGTCTTTGTTTCCAAATTTGAAGAGTGAGTGAAGACACGGTTGAGGCTAATGCTGTGAAGCAAATCCAAAGCACAGTCACACAGGGAGATGATCACATTTGAAGAGGCCCAGAGAACTATACCTTCATTTTAAAATATTTTTGCTGGGTATAAAATTCTAGATTGGCAACTATTTTCTATTACCTTAAAGATATATTTCAGTTGTTGACTATCTTTACTACCTTTTTTTTTAATCTTTTCTGTTAAAAGGCAGCTATCAGTCTTATTGTTTCATTTTTGAAGGTACTGTCTCTTTTTTCTGCCTGCTTTAAAGATTGTCTTGGTTTTCCATAGTTGTACTAAGATATACCTGAGTGTGGCTTTCTTTATAGGAGTGCTGCTTGAGGCTCACAGAGCTTCAATTCATCAGGTAATGTTTTTTAACAGTTCTGGAAAATTCTCAGCCATTATTGCATCGAATTTGCTTCTTCCCCATTTCCTCCCTCTTCTCCTTCAAATGCTAAATGATCCTAATGCTACAGATACATTAGATGTATTCACTGTCTCACATATTTATTTTTAGTCTCTGTGCTTCATTTTCAATATTTTCTATTGACTTCTTTTCCTCTTCACTAATCCTGTCTTTTGCTTGTCATATCTAGTATCTAATTCAAACACTGAGCTCTCAATTTCAGTTCATATATTTTTCTTGTCTAGAATCTCCATTTGGCATTTATACCTCCCAATTTTTTAATAAAATTCTCCATCTTTTCATCTGTTTGGTTCATTTTTTTCTTCCATTTGCTAGAACGTATCAATCATGTTCATTTTAGAGTCCTCATCAGCTAACACCAATCAATATCTGAATCCTAGGTCAGTTTCCGTTGCCCAGCTTTTCTCATGGTTTTAGTCACATGGTCCTATCTCTTAGCATCTAGTCAATTTCTATTAAATGCTGGACGCTGTGTAGTAAAAGAACTTTAGAGGACCCTGATATTATATTTCTCCAGGGTAGGCTCACCCCAACCTCTGCCTGGCAGAGTGGAATCTGTTCACTGCAAGCTAATCAAGCAGTGAGCTGATTCAACGCTGGCTGCAGCTGTGGCAGGCTTCGGCGGGCCTCAGTTGATCCTACTCCTACAGCGCCACCCTACAGTGCTTCCACATGGAAAGTAGGATGTGCACTGAGAGGCCCTCCACAGCAACATGAGCCTGTAGAACACTCTGCCTTTCAGAAGTTTGTGGTTTAACCTTATAGCAGCCTCTCATGCAGCTTCGTAACTCCGCAAATGTCTCGAGCAGGAGACAGCGATGTTTTTGAGTTCCTTTGGGTCTCCAGTATTGTCACTCCAACTTCTCAAGACTGCCAAAAGCTCTACCTGTTTCTCTGTGCTCAAACACTAACCTCTACTTGGGCTGAGGTCAAACGTTCAGCCTCTTGCCCGTATCCAGAATCAGCAAAGCTCTGACCACTTCCTCAAGAAAAAAAAAGGCTATAGATGATTGATTCATCTGTTCAAAGTTTTCTCCTCTCTGGAATCACAGTACTCTAGTACTCTGCTTTAACAGCTCTTTGATGGCCTTACACAAATCACTTTTATGTTTAACCTGTCTTTTGTAGCTGCTCTCAGCAGTAGTATCAACGTGTTCAAGTTCTTATCTGAGATAAGTTTTCTTGCCCTGTTTTATTTTCTTTATACCCATATCACTATCTTTATAGTACTCATTAAAGGTGTTTTATGTCTATCTTTCCCTGCTGAAACATAAACTCCAAGACAGCAAAAGCTTTACTGGATCCTCACGGCGAAATCAGACTAAAGATTGTCCGACCCTGGTATCCTTCCTCTTTCTATCATGTTTCACTTACCCTGCCTATTTCTGTTTTGTAAAGAATTCCAGGGCTTCCCTGGTGGCGCAGTGGTTGAGTCCGCCTGCTGATGCAGGGGACACGGGTTCACGCCCCGGTCCGGGAGGATCCCACATGCCACAGAGCGGCTGCGCCCGTGAGCCATGGCCACTGAGCCTGCGCGTCCGGAGCCTGTGCTCCGCAACGGGAGAGGCCACAACAGTGAGAGGCCCGTGCACCGCAAAAAAAAAAAAAAAAAGAAAAAGAAAAAAAGAATTCCAAAGAGCCTCATCATTTCTCAGTATGAGAAACGAGAAGGGCTAATTCTACACATATATATTCTCAGCAAAGAACTATTACTCCACCTTTCCATGTGTCCTCACTTTTTCCTCCATGAGAGAGAGAAATTAGAGTAAATATACTTTGGGTTTCTCTCCTTCATGGTTCCTTCTCTTTATCTAATTGTTAAGACCCTGACAGTCACTCCTTTCCATGCCCAGCTCCCTGCTGTGCATTAAGCAGACCCGCCATCAGACTCAGGGTGTGCCTTCCACAGCAGACTGCAGACCTGTCTCTCTCTCCCATGCTCTCTGAGATGCTGCAAACTGAACCTGTGAGTCAGGCCACAATTCTCCAATGGCTGATGGACAAATATACTCGGAACTCCTCTGCAGGCCCAACTCCTGCCACAAAGACCAAGATTTAAGAAGCAGAGTATCAGGTACCCACTCTGTACGTTTCTGGTACAAAGGGAAAGATTCAAGAAGCGGAGTATAGGCAGCGATCCAGATGCTGGTGTAGTAGGACGTGAAGCTCAACTTCTCCCACAAATACATCAAAGATATGTCTACATGTGGAACAATTCCCACAGAATATCTAACTCAACACTGGCAGAAGACCTCAGACTACTGAAAGGGCAAGAAAATCTCCGTGTAACTGGGCAGGGAAAAAAAAAAAAAAAAAAGAGAGCGAGAAAGGAATCAGGACAGGACCTGCACCCTTGGGAGGGAGCTGTGAAAGAGGAAAGGTTCCTTCACCTTGGGAAGCCCCCTCACTGGCAGATCGGCCGGGACAGAAGGGGAGCATCAGACCCTCGGAGGAGAACTTCAGCAGCCGGTTTGCGGCAGCCAGAGCAGAGGGAGAACTGCACAGACGGTCAGTGCCGCAGTCCTGCACCCCCCAGCCTGACACGTGCTGGCAAGGGCTGGGTGTTGGAACTCGGGCTTCGGAGATCAGAACTGGGGAGAGTACTGGGGATGGCTGTGTGGAAACAGCCACGGGGGTGGGGAATCCAGTGCGACTGCAACGAAGGGTTTATGCGGAGAAAGCCTGGGTCACCTTATCGGCCAGTCGCCATGGTTTGGAGGGTGCAGGAGAGAAGCGGATGAACCCGGATTGCAGCCTTTCTCCCCGTGCACATGCTCGCAGCGGGCAGGACACTGCCGACACGGGCTCCGGGGGCAGTCGCGAGCCACCACTGCTGCCCGCCCAGATGCCAGGAGTGGTTACGAGCCCCCCGCCACCGCCCTCGCAGACTCCAGGAGTGTCGGGGAGCCGCCTCGGCTCCCATCGTGTGCTCCAGGGACACGCCCGAGCCTCCACTGCCACCCCCTGCCCACCTCCCCCCCACCCCGGACTGAAAATCAGCCGCGCGTCTGCACTTCCCCATCAAGGGGGTATCAACCAGCACACACTGAGGAAAGAGGCGACAGGCATTCACACTAAGAACAGCCCTTGGGCCAAATATATTAACCCACACAAGCTACACGGGGATGCCCAGACGTACGAACAGCCCTCCAGGACCACAGGAGACAACTGTTCCTCCTAAACTCACAGAGTAAGAGAAATATGTAAGTAAAACGAAAAAACAGAGGAACCACTCCCAGTTAAAAGACCAAGATAATTCCCCTGAAGGAACAAACAATGAAACAGACCTCTTCAGTCTAATAGACACTGATTTCCAAAAGGAGAGAATGAAAATACTGAAGGAATTAAGAAAGGCCATTCACGGAAATGCAGAGTTCTGGCAAAAGGAACTACAAACTATAAAGAGGAACCAAAAAAAATTAGAAAAGTCACTTGCAGAGACGGAAACTGAGCTAAAGGCAATGAATAGCAGAATGAATAATGCCGAAGAATGAAAAAGCGACCTGGAAGATAGAATAACAGAAATCACCCAATCAGGACAGCAGACAGAAAGCCAAATTAAAAAAAAATGAAAGCAATATAAGAGACTTATGGGATAATATAAAGTATGCCAATCTATGCAAAGTAGGGATCCAGAAGGGGAAAAAAGAGAAAAGGGGATCAAAAATGTATTGGAAGAAATTATGGCTGAAAACTTCCCAAACCTGAAGAAGGAAACAGATATCCAGGTACAGGAAGCACAGAGGGTCCCAAACAAGATAAACCCAAACAGACCTACACCAAGACATATTATAATAAAAATGATGAAGGTTAAAGATAAAGAGAAGACGCTAAAGGCAGCAAGAGAAAAACAAAGAGTTAGTTACAAAGGAACCCCCAGAAGGCTATTAGCTGATTTCTCTACAGAAATGTTGCAGGCCAGAATGGACTGGCAAGATACAGTCAAAGTCCTGAAAGAGAAAAATCTGCAACCTAGGATACTCTACCCAGTAAGATCATCATTTAGAATAGAAGGAGATATAAAGAATTTCTCAGACAAGCAAAAACCAAAAGAATACAGCAGGACTTCCCTGGTGGTCCAGTGGTTAAGACTCCGCGCTCCCAATGCAGGGGGCCTGGGTTTGATCCCTGGTCAGGGAACTAGATCCCACCTGCCGCAATGAAGATCCCGTGTGCCGCAACTAAAGATCCTGCATGCCACAACAAAGATCACACATGAGGCAATGAAGATCCTGCGTGCTGCAACTAAGACCTGGCACAGCCAAATAATAAATATTTCTTTAAACATAAAAACATAAAGAAAAGAATATAGCGATACTAAACCTATCCTAAAGGAAATGGTGAAAGGTCTTCTCTAAACAGAGAAGAAGAATCTATAGGAAAGAGAAAATCACAATTGCAAAGTAAATCACTTAAATAAGCTAGTACACAGATTATAAAAGAAAAATAGAAATTAAAAAATTTCTGTGAAAGTTATGACAACCACAGTGAACAGCAAAAGGATGAAACTGAAGATGTAAAAAAGGACATCAAAATCATAAATGTGGGGGAGGAGAGTAAGAAAATGTAGACTTTTTTTTTTTCCCTAGAATATATTTGAGCCTATATGACCACCAGTCTAAGGCAAATAGAGATAGGAAGGGGTTAAACATACTTGAAAAACAGGGTAACCACAAATCAAAAACATAAAATAGATTCACAAAAACCAAAAAGAAGAGAACATAAGTATAATACAAAAGAAAATCATCAAACCACAAAAGGAAAAACAAAGAGAAAAAGAAAGGGACAAAGAAGAAATATAAAATCAACAGGAAAACAAAGTTTAAAATGACAATAAATACATATCTATCAATAATTACTTTAAATGTCAATGGACTAAATGCTCCAATCAAAAGACACAGAGTGGCAGACTCTGTGTCTTTTGATTGGATAAAAGAACAAGATAAAGTACAAGAGATATTTGATAGATAGATATACAAAAGTGGATTAAAAAAACAAGAGCTTACACAATATGCTGCCTACAAGAGACCCACTTTAGGGCAAAGGACACACACAGACTGAAAGTGAGGGGAGGGAAAAAGATATTTCATGCTACCGGAAATAACAAGAAAGCAGGGGTAGCAATACTCATATCAGACAAAATAGCCTTTAAAACAAAGGCCATAAAGAAAGATAAAGAAGGACACTACATAATGATAAAGGGATCAATAAAAGGATTTTACACTCAGCACCCAAATACATAAAACAAATACTAACAGACGTACAGGAAGAAATCAACAGGAATACAGTAACAGTAGTAGGAGACTATAACACCCCACTCACATAGATGGACACAGCTTCCGGACAAAGAATTAATAAGGCAACAGAGATCCTAAATGATACAACAGAACAGTTAGATCTAATTTTTTCATGACATTACATCCAAAAAGAAACAGAATACATATTCTTTTCAAGTACACATGGAACATTCTCTAGGACTGATGACATACTCGGGCACAAAACAAGCCTCAACAAATTTAAGAGTATAGAAATTATCTCAAGCATCTTTTCTGACCACAACAGCATGAAACTAGAAAGGCCAAGTTCTGAGAACTTACCAGGCCAGTTTCCACACAAAAACCTCTTGCAGACAATGCAAGAGGATGCTCTGGGAAAAGAAGAGAAAAGGCACTGCCAACAGAGCAGAGCCATTTGGAGCGTTCAAGAAAACACTGGATTCATCAACAGCCCCTTTGGAATACTTGAATAATAGGCAGAGCAGGTGGCGATGAAAATGTACAATCTGTGCTGCAATCTACAGGTACCAAAACGTAAAGGTACGTGCTAGAATAAGAGCCAGTGCCTGCAGAGGTGGTATTTGAACTGTGGTTTGAAATACCGAAGAAAATATCATAGAAAGAGCAGATGTTGGAGATTTAAAAACAAAGGGTTGTTGAGAGCTTTCGCAACGTTACAGGAACGGATTTTGGTCTTAGAGCAAGTCTGAGCAGGTAGACAGTGCAAGGAAATGTATCTCAAGCTCCAAACCATCTGGGAAAATACGCAAGAAGACTTCTAACTAAGGGAAGAGTAGACTACGATACAAACAACTGGGCACGTTCCATCAAATTATCAATGCGAAGCATTTACAGTGGAGCAGTGGTTTCCAAACTCAAGCTCTATAACTGGCCTGAGGCGTGAGAAATCCAGAATTCTTTTGCTAATGCAGTTTATTTTAAAATAAAAGTAAAAATCTGAAGTATCAAGAAGGCTTAAGGACAGAGGAGACTGAGTCTCTTCAGAGCCCAATCTCAAATCCTGGTGGCCAACACAGAACGAGGCTGAGGTGCTGTTTAATGCTCTGAACCAGTGGGCATCGGTGAGTGCCAAGCTGCACCTCTGGGGGGACGGGGGAGGATGCAACAGACGATGATAGCGCTCCCCAATGAAACCCTCAGGTGCCTCTATACCCCGTCCCAAACTAACAGGGGCTCACACACACCAACAGGTGCAATCCTCTCTGGTACCTCCAAGTTCTGTGGTGTTAAATGGCCACCTAGGGGCCCTTGGCCTTGTCCACCAGGACTACTGGCACCACAAGTGCAAATATAAACTGAGAAAGAGCTATGCCATGTGCTCTCTCACAGGCATCGTTTTCCAAACACTACCCCCAGTACCCGGCTTATGTTCCATAACCATAAACATAGGTGAGCACTGGCTTGAGGAGAAGGACCACACATTTGAGAGCTGCAGGTAGTTCGCTCTGGAGCCATGGGGCATATTAGAAATGACTTAACTAGCCGGTCCCAATTGACCCACAGAGGAGGGAAGGCTCGTTATCTCCATTTGAGAAGGCTCAAAAGTTTCCAAGAAGAGAAGACTGTGGTAAGACCAGTCAACCTCCTTTCTCTGTGCACCTTCTGAATCCTGGCACCTCCAAAGTTAAAATAATAAAAAGGGACTTTAAGAATATAATTCAAGGCTGGGAAGCAGCTCTCCCAGTTTAACATAATAAGGAACAGGACTAAAGCCAGCAAGCGGTAAATCTTTGCCATTCGAAAGGTATTGACTGTTTTTCAAGTGCTCCCCCAGGAAGATATACCACTGAGAGTGTCTTCCCCTGCCCTGCCCGGCAGCACAACTGGACAGAGCAGAGACCGGCCGACAATCCACCCTGAAGACCAGACTCAGAGAAGGAAGAACTACAGGAGGGAGGGAAAAGGTGCATGAACTAAGGGGTCAAAGGGATCAAAGGTCTTAGGCGAAAAGAGCAGGCTTATAGGGGACAAGGAGACCTTCATCAAGACCCTTCTGAATTGTGTCAAAAGTACAACTATTACTTATTCAAAACACAAGCATAACATAAGAAGTAAAAGAAAATAAAGAATGGCAATCATTATGTGAATGTAACATTACCTGAACATAAAATGTATAAAATCAATAGCTCTTTGGGTGGTAAAGTGAGAGGACTAGGTATACCGGTATGTAAAAACAAATAATAATGTAAAGACATCAAAGAACCACAGGAATACATAATGCAAAACTGGATGAGCTACGGTAGCACTGTCAGCCTCTTTACGTTTCCTATATGCAAGTCTTTTTTTCAAAATAAAAATTATAATCATCATCTGCTTAGCAATGCATCATAAGCAGCTGTGCAAGACATTAACCTGACCACTACACTAAAATTCTCAGAGATAACAAAACAAATATCAAAAGTCATTAACAACCCCTTAAAATTGTTATTTTTATCATTTTCAACTTATTTAGGTTATCTTTTTTGTCACATAAATATTTGGCTTTTGAAAACCTTCACGGTAAAAAAAAAAAATAACTGCTGAGAAAATTAAGATCTTACAGAAAAATAGTAAAAGCCGTTAAAAATATTTTCAGGTTTATAAAAATAAACAAAACAGCATACTAAAAGAAGGCAAATCAATAACATTTTCCACTTAAACTGTAGTGAAGACTATATTATGAATTTCCATTTTCCATCACCTGCACTTCAGAAATCTTTCAAGAACCTCAAGCAACCCCACTCCCTACATCAAGCAGTTTCAGCAATATGGTGATGCTTAAAAATGTATTTTGCTTGCAGATAATACATTATGATATGTTTCACGTGTCAATTTGGCTCGATGGTAGTACCCAGCTATTTAATCAAATAGTAATCTAGGTGTTGCTGTGACGGTGTTTTATAGACGTGGGTAACATCTACATTCAGTTGACTTTAAATAAAGGAGATTACTGTCAAAGCTGTGTGTGGCCTTCATCCAAACAAAGGCCTTAACTGCAAAAACTGAGGTTTGCCTGAGCAGTTCTGCCTCAAGACTGAAGCATCATCAATTCCTGTCTGAGTTTCCAGCCTACAGATTCCAACCCGCCACCCACACAATCCTGTGAGCCAATTCCTTGAAAACACACACACACACACATCCACTGGTTCTGTTTCTCTGGAGATCCTAACCGATAAATGCACATTCAGAGAGACATTTTATGTGTAGTTCTCCGTTTCAGTATTCTTTATCTTTCTGTTTTTATGATCCTACTTCCCTTAGGCCCACCTATACCATCTCAGCTCCCACCCTCCTCATGGAACCCACCAAATAAAATTCTTGGGACTGAGTTTCCTTTTCCAAGTTTTTGTTTAACAATATCTACACCTCTGCTTTTCTATTTCCATCCCTCGGGCCCTTCTTTTTCTAAAGATTATGAAAGAACAGTAATGAAAACAACTGGCATAAACTAGGATGAAAATTCTCATAATATATAGATATACATTTGCATATACAAATTCCTGCAGCAAAGAGACTTCAGATTGCAAAAGACTATCTACAGTGTCACAGCTCCTTAACTGTATGTTTTTAAAGGTAAGGTACATTTTAAGCTGGGATTTTCATTCCAACACAGAGCTCAGAAACGTTTCTGTGTGGGAGATCAGTTCAGTGCTTTGTGACCACCTAGAGGGGTGGGATAGGGAGGGTAAGACGGAGATGCAAGAGGGAGGGGATATGGGGATATATGTATACATACAGCTGATTCACGTTGTACAGCAGCAACTAACACACCATTGTAAAGCAATTATACTCCAATAAAGGTGTTAAAAAAAAAAAAGAAATGTTTCTGGGCAATTAGCACTGCAATTGGGAAATAAAAGTTAAAGTATAATTTCATTTACAGAAATCAAATTCTAAATCCATAAAAAGAATGTGCTTATTTTGAAATCCAGACATCCTTGTTCATGGATAACTTTTTTAATGATGAAGTATGTAAACTTCAGACTTACAGAAGAATTGTCTAGTTAGATATTTCAACAGTATTTTAATGCTAAACTTTCAAGGTATTCAGGTTCCTTAAAATTCAAACATTTCAATGCTTTGTCAACTGGAATCAATATCTATTAACTTAGCTTTATACATGCCTTAAATAGTACAAAGAAAAACATATTTTAAATATTTAAAGCAACAATCACACGCTCACCTCCCACATCAACCTGTAATCCATATTTTCGTCCAAGTCTTCGGGCATTCTCTTCTCTCCAGCAAACGGTCCAAACTTTTCACCCTGAGTAGTAATGATTACATTGAAAAAGGATTAGTACGATAATCAATAATCAAGTTACTAAAATAAACTATTATTTCTCTTCTGGAACAATTTTTTTCTCCAAAGCCTTATGCCCAATGATTGAGATGCATTTAAAATATTAATTTACCCAACACAAGATATTTACATATTTAAAATCTAACTTAATCTATTTTAGCCAAAGAGCCTAAATCCACAACACAGGAGCCAACAAGAAAGGGTTAAATCGCTCAACGTTTAAATTCTGACAAGGCTTGAACACTATACTTACATGTTCCAAACCTCTGCAGCCACTGGCAAGTGGTCTTAAAATGAGAAGCACTGAGTCTTGCCTGACTTCAGACAAGCCCACCAGGCAGAAAACCACCTGGTTTCCATGAAAATCATAAATTCGTCCCAATCATGAACAAGAAAGAAGTAGACTTGCCATCCTCAGAGGAAGACTGTTCATAAACAAAGTTTAAATTCTCCCGCCAATCTTTCAAACAACCAAGGGGGCACTCTACAAACCAGGGCTTCTCAAAGCGCGTACTTGAATCACCAGCATGAGAGTCACCAGCGTCGCTTATTACAAATTCAGAATCCAGTGCTTATTAAAATCAGAATCTCTGGGAGTGGGATGTGTGGAGCTGCATTTGGACAAGTTCCCAGGTGAGAGCTGCTGGCAGACACCAGGAGTGGCCCCGGCAGGGAGGGACCCGTGAGGCAGGGTGACAGGGTAAGCAAAACTGTTCTCACAACTAAGGCAACCAAAGCAGGACTGGAGAGACAGAGAGGGTGCGATCACGCTTGTCCAGCCAGACGATCCACAGACGTTGTGTGCAGAGAGGGTACGGGGTCACGCGTGCCCTCGTGAGCCTCCTCCAAACCTGCCTGTGACTATGCTACAGAAGAACCCTTCTCTTCGTTGGGAGGCGGACGAACTTTTTTTTTTTAATATTTTTTTTACATCTTTATTAGAGTATAATTGCTTTACAATGGTGTGTTAGTTTCTGCTTTATAACAAAGTGAATCAGTTATACATATACCTATGTTCCCATGTCTACTCCCTCTTGCGTCTCCCTCCCTCCCACCCTACTTATCCCACCCCTCTAGGTGGTCACAAAGCACCGAGCTGATCTCCCTGTGCTATGCGGCTGCTTCCCACTAGCTAGCTATTTTACGTTTGGTAGTGTATATATGTCCATGCCACTCTCTCACTTTATCACAGCTTACTCTTCCCCCTCTCCAAAACCTCAAGTCCATTCTCTAGTAGGTCTGTGTCTTTATTCCTGTCTTACCCCTAGGTTCTTCATGACCTTTTTTTTCTTAGATTCCATATATATGTGTTAGCATACGGTATTTTGATGAACATTGTTAGGGGGAAAAATAACCACCAAAACAATGTTTCAAGGCATATAAATGACTTAATGAACAACAGAAAACCCAACTCCAGACAACAGTCAAATGTTAAAACTTACAGGAATTACAACTAGCCCCTCATGTTACAGAAAAAGAAAAGAGGTTCTGAAAAGCCACAAGTAATGGCAAAGCTTTGAAGACCTATTGTTTAATGTTAACTTGGAGGCAGAAAATGCTACAGAGATCCCTGAAATCAAGACGATAATCCTAAATAAACCAAAAACAAGTACACCAAAGAGACAGGGAGACTGCTTGGCTATTTCAGGCAACCTGGAAGACAGACCAAACATTAAGGTGTGTTTTTGGTAATACATTTGAGGATTTGGTATTAATGCATATATAGTCCAACTTTCACTCCACTTTGTCATGTATTTAGCCTTTACCGACTACTGCAGAAGGAAATCATCTGAGTACACGCTTTCCAATGCAAGAGATCTACCCATGCCAGTCAGTTCCTCTTTGCAGTACAAATTTGAAGGAAATATAAAATTGTATCAATCGATTCAGCAGCATTCAAAGGACTGAAAAGGAAAGGGATGGAAACCCAAGTAAATGCACTGGGCTTGGGGAAAAAAGCCTGCTTGTATGCAGGCCTAGGAAGATTATTAAAGGACTTACAGCTTTGAAAATTCAAAACAAGAATCAGGACTGTGAGTTTAAAGCCTTGCTATTAATAGTGAGCAATCACTCTATCATAAACTCTGACTATAATAAATACGGCTTTCAGTTTTTTTTTTCCTCAGCCAAGAAATCCATTCTGCATCTCAGCCCAGCATCTTCACATCTATGCAGCTGACAACACGGTGTGAACTGTGTGGGTCCACTTAAATGCAGGTATCTTAGTTACACCATCCTGGTCGGCTGAATGCACCAGTGTGGAAGAACCACAGGTGTGGAGGGCCAACTATAAGTTCTGTGTGCATTTACCCCCCTGTTGTTCAAAGGTCAAGTGTACACAGAAACACACATAAAACAAACACGTAAATTTTTAAAAATAATACTATCTTTCCTCTGTACAATGTATTCCATACCGTCTACTCTGTTTTACTTCACTTTTGAAAAAATACTAGTTTTGACCAATAAAGTTAATTTCACAACTCACCAATGGGTTGCAATCCAATTTGAAAAACACTGACATAAAAACACAGATGGAGGAGATAAATTTCTAAGTATATCTGGCTTTCTCGATTTGGTAAAATTGCCTTCAAAGTACAACTAGTGAGTATACTGGGATGATGTGGCCAAATAAACTTGAGCTTCTGTGGCTGCAAGATTACAACAATATAAATAGTCAACTCTTAGTTATACATACACTTGTGGTAAGAAACGCTGCAGATAATTAAAACAATTTATATGTGGTTTTTGATGAGGATTTTATAATTACTTGACCCACTCCAGGCCTTCCCCTAAAGATCCCAGCACTACTACCCACCCCCTTCTCTCTTTGTTCACTGTCATTTCTACTATACAAACAGCACTTTCTTATCATCACAGTTTTAATGTATACACTGCTTTGTTCACTAACCACTTCCTATGATATTTCTAACCTAAGCGTAAGCCTCTGCTCTGCTGCCTCAGTAGGCTTCAAACCTGCTCGAATAACATACCCATGAAAGGAAGATTTAGGGCACTCACCCGTGGGTAATTGTTTTCTTTTAGATGAACCATACGATATTGCCAGTATTTGACCATTTTTGAGCTATAAAAATTAAAATTTTTCATAGGATTCATTATAATATAAGTTACATATACATGTGCATGAGCATATTAAACACCTAAAGTGAGGTTCATAATTAATGGTAGGAAGGAAACTAACGTTTCAAACTATCTTCTTGAAAATTTCAAAAATTTCTAGTTGACTTCCTATCATCATTGGTTTTCTTTTTTGTGATTTAGCTGCTGAAGATCTCATACTAGCAGCAGAAAAACTATCAACGCTACCATTTCCTTGCTGTTAATGTGCGTCCGCATCATTATTATTACCTTCAACCTGTGACTACGTTACAAAACACCTTCCAAGAATTCTTCACTTCTAACAATCTGAAGAGTCACTATCTCAAATGCTTACAAGGTGAGGCAGGAAAGCAGCACAACATTAGACAACAGACATGTGAAGGACGCATTAGGGAGTGGCCAGGAGGCGAGTTGGAGGGGCATGCCCTTTTAAAAAGCTTTTTAACTCCAACTGCCTGTTGCTGTATCACAGGGGGAGCCCAATGTTGCCAGATATCTGCAAATATTTTAGTGAGGCTGACAACTCAAAAATGTGTTTGTGAAATCACTACTATTCTACATTGGCAATGAATTTCAAGTTTTCAAAATTCTGCGCAGATCCAATAAAAGGCGATTGTAAGATAAATTCAACCTGTAGATACCAAACGTCCAAGTCAAACTCACTTCTCAGACTGGCCCAATGCTGAGCCTACAGTGGTGCTTCTTTGCTGTTTCTAAAAAATGTAGATAAATATCCATTCAATTTGGGACCCACTGGACTAGACAATAACTTTTAATAAAACATGTACGATTGCAAACATGTGGGCCATTTTCTCTCATTTTGATTAATATTATTAGCAGGAATTTGAAACCAGGAGTTACTGCAGATCTCTCTCTTAGAATAATGGGAAAAGCACTACCTGAGCACTCCAGGGATCTGGATCCTAATCCTGGCTCTGCCACTAATTATCTGTGACACATTAGGATGTCACAAACCTGTGAGCTTCAGTTTCCTCACCTATAGAACTGAGAAATTTGGATTAGCTGATTTCTAAGATTCCTTCCAGCCCTCAAATCCTATTAGAGAGAGCTTCCACAGACCAAATTTAGAACAATTGGGGGATCAAAGAGAACAAGAGTATAATTGACTGAAACACATTAACAAATTCTTAAGGCCACAATGATTGCCAGAGAGAGGGAAAAAAAGAATTTTTTAAATGTCTCATTTGCTGGCATAACAGCTTACTGAAATTAATAAAGAGAAAGAACTAAGCATCTTGTCCTATCTTTCAACAATTACGCTACTTCGGGATAAGCAGACAGCAGCAAACGATGAAGGACAGCTCTTCTTTACAGAGGAATGCTAACTTATAAATAAAGGAGGAACATTCAAGTGAAATCCCCATTTTGAAATCCCTAATAATGTAAGTGATTCAGGGAAGGATTATCAATGGATGCTAAAACCATCAGGTAAAAGGTTGATAGTAAAATAGGTATTCATACACTATCAGCTCACAGATTACCAGTTAAGCACAAATTATCTTTACAATGGAAAAGTTACGTTAACCCGGTGCTGGTATTACTCAGGGAAAAACCAGATATTATATGCCCTCTGCTAAAACGCAGTATGAAGTAAATCATGCTAGCCCTTCATTCCCCAGTGTCTGCCATAGGGAAGTGACAGGAGTGTTTGCTAAACTCTCCAGGCACCTCCAGAGGCCAAAGGGCGAGTGAACATGCACAGAACTCTTCCCGCTTGTCCTGCCTCTCACCCAGCGCCTGGGGAGATCCTGCTACCTAGGAAGAGCGCACATGGATAAAACACATTGAGAGAGGGAGGGGGAGGCTTCCTATGTTCCCTCCTGTCTCCCACTGCCAAAACTGCACTATCTTCTGCAACATAAAGGGTATCCAGAGGGTAGAGAGAAGCGTTTAATACACAATGTCAGTGTGTTTCAAAAAAAAAAAAAGTAAAATAATCTCTATCTAACTCTTCAGATGACAAGAAATACATAAGATAGAGGAACATTAAATAATGTGCCTTGGAAAACCATCAGATAAATCCAGATTGTGAGATACACCACAAACAATTAGCTTGATCTCTTCAGAAAGTAACTTATTATTTTTAAAATGGTATGGAAACAGGGAAACTGTTAAAGAGAGATTTAATAGACATAACCAAGTATAATAGGTGGTCCTTGAGGATCCTGGTTCGAAAATAAACAGCTATAAAAACATTCTGGGGCTTCCCTGGTGGCGCAGTGGTTGAGAGTCCGCCTGCCGATGCAGGGGACATGGGTTCGTGCCCCGGTCCGGGAAGATCCCACATGCCGTGGAGCGGCTGGGCCCGTGAGCCATGGCCGCTGGGCCTGCGCGTCCGGAGCCTGTGCTCCGCGGCGGGGGAGGCCACGGCGGTGAGAGGCCTGCGTACCGCAAAAAAAAAAAAAAAAAAAAAAACATTCTGGAGGCACGTGGAGTAATTTGAACATGGGCTGGAATTAAAAGACATTAGGAAATCACTATTATTTTTGTTGGATGTTAAAATGACAGTATGGCTACTTAAGAAAATGTCCTTATGCTAAAATATGGAGGAATGAATTGTCATAATATCTATAATTTACTTTGACATGGTTCAGCAAATAAAAAATATATACATATAGATGAAATAAGTTATATTCAAGTGAATCAATCTGCAGTTGAATCATTTATATGTAAAATAATGATGTTTTTCACAGAAGGAGTCTAGAGTCCTCACTTAGAACGTAATTATATTTCAGTGCTAAGGTACTATGCTTGTGTGTGCTCTTGCAATACAAGTAGGCCATCAATAAAGTACATTTCCAAAAAGTTCAATATGAAAAATATCCAATCTTCTTTCCCTACTAAGACTGCCCAGGTAGAGACAAGTTGCTTCCCTATATCCATCCTCCTTAGTACTAGAATGCTGACCTTGTTGCGGGTACTAATGTATCCAGGTAGAAAAACGACATTACCAGTTCCCCATTTAGACAGAGAAGACAGCTAACAACATGGAAGCAGAAATCACTGTATGAACTTACTACAAAAGCTCTTAAATGAGAGCTAAGTCAGGAGGTACACCCTAATGCCTTGGTTACTTCCTCTTTCTCCTCACCGGGAATCAAAGCATGATAGCTGGGGCTAAAGGAGCCATTTTGAGGCCGAGAGAACTGCAAAGACTTCCACCCTGACATTTTGAGCCACTGAACTGATAGCAGCAAATGCCCACCTTGTTACAGAGAGAACATAACCCCCAAGCTTTAGGTTACTACAGTAGCCTCTGTTACTCTGAGCTGATACAGCAAATATCAGGCAAAAGAAATGCACTAGTGCCCAGGATATAGCAGAATTATTCTTTATGAAATTCATCAGTTATAATATGAATATGACATGGGAAATGCAGGAGAGTTGTGAAGGAGAAGTGATTCTGGAATATGGTGACCTGAATGCAGCACCTTTTCCTTTAACCCCAACTCTAAGCCACTTGCTTCTCTTGAGCAAAACGACTTCTACTAGCATGTATGGGTAACTGTGTATAAGCGAAGCCTTCGGTTCCGGCACAGAACTGGTGTGAGGCATTCTCTAAAGTGGGCTGAGTAATTAACTGAAAAACAGCAGAAGAGTGCTGAGGACGGGCAACTAGGGGATCCTGAGAAGAACCTGAAAGGCAGAGAAGGCTGGGGCCATAGCCCACAGTCCTTCCCATCCTTGCCGCCCAGGAAAGTGCAAGCAGACCAGAAAGCCAACAGGGAATTGACAGTCTATCTGTCACTGCAGGCCTATGACAATAGAGACCCCTTTGCCTACGGGGAAGGACTGATACCACAGAGTGTTCTTCAATAACCAGTCTTGAGCTTCGATAAAACAACCAAGGCAAATTGCCTGTAAAAGGGGGCCCAGCTGCCTATGAAGGAGACCAAGCAGAAAAATAATATCCATACTCTGTAAAACAGAACATCTGTAGGAGACAGAGTACTTTAATTAAAAGGAATTACGTCGGGAATTCCCTGGCGGTCCATTGGTTAGGACTCCGCGCTCTCACTGCCGAGGGCCCAGGTTCAATCCCTGGTCGGGGAACTAAAATCCCACAAGCCATGCAGTGTGGCCAAAAAAAAAATTAATTAATTAATTAATTGGAATATGTCAATTACATATGAGAATTTAAGGAGATTCAAGTACAGCACTCAAAAAAAAAAACCTTTTAAAAGTGAAAAAAACATAATTTCCTAGTTAAATATTTTTAGAGAATAAATTGAAAGAGAAATACAACAACCTGAGAGTCACTTACCCAGTCAGGGAATCCTTTACAGTCAGATGGGAAGGAGAGCTATTTGATGATATACACAGATTCAGAGAGAATATTATCCACATGATTTAATGAGAAAAAGAACCATAAAAAGTCTCTAACTAAACAAATTAACCAGAACAAAGGACAAAAATTAGAAGAAAATGAATAGCTGGTGTACATACACACCTGGGTATGCAGAATATACAAGTTAAGTAACAACTCTTGGGGCCTCCCTGGTGGCACAGTGGCTGAGAGTCCGCCTGCCGATGCAGGGGACACAGGTTCGTGCCCGCGTCCGGGAAGATGCCACATGCCGCGGAGTGGCTGGGCCCGTGAGCCATGGCCACTGAGCCTGCGCGTCCAGAGCCTGTGCTCCGCAATGGGAGAGGCCACATCAGTGAGAGGCCCGCGTACCGCAAAAAAATAATAAAATAAAAAAATAACAACTCTTGAAACAAGGGATATATTTTTAAAAGAAATTCTATTAAGTAACACACCATTTCATCAAAACTTAGGAATCTGGGGGGAAGAAAGGCAGGAAGATAAAAGCATCCCCAAAGTTGCAGGGCAGGCAGAGGTTGGGGGGAGCGCTGAGTGGTGGCAGGAAGAAAGGAGAAGAGGGAACTAATAGAGAAATAAACATCTTGTGGAAGAAATCATATTTTTTGTGGAGAAAATGGTTGAGGCTCTAGCTATCAAATAAAAAAATCATGTGCATCTGATTATGAAAGAGGGGAAGAAGAAGTAAATCACTAAAGAAAAAGAAGAGTAGAACTAATAAATTAAGAAGAGGGGGGAAAAAATGAACAGTGACTTGAACAGACAGCAAAAATAAGGAAAATTCAAAATAAGTTATAACAATATAAAATAAGTAATGAGTGTAAAGATGACAAGAATAAAAATCAATTATATCAGTCATTACACTACATATGAAAAGGCTAAATTCTCTTATTAAATGAGATTGTAATACTGCATTATGAAATATAACCTAGCTAACATGATTACAAAAAGATAAAACAAAATGATAAACAGTAAATTAAAATGAGTAGACAAAGATATACAGATAAAAGCAAAGAAAAGAAAGGCAATAGTGTGCCACACAAGGTTAAATTAACAGCTGAATGCACTAAACAGAATAAAGCATAACGTTATGTAATGATATAAAGCATATTTATGAAGAACATAGAACAGTGAGAAACCAGTAGCACAGAAATCTTAAAAACGCAAGAAGAACTAGAGAGGGAGATTTTAAAATACCTTTCAAAATTGGACAGATAGGTTAAGTAATAAAAAATAATAAATAAAAATATATAGAAAATGCCATTAATCTTAAAACTTTCAAAGTTCAATATCCATCAAAGATTTAGAAAGACTAATAATAGATAATAAGAAGAAGAAAGTCTAATAATAAGAAAGTCTGATAAACTATAAAATCATAACTTTTCTTGAAGAGTGCACTGGCTTACCTATGGTGGATCACAGAAGGAGGAGCTGCCGGCCACCACACAAGCAAGTAAGAAATCAATTAACATTTTAATAGTTTGCTAAGGAATGCATGTGAGACAGCTTGACTGTATAGAACCACCAGAAGCCCCAGACCCAAGGGGAGTTCACACACACTTACAGACTCTTTTCCAAGGGCCTCCCCATATAAGAAAGATTGGGGGACAGAAAGAAGGACAGAGAGACTCCTTCAGTAGTGCAGAAGGAGAATAGCAGCCGCTGCAAGAATGCACAACACCCCATACCTCCTGCCCTTATCTTTCTCTCATATTAGGAGAAGCCTTTAGCTACTACAAGAACGTAGCAAACTCTGTCATCTCCAGGATACAAATAAAGATCAACTGCTGCTGAAGGAAGCAGTACAGGCTCAGGAATTTATACCACAACCTCAAAGGATTCTTACCATTGGGTGAGGGACAGGAAACACTCTCCCACAAAAAAACCAATCACTGATACAAGACACAAGTTTGGCTCCTACGGGAAAGAGAGGTAGGAATGCTATGGAAACTCAACTCCCAGAGCTCAGGCTCATAAACCCCAGATAAGAGTGAAGCTGGACCAAGACAGAGAACAGAGAGAACGCAGACCTCAAATAACACAGAGGTCTACTGTGGGGGAAGGACAAGGGCGTGGCAACTTGGTGAGAGAACCCCACTATGATGCAGGCACTCAGGGGCAGGAGAAAGCTGAGAGTAGAACAGAGACACTGAGAAAAACCTGGAGCACCCCGGCCACCACCCTAATCACAAGGCAACTCCAGAAGAATCTGAAGCCTGGGGTGCACTGAAAGTAACAAAAACAACAACATAATGCAAACCCACCTCATCTCCTAACTAGGTTGACCCAAACTCCCACACTAAACAGGATGACAAAATAAAACACGTGCATATTTCCGAACATAAATACTATTTACCACACTCTGATTGTTTCACACCTGACACTGGCATTACAATACTGACATTGTATTACTGGCAATACAAAAATAAAAACATACAAGGAAACAAGGGGAAAAACAGCAAATTCTGAAGAAACAGAGCAATCAGCAGAATCAGATGCAGAAATGACACAGACATTAGAACTATCAGACAAGGACTTTAACAATAACTATGGTTAATTTGTTAAAGAATGTACTAGAAAAGGCAGATAACATGCAAGAACATAGGGGAAATATCAGCTAAGACATGGAACCTATAAGAGAGAATCCAGTGAAAATGCTAGATATAAAATCATGGTTTCAAAATTGAATTCCTTTGACAGACTCACCAGGTAACTTAACACAGCTGAGAAAAGCAGCAGTAAACTTGAAGGCAACAGAAATTACCTAAACAAACACAAAGTGGGAAAAGAAAAAAAAGAGAAAGAAAGCAGAACAAAGAATGTAAGAGCTGTGAGACAATATCACATCAACTGGTCTGACATACATGTAATTGGAGTCCCAGAAGAGAGAAAGCTTATGCCAGAAGTAATATTTGAAGAGAAAATGGCTAAAGATTTTCCAAAAATGATAAAAGACATCAAACCACATATAAAATAAAAAAGCAAGTTTTAAAAAAAATTTTAAAGACATCATATTCAAACTGTTAAAATGCAAAGAAAACGAGAAAAACCTTGAAACTAGAGGAAAAAAGATTATGCGTGAAGAATGTAACTTACAGCAGACTTCTTGTCAGAAACTTTGTAAAGTAAAAAAAGAACAAGTGATATCTTCAATGTAATGAGAAAAAAAAAAAACCTGTCAACCTAGAGAAGATATCTTTCAAACAATAAAGCAAAATATTTTTTTTAGAAAAACAAAAGCTGAGAAAATTCACTGCCAGCAGACTTGTAATACAAGAACTGCTCAAAGAATATGACAGCAGACAGAAATATAACTCAAAACAGAGAAATGAAGAGCTCCAGAAATGGAAACAAAGGTAAAGAACACAATTTGCCTTATTTTTTAATTGTTCTAGAAGATAACTGATAGTATAAAGGGCAAAGAGTAAAATGTACTGTAAGGTTTATAACACACAAAATCGATGAAAATGATGGCATAAAGGATGGGAAGGAGGAATTGCCGGTATAACAACTATATCTCACTGCCTTTTTGATATCTGTTGTCTAACAGACCTGTCAAAATCAACATGCCTTAAACCAAACTGCAGATCTTCCCCATTTAGACCTGTTGCACCAAAATCTTCCCCTATCTCAGCCGCTGGCTGACAAACCAATCCTCCCAATTTCTCAGGCTGAAACCCTTGGAATCATCTTCCCTTTCTTCCACTTATCTCATCAGCATATTCTATCTTCAAACTACACTTCCAACACTGCCACTATCTTGGTCTAAGACACCATCACCTCTCACGTGGATTACTGCAAAAGAATCCTAATAAGTCTCCCAGTTTACACATTCACCCTTTGGTCAACTATTCTCCACACAGCAATCAGGGTGATCCTGATAAACTCAAGTCAGATCACGTAACTCCTCTGCTCAAAACCCTGCAGTGGCTCCCCATTTCACTCAAAGTAAAGCCAATGGCTTCACAATGCCCCAAAAGGCCCTAAGAAATGTAGGTCTGGTACCCTTCTCTTCACTATCTCTCTGACCTCCTCCCCTAGTACTCGGCCCCTCGGTTAAGTCCATTCCAGCCTCACCAGCCTCCTTACTCCTGGAACACAACAGGCAAACGCCCATCTTAGGGCCTTTACTCTAACTGCTGCCTAGAATGTTCTTGCCCTAGAAATGTTTGGCTACTTTCCTCCCATCCTTTAAGTCACTGCCCAAATTTCCCGGCTAGTGAGGATTAACTGGACCAACCACCTATGTAGGAAAACATCCTCCCACAAATACACACAGTCTGCCAAGTCAACAACACCCAGCTCTACTTTTTCTTTTCTACAGCACTTATCCCATTTTAACACAGTGTAAGACTTTTCTAATCGTTCCTTGTTAATTTTCTTCTCCTCTCACGAAAATGCAAGCTCTGCAAGAAGCAGAATTTCTATTTTGTTCACTACCGTATTCCAAACAGCTGGTACCAATCTTGGTAATAAACATTTACTTAATAACTGTGTAAAACAAGATCCAAAGAAATGAAAATAATGTCCTATCCTCCGCATAGAATATGTTCAGTTATTAAAAATAACAAATTAGAGCCAAAGCAGATTACCTAGAGGGATTTCTACGAGATACTGCTGAATGATACTCTTTTCTCCTTTTTGTAAAATCACTTTTTAAAAGTGTGTGAATAGGTATGCGTCTGTACTCATGGAAATGAGCATGGATGAAGCATTTTATCAGTATATTGAAAAATAATTTTTGGTTTTCTTTTTTAAGTGAAAGGGATGTACGGAAGAATCTGAGTTCCAATTCTGACTAATCCCCTTGTGATAGAACCTTCTTCACAGTGTCCTCATCTATAAAACAAGGACAACAACGGCCACCTCGCAGACTTGTTGTAGGGCTTAAATACAAACTGTGTAACACATCCAGTAACTATTCTGTCACTAGCAACTAGCCCAGTGCCTAACAACTGCAATTGCTCAATAAATATTTGTTGAAAGAATTAACTGTAGCTGTTATAATCACACACAAAAACCAAAATCTGAATCTGTAATAACACCAGGAAATACAAAGCTGCATTGAGTCACTCTTGTAGAGTGTAAATGTGTGAACACAGAAAAGAGAGAGCACATATGGCAGGCATCGATGGTGACTATTTTCCCTCTGATTATGTTTCCAGATTAGCTATCACCAGCCACCAGGAACCGTAAACAAACATCTACTGGCAGAATTGTAGCCAGAGCATAAAGACCCATTATTTCTCCAGGAGAGTCACCTTCTGAGTGGATCAACAAAACACCTTCTTCCACAAAAGCTAGTCTTCTTGCATTAAAATGTATGCATGGTGATTCTTCCTCCATGCTTTTACTTACTTCTCTTTGGGGGTTTTCTCTTTCCCATATGTTTTTCTAACCCTATACAACTTGCCTCATTTTTTTAGCTTCTTGTATTTTCACGAACTCAGATTCAAACCCTTATTTCAGTTATTTTTCTCTTGGGATTTCACCTCATCAAATGTCTTTGCTACAAATCCCTCAAAGAGAACCAAGGTGCCTGCCTTGGTGTGAAGGAGAGGGAGAGGGAGATGGTGCTGTGGAAGGAAGAGGAGCTTGCAATACAGCTGTGAGCAGCAAGGTTCCCAGCAAAGCTTCTCTGGGCTTCAGTGTCATCATCTGTAAGATGAGAAGGTATAAGATGAGAAGGTGCAAGCTGGATTCCCTCTGAAGTTCTTTTAAACGCCATCATTCCGAACACCATCAGAATCTATTATTTCCTATTCCACTTCTCATGTACATATTTTCCCTTCCTCTTTATAAGGGAACCACTCACCCAGGCTTTACTGCATGAATGCCAACCTTGTTGATCTCTGCTAGAATCAACACTGAAAACAAGGCAGAAGAGTCATCAACATGGTAGATCTGCAATGCGTACATTTTATTGGGACCAGTATGTGAGGAAGGATGCACTGTAAAATGTTCCACGTAATGTAGACAAGGAAGAATTATACTTTGGAGCTGTGGTAGGATGTATAATGGCCCACGGAAAACGTTTACATCCTAACCCCTAGAATCTGTATGTTACCTTACATGGTAAAAGGGACTCTGCAGATGGGATTACATTAGGGACCTTGAGCTGGGGAGATTACTCTGCGTTATCTGGGTGGACCCAATCTAATCACAAGGGACCTTGTAAGAGGAAGCAGGAGAGTCGGAGTCAGAGAAGGAGATGTGATGACAAAAGCTGAGGTCAGATTGATGTGGGGTCATGAGCCAGGGAACGTGGGCAGCCTCTAGAAAACTATAAGCCAAGAAACTAAACTCTCTTTAGAGCCTCCTGAAGGAACCAGCCCTGCCTGCCCATCTTAGATTAATATTCTCCAGAACCATAAAATAATAAATCTGTATTGTTGTTGTTTTTCGTTTTTCTTGTTTGTTTGTTTTTTTTTTTTGCGGTACGCGGGCCTCTCACTGCTGTGGCTTCTCCCGTTGCGGAGCACAGGCTCCGGACGCGCAGGCTCAGTGGCCATGGCTCACGGGCCCAGCGGCTCTGCAGCATGTGGGATGTTCCCGGACCGGGGCACGAATCCGTGTCTCCTGCATTGGTAGGCAGACTCTCAACCACTGCACTACCAGGGAAGCCCAAATCTATATTGTTTTAAGCCACTAACTGTGTGATAGTTTGGAATCAGCATAGGAAACTAATGCCTCCATGCGGCCAATAAGTTGTGTCCTGAAAAGAAGCTGTGGATAAGATCCTAGGGTATTTGGCAAGTTTGAACTAGGAACCTGCATTTGTTCAAGAGAAGAGCAAAGTGTAATGGGAGACTGCCCTAGGGTTCAAGGGCACAGGATGCCACTCAGGAGTCCCTAAGGCAAAAAGGCACAGGGATGAGAGGGAGGGAAGCCAGGAACTGAGCTACCCCAGTGGGGTCAATTCACTTGGCTGGTGTGTATCAAGGGACCTGAGCCTCAACAATGCTCCACCAGGAGGCTCCACACCTCCATTCACTCTCTAATGCATCACCCCGTTTCTTTCTTTCACTTAACACATGCTGCAACTGTCTTGGAAATCTTCCCTTCCTTTACCTGTTTGCTACGTCTCTCCCCACACAAGAACACAAGCTCCATGTGGACAAAGACCTTGTCTGTTTTGCACCCGTCTGTATCCCCAAGGCCTAGCACGGTACTGCCACACCTGAAAGACTAAAAGTCAGAGGGAAAGAAAAACCAACAGCCTACAACAAACCTCAAGGAAACGAAGAGTGGTAGTGGTATATCTGCCACCTTAACCCTTTCCATAAAATCACAGAATCTGAGAGCTCAAAGAAATCTTATGGTTTACCTCTCCACTTTCTGAGTTCAAACACAATGTCAAACACACCACCGCCTCGTTAATCATATAAGCCGGCAATGAAAAATATGGTCATGATATAAAAAAATGTAATGTAGTGAGATGTTTACATAACTTTTCATCGTATGTATACTTCCTATATTAGCTTTGAGTACCTAACATTAATTTTAATCTGCATAGTAACCTAGAATTCCACATCTTTTTTACAACATTAAACTGTGCTCATGAGATAACACATGGCAAGCACTTAGAACAGGGTCTGGCATGCTCAAGTGTTAAATCTACTGTTTTGTATTATTTTTTATCTTATCCTTAGCAAATTGCAATGCGTATAAATGTGAATGAACTCAGGCCTCCTTTTTCTACTCTAGGGCTTTCCAGCAGACTCTCATCCATTCTTTCTCCAAGAATAATGGCTCACACAGAAATATCTACCAGATGACCCTCGCTTCGTGCAATCTCTAAATTTCCATAATGGCAAGAAAAGGAAAAGAAGTCTTTCCCATTTCTTCTTCTTGTCATTTTGTAGATTTTATACAAGGGAAAAAAAAAAAAAAAGCAGCGGCGGCACCAGGCCTACAAAAAAGGACAACTGCCAAGTAAACACCGAGTGGGACTAAGGTGGAGCCAGGGAATTAGGTGACTCTGCTGCAGGGACTCCACGCTAGGAGACTCCACACAAAAAGGGGTGGGTCTAGAATGGGATTAGGGATCCCATTGGTAAGGGAATCCCCAATCAATATGGTGAATGTAGCGCGGGTAGAGGGTCTAGCAAAATCCCCCAACCTCAGTACAGCTCTGGATTAGATTCTCTGAACTGAAATCAACAGATGACGTGAATTGCAACTGTTTTTGAAAAACAGAATTGTTAGACAAGCATACGTGTTATAAAAGTGTGATAAAACTTCTGTGATACATTCCAAAATTTGTTTAGAATAGAGAACATAAAAACTTTTAAGTAAGGTCCTTAATAGAGCTGCTGAAATACTTTTTCGCAGACCCTCTGATTAATGGCCAGAGTTAAAGCTAGTACAAGGTAACTTCAAAACTATTTAAGCATAGAGAAACTATATGCAAACTGGTAAGGGATGCACTGATATTCATATTAGCTTTACAGTACAGCTAAAATCTGCTGGAATAGCTAAAATCAGCTTCAGCTTTGTCCTCAGCTTCTGGAAGGCAAAGGAGCTGAAGCCTACTTCAAGGTCAGTTCTGGCATCAATGAACCTGTCAATGATCAATGACCTTATGATTATCTTGTGATCACCACTAACCTATATCACCAATAGTATGTCATTTGGATTTATTGCAAACATCTGCATATTCTCTTGAACTATAGGTAAGCATTCTAGATGTGACCTGGATGAAACCATGCGTTTTACGTGTTGAAGTTACACAAACCAGGAAACGGTAAGTATCTGTAAGTACTGCAATGATAAAATGCAATAATATATGATTTTGGAAGCTGTTCATTCTACACCCCAAAATAATTTAAAACTTCCAAGTAACTTATTTCATGGAAAAAGAATGTGGAATTAATAAAAATATCAAAAGAACATACATCGGCCAGCTGTTTCTAAAAACCTAAATAATATAAGGCAAAAAATAAGGATAATTTAATAATTCTAATATTTGTACCATTTTTACTATATTACTATTAAGAACATAAAACAAAATAATGTTTAAGAACTGTGTTTAACTTTTAAGTACTTATATTCAGTCCTGAGACCTTCAAGAAAAATCCATTTGGGAATTTTCATAGCTTGTGAGAAAATTAAAAGCAGAATCTCAACTTCTGCTTTGAAAGAACGTTGAATTTAACATTTACCCTTTTGGCAAAAACATCTATTCAGATCAAGTGTTTACACCTGCTTTTCTCCTTTGCGCATTCTCCCAAACTCCCATTTGAAGGAGTAAATACGGGGTTTATTGTTTCCAGTTTTACCCTGGGAGATACTTACAGACCCTGCTGTCACCTGTGCACCTTTCTTCACCTGCTCCTTAGGTGAGGGGGTGGGGAAAGACTCATACTCAGATGAAAGACATCCTGGTGTCCCCGGTGCATCTTGTGAACCTCTTGTTAGCCCACCGTAACTGAACAAGCCTGCTCCTGCCCAAACCTCACCCCTACACAGTGGGGGTGAGGGGTGCTGGGAAGCTGGCAGAAACAGATCTGGGAAGGACATGAGCTTTGGACTAAGAAACGATGGGTCTGAAGCCTAACTCACTAACTCAGCAGGAAATTTAACCTCCAAGTACTTCTGCTTTCTCCTCTCCTACAAGAGGATTAAGACTGTTCTCACAGGAGTGCTGTGCCAGTGAAGTTACTAACAGAGGTAACGCAGCAAGCATGGGCCCTAGCACCAAGTATCTGCTCAGTAAACGCTGGCTCTCATGACCCTGGGCATTTCACCACTGCCTCCGTGATTTCTGATTTCACACATCCTTTGAAACGGCTATAACACAGGTCTCATCGAATCCAAAGACTTGGTATTGTCCAGTAATCTCTCTTCCTAGGCCTTTGCTTTCAACATCCAACATTCCCAGGCCGTTCCCTTAGGGCCACTGCCATGTGCTGGTCCTACTCACGTGTCTCTAAATCTCTGGAAGGAAAGATCCGAGGAAAATCCAGAAAAGCTGAGAAAAAAGTTCAACGATTCATGCATTATCTAGCTGGCACCTCCCAGGATTCACATTACACATTTTGGAAGGAAGGAAAGAACTGCGGGGTGTCTGAATGACATGCTAAGGCCTGCGTTGAGCTGCGCTCTGGGCAGCTCCCCGCAATCCCCACAGGGAAAGTGAGGCATTCCCTACAGGAAGAAAGGCGGCGATGGAGCTCGTGCGCGCCTGGGAAGACACCCGCCCACGCGTGCCTCTGCCCACTCCCGGAGCCGACGAAGAGGGAGGCTCCATCCCGACTCACTTCCTGCAGGGGAGGAAAGACATCTTGCCGCAGGGCGGCCGGCGGCAGTTCCGCCTCTGGACCGGCCGGCTACAGAGCGCGCCCCGCCGACACCTACGTGGCGCTGCCCGCTCGCGAGGCGCGGCGGGCGAAGGCCACCCCCGCCGCCCTAGCCTCCCCGCGGGGCTCCCGCCCGGCCCGGCGAGGGACGACGCGAGTGAAGCCCGCGGAGCCCCCGGCCCGGCGGAGGGGCGAGCCCGGGAGGCGCAGGGCGCGCGCCGGGAGCAGAGGCGCGCAGGCCGCCGCCGGGTCACCCACCTTTCTTACTCTGCGGGCCGTGTAGAGCCCCATCCCGTCCTGAACCCGGGAGGACTTCAGGGAGAACCTGTCCGGCACGTACATGCCCAGCATTTTCCCAGCCGCTGCCGCCGCCTCGCTTAACACCGGCGGTCTGCGCCCGGGAGACGACACATGGAAATTTGGGGTGCCGGGGTGGAGGGGAGAGGCCGGCGGGGAAGGAGGAAATGGAGTTTTCCTCCCAGAATCCCCACCTCCCCGCCGATTCCAGGATCCCCCGCGGCTCAGCCCCTCCTCGTCCCGGGTCTAGCTCGGCCCGGAGCCGCCGAGGCCGCAGCTGCCATTGCTGGCGCGGGGGCGTGGGGGGCGCGGGCCCGGGCGCTGCGGGCGCCGGGACGCTGCGGGCGCGGGGACGCCGCGCGCTGATTGGCCCGAAGTTAGCGGCTCGGACCCGCTCCCGGGCGTGGAGCCCGGGGCAGGGCTGACCCCGGAGCTTCGAACCCGGAGGCCGGGGAGCCGAAGCGACCCGCCCGCACCGTGCGCCCCGCGCAGCCGCGTGCGGACCCGCCCTTGACCAGCTCTGGGTTTTGAGTCTCTGAGCTTGTACTCCCAGTCGGCGAATTTTGCACTCTTCAGATGCAAAACGAAATGGGCCTTGACCGAGCTGGGGCCATCCTCCAAAACAACTTTAGAAGTTCTAGTCCGAAGGCATACTTACTGCCTAACTACTGAGAGCAGTCCCCGGGGTCTAGGAAATTTTAGTCCTTTTACATCTGAGTTATGCATCTTTGCTTTATTTCATGCTTGTTTCAGAGGTTTGAACACATAGGGGACCAATAAATATGTAGATTAACGTTCAGAGAAAGCGGGTATAAGCAGCCTGCAGCTAATCCATTTCAAGTTAACTCAAAATTTGTCGTGAACAATTGAAGTAATATTTAAATCCAGCAGAACCTAGTTCTGTTCTGGTGTCCTAATCCCTGGGAAATTCTTATACTTTCAAAGATGAGCTATTCCTGAGTCCTCTCTACCTTGAAAATCACCAGACCAATTCCAGATTTTCAGACATAGAGCAGTGGAGATGGGGGAGATAAGAGGGAATGACCGAACGAATAGTGGAATCTGGAATCACGGCCGTGAAATAACACCATAAGTCTTCTTTTAGTGTTTTTGCGGTATACGGGCCTCCCTCTCACTGTTTTGGCCTCTCCCGCTGCGGAGCACAGGCTCCGGACGCGCAGGCTCAGCGGCCATGGCTCACGGGCCCAGCCACTCCGCGGCATATGGGATCCTCCCGGACCGGGGCACGAACCCACGTCCCCTGCATCGGCAGGCGGACTCTCAACCACTGCGCCACCAGGGAAGCCCCTTCTTTTAGTGTTTTTAATGAAGTTAGTAGGTATCGATCACAGTGGCGCTCAGAAAGAACTTTAGAAGGATGTTTCATCTTTCAAGAGGAACTGGGTGCTCTCTACTCATTTCTCTTGATATTCTTGATAATTTTCTACTCTGGGTTCTTTTCTCAGGAACTGTTTGATGTTTCCAATAAATATTTGATGTTTCTTATAAACTAATAGTAATAATAATAATTTTGACAAAATTAAAGGCCACACTATTAAAAAAACGCAACTGAATACATTTTAAAGATCTTATTGGCTTTATGCAACAATTCGTGGTTTGGACAACATACAATCTCGCAGATAGGAGCTCTGAGGAGCTATACAAAGTGAAAGGCTTTCACGGGTAGAAGGAAGCAGGAACGAGGAAGTTATACCAGGCAAAAAGTGGATTGGCTATTGCAAGGTACCTTTCTCTTAGGGGATGGTGGAAGTCTGTTAGGCACATTACCTAACTAATGCTGAACAGGCACCTCCCAATTGGCTGGCTTAAGCTTCCATTTCTAAATGAGCCAAAATTGTAATTAAGTCTCAGTTTGGTGATGGAGAGTTTAGCATAAGGGACTCCATTTGGGGCCTGTTGTCTTGTTTTCAGCAACACACATGGAAATGATTCCTTAGTCTTCTGGACTAAGGAAAGCTTTGGAACACAAACAGTTCCTAATCTCCTAAGTAGGAGAATTTTATTAAAGTTTAGAAAAAGGTTTTTGAAAAAGCATTATGAAGAAAATCATGTAATAGCAATATTTGGAGATTTTAAAGAACAGAATAAATAAATGATCTTCTTTTTTTTTTAAAACTGAAGGGTAGGTAGCTTTGCCAGGGGTGAGAGGAACAATGCCTTAATCATTCTTTGAGTTTTGATCTCTTTGACCTAGCATTAAAGATATCTAACTTCCTGTAGGTGGATATGAATTAATAAATAAACAAAGTTTGGGGGAAATTTGAAATTAGATGGCCTTGAAACATGTAATAGGGATTCAATAAATATGTCTTGATTAGAAGTCTATTCTGAGGCTAATCTGAGATTTTCAAATTAGTCAACAGTGAGCCTACACTCCAACTGTTGTTCCTCAGAGAACCTGGACCAAGTAGGTTTTCCTGGAATCCTTTAAGCCAGTGCTAAAATAAGGCCAGACCAGGTCCACTGGGCCCAGCTGGAACCAGACCACCATCCAGAGGGTGGCCGTGGCACTTTCCGCAGGGCGCTCAGTCCTTTGTCACACACAGCTTTTCAGCCCTGGCCCTCAAGCCACCCTGGCTCCTCAGTCAAATGCTCTGCCATGTCTCTTTGGGCACAAAAGTTTCCACAGTTTTTGATCACCAGAGAGAAGAAGAAGTGTTTTCTGGACTTGGTCTGACGCAAGCCTCATTCGCTGATGACCTTGCTTTGGCATAGCTCCCTTTTCATTGCTGCTGTGTGTCTGGGGAACAAAGTTGTCAGCTCGAGAATGCTCATCTCTCTGAATGTAGGCATCTTTACTAATTAGGAAGCAGTAATAAAAATAAATTAGTTTGTGATGATAAATCTGAGATTAATAAAATGAAAAACTTTCTAGATCTTTTATGAATCTCTGTCAGAGATTTTGTTACAACTAATGCAAACAGTGTATTTCATTAAAGCATGCAATGTTCTGTTTATTTGTTGGAGTTTTCTGAAGATCTACCACCTAAAACATAGGGAACAGCAACAAAAAGCTCTTAATAATAATCTCTCTTACAACACAAAAAAGGATATGTGCTTGCCCGATGAAAATGCACCATACTGACCGGAAATTTGATTTTGAAGCCTATAAGACAGTAGTGGTACGATGAGTCATTTCTTAAAACTTTTAAAGCTAGAAAGTGACCTTTCAACATTGTCTTTGAAAAAAGGGAAATTAAAATTCTGCTTTATATCAAGAGTTTAAATCCAGTCTTAAAAAATAAGAAAATCAAAATATTGACATTAAAGTACTACCATGCACCTGATTTACTTATTATAGAAAATATTGCACTATCTTGAGACAAGAGAAATGACTCCAAATACATTTCTCCTTATTTTCAAATTTGCTTTTGGAGGAAACTTTTTTCATTGATATGCCTAAAGCAAGCTCTAGTTATTGAATTCAAACTTGTGTACTGGTGCAGTCCTTGTTTTTCATTACAGGGGAAGATTTAATTCTATAATTCTGTAATAAATAATTATTTTACCACACATACTGTAAAATCTTTTGATTGTGTCTCAATTATTAATGACTGTTTCCAGCTGTCATGGTGGATTAAAAGCCTGATAGGAAAAAAATACAGAGGTTTATTTATCTTTAGTTTCCTGAGAGTCAGAAGGACTTGTAGTGAATGAATATGAAACCAAATTTCCCGAGCAGAAAAGAATAAAGATATATTGGTTTGGCCAAAAAGTGCCTTCAGTTTTTAAGTAAAATAAAAGACACATTTTTCATTTTCACCAAGAACTTTATTGAACAACATATTCACCGTTTTGTTCCACTACCTTCTGCCATTTTTCAGGCAACTTCATAAATCCATTTTCCCAAAACTTTTTGAGCAAAGAACTGTTCCAGGTGGGTGCCTTTTACAAGTCTTCCAGGGAATTGAAATTTTTTGCATTAAGAGAATTTTGTAAGGACTTAAATAAATGGAAATCCGAAGGTGCAATGTCTGGTGAATATGGTGAATGAATCAGAACTTCCCAGCCAAGCTGTAACAGTTTTTGCCTGGTCATCAAAGAAACATGCGGTCTTGCGTTATCCTGATGGAAGATTATGCGTTTTCTGTTGACTAATTCTGGATGCTTTTCGTCGAGTGCTGCTTTCAGTTGGTCTCATTGGGAGCAGTAGTTGTTGGAATTAATCGTTCGGTTTTCAGGAAGGAGCTCATAATAGAGGACTCCCTTCCAATCCCACCATATACACAACATCACCTTCTTTGGATGAAGACCGGCCTTTAGTGTGGTTGGTGGTTGTTCATTTCACTTGCCCCGCGATCTTTTCCATTCCACATTGTTGTACAGTATCCACTTTTCATTGCCGGTCACAATTTGTTTTAAAAACAGAACGTTTTCATTTCATTTTAGTAGAGAATCGCATGCAGAAATACGGTCAAGAAGGTTTTTTTCGCTTAACTTATGTGGAACCCAAACATCAAAGCAATGAACATAACCAAGCTGGTTCAAATGGTTTTCAATGCTTGATTTGGATATTTTGAGTATGTCGGCTATCTCTCGTGTGGTATAACGTTGATTGTTCTCAATTAATGTCTCGATTGATCGCTATCAAGTTTAACTGGTCTATCCAACAGTGGAGCATCGTCCAGCAAGAAATCTCCAGCACGAAACTTCGCAAACCACTTTGGACACGTTTGATCAGTCACAGCACCTTCTCCACATACTGCACAAATCTTTTTGTGTGTTTCGGTTGTGTTTTTACCTTTCTTGAAATAATAAGGCATAATATGCTGAAAATGTTGCTTTTATTCTTCCATCTTCAATATTAAAATGGCTACACGAAAATTCATCAATTTTGATGTCTTTTTTTAAATGCACGCTGATAGGACAGCTGTCTCATACAATCTAAGAAAACTGCTTTGAATGAAGTGAAAGACAACTAGGTGCTACTAGAGCCATCTTATGGAAAAAAAAGAATGAATCTTTTGGCCAACCCAATGTTTTCTGTGACTCAAAGAAAAAAGAAAAGAAAAAAATCCTTAAAAATAAAATCTGGGGTGGGGTTGTTGAAGTCTTGCACTGAAACCATCCTCTCCATAGCATTGATTCCACAGTAGCAATAGTGCCATGAAAGATGACGCTGAAACCTGAAAAAGTCTGCACATTAAATTTTCCTTAGTCTCTTTGTTGTGAATGACAACACCAAAGACTTGTATGCAGTACCAGAGAAAAATCATAAAATTCTTTAATTAGAAGAAAGCTGGAAGTTGTTGGGACTACAGTGAGTGATGTTACAAAAAGAAAAGCCAAAGAGTGAATGAGTGGTCCTCTCACCCCAAAAGTCAGATGCTGTTCATGGAGCAGTTATGGAAAAGTAACATGAAGCTGAAGTAAAGTGAGAGGAAGAAACCAAGAAGGATAATTATTTCCATGTATTGAGCCTAGTATATGCCAGAAACTGGACTGGATAGGTTCTTCCTATGCATTATCTTAAAGCCCTAACAGCCCTACCATAACAGCCCTGCAAAGTAAATGTCACTCACCCCATTTTACACACAAGAGAGAAGTGATTGATCTTAATCAATTTCATGAATCCATGAAGCGGTGGAGGTTAAAAAATTCAGGACTTTGTTTCCGATGTCCTTGATTCTACCTCCAGCTGACTCAGTCAGGCTCACTCTCCAGTTCCACTTCCCATTAGGCTTAGCAGCACCTCCAGAACAAGCAGAACTCTCCGTCTTTCTCTCTCCTTCCCCTTCCCCTTCCCCTTCCCCTTCCCCTTCTTCTCTTTCTCCTTCTACTTTTCTTTCATGTCCCCTCCCAATCCACCTCCACCTCCTCTAGAACTGGGCAGAAAATTTGACTGGCCAAGGTCAAGTAAATAGTTATCCCGAGGTCAGATGCTCCAGTGTGATCCAAATGACTGTGGAGTTATATGATTCTCCAAAGATATCCCCTCTGCAGAGAGGGCTGTAAGATAAGACGCTGCTTTTACAGAAAGTTTCTCTGAACCTGGCAGATATTTGGAGGCTTTGCCTATTTATAACCACAGCCTAGCTCATCGACAAATTTTTAATCCACAGAAATGATAATATTTAAAAGATTCAGTAATTAACCAAAAAGCAATACCAATGCTCTTGTTTGTCAGAACCACTCAATTTGTTCTACTGGTTTCCCTTTTCCCTCACTAAAATAAAATAGTTACTGAACTATTATTAAAAGGGGGGGAGGGGATCACCTTCTTAATATACCATTCCAAATGAGTAAGGAGGAGCTTAGTTTAAGTGATCATTTTCTATAAACTCTCTGATACTATGCAGAGTAAAAATCATGATAATAATAATAATAATTGTAATGTCTTACTAATTACTTAGCACAGAGGCAAGAACCAACTTTTTCCATAGAAAATGTTATTTCAAATAAACATCACAGTTGAGTGCTGATGTCTTGGTGACCTCTCAGTACAAAGGGAAGCATACACAACCAATGATGTAATTCCCTACTGAATTGGGGTCTCCATAAGGCCTCCTCTCCGCTGACTGTTTCTTTCTTCTTACATTTGGCAGATTGAAGTTTCACATAGTATTTCATCATCAGAAAGGTAAGTTTCTAACTGAGTATTAATGCAATCATAGCAAATTAATACTGTTTGAAGATCATTCATTTTAAAATTTCCTCTGTAGTTTCCAATTGCAACCAAGTACCATATTAACATATGTTTACATATGAATGAAGAACATTATTTTTTACTTAGCCTTTTAGGTGAGTTCAGGAAAATAATGTACATCAACATTGGTTTACCTAGTTTCAAAGTCTTTGTAACTGGCAATGGTATATGGATGTCACTTATTTCTAACACATCAACAAAATTTTCTGTTGCTGAAATAGGTCTGCAGATCTTAAGCTTTTATATCCAAACCTAACTTGTGAAGTATAGTGTTTAAATAGAATACGTGACTGAAATAAGAAACAATATATTATTCTGAAAGTTACTAATACTGCTTGCCCTGAAGGTAACTTAAATCCTGTGTTATAAGAAACTTGTCAACATATGGAAAACCAAATTGGAAGGCTTCTGGCTGTGTGACAGGTGTATTCTCTGGAGAAAAGATACCCCCCAAATTTTAAATAATCAAATATGGCAAAAATAACAGATTCTCTTATATCCTTGGGTCAAATGTTTCCTCCGTGAATTATAAGCCAGCCAGCCTTTGCACTGCTGTTCTCTTTGCTTGAGGAATTCAGTTATTATGAGTCTCTCTTTATAAAAGGCCACTATGCAGCTGTGAAGAAAAAACTGGCATCACGCTGATTCCTCAAGTCATCATTTCTGAATGTTTCTGCAAAAATTTACCGCAAAGAACCTTAGGCCAGAAGGAAGCAAAAAGACTTTGTAAAAAATCATACATATCGTGCCAGAGTCTCTGCTAAATTATACAGGCTACCCACAAAAATAGCTTCTGGAAACCTCTTCCTCCAGACATAGCTGCCAGAAGAGTGTCCCTCCATTGCTCCTACCATGGGGAACTCCTTTCTATTAGGAGAGCTTCCCAGTCTCTCTGTTGGAGTGGCGAGGAGCCATGGAAACAGCAAGAATTTTGGAATCAGGAAATATGGAGTTCGAATCAAGTATTCAAGAAAAGTATTAACATGAGACCATAGGAAAGGTTAATAACCACTTGAGAACGCTATTTCCTTGTCTGTACAATGAGGATGATAATGCCTATTTTGTAGAGCCCCAGGCACAAAATAGGTTCAAAATAAATGGAAGTTATTATTATTATTACCATGGACCAGATCTAAGTTTCATAGCTACATTGCAGCGTTCTTCACCAAGCCATCTGGAGTTTGCTATAATGACACAGAAGTGAATCCATTAACTTGGACTGAGGCACAGGGCAGCCCCCAGTCATCCTTCCAGGGCAAGAATGATGTCTTTAATATCTGTATAATGCGGGCTATAAGACAATGCTACTTCTGCAGAGACAAGCCATACCCTAAAAATTCCCAGTGAGAATTTGTAGGAAACTCTTTTCTTCCCTGGGCTCATAGATCATTTGTGTCTCTCAAAGGGGAAGAAAAGAAACCTACCAGTAGTTAAATTCTGTTAAACGTATTTTGTTAGTTTGGAGTCCTTGATAATATTCCCAATTTATTTAAAACTTCGTAAGTTCTTCAATTTTTAACTCAAATTATGTGGCATACATTTAAAAAGTATATCCTTAAGACCATTATATATTCCTGCAGCAAGTATTTCTAGAACTCCTAACTATGTGCCAAGCATAAGGAACAAGCAATACAAGTTCTCAGACTTTGCAAACTTAAGAGCACATGAAAATTTCACTGTAACGCACACTACTTCAGGTTGGGATGAGGAAAGAGGGAGCCTCTTTAATGTGCTACAAGGGATGTCCCATGCAGTCCTTGTTGCTGTCCAGTTGGAGACAGAGAATTTGTGGGGAAATAAAGTCTTGCTGACAAGGAGGCTTCAACAGCATTTCTGTCACTATAGCCTTTATTCTACTAATAGAAAGGGAAAGAAATGGAGAAATGGAGCAGTCACATTAGAGACAGAGCACTGTAGTCTTGCAGGGACACAGCAAGCATCCGGCAGAGTTCACAGGACAGAAGAAAGCCTTTCCTAAGCATCAACTGATAACAACAGCATTAATACCTTGTATTTGCGCAAGTGCCCAAGCAAAGAGGAGACTCGGCTGCAAAATTCCTGAAGGTGAAAGTTGATAGGACATTTTAACTGGAAAGAACAATTATGAGGTACATATTAGACATGATTGACACAGAAGAGGATTCACAAGGGCCGGAACTGATTCTTTACACACTGGGAAATGGGAAGACATGGAACAAATACTAGAACCCAACAGGTACATAGCATATGTAGTAAATTGTACACACGGCACATGATATACTGGTGTGAGGAATAAACTGAAGTTTGTTCTCATTGAGAGAATGAGCCCTATCACCTTAAATAGATCTTTCATTAGGTACTAAAAAATTCCTCCAAAATTAATTAACCATCAACACAGAACTGAATGACCTTTACCCATGCTTTGCCATAAAACTATGATGCCCAGAGTAAACAACACATGATCAGCAACACGCCTCGAAAAATTCTGTCTACATAGGACTTAAATTTTTCTGGATATGCTGTTACTTTGAGATTTAGAAAAGATAATTAAAGTCAACACCAAAGAAATGGAACCATTTGGAATCTTTGTAATAGTTTTCACACAATGAGAATGTGGAGATGAAATAATATGAGTTAATCTTAAAACTATTTGGTCCATTTATTTTGAATTCCTGGGTCCAGTTATTTCACATACATTCCCCTCTTCCACCCTCTATTTCCTTTCGCTTTTCCTGCCAGTCTCCTGGAGCTCCACTGTTATTATATGCTATAAAAAATATTTTACTCATGCAATTGAAATGCTCTTTAACTTTCAAGCTCAGTAGGAGAAAATATAGAGGTGTTTAATTCTCCAATTTTTTTATTTTTTCATGGGAAATGAAAGTCAAAATCTGAAAAGTAGCAACCTGCAGTAAAACATTATTTTTCTTATTTTCCCAATATGTCAAAATGGCATCAATTTCAAATGCTTTATTACACTTAATCCTAGCTAATTTAAATGTCCAATTTCTCAATAAAACACGAATCAGGAAAGGTCAGTATCTTTGCAAATGTGATTCCAAATATTGCCCTCAGATAGTGTAACTAAATTTCCACTCACTTCACTGGGAGTTATAAAAAGTACATCTGAGGGGAGAATTTGGCCCATGAAATTTAAAATGATTGTAGAGTAAGTAAAATATTTCTTATGCTTATGATTATATAGTAGCTGTGGAAATTTCAAAAGGAAAACATTAAAAGCCTATAATATAGCAAAATTCAACTAAAAAGAACTTGTTAATTCATCTAGCTTTGAAGAGTTTTAACTCATTTTAAAGAAAACAGCTAATAAAGAATGCTTTATTCATTCATTCAAAAATATTTATTCATACCAACATCAATTTTTTCAAAGGATAAGTATTTCCTAGCCCAATAATATTAAATATGGCAATTAGCTCTAACGTAAAATCTGAAAAAGCTCCAACTATTGCCTATATTAAGAAAGAAAAATTTGGTCCATGTAAGATATTTAGTTACAATCATATGATCCTCACACTTGTTCTAAGAAGACTAGAGATAAATATTGAATAACTAAAATAATTTTAAAATTACCAAAAAACTGGCTTTCATTATTTTTAATCATTTTCTTTACTGGATTCATAAGCCAAAGTTTATTTTAGACCTCTAGTGGTACAACCTCACTCTGTTTAATCACTCCAATTTTCCTACTTTAGAAATAGTCTGCCAGAAGGAAAGAAATCATAAAAATCAGATCAGAAATAAATGAAAAAGAAATGAAGGAAACGATAGTAAAGATCAATAAAACTAAAAGCTGGTTCTTTGAGAACATAAACAAAATTGATAAACCATTAGCCAGACTCATCAAGAAAAAAAGGGAGAACACTCAAATCAATAGAATTAGAAATGAAAAAGGAGAAGTAACAACTGACACTGTAGAAATACAAAAGATCATGAGAGATTACTACAAGCAACTCTATGCCAATAAAATGGACAACCTGGAAGAAATGGACAAATTCTTAGAAATGCACAACTGCCAAGACTGAATCAGGAAGAAATAGAAAATATGAACAGACCAATCACAAGCACTGAAATTGAAACTGAGATTAAAAATCTTCCAACAAACAAAAACCCAGGACCAGATGGCTTCACAGGCGAATTCTATCAAACATTTAGAGAAGAGCTAACACCTATCCTTCTCAAACTCTTCCAAAATATAGCAGAGGGAGGAACACTCCCAAATTCCTTCTACGAGGCCACCATCACCCTGATACCAAAACCAGACAAGGATGTCACAAAGAAAGAAAACTACAGGCCAATACCACTGATGAACATAGATGCAAAAATCCTCAACAAAATACTAGCAAACAGAATCCAACAGCACATTAAAAGGATCATACACCATGATCAAGTGGGGTTTATTCCAGGAATGCAAGGATTCTTCAATATATGCAAATCAATCAACATGATACACCATATTAACAAACTGAAGGAGAAAAACCATATGATCATCTCAATAGATGCGGAGAAAGCTTTCGACAAAATTCACCACCCATTTATGATAAAAACCCTGCAGAAAGTAGGCATAGAGGGAACTTTCCCCAACATAATAAAGGCCATATATGACAAACCAACAGCCAACATCGTCCTCAATGGTGAAAAACTGAAAGCATTTCCACTAAGATCAGGAACAAGACAAGGTTGCCCACTCTCACCACTCATTCAACATAGTTTTGGAAGTTTTAGGTACAGCAGTCAGAGAAGAAAAGGAAATAAAAGGAATCCAAATCGGAAAAGAAGTAAAGCTGTCACTGTTTGCAGATGACATGATACTACACATAGAGAATCCTAAAGATGCTACTAGAAAACTACTAGAGCTAATCAACGAATTTGGTAAAGTAGCAGGATACAAAATTAGTGCACAGAAATCTCTGGCATTCCTATATACTAATGATGAAAAATCTGGAAGTGAAATCAAGAAAACACTCCCATTTACCATTGCAACAAAAAGAATAAAATATCTAGGAGTAAACCTACCTAAGGAGACAAAAGACCTGTATGCAGAAAATTATAAGACACTGATGAAAGAAATTAAAGATGATACAAATAGATGGAGAGATATACCATGTTCTTGGATTGGAAGAATCAACATTGTGAAAATGACTCTACTACCCAAAGCAATCTACAGATTCAATGCAATCCCTATCAAACTACCACTGGCATTTTTCACAGAACTAGAACAAAAAATTTCACAATTTGTATGGAAATACAAAAGACCATGAATAGCCAAAGCAACCTTGAGAAAGAAAAACGGAGCTGGAGGAATAAGGCTCCCTGACTTCAGACTATACTACAAAGCTACAGTAATCAAGACAGTATGGTACTGGCACAAAAAGAGAAAGATAGATCAATGGAACAGGATAGAAAGCCCAGAGATAAACCCCCGCACATATGGTCACCTTATCTTTGATAAAGAAGGCAGGAATGTACAGTGATGAAAGGGCAGCCTCTTCAATAAATGGTGCTGGGAATATTGGACAGCTACATGTAAGAGAATGAAATTAGAACACTCCCTTACACCATACACAAAAATAAGCTCAAAATGGATTAAAGACCTAAATGTAAGGCCAGAAACTATCAAACTCTTAGAGGAAAACATAGGCAGAACACTCTAGGACATAAATCACAGCAAGATCATTTTTGACCCACCTCCTAGAGAAATGGAAATAAAAACAAAAATAAACAAATGGGACCTAATGAAACTTCAAAGCTTTTGCACAGCAAAGGAAACCATAAACAAGACCAAAAGACAACCCTCAGATGATTGGGAGAAAATATTTGCAAATGAAGCAACCGACAAAGGATTAATCTCCAAAATTTATAAGCAGCTCATGCAGCTCAATAACAAAAAAAACAAACAATCCAATCCAAAAATGGGCAGAAGACCTAAATAGACATTTCTCCAAAGAAGATATACAGACTGCCAACAAACACATGAAAGAATGCTCAACTTCATTAATCATTAGAGAAATGCAAATCAAAACTACAATGAGATATCATCTCACACCAGTCAGAATGACCATCACCAAAAAATCTAGAAACAATAAATGCTGGAGAGGGTGTGGAGAAGAGGGAACACTCTTGCACTGCTGGTGGGAATGTGAATTAGTACAGCCACTATGGAGAACAGTATGGAGGTTCCTTAAGAAACTACAAATAGAACTGCCATATGACCCAGCAATCCCACTACTGGGCATATACCCTGAGAAAACCATAATTCTAAAAGAGTCATGTACCAAAATGTTCATTGCAGCTCTATTTACAATAGCGAAGAGATGGAAACAACCTAAGTGTCCATCATCGGATGAATGGATAAAGAAGATGTGGCACATATATACAATGGAATATTACTCAGCCATAAAAAGAAACGAAATTGAGCTATTTGTAATGAGGTGGATGGACCTAGAGTCTGTCATACAGAGTGAAGTAAGTCAGAAAGAGAAAGACAAATACCATATGCTAACACAAATATATGGAATTTAAGAAAAAAAATGTCATGAAGAACCTAGGGATAACACAGGAATAAAGACACAGACCTACTAGAGAATGGACTTGAGGATATGGGGAGGGGGAAGGGTAAGCTGTGACAAAGCGAGAGAGAGGCATGGACATATATACACTACCAAACGTAAGGTAGGTAGCCAGTGGGAAGCAGCCACATAGCACAGGGAGATCAGCTTGGTGCTTTGTGACCACCTAGAGGGGTGGGATAGGGAGGGTGGGAGGGAGGGAGGCACAAGAGGGAAGAGATATGGGAACATTTGTATATGTATAACTGATTCACTTAGTTATAAAGCAGAAACTAATACACCATTGTAAAGCAATTATACTCCAATAAAGATGTTAAAAAAAAAAAAAAAGAAAGAAAAAGATGGGCTTCCCTGGTGGCAGAGTGGTTGAGAGTCCGCCTGCCGATGCAGGGGACGCAGGTTCGTGCCCAGTCCGGGAAGATCCCACATGCCGCGGAGCGGCTGGGCCCATGAGCCATGGCCGCTGGGCCTGGGCCTGTGCTCCGCAACGGGAGAGGCCACAACAGTGAGAGGCCCGCGTACCGCAAAAAAAAGAAAAAAAAAAAAAAAGAAATAGTCTGCCAGCATCTCGGCTTGAAATACCAACTCCCTGTTTACCAGATATCTTGGATTTATTTATTTATTTACCTATTTATCTTTTTTCTTTTTTTTTTTTTTATTGTTTGGCCATGCCACGCGGCATGCAGGATCTTAGTTCCCTGACCAGGGGCCGAACCTGTGCCCCCTTCAGTGGAAGCGTGGAGGCTAACCACTGGACAGCCAGGGAATTCCCCAGATGTCTTGGATTTAGATTCACTTTATTCCTGTCTTGCCTCTTCCCATGTCACTGGCGCTCTCCATAGTTTAGACCCTCGAAGCTCCACATCTATTATAATATTTATATAACATCCTTACTTTAGCTTTTTTTTTTTGCTTGAATGTACTGTAGACGTCACTGTTAAATTAATATTCCTTACATATTTTCTTGACACTCCTTTTCTCTAATAATTTGAGTAAGTCCATATACCACCTGGATATTTCAAATCCTTTTCCTGAAATCAAAAGGCTGTCCACAATATGGTTCCATCCTACCCTTCCAACCTTAACTCCCTCTATTCTTTTAGAATCCCCTATTCAATTAATTCCACTTATTCTCTCTTCTCTCAGACATTGTGACTGCTGGCTCAATGTCGTGCTTACATTTTTTCCATTGTCTGAAATGTCCTCTTTATTATTTTCTTCTCATTTAACTTCTACCACCCTTCACAGTCCAATCTGTGTTTCTGCTTTTCCATGAAACCATTTCTGATCATCATAGTTGGAAGTGATCTCTCCTGCTTTATATAGCCATGGTTTGTTTTGTTTATTCCTTCGTTTGGCACTTAACAATCATTGTCTTACATTGTTAGGTGTGTGTGTGTGCCTGTGCATGAGCATGTGTGTGTGTGTGTGTGTTTCTCTGTCATATTTACCTAATACTATTTTAAGGTCTTTGAAGGCAGATACTATGTCTTACATATTATATCCTTATTTATCTAGCATCTTACCATAAAGATAGTGCCACAGTCCAGAGTGAGGCAGGTCATGCATTATACAGTCTAAGGGGCTTCAGTCACATCATAGTTAGTGTGAATGGCTCCATCTGGAGCTGTGCAGTGCACCACTGGCATGGTCATAAATGCCGACCTGCTTGCACATAATATGGCATCGACTTAATATTTACCCATGATTTCTACCTCTTGTGTCATTTCTCTAATGTTTTATAACAAAAAGTTCTCAATAGTTCACTACCCCCAATCTACAGGGATGAGAACACAATGCTATATTTCTAAGCATATAGAACACTTTGTAGCAAGTACCCTTTCTTTCCAAATTCCCTCTCCTCTCTTTCATTGGTAAATGCTGTCAAAGCAAGTTAGCCCTATTGGCACCCAGGGTCAGACTAGGAATCTTATACCAAGGACCAGGCTCTCTTTGAACTTGACCTTGGAAAAATTAGAAACTTTGTTCTCAACGTAGATCTGTCTCTACTTTTAGCCTTACACTATTTGGTAATGTCAAAAGACAGGACAAATTTCAATCAATACTTCACACCATCTTCTAACATCACTATGTATAAAAATGAAAACTTTAACATTACTAGGAGAAAATATAGAATAACTCTATGACCCTGGAGTGAAGAAATCCTTAGTAAAGAATAATTTTTAATGCAAAAAATCAATACAATGGAGTACATTTGTTTAAAATTTCTGAACAATTCAAGAAATCATTACAAAATTAAAAGATAAACTATGGGCTAAGAAAAATATTTGCAATATGCATAACAGACAATATGTCAGTAAGAAAAAAGACAAATACCTGAAAGAAAAATGGACAAAAATGAAAAAGTAATTAATAGGAGTAATAGGCCATTAACAGGATGGCTACCTTCTTTAGTAATCGGGGAAAAAGAAATTGAAGCAACAGTGAGATAACACTTTTTGTCTCATCAGTTAGGCAAAAACCTAAAAGCTGAGCACAGCCCCCAAAGTTGGTGAGGTATGGGGAAATGGGTGCTCTCATACTCTGTTTGTACAAAGAAAAACTGGGAGATCCACTTTGGGGAGAAATTGAGCAGTATCTATTAAACCTAAAAATGTACATACTCTTACCCAGCAGTTCTACTTATGGGTTCACCCTCTGACTGAAACACGAGCACATATGCTCAAGGAGAATTGTAACAGAATGTTGTCACAATATTCATCGCAATTGTAATTATAAATTCAAACATGATATAGTCACAGAGCTGTTAAACTAGATCTGTGGGTCTCAAGATAGGTAGATCTCAAATACATAATGTTGAGTGATAAAAAGTGACTTATACAATTATTTGTACACTATTATATGAAAAATAACAAAACATACCAAACCATGCTATACATTTTTATGGGTACATATATGTGAGCAAAATATTTTAAAGTTCTGAAAAAATACACATTAAATTCATAAAATTGTTTATCTCAGCAGAGAGAAGAAAGAGACCAGAAGTAGAGATGGTTTTCCAAAGGCACTTAAATGTTAACCACAATATTCTAGTTTTTCACAAAGAGAATGGATTTTTGCATTACTTATTTAAATTTTGAAAGTAAAAATAAAGGAAAAAGAGAATAGACTTTGGAGCCAGAAAGATTAGGCTTTAGCTTTTAGCTTCTGATTCCACATTGAAAAAATATTTAACGTCCGAAAATCAGTTTCCTCTTTTACTACAAAGATAAACTATATATAGATGTAGATATGTAGATAAATATGAGAAAATAGAAAGAGAGAGACTATTGAATGAGTTAAGGTGTGTAACACACAGAGCACTCTGTCTGTTTATAATAGGTGCTCAAAAAATGCCAGTTTCCTTCCCCTCCATTCAATGAAAACAGAGCATGTGTAATGGTGCTTAAGCCTTTTATGAGGGTGCACCTAAGTCGTGGGTCTACAGTCTATCTTCAATGTATCTGAGAAACACTTGACCACGAGGATGGGAAAGAGCCCAAATCCTAAATTCAGACATGATTCATTAACCTGTATGTAGTCTTGACTTCTCTTTAAAACTCATCTGACAGTTTTAAAACATATTCTTCACTCAAAGGAACTGAAACATTATTACACTAATTACCTTAGAAAACTAGAGGAAAGAGCCAAAAAAGTCTCTGAAAAAACATTTTTTTTTTGCCTCTTTGACAAATATTTCTAAGCACAGTAAAATTAAATATCCCATTGTAAAAAGATAAAGTGCACCCAGTTGGGATATTACTTTCTGAATAATCCTGTAGATAGTCCCAGTTTGAGCACCAAACCGTAACTCACTCTTGGAGGTTTGTTAGAATCGTAACTGCCAGAGTACGGTTTTATGAAGGACAGAAGGACCTCAGACTGAACTTACCCAATTAAACAGATTACATTTAACTGTGAATTCGGGCCAGAGCCATGCATTATTGTTTTACTACAGAATAAACATAAATTTACCGATGCGGTGAAGCTTGCAGCTGGTGAAAGCCCTTTCCCCAATTTTCCCAATGGAAACGTTTATTTATTTAACTCCGATTATAAAGTTAAAAAGGAATCAAATGCATCTAAGGCAGAAAAATGAAGAAAGAAAACATCTGTAACCTAGAGATAAACATTTGGGACTAAATTGTTTCTCAGTTATTTGGGAACTATTTTAATTTGAGTTAGATGCAAAGTACTTGAGGTGCCTAAATTCACGGAGCAATAAAATATACCTTACAAAACAATGTCCCAGCGTACAAGTTGCAATGAAGATAATTTGTCTAAAAAAGTATTTGGCCTTAAGAACTGTATGTCAAATATAATTATTGATGTAAGGTGAAATTTTTTGTTTTAAGTTGACCCATATATTTTTCTTACAATAAATAAAACTAGTCAAAAGAATGAGAATAAATTAATATTTGTAAAATCTTTAACAATTTGGGGTTTGCAGGACAGAAGTGCTGCTTATAAAGACTAAGTGTTATTCTTTTACCTTAAGCTTGATGAGTCCTTGATTTAAAAATTAGTCCTTTTCCTTACACAACGACTTGAGGTATCATCAAGTCATTAACACTTTATCCTGTGATAACCTGTATATATCTGAAAACATAAGGCACCATCATTCTGCAGTAATTGCTGCGTGATCCAAATGGCTTGTAGGAAATTCTTGCAAGGACAGTACACTAAATATAAAATTTGTACACTGACATTGCAAGAACTCAAAGCATATGCAATTAAAATGGCTGTTAATGAGTATTTGCACAATGTAAAACTTCCTTTAATATTTCTCCCTTTAGAGATGTACAGGGATAAATAGATATAACCCCCTTCGAGAACTGCTTGCCTCTTGGGAATACTGGAAGTTACAAACATTCTGTGTCAAAAACATATGGCCTTAAGAACTATGGTTCACTTTCTCGTGCTGGTTTTCTTGGCATTCTAATGCCCAGAAAGACATGGTATCAGCTAGAATAGACTGACATTTTTGAACCAACGTGTACTAATTTGGGGCTTTGCATGGGGGCCTCTCTCTTGTGCACATACATATGTAAGCACACATGCATTCACTCAAATAACCAGGTTTGAGGAATCAGAAGCAGGCAGAACATTAGAGTAGTTCCCAGATGCTGTTATAATCAAATCTGAATTACCCATTGGCAACTACCTCCTGCCAGGGAAAAGAGTAATGAATCTTGACAGATGGGACACCTGGGCCCCGAATCAAAGCAAATTTCCTTACCCAGCAAGGGTATGTTGCTATCCGTACAGCATGACCCTCCTTCCCCAGGCTCTGACTCTTAGTAGCGTGGTCTTTGCCACAATTCCAGTTTTATTTGCTACTAAACCTCCATTGGAGCCCTATTGAGCAATCAACTGATCCCCCACTTTTTCCAAACATAGCCAGTGTGTCCTGCCTCCACCTAGGATGTTCCTACCATCTCCAACTGAAATGTCCTCTTTTCACCACTCTGCCTACCAACTTGCCTACCATCCCTCCAACCTAAAAATTAAAACAAAACACAGACAAAACCACACACACACATTCTACATCCTCTTTGATGCCTTCCTTGATCTTCCCGGAAAAAAAGGATCTTTGTCTGATCTGACTATCAAATACACTCATCTATATTGTCTATTTTACTTATGTCTTTCTGGACTTTGGTTACAGGTACTCTTTCTCTGAACACGGTAAGCCATTGAGAAAAGAGGACCAGGAATAGGTATCTTATGGAATGGATCTGTCTTATGGAAATTCTACCTTACGTGTGCTGCAAATTTCTCGTTATAACTCAGTTTCCTCAGTTGCAGAACAAGGGAATTGGGCCAGTTAATCTTTTTTTCTTTGCACCCCTGCCACTCCACGCAGCATGTGGGATCTTAGCTCCCAACCAGGGATTGAACCTGCACCCTCGGCAGTGAAAGCGCAGTCCTAACCACTGGACCGCCAGCAAATTCCCAGTTAATCTTTAAGATACCTTCGAACTCTAAAAATTATTAACTCTAGCATGTTACTGGAATTCATAACATTTTTATTTCTTGATTTCTTATTTTTCACTCATTGTGTTAGTTTCCTAGGGCTGCCGTAACAAAATGTCACAATTTTCTGCTACCTTTGACGTCTGACAGTTGGCCGTAATCACCTGTCTCAAAAGAATATCATGAGAACGATACAATAAGAAAGACTTTAAAGCACATTGGGGGACCATTTATCAGGCCCTACCAATAAATAGGAGCTAAACTGTTCTCATTTCAAAGACATATTAACTCTTTCAAGCCATAATAATGTGACTAGTAATATGGATCGTGATATTAAGCCTAACTCTAATTAATGAAAAAATCCCTTTGAAAATCTGATCCTCTATGAACAACAAGTGTCAAATTATATTGCATTTCTTTCTCCTGTCTGATAACCCCCTTTTAATCTCTTGGAATTTGTAAAATGCAATATCTTCGTGAAGCTAATCTGGTGATGAAGATTTGAGAATGGATTTAAACCAAATATGAAGTACATTTCTCATGTAATAAATGTAACATTGATGGATTTTTAATAAACTTATTGTCAGAATACTGTGGTTTCTGTCTTTCAATTCTTTCCTGAATCATTCAAGCCCATCTCTAAGCTTGTGGATTTAATAAATCCACGTTACGTTCTGAACCTAGAGAAACCTAGCCAAGACTCATGCTGGTGTCTGCCAGTGTTCCTATAGCCCTCAACCTTTGTAATGATGCAGGCGAATTTTGATGTCAAATTCAGGAAGTGGTGTGAAACTCTTGCTGAAGCCTGGACAGATTGTCAGTGTTTTCTTAGGAAGAAAATATGCATTCTGAATCATACAGTCAGATTCTGAAAATAAAGTTCCCCAGGAATTCTAAGGTGCCAGAGAAACTAGATGAAACCAGTAAAAGAAGTTGATGGGTTCCACCAGCAGGGAGTGCGGGTCCAGTGCCTCAGGGTTGCTCTTTCCTTGAGTTCCACCTCCTCCAACCCCACACATCCTGCCCCATTCCCCACTCCTACTCTTTACTTTTGCAGAGAAAACTTAAGAGGTGCTTCCTTGCCAAACTCCACACAAGTGGAGTCTGTCCTCTCAGCTGGTTGTCCAAGGTGCCCATATTCCTTCAGGCTGTCTTTATTAAATCATTCAGCTTGGATTCAAAGAAATTCATAAAAAGTAAAATATATACTCTCACATGCACAAATATACAACTCAGCATTTCAGCTTTACTAACTAGGTAAATACATATTGATTTTTCTGGAATGGTGTAAAATTCAGCCATTATTTGAAAACTAAATGTGCAAAAATGTATAAACTTTTATTCATATAGTTTCATTTCCAATAAATATATTTTATGACAAAACTAGATTTTATAAAGTACAGCACCAATGAAAGGTATCAACTAGACTTTTAAAAATCACTGTGGAGGCCTGTTTTCAAGTTCATAGTTAATGGCATACTTAACTTGCGGAAGACAATTTTGAGGCTGATTTTCTTCACTAATTAAAATATTGTAATATGTATAATGTGTAACCATTTAAAATTCACCTCCATTCTGCACTGGCAAAGAGATGACATAAAACTGATTGCCAATTCTAATAATTACATGTAAAGCTACTAATAACTTTTTTGCTTTCCTTTCTCTATTTGTTGTTACTAAAAGTGTTACAACACAAAATTGCAGCCTCGCCTCCTAGAAAAAACACAAAAGTCAACTATGACCATTCAGCTAGAGAAATTGCACATCTCTAGATGAAGTAGTGCACTGTAGAGGTTAAGTTTTTATAGATATGTGTTGTTCTATATTTACTTCAACAAAATAAATATTGCTTGGTAATGTAAAAAAGCAGTAGTTAAGGGGCTTCCCTGGTGGCGCGGTGGTTGGGAGTCTGCCTGCCGATGCGGGGGACGTGGGTTCGTGCCCCGGTCCGGGAGGATCCTGCGTGCCGTGGAGTGGCTGGGCCCGTGGGCCGTGGCCGCTGAGCCTGCGCGTCCGGAGCCTCTGCTCCGCAACGGGAGAGGCCACGGCAGTGAGAGGCCCACATACCGGAAAAAAAAAAAAAAAAAAAAGCAGTAGTTAAGTTTTTTGTTATGCTTGGTTCTACGGTGAGCAAGTGTGAATAATCTTTTAGAAGTAAGTCATTCATTAAGTTAGATCATTTAAACCAGACTCACACAAGAATTTATCACTTTTTAAAATGAAATTCTCCCTCATTTTCCCTCCAAGCAATAGGAAGCAATTTTGGTAAATACAGTATTTAACTGAATGGGTTTGCATGTAAACATCACCCCAGGGTTACTCTTATGGCTCACATCACAGAGTACCAATCTAGGTTATTTCCCCTAGAAAGCACAGGTCTTCTAGAACTGTTCATTGCTTTCACATGCGATGATATTCAACAAACTTCCCAGAACCTGAGGAAAATAGAGTTTCCACACATTGGAGTTTAAGAATGTTGGGGAAAATGAACTGCAAAGGTGAACTCATCTGTTACATCAATCTCTTTATTCAATAAATGATAAACACCCATTCGATCCATCCTTCTTCAATTAAACTATTTCAAACAATAATTATAAATACTAAATATGAATAACCTCTAAGGGATTCATGCATTAGTATGGTTGGAGGCATAGCCCTTCTATAATTGGTTCTAAGCCACCATTTTCTCCTGTTTTCCTTAGATGTATCTTCTCATAGTCAGTGAGTCTTCAATCTTTTCTTCTTCTTTTTTTTTTTTTTTTATGCAGTACGTGGGCCTCTCACTGCTGTGGCCTCTCCCGTAGCGGAGCACAGGCTCTGGACACGCAGGCTCAGCAGCCATGGCCCACGGGCCCAGCCGCTCCGCAGCATGTGGGATCTTCCCGGACCGGGGCACGCCCTGCATTGGCAGGCGGACTCTCAACCACTGCGCCACCAGGGAAGCCCTCAATCTTTTCTTCTTGTTTCGCTCATCTAAATCCACCAATCTGGAACATGCTTTCCGTTTCTCTTTCCCAGTCCAAACCTTGAAGTCTTCCTTGATTCGTAAGACCACATTGCCTTCTTTCTGTACAAGTAGTTTTAATATTTAAACAGCTGCTGAGATGTGAACATGGTATCACTACTCTAGTTCTCCTGCAGACAATCTATTTCCATGAACAAATAATATTCTGATTACAAGTATTTTTATATTTATATAGATGTTGTACAATCTTTCAGAATTAAAGAACATTATAAAGATTTCTGAAAACCAGCTCATTCTAACCTAAAGTTTCCTAATTTAATTAGTTTCTGACCCTACTGTCTGCAAAGTCAGAGACTGGTTTATTGGTACAACATGATATTTATGTATGACATTTATTAATAGTTAAGAAAATTATCAAAAGGAACTCTTATCCCCCTTAAATACAGGCATATCTCTTACTGTACTTTGCCAATAGTGCATTTCTTACAAATTGAAGGTTGTGGCAGCCCTGCCTCAAGTGTCTTTTGGGCATATGCGTCATTTCTCCAGTAGCATTTGATCACTTCCTTTCTCTGTGTCATATTTTGGTAAGTCTCACAATATTTCAAATTGTTAATTATTATATTTGTTATGGTGATCTATGATCAGTGATTTTTGATGCTACTATTGCAAAATGATTATGACTTGCTGAAGGCTCAGACAATGGTTAGTACTATTTAGCAATAAAGTATTTTTAATGAAGATATGTCCATTGTATTTTTAGACACAATGCCATTGCACACTCAGTAGACTACAGTATAGTGTAAAAATAACTTTTATATGCACTGGGAAACCAACAAATTTGTGTGACTTGCTTTACTGTGGTGGTCTGGAACCAAACTTACAGTATCTCTGAAGGATGCCTGTACTGCATTTCTGTTCAAATTAACAGGCTCACATATTTTTCACATAGCTTCCAAAAGGAAGTTCATAGCCATGTTTCACTGTGTAAGTTACTGGAGTATGTATACAATTTCTCAAATGTCTCCATATATTTAAAACCCAACAACATTTTTGGCCAGAATTTAAAAAGAGGAGGCGGTTTTACACCAGGTGCACTTATAACTATAAGGCACATAAATGGTAGACTATTGATGGTCAAGATTTGTCTTTCAATGAAGAATATGTGACTGTGATGGTACTTATCCTCTTCAAAAGTGATTCACATCATTTACTTGACTTTGATCGTGGGCAGCCCATCACTTTACTCACGGTTGGTCCACTGCAGGTTATCCAGGGAAGGGGAGAGGAGCGTGATGGGCTGGAACTCATGGAGATATTGGCAAGTGTTAATAACCCACAAAAGTAAGTATGCAATTAAAATGAAAAATGTAAAACAGTGTGCAATTTTCCCTTAGAAAAATCAGTTTACTTAGGTGTGGATAAAAGTGTGATGTGCATATGCTAATCCTTCTTTTTCAGAAAACAAATAGAAGAAACATATAGCCTCCAAACCGTGGTCAAGTTTGACAAGTGTGCTCAGGATAGATTAGGCACCATACTTAATATTTGGCTTTAAATGGTGTTTCTTGAAGCTGAGTTTTTGGTGAAGAGCGTCAGACTCTCAACTCGCTTACCCTTTTATTATCTATGGCCAATGGCATATATATATATATATATATATATATATATATATATATATATGATAATTAACATTAAGTGAATTAATAAGGTGGAGGCAAAGATTGCATTTTTGAACCAGTGAAAATAAGCTTTCTCCTCTTAAACTGGGAGACCTAATGTTAATGTCCTCTCTCTCTGGATTTCATTCAGGTAGCTGAACCATTATACTCCTTAACTTCCCAACCAACTTCTTTAGGGAGTTTATTAGTAAAGGAGAGTTAGTGATTTAAAAAAAAAAAGTGTGAAGAATTTCCAGAGTTTAATTCAGCTTTAACTTTCTATTCAAATTCATTTGCTTATGCAAAACACATGAAAAACACTCTGAGAAAGATAAAACAGAAGTCTCAGAAGGTCAAGCTCTTTAGCATAAATGCCAAACTGTGAAAGACGTTAGGTTGTTAAAATACACATCATACTGTCAGCTACAAATTGGCCCTCGCCATCTACCTCTACAGGGATTAAATCATGTGCTGCTGCAGCTGCTGATTTTCAACACCCCCTGAAAGGAGTTCAGGGTGGAAAGCAGAAATGAGACACTCTGTGCTCTGGGAAAAACTGGCAGAACAGGTCTTCAGATAGATATTTTCAGGAGCCAATTTTATGAGCCCAATTCTTGCATCTCCTCAAAACTAGAAAAGCACTAAAATCCTTCATGGTGACGTCTGCTCTTGTGACTAGCAGTAACGTGCACGAGACTAGCAGAAACCTCTGCAAAAAATATGCGCTTGATTGCATGTATTTCCCCTTCACCAAAATCACATATATACTGACCTTCCCCACTGCGTCTTAGGAGCAATTTCTCAGAGCTATCTGAAATGCTGTCTCCGGGGCTGCAGTCCTCATTTTGCCCCAAATAAAACTTAACTCACAACTCTCACGTTGTGCATTTTTTAAGTTGACAATACTGTACCCTAATATTATCCCATAACACTTAGTCTTTTACTATTATTAATACTCATTATATAATAATGACTGTTTACTGACTAACTGGCCAAAAATCTATACCCCAGAGACAAGGCCTTTAGTAGCAAGAACCATAAGAAATAATGGTATCAAACTTTTTTCCCCATATTTAAACTTTCTTTTTATTTTAGTGATGGGGACATTGCTGACAGAGAAAATCAGACAAGGAGTATCTGATACATATTCTTGCAACAGAGACAGAGATCCTCAGAAATGTGCACTTCTTTCATATAAGGAAAGCTACTGGTCCATGATTTAGAAAAACTGTGTTCTTTTCTGACATATCTAAAAGAGCAATGTATGGGGCTTCCCTGGTGGCACAGTGGTTAAGAATCCACCTGCCAATGCAGGGGACACGGGTTCGAGCCATGGTCCGGGAAGATCCCCCATGCCGTGGAGCAACTAAGCCCGTGCGCCACAACTACTGAGCCCGTGTGCCACAACTACTGAAGCCCGTGCACCTAGAGCCCGTGCTCCGCAACAAGAGGAGCCACTGCAATGAGAAGCCCGTGCACCGCAACGAAGAGTAGCCCCCGCTTGCTGCAACTAGAGAAAGCCCGTGTGCAGCACCGAAGACCCAACACAGCCAAAATAAATAAATAAATAAAATTTAAAAAATAAAAAAAGAGCAGTGTAAACAATTCCTTCAGCAAATATCTGAATAATACTTTCTAATTCTCAGTTGTTTCTGCTCCTTGTGAAAGTGGCAAAGCAAGTCAAGTAAGGTCAAGAAAATTATAAACCTGGAAGGAACTCCTGGAAGGTTTAAGCTAATGTTCAAAAGAACAAAATTAGAGCCAGAAGTTGCAAGACAAACCCTCACTAAGCCTTTATAATGGGCAGCAAGCTTCCTTGGGTGCAGGTGAGATTGTCTGAAACTGCTGGGCCCCGTTTGTGGCTGAGTCTCAGGGCTTGGGTCTGGAAGGTGACACCCTGCTTTATCAAATTGCTTTTGACAGCTCTTGTACTTCCCCAGCAATAGCTCAGCACGAGGGGAGTCCCCTTGAGAATTAGGAGGGATGAGGATTAAGGGGAGGATGTGGTATCACTGCAGGGCATGGGCAAGGTCATATAACATCCTATGTACTACATTCTGCTTCTGAAAGATCAAGCTTCATGACTCTTTTTTCCTTCACAGTCTGGTGTTAATAGGAATGGGACAGTTGGAGATATAAGACCTGGAACGAATCGCATTGACATGAACTCAACACAAACCACATGTTCACTACTGATTTCAAACTTGTGTTCCTCAAAAGAAATCAAAGACATAATCTACTTTCTTAAACAATTAAACAGGCCTTTTGTCAGTATTTAAGAGGGCCCTTCCACCCTTTGGGAAAATGCTACCCCTCCCCCTCCTCCATGTCATGTTGTTTTTTCTTTGCTTATACATTTGATGATGTAAAAAACATGTTTTTTTCCCTCCAATATATTTTGATTTGCTACGAGCAAATGATTTATAAAGATAAAAATTGGTAACATTTGCATCTAGAAGTGATTTCAAAACCATTTCACTTCAATCAGTATTTCAATCTAGGCCATTAATTTCTTCATTACACGAGTACCATCACCCCCAACTAAGTTAAGTTTGGGTTAATTCAGGTTTGGAGAATTTTATTTTTGATCAGCAGAAACATGCTTATTAAAGTGACATGATGCTGTCAATTTGCTACCTTATAAGGAAGAGGCTTTCATTATAATCATTTCTCAATTTTCTAGTGTTTTCCCCCATCCTATTCATATTTTAATTAATGTTGCAAAGAATATTGTCTTTCCTCTCATCTCAGATTCCCCAACTCCCAATCTGCCTCAAAAATACATACGTAAACAAAATTTTAAAAAGAACCAACTGTGTGGGTCCGGGGGAAAAGACACATAGTCTGATGTTTCCACCTGACTGTTATTTTCAAACATGCATGCTTTCATTCACCAAGCCCTTTTACCTCCATTCCAATCTTTTACTCTACACATTATTAAAAAGTTCTGTTTTCTTTTACTATAGGAACATAGACACTTAAGATAATTAATTACCATCCTCGTTATTTCTTTAAATAATAGCAAAATTTACAAAGCAATTTAATACAGGAACCCATCTTTAAAACACTTTACAAACTTAAGCTAATTTGCCATTGTAATTCCCCAAGAATAGCTATTATCCTCTCTTAACAAAGGGTGAGCTAAAAGGTTAAGTGAAGAGCTTAAGGCTACTGAATAAGTTAATACTATTTCTGGGAGTTGATCACAGGAATGCCAGGTTCCTGACTTTAAGCTCCAATTAGAATACCACTTTCAAAAGAATGGCCCATTGAAAAGTCTGAATATAGGCACATTTTATTCAAGGCACTTTTTCTTCTTTAAAAATAACCAAATAAAATATATCTGATCTATTTAATTTTTTTAAATTAATTAATTTATTTTTGGCTGCGTTGGGTCTTTGCTGCTGTGCGCGGCCTTTCTCTCGTTGTGGCAGGGGCTTACTTTCCGTTGTGGTGCGCAGGCTTCTCATTGTGGTGGCTTCTCTTGTTGTGGAGCACGGGCTCTAGATGTGCAGACTTCAGTAGTTGTGGCTCGCGGGCTCTAGAGCACAGGCTCAGTAGTTGTGGCACACGGGCTTAGTTGCTCTGCAGCATGTGGGATCTTCCCAGACCAGGGCTCGAACCCGTGTCTCCTGCATTGGCAGGTGGATTCTTAACCACTGCGCCACCAGGGAAGCCTTGCTCTATTTAATTTTAAGTAATTTTTCTGAATAAATGTTTATTGTAGAACAGTTGGAATATACAGAAATATATAAAGAGTAAAATAATAACCACTCACCATTCAAAGTTAGCCATTAGTCGAATTGTACATAGATGTACATTTTCTGCACATAAGCTTACTTTTATTTTGCATAGTTGTGGGTATGCTTGAGTTGAGATTTGTAAACTTCTTTTCCACTGAAATATACATTATATACATAACACATTCTCATGTTAATTTTTTCCTAAATTATAGCAAAGGCAAAGCGTCAGTAGTGAATAGAAAATAGGCAGAATAGAACAAAGCATACAACTTGAGGACAACAGCAAATGTTCATGTAAGAGGTAGCGTAGAACCAGAAAAATGAAGGCTTTGTCTATTAAGCAAAGGAATCTGAGTTTGGTAAGTGAAACCATCACTCACAAACCTGAATGCCCCTATCTTTTAGTGCATGATTTCGCCAAAGCTAAGAAACGTAAAACATGAAGGACATCAATTACAGCGAACGTCAACTGAGACCTTCCTATGTGCCTGCCAAGTATTTCTCCCAAAGTGCCAGGGGCGGATCCAGGTTTTGTGGGTTCTAACGTGTATGCAGTTGCGGGGGGTCGTAACTTCAAGGAAAAAAATACAAAATTAAGACACAAAATTAGGTATGAAAGTGAGAATTTATTTAGATGAGAAAGAAATAATAAATTATAAATTTTAAATAGCTGAAAAAACAGATAAGTGCATTCTGTAGTATATAAATTGTACTTCAAACCAAAATTTTTCAATGAAACTACAAACATCCCAAAATCCAGGGGAAAAAATGCAATATGCTGGACACACTTCTGTAGGGCTTCTCTGGTGGCGCAGTGGTTGAGAGTCCGCCTGCCGATGCAGGGGACACGGGTCCGTGCCCCGGTCCTGGAAGATCCCACATGCCGCGGAGCGGCTGGGCCCGTGAGCCATGGCCGCTGAGCCTGCGCATCCAGAGCCTGTGCTCCGCAACGCGAGAGGCCAGAACAGTGAGAGGCCTGCGTACCGCAAAAAAAAAAAAAAAAAAAAAAATGCAATATGCTGGACACACTTCTGTAATAATTTCATCGCCTCATTTTTTTGGTGCACTCTTTTTGATTGCTATTTCTTATGACAAAGATTTAGTGATGTTGTTTTCCATAGAGAGAAGAGAAAGATAATTTAAAATTTCCTCTAGCATGATTACTTGAAATTTGTTTTAAGTGCTAACAGTTTGGAAAAAGTGTTTTGTAGCTTCACAAATTATTATTAGTAAAGTCACATAAACTTTTGTATTTTTTGTTAAGTTTGCTAAAGTCCCCTACTTTTTAAAAAACTTTATAAACTGTAGGACTTTGGGGCACTAAAGTTGTGTGTGTGTGTATGTGCGTGTATGTGTGTGGGTATATGTTCAGGAAGTGATCATACTCATTAAACTGATGATTAGGCAACTTTTAATTGGTATCTTTGGTTGTAACAGTGGTTATGAGTGTTTCATTTTATTTGTTACTGTCAGTATTTAATAGCCAATCATCAAGACAAGCAAATCTTTTTCCTGTGTGTATATAATTCACTTCTCTTCAGGAATTTTATTGTTAAACAATCCCAGTGCCTATTTATTATTATTTTCAAACCTTATCTCTTCCTTTTAATTAATTGCAACTTTTGAAATCATCTAAGGTATTTTTTATTACAATTTGCTTCTCAACATCAAATTAATTTATATAGATTTCATCACTCACCTTAACACTTCTGTTTCATATTTCATTAATTTTTATCTGAATTTTCAGTTCTTTAATAAGTAAATTTAAAGATAACAAAAGCTATGACCAAATCAAGTGAAGTTTATAAATTTTCCACTTACTTTATTGAAGTATTCCAAAACGTCTTTACAACTTCCAATTAAAATGGTGTACGAGAGCTTTATTGAATATGACATCAAAAATAAAATTAAAGTATTATGTATCTATAATTATATACTATGCATTATGGACTATATTCCTGACAGGAGAGAAATTTCCACAGATTGTCTTATACTATGCGTTTCAAACCTGGTTTCTCCACCATTATCCACATACTTCAGCACTGGGCGCTATAGAACGTGCTCATACTGTGACCTCTGGCCTTGCCATGCTCTGTCATGGCACAGATGGGGACGGGAATATTCCTGGAAATCATTTCTACACCAGGGACAGCTAGCAATAACTTAACTATGCACCTCCCCCAAAATGCCATGGGCCACTCCAACCCCACCCAACCAGAGAGAAACTGGGATGGAGGAGGTTGGAGTCTTTGGAAGTCTTAATCAAACGTAAGACATCTTATTTTTGGAAAGTTTATAAGAACATATAACCATATGAGTAGATTTCTAGCTACCTCCTCTACCCTCTGCCAAGGTCTTGGGGTCTTAGAAGGAGCCCATAGAAATGAGAGGCTTAGTTTCATGGTAAATCCACCTCAGATTAGTTCATCTATCCTTCATGGCAACCTTATGAAGTAAATACTATCATTACCTCTAGACGAGGGAATTCAGGATGGTTAAGTGACTTGCCCAAGGTCACATAGCTAGCAAGGGCTGGAACCAAGATTTAACTCCAAGTGGTTAAGTGTGGAGAACAAAACATGTAACTAAGTCCTTACCAGGAATTACGTGAGCCAGGAGTTATGCTGAGCACTTTACAGTCACTAGTTAATCCTCATAGCAATATCATATTATAGGTACTGTTATCATCCTCATTCGGTAGATGGGTATAATCAAAGAGCAAAAAGATTTTTATCTTCCCAAGGTCACCCAGTTGGTAAGGAGTAGGGTGGGCTTCAGATGCAGGTTTTGGAGTCCAAATACTGAACCACTACAGCATCCATACCTCAATTCCCAAACATCATGACTATTATATGGATATATTATGAAGAAAACTGAAAAATCCACTTTAAAACATTTAAAAATAATTTTTGCACTTGCAGAGAGCCCCTTGGTCTAGGCTCCCAGATCTCTTGTAAGGGGTAAGCACACACTCTTTTTATCTATTAAACCTGCTTTGATGAAAGTTGACATTGACAATAAAAGCATTGTGAATTTTTACACAGGGGATGGCATGATAAAAATATTGTTTTAGAAAAGGCATTAAGAAGGTTTGGGTTAGGAAGAAAAAGGAGGCTAAATTAGGGCATAGCTGAAGTGGCAGAGGGGAGTAGCCCTCGGAATTGAAAAGATAGACAAGGTTTGAAGAGAGAAGTTGGTGAGAGATGTTATAAAAGACAGAAAAAAGTCAAAAGTAAAGTGCGACAGAAACTGGAGAGTAGGGTAAGAATAAGTGCTTTGAGGTAGAGAGAGATCAACTCAGATTTGGAAATAAATTAGCACGAAGTCTTTGGAATTCCATGAGACTTTTGAGATCATCTGGTCCAACCTCCTCATTCTATAATGGAGGGATAGTGAGACCTAGAGGGTGGCATGGCTTATTCAAAGTTATCAAGTGGTAGGAGTTGGCACCAGCATTTGAGCCATGGTGTTGTCCAGCTAATGCTGAGACTTTTCACAGGAGATGTCCTATCCGCACTCAGGAAGTAGGGACCTGGAATGCAGGCAAAAGACAGGGAATATGATATTCCTTTAGGAATTATCTGTAAAGGTGACAGTCGAAACCCTGCAATTGGATGAACTCAAGGTTGGGAACTTATAGAGAGATGAACAGATGTACTCAGATAAAACTGGGTGCAAAAGCAGCATAGGAGGCCCAACCAGGGTTGCTGGGGAAGGAAGGAGGCAGTGTCAGTAAAGAGGATGAACCAGCAAGAGTCAGAGCAACGGGCAAATTGAAACACTGAAGAGAGCTGGAAGGCAAGCCAAGGGAAGACAAAATTGAAGAAAGTCTGAGTGGTACAAAGAGGCCTAGGAAGAATCAGAGATGGGGATTGAGCAAGGGCCATTTCAATTTTTCAAGAAGTGGTCAGAGCTGTTGTAATTATGTTAGGTTTTTAAGACTTAAGAATAAAGGGATTTGAGGATCTATTTGCCAGAAGTTACATCGGGGATGTTCATGCAAGCTTTTTTTTTTTTTTTTTTTGCGGTATGCGGGCCTCTCACTGTTGTGGCCTCTCCCGTTGCGGAGCACAGGCTCCGGACGCGCAGGCTCAGCGGCCATGGCTCACGGGCCCAGCCGCTCCGCGGCACGTGGGATCTTCCAGGACCGGGGCACGAACCAGTGTCCCCTGCATCGGCAGGCAGACTCTCAACCACTGCGCCACCAGGGAAGCCCCATGCAAGCTTTTAAATGCCCTCCTACTCTTTAAGTTTATTACCATCCTTTAGATATTTTTATTTGCTTCAATTGCAAGAGACACACAGAGGTGTGTAGGAAATATTTTCAATAGACATGCTAAATACGAGGATATCTGTGGGAAGAACGCAAGCTTGGGTTCTTTGACTGGGACAGGGACTGTTTATTTTATCTTTGTAGTTTCTGTGCCCAGCACAGAACTTGTTACATATCGGACGCCCAGAGAATGGCAAATAAACGAAACATGACTGGTCAGCAACAGAGTGGTTAGTAATTGGATCTTTGGTTTCTTAGTTTACTGTCTCCTGCACTTCACTCAGCTCCCTTAGGACAGCCACCAAAGTTGAAACTGGTATTTAAGTATTCTATGTACAGAGTACCAGAAAATAATGTGAGGTTTGGGGGTGAAAATAGTCTGTTAAACCAAGTAATGAAACACGTCAAGTCTCTCTCCCCAACCTCTCCTGTATGTAGTAACTATTCAGTTTGGAGGGCTGACCTCTAAACTCCAGAAGTGAACCTTGATTGATAACCAATCAGGTTAATTCCATCTTCTTTGCTACAAGACACGTGACTCATGCTTAGGCAGCTGAGTGCGAGACATTTGCCTGGCCACAGAGATTATTTCAAGGACTATGGGGACACGCACAACCTCTGTCATAGAAACCCTCGCTTTTTTTCCATTGACTTAAATTGGGGCAATAAAAGGTGAATAGCACAAAAATCAGGAAATTTTCTGGGGATTCTGGCGTCTCTCTCTCTCCCCCTTTTGGGATTGTGTTTGATGTCATGTGGCAAAAAGCACAAACTGTCTGCTTGATGCTTTCTTTCGTGGCTTCATTTTCCCAAAGCTTGAGCCAGCAACTTGGAGAAGTACAGAGTAGAGAAAGTGACCCTTCTAGACTGGGGAAGGAATGGAGGTCTCTGGGGTGCAGGGGAACTGCATTCTGCTCTCTGACAGAGCCCTTGGAAGGAATAACCACACGGGACATTGAGAGAGGCCAGTTTTGAGTGACTAAAACTTCCCCAAAATATCCGTGCCAAGGGTGACATCACAGGATCAGAATGGCCAGTCCTGTTGAGTCCCTTTAGGATATAACCCTCGGTGTCTTATCAGCAAAATGGGGAAAAATGACCAGCAGTGACCCAAAGAACCTTATGATGTGCTATAACATAAAACACATATATATGTTTACATAAAACTGTAAAGTATACATAAAACTCTAGAACCTTTCCACACGTTTGCGCAGGGGAGCTTGGTATTGACTGAAACTGAATTCTCTTCCAGCTTGACAGAATGAGGGCTTTAAAAAAATAAATACAACTTTAAAAAATTTTGCTCACTTGAGTTTGTAAACTAAGAATCATACTCTCTTTAGCTATCTCCTACATTATGGTAAGCCCCTAACACCTAACACACAGTGATCTAAACATAAGAGGTGCCCACCAAATGTATGATGGATGGATGGCATTTTAAAACTAGATTTGAAAGTTAGTGCTCTAACAGATGCTTCTTACTCCCCATTGAATAACTTTGAGAACAATGAACAATGATCAGAGATCATCCACATCCTTAGTAAGTCTGTAAGAGTCAAGCCTAGGTGGGTTAACCTTTCAGCTGTACTGAGTATTATGAAAGTACATAAATGTGGTGTTACCCTACATCTGGGTCACTCGGGCCAAACAAAACTGAGTAGAAAAGGAAACAACAGAACTCCAAATTGCACAGAGTTCTTGATAATTTGAGTCAGAGAGGTCTGCTCTGGCATCCAAGCACAACAGAAGTGCAGATGCAGGTGCGGGAAGAGAAGTCGTGAACAGAGCACATGTGATCTTGAAAGTCACAGAGTGTATTCACTTGCAGAAGAGTTAACCAAGTGATTGAGTGGCTCCAGTGTGTTTTAGAAGCCTTATTTTTCCCCGTGCAGGGATTGTCCTTTTGGAAAGCTCTATAAATTAGGTACTGATCAAGGGACTGTTTTGGTCTATCAGTTAACTCTCTACATTTGGCAGTACAACTGTACAATAAAGTCATTATGAACTCTTGAAAGACCTTTAACAGTCTGAAGTGTTTCTGTAATGAATAGGACATGGAAGTTTAAATTCCATGTTGGGAATTTCCACGAGAAATAAGTCTATGCTAGAGCAGAAGCGCTCCTAATTGATAAATGCCAATTTACCTATGTTCAACGTGAAGTGTTAAGTATTCAGATCACCCCATCATTTATTAACTTATATTTGGAAGGTGATAAATAGCTACATAGCATAGATATAATTCTCAAGAGACTGTATTCAGTAACTGCCGGAGAGGTAATATTCGTATTGGCACAAGAATGGACACATTCTGAGTGTTTCCATGACTAACAGTACACTGGAAAAACATTTCAAGGATGTACTGTATGTAAAAAAATTACCTCAAACCTTTACGGTTTCTTCTATACATGATGAAGAGTACCATGCAAAACTGACCCCAAGACAGATTTCTCTAGACGATGGATGAAGTGTACAGTTGCTGCATACTGACAGAAAGAAATTCTTTGAAAATATGTAACTCCATAACAACCTTGGAGTGCTTTGTAAGTCTAAAAAAGAATGGAAATTGAAAAGCAAGCTTACCAGTTGTATAGTCAGGACAGCTTTCCATTGTTCTGGGTCCATGGAGAATATCTGAAGAAAATATATCTGTCTTCAGTTGGGACGGTATGTTTTTAAATCTTTGTCTAAACAAGTCTATTCTACTATTTGCCTCTAAACTGTCTTGCGCAGGTCTTATCCATTACTTATAAAGTTCAAATGACAGCGGTGGCAGAGCAAAAATGCAGGACAGGAAATATTGCATCATAGCAGTGGAACAAGTTTTAACGGGTCTTTTGGCAGGGATGCCCAGTCAATGTGCTTGCAGTGAGGACCTCAAAATCGTTACTCAGTGGAAGGAGGTGTGAGGGGAAAGAAGAGATTGGGCAAATAGATACATTTTCCTGTTCTATCTTTGCTTACAAAATTGATCAATGGCCAAGGGAGACTTAAGGTAACACGGCCTCTATTTTCCTTGGTGTCACTTTTTCTCCCTCTTTCCGTGGTAATGAGGGAAAATTTTAACTTAACCAAGAATGCTGTGAATGTCTCAGAATAGGGTAGAGTCATCTTGGTGGAATGGCAATAGTTCTTAATTTTCGAGGTTCCTTCTGCTGTGACCTGAGAGGTCATTGACCCTAAACATGTAGGGGCCCTGTATAAGTCACCCCAGTCCATCTTTCCTTCTACTCTTCTTTACTAGAGTCTTCCTTTTCAAAAGCACTTTAGGGGTTGTCACTTCACCGTTTGAGGAGGTAATCAAGAGGACGTGACTGCCAGTTGACCCTTGGGCTGGACCTAGGCGATCGGAGGCTGCTCACCCCCGCCCCTGTCCTTGGAATGTACGGTCTGCCTACCATTTCTACAGTGAGTGCTGTCCCAAGGATGTAGCCTTGAGAGAGTGAGGAGGACATCTGGATACTATACATGACCAAACCCAGTTAAGGCCTCTTTAGAAACTTTTAAGATTTGGCCATGGGTGCAGAAATTTCCTCGTCTTGTAACCACCCAGGACAGGCCTCTCTTGTAAGTTCCCTTGCTCATTAAAACTTCATCAATCTGGAAGCCTTGCCTCCTTCTTAGGTCTCTCCCTGCCCTCCAGCTGGTTTCAGATCACCCAGGAAACTCCTCAGGTTATAACCCAACAATCACCTTAATTATTGTCCAATTTATTCCTGAAAGATGTACATTCACATGTGACAATAATATCAGTACAACATTCCAAAAGATGGTCCTATCGTCATTAATATGTCCTAGTAGGGAGAGGATGAAAGGCTTCATGGACATCTCTAAGAGCCTCACTTTGTCATATACCTGGATTGGTCTCAAAGACCTAGGAAGAAATAGCTCTGCAATATATGCTCTTGTTTCACTGAATTCTCCTAAAGCGACTCCACGTTTCTATCCTACATTCTCTTACCTACTGATTGGCCAGTGCTTGGCAGCTGTCTTGGGCAATTTTCTGAACCAAATTTGATCTAAGACAACTTCATTTGCATATTAGAGCCTCCAGGACATTGCAGTGAACTGAAGGGATACAAGAAGTCAATGGAACATGTTGAATCCTTCCAGAAGGATTTAATTCAAATGTTTATTCAAAGGTTTGAAGAAAAAATGTTTCAATGTTAGAGACTGCAAAGAAATTTTACTACAAGCAAATTTGCATTTTTCCTTTGCTGGGCTGTGCAGAGTGGACATGAAGACTTACTTTTGTGAGGATGTAAATAAAGACAATGAACCTTAAAATTGGACATGAGCAGCCTTTGTTTTTCAAACTCTCACTTTTCTTCCACTAATCTAAATTGAGAGTAATAAAACGGGATGTCAGGATGACTAAAATTGTTTCACGTCCAGGCTGACTCTTTACAGGGACTGAGAGAGGAATTAACCAAACAGACTCACACAGTAGGCAGCCTCGAGGACTGTACTTTGGAGAAGCCAATGAACTGTGGCCTCAAAGTTCATTACTGCCTTGTTAGCCTTGGGTTACTTTATATGATTAAGCTGCGGAAGGTGCTGATCAAAATTGTTTGAACTCATGGGGAAATTTCCAGAGGTAGAAGAAAAGAGGACAAAAATCTTGAAGTAAATTAATTCATGGTTCATCTTAATGATAATTTTTAGCTCATTAAATGATTTAACATTAAAAAATATCTGTTGGTATATTACTTCATGAGGCAAGAGTGTTTCAATAAAAATGAGGCTCAAATATCAGATAAAGAATATCGATTGGGCTTCCCTGGTGGCACAGTGGTTAAGAGTCCGCCTGCAAATGCGGGGGACACGGGTTCGTGCCCCGGTCCGGGAAGATCCCACATGCCACGGAGCGGCTGCGCCCGTGAGCCATGGCCGCTGAGCCTGTGCGTCCGGAGCCTGTGCTCCACAACGGGAGAGGCCACAACAGTGAGAGGCCCACTTACCACAAAAAAAAAAAAAAAAAAAAAAAAAGAATATCGATTATAGGGAAGAAATTTTCTATTTTTTCAGTCATTTAAGAATCATTGGGCTTCCCTGGTGGTACAGGGGTTAAGAATCTGCCTGCCAATGCAGGGGACATGGGTTCGAGCCCTGGTCCGGGAAGATCCCACATGCCATGGAGCAACTAAGCCAGTGCACCCCAACTACTGAGTCTGCGCTCTAGAGCCTGTAAGCCACAACTACTGAAGCCCTGTGTGCCTAGAGCCCGCGCTCCGCAACAAGAGAAGCCACTGCAATGAGAAGTCCACGCACTGCAATGAAGAGTAGCCCCCTCTCACCGCAACTAGAGAAAGCCCACGCTTAGCAGCAAAGACCCAACACAGCCAAAATAAATTAATTAATTTTAAAAAATCATTAAATTGTAAAATAAAAGCATATGTATTATGAAATAGAATGTAAAACTGACCTATATGTTTATAATGAATCAGATTTTAGGGCTTCCCTGGTGGCGCAGTGGTTGAGAGTCTGCCTGCCGATGCAGGGGACACAGGTTCGTGCCCCGGTCCGGGAAGATCCCACATGCCGCGGAGCGGCTGGGCCCATGAGCCATGGCCGCTGAGCCTGTGTGTCTGGAGCCTGTGCTCCGCAATGGGAGAGGCCACAACAGTGAGAGGCCCGCGTACCGCAAAAAAAAAAAAAAAAAAAAAAAAAAATGCATGCCACAAGCCAAAGAAATCATTTGAACATTTGGATTATACCTAGAACTGTCTGAATTCAGCAAGAAATAGTTAATTTTCCTCTGCCTTTTGAATTAGTTTACCAGGGAGAGAAAGAGAATTGGGCCATTGAGCTTACTTAGTAGTAAATGACAGACAAATCCTAGCCCTGGGAGTAATTCCATTTCCATTTCCCAAGTCTGATACTAGAGTGATATGGCCTCCTTCCCACCCTATTGTATGAAAGCACCTTTGGGAGTTACCTTATCCAAGTTCACAATAGAACACCTCATTAGTCATGAGTAACACCTACTAAAAAGCCAAAGATTCTTAGAATTCCTCTGTAAAATTATTCTTCTCAGAATTTTTATTTTTGACCTTCAAAATAGGTTTTCAGGAACTCAAATTCTAGGCCAGTACTAAATTCCCATGATTTGATTCCTTTAACTCCCCAGGAAAATACACTCTAAGCTTTGATTAGTTTAGTGGGAAATCACTGGCATGATGTTTGCTTCTCATGGCTCAGACTTCCCACTGGCAAGTGAGATGAATAATGATACAGGTTACTGCCCACAAAGGTATGCTTTGAGAAAGTATCAAAGTTTAAAACAAACATGGAGTAGTAAAGCATTTAATTTTATATGCTTTATAATTAGACACCTGAGAGAAAACCAGTTCCTAAGTGTGACAATTAGATGAGAAGAATGAGAGGTGTACATGCAAACGATAGCTGGTGTTATAAACTGCAATCCTGATGATCTGCTCTTCAAAACAGTCTGGTCAGCTTTTCATTTCACAGCAGGACGTGTTCAAATTACGAAGCTGTCTGCTAGGCAAGCCAAGGTCATATGAAAAAATGAAGGAAAATATCCTTAAATCTTATTTTTGGCTGCAGTAGGTCATTATTAATGTTGCTCTCAGTTTTAAGAAGAGTATTTTTTCCCCACTACAAATTCAGGTTTGTGTATTTAAAATTAGACTTCTGGATTTAAAACAAAATTTTAGTGACTAACCAGGAATGGAAAACTTACACTTAAATCTGAAGGAAGTATTCTAACCATCATTCTATATAAAACTCACTTTCCACCTTATATTGTTCTTATGTCAAAGACTTCTTTGGCTTATCCCTCGCTAGGTTCCAAATATGACAGAAATTAGAATAGAAATAGAATTATTATAAATCTATATTATGCTGAAATGAGCAATCTCATTTATTCCACTATGGACACCATAATGTACCTAACAGAAAAACTATATGAAATTTGAAAATAGGCAAAGGAGATGATATGGTGTCCTTTTAGTGTAGCACTGGGCTTGATGTTTGAACGACTGGGGTATATTACAATTCTGTAGGAGCAAAGGTTATATGAATAGTTTCGGTCTGGTGGAACAGATAACCACAAAATTAACCACCTTGGAAGATATTAACCAGTTTAGTACCTAATCTAGCAATTTTATCCTAACATTTTTTAAAAATTTCAGATAGATATTTCTTAAATGTTCTTTGAGCCAATTAAAACATCTTTCATTTATTAATGAGTTAAATAACATCTTTGATACACATTCATTTACACTTGCTTGACAGTCATAATTTTAAACTGATAATTATATTTAACATGCCCTAAATTTTAAGTTTAAAATAATAACAACCATAAATAATGAAGCTATTAATGCACAAACTTAACATTACAAATTTATGGAATTTTACAACTAAGAGCCCTCAAGGATCTCTGATTCATTGTTTCTAATTTCAGTTGATATTCCTGAGGCAAGGTAACTGGAAAGAAAAGTAAAATCCTTGATATCTTCTTTTCCTCTAATCCTCACATCAAATGAATCTATAAATTCTGGGGATCCTACTCCTTAATACGTCTTAAACTGCATTTCACTGAAGCCACCCAAGCCCAAGCTACCGTCATCACTTTCCATTACCAAAATAGCCTTCTATCTAGTCTTCTCATTTCCATTTATGTCTCCTTCTTTCTATATTGTACAGAGAAGCCAGAGTGCTCTTTTAAAAATATTTACCTGGTGAGGACACTTCCTGTTTAAAACACTTCAGTGGCTTTCCATGGAACGTAATAGAAAATCAAAAATAGTTTAACTATGATGTTAGCTGTGGGTTTGTCATATATGGCCTTTATTATGTTGAGCTTGGCTCTGTCTGTACCCACTTTTTTGAGAGTTTTTATAATAAATGATGCTGAAGTTTGTCATAAGTTATTTTCTGCATCTACCTAGATAATCTTACAATTGTTATCCTTTGTTTTGTTAGTGTGGTATATCATGTTGATTGAATTGTGGATATTGAACCATCCTTGCATCCCTGAATATCTCACTTGATCATGGTGTATACCCCCTTCAAGATAGTGTTGAATTTGGTTTGCTGATATTTTGTTGAGGATTTTTGCATCTACATTCATCAGGGATATCGGCCTATAATTTTCTTTTATCGTATTGTCTTTGTTTGGGTTTGGTATTAGGGTAATGCTGTCCTTGTAGAATGAATTTGGAGGCTGTCTTAAAATTCTCTCTTTAACTTTTGCCATTTTAATTATGATATATATTTTGGTATGGGTCTCTTTGGGTTCATCTTGTTTGGGAATTTCTGTGCTTCCTGGATATTTGTTTCCTTCCCCAGTTTAGAGACGTTTCCAGCCTTTATTTCTTCAAATAAGTTTTCTGCCCCTTCCTCTCTTTTCCTTCTGGGACCCTTATAATGCAAATGTTAGTATAGTTGTCTCAAAGGGCCCTTAAACTATTCTCATTTTTTAAAATACTTTTTCTTTTCACCATTCTGGTGGGTGATTTCCACTATTCTGTCTTCCAGATCACTGATCCATTTTTCTGTATCATCTAATTTGCTGTTGATTCCCTCTAGTATATTTTTCATTTCAGTTATTGTGTTCGTCAACTCTGATTAGTTCCTTCTTATATTTTGTAACCCTTTGTTGATGTTTTCACTGTGTTCCTCCATTCTTCTCCTGAGTTTGGTGAGCATGTTTATGACCATTACTTTAAATTCTTTATCAGGTAAATTACTTACATTGGTTTCATTAGGGTTTTTTTCTGAAGTTTTAAATGTTCTTTCATATGGAAAAAATTCCTCTGTCTCTTCATTTTGTTTGACTTTCTGTATTTGTTTCTATGAATTAGATGAAACAGCTACCTCTCATTATCTTGAAGTCATGGCCTGTGTAGGAACTTCCCCTGTGGAGACTGCATGTGCCGGGTGGCTTTGACAGGCTGGCTGGAGCAAGCGTGGACCAAAGGGGGTCCCAGGAGGTGCCACATTGGGACAATCCTGATGGGATGTCTGGAGTTGGAGAGAGTGTGGACTGAAGGGGGGTGTCCTGGGGTGTGCCATGCTGGGGCTGCCTTGATGGGATGGCTGGAGTGGGCATGAGGGATCAGGGCTGCACTGTGCTGGAGCCACCTTCGTGGGACAGCTGGAGCTGAAGTGGACTGAGGTGAAGAGCCTGCGGCACACTACATCTAGGCCCCCTGGGTGGATGACTGGAGCTGGTGTGGGCCAGGGCCTGTGGGGATTTTGTTGAGGATTTTTGCATCGATGTTCATCAGTAATATTGGCCTGTAGTTTTCTTTCTTTGTGACACCTTTGTCTGGTTTTCGTATCAGGGTGATGCTGGCCTCGTAGGATGAGTTTGGGAGTGTTCCTCCCTCTGCTATATTTTGGAAGAGTTTGAGAAGGATAGGTGTCAGATCTTCTCTAACACCTATTGATAGAATTCGCCTGTGAAGCCATCTGGTCCTGGGTTTTTATTTGTTGGAATATTTTAAATCATAGTTTCAATTTCAGTGCTTGTGATTGGTCTGTTCACATTTTCTATTTCTTCCTGGTTCAGTCTCAGAAGGTTGTACATTTCTAAGAATTTGTCCATTTCTTCCAGGTTGTCCATTTTATTGGCATATAGTTGCTTGTAGTAATCTCTCATGATCCTTTGTATTTCTGCAGTGTCAGTTGTTACTTCTCCTTTTTCATCTCTAATTCTATTGATTTGAGTCTTCTCCCTTTTTTTCTTGATGAGTCTGGCTAATGGTTTATCAATTTTGTTTATCTTCTCAAAGAACCAGCTTTTAGTTTTATTGATCTTTGCTATCGTTTCCTTCATTTCTTTTCCATTTTATTTCTGAACTAATCTTTATGATTTCCTTCCTTCTGCTAACTCTGGGGCTTTTTTTGTTCTTCTTTCTCTAATTGCTTTAGGTGTAAGGTTAGGTTATTTGAGATGTTTCTTTTTTCTTAAGGTAGGATTGTATTGCTATAAACTTCCCTCTTAGAACTGTTTCTGCTGCATCCCATAGGTTTTCGGTCCTTGTGTTTTCATTGTCATTTGTTTCTAAGTATTTTTTGATTTCCTCTTTGATTTCTTCAGTGATCACTTCATTATGAAATAGTGTATTCCTTAGCCTCCACGTATTTGTATTTTTTACAGATTTTTTTTCCTGTAGTTGATATCTAGCCTCATAGCATTGTGGTCGGAAAAGATATTTGATACGATGTCAATTTTCTTAAATTTACCAAGTCTTGATTTGTGACCCAA